>NC_092497.1:37679845-38313962 GCF_047495875.1 Pithys albifrons albifrons | reverse complement strand
AACTATGGATTCACTAGAAGTGGACCAAAGGGGGGAAAAAAAGCACTACAACTGAAAATGACTAATATTTTTGGCTTCCTGAAACATTGTTCTTTCTGCCTGTTGTGACATAGCGGAATGGTATATAATCATTGTATTTTATGCTGCATGGATTACATACAAAGCTAACATCGAGTGCATGGCAGGAACACTTGTGCAGACAGACTGAAGTATATTTCCATAGCATTGAGCTATACATCAAATGCAGTGCATCTGATGTTTCCCACAACAAAGAGGATAAAAAAGGCTACCAAAACAGTAACAATGCTTAAAAGTCTTTGCAATAGCTCTCCTATTTTTCTGGTGTACACTGAAAACAAAGAACTGTAAACTAAAATAAATATCTATCAACTTTACAGTCCTGAGTGAAAAATATTAAAATGTTATTTATGATACTAAGAGAAGTTTTCTCTGTAAGGTCCATTCAGACCTAATGCTGAATAGCTGATCTCTAGATGGTGATTTAATCCATACTCCTATACCATATAGACTAAAATACAGTCTATTCAGATACACATTTTCATTTGCTTTTATTTATTTTCATAAGGCAAGTTTTGTAAAATCACACACACTTTCCAATTACTTTCTTTTACTATATTTTTCTTTATTAAACATTAGTTCTCTGATAGATAAAACATATCAAATTGAAAGTCAAAACAAATGGGAAACAGTCAAAACTTTTAGCGAGAGCATAGAGTATGTGTTTCTTTGCTAACAGTTTTTGTATTAACAGAAATACTTCAAGACCTTGAGCTGCCCAGCAGTGCATTAATAATAAATTAAATGTAATCACTATTTTCAAGATAATTCATATAAAATACACTTATTCATTTTGCTAACCAATGGGAAATCTCTGTTGTGTGTTAAAAACAGATGTGTGTTAAAAAGAGCAATCCCACACAAAAACTCAGCTGAGGCCTTATGATGGCCTGAATTTGACACACTCTGTAGTACTATTTCTTATTTTTGCTTAACATCTTTCGTTCTTCGCTTTTAGGGTTTAAAAAAAAAAACAAACAAACCAAACAACAAAACCCAACAACCAAAAAGACCTTGCTTCTTTCATTGCTTTAAAACAGTTTTTAAGTTAACCCAAAATTTGACTAAAATTCTTGCTCTTTTAAAAAAGATACAGTCAAGATTGCAACTTAACTTGCATAAAACTGACTCATAATAAAAAAAAAATTTATAATGTAAATATTTATGGACAATATAAAATTCTTTTACATAAAATGTTCAAATTTAGATAAAATTAATAGAGTTAGAGAATTTTTTGATCTAGAAATCTCATTTTTCTGTTACATGTTCTGTTAATTATAAGTCTAAACCACAATGCCCCTCTTAACAATTAAAATAAAACCTCCAACACCATTATAGAGTGTCCCATAAAATATTTGATTAATGACATATCCCAAAATTCTCTCATTATTATCACTGGGCTTTGGTAGGAACAGATTAAAATCCAAATTATTAATATCTGCTATACAGGAGAAATTCCATCTCCAATGGAGGCAGCAGCAAAACTTCCCAGGACCGCAAGTCATCCAGTTTTACTGAGCACATTTGGGTGTGTTTTGAGACTGACTTTTTTATTCCTCAATGTGAAAATCTCTTCCTTGTAACAACTCTTCTGGGTAACTACTTTGAAACAAAGACTCTCATGTGTCAGTTACTATTTGTTTGCATATAGGAAAAGCATAGAGGCTCCTACTCTTCCACACCACCAAATATCTTTCAAATATTCATTCAGTTTTACCCCATACCCATTGAAGACAGCAAAAGCATTCTTTCTATCTTGATGGACTCCTTACATTCTGAAGATTTGAGTTCAGTCTTGATGAACAAATACCACCTGCAGATCTATGGGAATGTTTCTGTGATTTCCTATAGCAGTTAGTCTCAAGGTAAGCAGAAACTGCATCTACAGAGGAATAAGCAGAACTAAAAACTTGCGCTTTCAACATAAATCAAAGGAAGAATGAATGCAAAAGACTAGGAGGAAAGTAGACTGTTTCTGACAGACAGGGATGATGCATTTTCCCTAACAGTTACCACTGTTACCTTCTTTAAAATGGCGAACTATATAATTAAAAAACAAACAAACAAATAATCAAACAAATAAATAAAAATTTGTAGGGAACTGAAAGTGGCTTTTACACAAAAGCACTGGTAGCATCATTTGGGGAATGTGTGGTTGGTACAGGACCAGAGCTGGACTAAACAGCTCACAGAAACAGAAAGGAGTAATACCTTCCTTGTGCAAAGAGTAAAGCTGTAGAATAGGCTCCTGAGCTTGTTTGAGCTTCTTCCTCAGGGTGCCTGTGAGTCACAGCTATGGTACCGTATGCCATCTCCACCCACATGTGCTACTCTAAGATAAAACAGCTGGTGCTGTGACCTAAGAAATCCATCAGCTCTTGCTATTCAAGTCAAAATGCAGAAAGCGTTGGGTTTTGTAAGCTTCAGACTTCTCTGTACGTGTCTCTCTATTCCTCATCACAGCACCTGCAATAATCTGCTCCTCTGCAAACCAACTGGAGCTCTGTGGTATCCACTGGTTTTATGGATACCTTTAGTGCAGCAAGGCTTTTACTTGCATTTTCAGATCTGCTTGCTTGGCTTACTTAAATTATGGGTTTGTTGGCTTTTTTTCATGGTTAGTGGATGGGTTAATAATACATGCAATTGCACTCCATGTCTACTTCAAAATTATCAAATTTGACAAGGAAGGAAAGATGATAACTTACTTCCCATAGATGCTGAGTGTTCCTGATGGCACCTGCTTGAACCTTCTCTGGCAAGAGCAGGATTCCCTGGAAGGGCCCAATCCAGGTGCCCTGCTGAATCCTCTGTGCTGCACAAATGCCATAGGCCAGGCCAGGCACTGTGCTGGTGCACAGACACACTTCTCGAGGCAGGTCTCGGAGCCACTCTGGGATCTCTGGTGGAGGGGCTGCTGCAGCTGCACTGCTGGTGCCCACTAGCCGGCGCAGGGAGTGCAGGGGCCCATGCATAGGGCACTCACCATTGCGATTATCAGCACACATATCACATCCTGAGGGGCAAAGAGGGAAAAACACCATCAGTGTGGTGCTGCTGGCCACCACCCTCGCCACTGCCATGGGCAAGACAATGCAAATCCTTGTGCTTCTCCTGTCATTTCACAGCAGTCCAGCACTCACACTCCATGCTCTTTGTGTGTTGCTTAGGATGGTTTTCCTAATCTCACCAAAACTCTAAATAAGAACTCCAAAGGCTGAGCAGAAACCCTGCAAGAAATTTGCAATCCTGGTATGTTCACAGACCTGCCAAGACTCATTTATTTCAACCCAGTTTTTTAAGATTCATAAAATAGCCCATTTAAACCATCGCAGTGTGTTTCAGTGAGACATTTTAAAGCACAGTCATAGTGCCTTATGAGTCCCTCTCACACGCCTTACCACAGCTAAGCCCAAGGGCTTAATTGGAACAAGATTTAATTTAGTCCTCATTTTAAATTAACCTTCATTCTGCTTTTTACATTAACATGTGTGTACATGCCTGTCTGTTTAGAAAACAAAATTGATAAACCAGAACCTCATGAATGGCAAATTGGAGCCTGCATGTACATCTACTTTCTTAAAGCCAAATCTAATCTTAAAACTGAAATTATGAAGCAAATATGACTGATTCCAAGAACACACATGAATTTTTTTATCAAATGGGAATGCATGTTCTTTGCCTGTTACATGTAGCTGAGGCTGTGGGAAAAGAAAAACAAAAACAAGGTATCTGGATTTTGAGCAAATCACATGACAAAAGATCAGTTTGCACAAATGTTCATTTCCTTAACTGTTGTTAATAATGGATGACATGTTTCTATTTTGAGAAGATCCTACCATCATTTTTCTTTCCTGAGCAAAGAAAACTTTGGTTAAATGTTTCCACTGCAAACTCTATTGCACATGCCATGAATGTACATCCTCCAGGAAAATGTTTCATGTTCAAGAAATCCATTTCTCTGGACGTGTGCTGAATTAACATAACAATAAATCAATTGAAATAAGTTACCATCTTCTGCACATTTAATTTGTGTAGCACAATAAAGGTTTTCATACAAATTTATTCCAGAAATACAAAGAAAAAACAATAACTGTATCATAGTTCTCATGTGGCAAGTCCTACATCTTTCCCCTAATAATTTCATAGAACTTAAACCCTTTCTTATAAAAACAGAGCACAGTATTCACTACACAAGCTGGAGTTTCTTAGTCTATGCCACAGATTTAGACATGCTAGATTGCCTGTAACCACAGTTTCAATTCTCAGAGGGCCTGACTCAGATGTTCCTCTTTCTGAGGTGGATGTTCTGTGTATTAAGTAGGCCTCTTTCCTACAGACCCTTCAAAGGAAAACCTTCCCCTCAATTCAGTAAAAACTGGTAAAGGACAATAAAATATGTATTTTCAAAATATGGCTTCTAAGTGCATTCTCCAATTTTACACATCCTACCTAAGAACTCTTTCCTGTCAAACCTCTTTCAAATTCTACCATACAAAAATGGCACATTCAGTAACCCAAAAATATTTGTAAGTTACATGTGGAAGCTAATTGCCTTTAAAACTGTTACACTTCGAGTCTTGCAGGAAATGCATGCGTCTCTACCCAGTGCTTGTCTGGTCAAGTTCTCTACCCGTATTATTGATTACAGATCTCAACAAAAATTAAGCCAGCAAGACCTGAGTTGTGCATTACTCTGATGGGTGCCCTTGCAGAAGAAGCTTTGCATGCCAATGCCATCCATCTCTAACCGGGATGGGCAGGAGGGAGGAAGGAGACGAGAGCCAGCACAGCAGGACAAAGACCCCAAGTGGGGAATGCCCTTATGTTGACAAAAACTTGACTTCTGGCTGAAGGGTGAAATTTTGCCTTGCTTTAAAGACAAAATCCCTGCTGCAGAACGACTCTTGTGTTGAGTTAACCCAGAAATGCAGAAGGGCTTTGCTTCTCAGACACATCACCTAGAGGTTGTTGGAAGATGGGATTTGCAGGACCCCAGGGAAAATTTTTCTGGCTAGTCCTGAGAGAACATTATTATGCAACAGATATCCCTACAGCCATCCCAACCATGAGGAATAAAAGGCAGCAAGTACATGCTGGGGTATCCGCAGCTAGGTGGGAAAGTGAGATATCACCACAGCATTTTTTCCCTTTCCTCTTCAAAACCAGTCATCACAAAACTCTGTGTTTTTAGCATATCCAAAGATATAAGGGGAATCACAGGAGTTTGGCACTGGAGGTCACACAGGAAAGGATCTCAAATATGAAAAGAGAAATTAAAAAAATAAGACCCAAACCTTCAATCCTAAATAATTTGGCATGTGATGCATTTTAAACAGATTATGGCTGAACTCTGTGATCAGCAGTTGGACTTGATAACTTCACAGATCTTTTCCAGCCATAATTATTCTGAGTCTATGAATCTGGCATCTAACCATGCAAGTTAGAATGAAAACATCTGACAGCAAAACTGAGGACTTAAAAAAATTATGTCTAACCATGATGTTAATTAGTGCACAGGGCAGGCCCTTCAATCTGTTTGCACTCTTCGACCATCTTCTGGATGTGTAACTCTCCTCACAGCTACCTGATTACTAATGGCCTTCTTAGAGATGTAGTGTCTCTGGAGAAATTTACATTAAACATGCTAAGGCATCTTCATGAGTCCATGGAGACAATTTCAGTGACAATGTCCTGCATTCTGCCACTAGATACATATAACTTTGCATGCACACACACGCATTTTTCCAGAATAAGAACTTCTTCACTTTGTCCTTACAGTATGTGTGTATGAGCATGGGTTAAATATTTTATTTCTACATTTCTAAGAAAAAGAAACTAAGAAATTATAGAGGAGTATAAACAAACCCTGTGTCACTGTCATTTATTACAGAAAGTCACACATGGTGATATTTATCTTCCACTGTCCAAAAACACTGGTAATGTCTTAATGTTTGGCAGCCACAGTATCTGGTCCCCTGTTGCGTTCCTTTCCCTTTGTCCTGCCAAAGTTGAAAATTTGGAAAATGGAACATCTTTTGAAACTGCTTTGGCTAATGACTTGTTGATGAGGGGGTAAAAATCTGTCTTTAATACTAAGAAGTACTGAAATTCTTCTTAGTTTTGTGCTTTATACATTTATCTTTAGTTGCTGTGCAATTATGCAAAAAAATTTTAAAAATTCTCATAAATGTTATAAGCAGTAGAACTCCTCCTAGACACATTTTATCATGCCTTGAGTAAAAAGAGCTACTGTACATTCTGTGACAAACTTTTGCATTATACATGGAAGCATCCATTTAAGGACTGTCACTGTGGACGGTGGATTCCTTCATCTCAGATGACATAGGAAGGATGTCCTTAATATCAGATAGGGGAGAAACCAAGAACTCCAAGATTTGCACACTACCCTTCCCGCAGACAGAATCAACAGCATCATCTTCATGTTCATGCGTACTGCAGAGTACAATGAGATACAATGAACCAACTTGCTTAATAATACTTGAAAAAGAGGAGAGGGAGGGAGGGGTTGTTGAGAGGGAGAGTGTTGTGGTCCACTGATTTCACTGGAGACTACAAACTGGATGGCAACTGTTAAGACCCATGCAAGTGTGGGAAGTTCATATGAAAGGGATGTACTTGTACAAGTGTGAACTTTACACAGGACTTTCACACAGGGTGACAAGGAAAGCTGTACTGTGCCCTCCTGTTTTGGCCTGGGAGAGCAGCCATGTGTGAGCATAGGCCTTCTCCAAGGACACCTGAAATGAACACTTCCCCTGTCTGTAATAGCATCAGTCAAGACTGAAATCAAACCAAGAAGCAAGAAATGTGAGAAAATTCAGGGATTTACTGAAAACAGAAAGAGAAAGGAGAACTGCAGCCAGAGCAGAGTGTCTCCTGATAAAATCTGGAGATGGGGAAGGGAAGCTCAGTAGGAATGGTTCATTGCATACCCAGTTATGGCCAAACAATTTGGAAGGAGATCAGTTTCTCACTTTCTACCTTCATACGCTGTAGATAGGAGGATTAAGGAAAGGAAGAAGCAAGAAAAAAATTAAAGGATTTCCTAGTGGAGCTGTTTGATATGGCTCTTTTGGGAGAATTGCAACATGTTACTGTTTATGTGCCTCCATAAAAATGAACACAGTGTAATGCCAGCACTATGATTCCATGTGAGTACACTTAAAAATACTAAACCCAAGCAAAAGGACATATCATTGTCCCCAAAATAGAATTCTAAACCATCAGCCTAAAAACTCTACCACCACATGATTTAAAGGAAATCAGAAAGGAGAAAGCTTTTGTCAGTGAAAGGTAAGGTTCAGCAGAGTGTTGAAACCAGCAAACCAGCTGTAACAATAAATGAAAGAAATACATTTTTGTCTTACCAATAATACACTCCAAAAGTGCAGTTTTACTGGATACCTGCAGTTTGCTGGTATTAAAGAAGGGTGGCCTCTGACCCTTTGCTTCATAATTCACCACAAGCATGCAGGTATACAGTGTAAGTGGTCATCATTTCACATGGTATTACTCACTTGCAAGTATAAATCACTCCAGCCAGCCCTGCAACCTTGCCTGGGCCCAGGTACCCAGCTAAGTGGGAGGGTGGGCTGGATGAGATAGAACCCTTTCTTTTTTTGAGGGCTGGAGCTTTCTAGGGTATCACGGCCTCCCTCGTACCTCAGTTTCTTCATCAACAAGCTGGCAACCACCTCCTTTTGTGAAATTATTAGCAGTTTCTCACAGACAGCCTGACTGGAGACAGACTTTCGGGGAAACGAAACACAGATGCACTTTCTCCTCTGGTGCCCTGTATTTATTTGTTTATTTATTCTAAACACTCTTTGCGAGGAGCGGGACCGAGCTCAGCCTGCTGCCGAGAGGCCGGACTGCCTCCTGGGGGTGCCGAGCCGCCGCCGCCGGGTGAAGACCCACGGCTGGCACCGGGTCCCGGAGGCCCGACTCCCTCTCTCCCCGAACTTTCATTCCCTCTCTACTCCTCCTTCCCCCTGCCGTTTCCCCGGGCCGGCTCCGAGTCCGTTGCGGCGCGGGAGAGGCGAAGCGGCATCCCCGCCGCAGTCGTGGGCTGTGCTCCCCCACCGGCGCAAGAGCTGTGTTTGGGGTCGAGCTCCACGGCCGGAGGTCAGACACACCCCATGCCAGCTCCTCGGGAGTTGTTGTGGGAGGGCCCGCCTGGGCGTCCCGGCGTGGGTCAGTGCTGTCGTCCCGCTTGCGGAGCGAATTTTTGGTTATTCCTAAGAGGCAAATGGAGGACGTGCTGAGGGAGGTGAGTTTGATTTTCCCTGCCTGCTGCTGAAGGTATGAATGAATTGAATTTCCGTGTCAGGTATGAGAAGGGTAGGAGAACATTGTGTGTAGATAAACCTTGCCACCCTCTGCCCCTGAGAGACCTCCATATACAATGTGGAGATGATGAATAGGCTCAGGGAGAGGAGATCGAAGTTCAGTCCGCACCGGCTCCACTCTCTCCTACAAAACTATAGGGCAATTAATTGTGGCTTGTCCCCTCATCCTTCATCTCCTGGTGGCACATATCGATGGAGATTACTGCTGATGGACCATTTTATCACCCTAAATAAACAGTCACCACCTTCTCTAACCTCAATCTAATGTATGGCTATCTGCTATGTTTAAGGGTACTGGGTAACTAATGATGTAAAATAGCTAAATCATGCAGGTTACCAACAGCCTAGAGGAAAAAAAAATCCAAATATTTTCCACACCGATCCACTTTCACAGCATGTTATATATACATTGTGACTCCGTAAATTGAATGGGATGAGGCGTGCAAAGTGCTTGATCGCATGACAC
The DNA here is from genome assembly GCF_047495875.1 of Pithys albifrons albifrons. Lineage (NCBI taxonomy): Eukaryota > Metazoa > Chordata > Aves > Passeriformes > Thamnophilidae > Pithys > Pithys albifrons. The sequence continues at coordinate 38,305,046 of NC_092497.1, read as the reverse complement.
TTCAGTTGTGCATAGAGTGTTTATTACAGTGCCAGTTTGGTGCCTTCTGGTGAAAGTAGAGGACTGTCAGACTTCTCATTGTGAAAGGCTCTCCCCAGCAGCTAGAGGCAAGCCTCTACGGGAGCAAGCCGGCGCCGCAGCCTCAAAAATTGCCGTAGGAGATCTCCTCCTGGCCACCCGAGTGCCCCTCCCCCAGCGCCCAGAAATACCCTCATCCTTCCAGATTCAAGGCTGGGAAGCAAAGGGTCCCCAGCCGCCTGCCACATTATCAGGGCTTTAACATAATCCCCCTTACTTCCCTGGCAGTAAAGACTGCAGGGCCCTAATTAGGGGGGTGTCTTTTGATTGCTTTTTATTATTTTTTCCCCTAGCTAACCCCCTTTCAATTTAAAACAATTACACACAGACGCTTAACCCACAGCTTCTTGGCGGCCCTCGTCCCCCTCCCTCGCCCAAGACCGTGCCATATCCATTGATATTTGACGATCAAGGCGTGTGTCTGTGGGGAAGCCGCCGCCCATCTATCTTCCCGCGGTGGCCGCTCGGCGCCGGGCCGGGCCGGGCGCTTGGGAGCGAGGCCGGGCGGGGTGGCGGGGGCCGGGAGAGCTGCCGTCGCCGTCGCTCGGGCTTCCCCGGCAGGCCAGACTGCCTCCTGCTGCCCCGCCGGGCCAGGGCGGCAGCATGGAGGGCGTCCGTCGGCACACACGGGGCTCCGCGGCGCCTCTTCCGAGCCGGTGGGTCCTCCCGGGGAACCGGGGACACGTGGGGTGCTCCTCAGAAGAAGGGGATGCTCGGGGTGGAGAGAAGGAGGAATGTTTGGGAGAATACGGGAAACGAGGCACTCGCTCGGTTGGCGTGGGAGTTACATCTAAGATTAGAACCCGAGAAGAAGCCGGCGACCTGCTGACACCCCCAGTCCTACGGCTGGGCCAGGCAGAGCCCTGGTCGGGGGCCCCTGCTCTGGGGTGGGGGATGTTCCTGGCGGGTGAGTGTGCAGAGTTGAGTAGAGCCTGCCCGTCTCGGCGACTCGGTGGGGCTGTCCGGAGATGGAAGGGCAGCAAGCAAGTACAATTAAAGTCGACGGCTCCTCATCTCACCCACAACCCGACACCTCCTTTCCCTCAAACGGGCACCTCTGCTGCGGAACAGGCAGTGAGGGTGAAGAGTCAAGGCGGCGGGAAATCCCACCTGCCCATGAGATCCGCTCAGGGACAGCCAGGCCTGTGCCCTGCAGTTTGTTCCCCTGATCGTCCGCGTGCGTGGAGTGCGTGGCACGGTACTAGATGCAGTTCCCACACTCCTTCACTTGCAGTTTACTTTTTTCTTTTTTCTTTTTTTTCTTTTTTTTTTTTTTTTAAAGCACGAGTTGCCCTAAGCAAATACACCTTGCCTCAGAAGGTTGAAACTCTCTCGTTAAAAGTTTCACTCAGAGACGACTAATGACTGCTGGAGAGAAAGAAGCCCTGTAAACAAGTTCAATGATAGGAATTTTCAGATTAAGCTGTAGAAAAAAGCCAAACAACTAAAAAAACCGGCGGCACGGCGCTGGCTCCCGCCTGCCCGTGCTTCCGACGGCGAGGGGTGCCCCGTCCCAACCAGGAGCGCTTCACAAGCGTCCTTTCTCAAATCAACCCGTTTGCTTTCCCGAATTCTTCTTTAGTATGGCGGCTGGAAAGAAAATATTCAGGCTTTGCCTGCGACTCTACGGGATACTATTATTCCACTCAGTCTTTAAAAATTACCCACTCAAATCCCGTTTTAAAATCTTCCTTTCTCTTTTTAAAACCTTTATCTTTTAGACTAACGGAGCTGCTTCAAGAAGTAAAACATATATTGTCTGAACGGCTCCGCTGGCGGCTAAAGTGCATTTCGGATTCTATTTACTGCATGTAATTTATGAGATCACGTTTTCTGCACCCGAGAATAGAAAATACACTAACACGTTTGACTAAAAAGTGAAACTAAGCATTAGGAAATCACTTAAAACAAAGTCTACAGCCAATAGAGAAAGACTTACAGTGTCAAGAAGGTGGGAAAATCTCCACCAAACTCCGACTCAACTTTTCTCTTAAACGTATGCGCAACGCTCAAGACTATGCTACTATCCATGCACTATAATTAATACATAGCAGTTTCTTGAAAACTTTCAAAACCAGCTCTTCCTATTAAATGAAATTAAACGAATCCGCGGTTTTTTGGGCGTGTGTTTATGGATCGCTGGCTTGGAGTATCGTTTACCTGTTCAACATTCTCCCTTAAATAGACTTTCAGGGAGTGGGGGTTGAGAAGGACAACAAAAATAAAGGGGTTTAAGAAAACTTAGGATAAAAGAGAGTGTTTGAAACAATGCAAAAAACACACAAACAAACAAACAAAAAAGTGCACGCACCAAAGCCATGTTACAGCGTTATAGCAGGGTAGATCCCTGTGTTCGGAATGTTAGTAATAAAAGTGATGAACTAATAAGAGTTCATATAGTTCTTTTCACCCCGTGAATTTCTTTGGTTGTGTAGCATTCACAGATACAAGAGTAAAAGACAGAAAGAACCAGATTCTAAAATTACAAACCTCTCATCGGTACAAATGTTTAATAATAGGGGCTGCCCCTTCCACCACCGCCCCCCCCCCCAAAAAAAAAACCCCACCAAATCCAAACAACAGAAAACCATCCCCACAAACATAAACCAACTGTATAATTGGCAACAGCAGCAATATCAAATGTTTTCTATCCAACAAATCCTAAGTGAATTCTGACACTCAAGCAGACTTTTTCATTTAGAAAATCACCTTTTCTTATTAAATGCCTATGAAATGCATTTCCGTAGGGTGAAAACTAAAACCATCGTGTTAACGAGGTCTGAAAGAAAAACGATAAGAGGTAGGAAAACTTTGCTCTAGCCCGTCTGATGAAAACTGCAACTTTTCCCCTGGCTAGCTCGGAGGCGTAATTGATTTCTGAGTATTCAGGGAAGCCTGTGATTTCCAGGCGGGACTGAGACATGCAAGGCGAGAAAGGACTACTAGCAAGTTGCTCTGAACCTTTTCTGAATCCATTTTCTTAAGCACCTCTCTGAAAGAAATCTGCCCCCACCACATCTTTTCAGGTGAAGTGTGCCTTCCAGGGAAGGACTTGGGTTTCAGACAAGAAAAACTGCTACCGAGGCTTTGCCGTCCGCCTCCTGAAAACACTGGAAACTACTAAAAAACAGCCCAGGGAAGGGAAAGGAAGGGCAGGGAAGGATCGAGGATGCTACGCATGGAGGGAGAGCGGTGCAGGCACCAATTGTAAGTTCCCCACCCTGGAGCGTCCCCAGGCCGGCCCGATGCGGGAAGAGACGGAGAATTAGAGATCGAGAACTGCGAGAAAGGGCAGGATACATACGGTTGTTGGGGTCACTGGTGTGCTGATTCAGGGGAATGATCTCCATGCGCTGCTGACCGTACAGGTAGTAGTCCAACTCCTCGGCCGTGTAGCGGTACCGAGAGGCAGCACGGTCGCCGCATTTACCGCCGCCGCTGCCGGCTCCGCACAACTCCTTACTCTGCAGGGGCGTGGGCGCTCCTCCGGCCGGGATCTCCGAGCCCTGCAGCGGGCCGAAGACTGGGAGCTGGGTCATAGGCAGGGAGGTCAGGCCGGCCAGAGAAGCGGCCGCCGCGGCGACGCACGAGGAAGTAGAGGAGGAAGACGGAGTGGACGAGGAAGAGGAGGAGGAGACGGAGGAGAGGGAGGTCGGGCGCTGGCGCAGGCTGTCAGCCGCGGTCTCGGCTCTCTCGGGCGGCTGAAGCTGGGCGAGGGCTCCGCTGCTTTTGAGTTGGCTGCTTTGAGGGAAAAGCTGCTGCCAGTGCTGCAGATAGGCGGGATCCACCTTCAGGAACGCGGATCCGCCGGGGTCGCCGGGCTTCAGCATCGCTCTGCCTGTGAAGAGGCGAAGAAGGGGACAGAAGAAGTGAGATCCCCGCCCCGCCCCAGCAGGGCCGCCCCGACCGCGCAGCGACCTCCACGCTCGGACACACGGGGCCACGCGTGGGCTCTGCGCCGCGGCTGTGCGGGATCGACAGCGGGAAGGCACGGGCGACGCTTTCCCTGCCTGTGCCGGGCTCTCCAGGAGAAAATCTCCTCCCGAAGAGCCCCAGGGAGGACATGCGAGAACCGTGGTGGCCTAGGCGACAAGGCAGTCCCGAAGAGCCCATCTCGGAGCATGTGCAGGATGCGGGCGATGGTGGGCAGCCCTTCACGCCTGCCCGCGACCGGAGACGCCCCGGTCGCACCGCAGGACGCGCAGCTCACCCTGTCCCAGCCGCACGCACTGTCCTCCCCTTTCATTCCCTTCCCTCCCTTTGCCGGAGAAAATGACTCTCTGTTCCCAAACAGCGAGGAGGTGAAGGAGAAGGAAAGTTCAGATACACCCACACCCGCGCGGGTTTGTTTCCTTCGGAGACGGAGGACGCCCCCCCAGCAGAGCCCTACCCCGCGGGAAAGCGCCCCACTCTGCCCCGGCCCGGGTCTGACTTACCTAAGTGGGGTGAGAGCTACTGCGCGGGCGGCGTGCGGAGCTGTCGGCAGTCCCAGAAGCCTTCGAGCCAAAGGACAGCCGAAAGCAGAGTTTTCTCTGGTCTTTGTCCACGGGGGAGCAGGGTGATCCTCTTCCAGTTGCCGGTGACCGGCGGGCCGGCTAGCTGCGAGCCGTCGGGCTCCCTCTGCCGTGGCTGCTCATCGCAGTCGCGGCCGGGTGCTCGGCTCGGCTCTGGCAGGCTCCAGGCGAGACACGTGGGTTTTACGACAGCGCAAAATACAAGTGTGTGTGGTGTGTACGAGAGGGAGGGGAGGGATCGTGAAGTTACCAGCGAGTCTCGATGCAGAGCCGGGTTTTTTTGGCAACTTCCTCCACTTTGTTCCTTGCTCAACTTTTAAAGGTGTCCCTTTCTTCCTTTCGCTCCTCCTTCCCTCCCTCTCCCTCACCCTTCTACCTCTCCCTCCCTCTCTCCCTCTTTTCAGCCTCCCTCCCTCCCTCCCTCCCTCCCTCCCTCCCTCCCTCCCTCCCTCCCTCCCTCCCTCCCTCCCTCCCTCCCTCCCTCCCTCCCTCCCTCCCTCCCTCCCTCCCTCCCTCCCTCCCTCCCTCCCTCCCTCCCTCCCTCTTTCGCTCTGTCTCTCTCTGTCTCCCTAGCTCTGGGACCACAGAGCCGTGGGAAGAGCTGAACTTCTACCCTGACGGGAGGGACGCAATGACCCGGCGTCGTCCCGAGCGGGATCCGAGCCTCTACGCGATCTCCAGCGCCGGGCGGCGGGAGCTCCCGGCCCCACCGACCCAAGCGCCTCACTCCCGGCCAGCCTCCCTTGAGCTGTGGTCTTGCCTCACTTGCCTTTTGCCCCTTGGGGTCTAGGGTGGATTTTAAAGACCTACCCAGCCAGTCCTGACACTGTACCAGCTACTTACCGTGTCTGCTGGCAATGCCCTGGCTCCCTTTCCCCTGTGTTACCTGAGACCAGCCTCAGGAGGTCCCAACACATCTGACGGAACCCACCGCCCCAGACTTTCCCCCTCCTCAGACCTTGCTCCCTCGAGCACCACTAGCACGCCTCTCTCCTGCTCTTTGTACTCGGTTACAGCACAGAACAAGTAGTATGCCAGAGGGAGATGCAACCTGTGGCAAGAAACTTATCTCCAGCGACTTTTTATCTCCACTTTGCTTAGAAATTTGTTTAGACGTTTTCTACTGCTCAGTTGAGCTCAAGTACCAATGAGTATTTAACAGGTTGGGTTTTTTTCAGTTTCTTTCCTACACCATATGAAAAGTCAGACAACTGTAATTTACTAGGTATATCGCGTGAACACAGTATGCCTTGCATTTAGGACAAAATACTTACACAAAGTGTTTATCTCACCCAAACATATCTCTAGTGTCAGAAAAGCCTCCATAGACAGGTGTCACGCTGACACTGAATGCACAACTGCCTACCAACACAGTATCTGCCGGTGTAAAGTATTCCCCCCACTCTGCTTCTAATTTATTTCTTTCCCACCCTTCATTCTCGCAGAGCCTGGGAAAACTTCTGCTGTTTAGACTTTGTCTGTCTAAGGCAGGACATTTTAACACAAATTTGAGCAGAGCTGGGGAAAAAATGTTTTGACTGGCGTCATTTTGACAAGGTCATCCGTCATCTGCTGTTTAGATTGATAACACCTAAGTTAAAGGCAAACACTGGTAGAAACACCCCCCAATCACCATTTTTATGGGTTATAAAGTTGGCTATGCAAACCTTCTTTATGTCTTTGATCAATTCTATTGTGCAACATGTAATAATTCTCATCCCTCTCGCTCTATTAATCCACTTTCTGAAGTTCTGCAGCGCTACCGCTCAGCTGAGGGACAGAGGTGTGGGCTGGAAGCCTGTTCGCACAGTGGCTGGAGTGCGCACAGTGCGGTTCTTGGTACACTGACAGTGGGCGCGCTTGGTTTTCTCTGCTTTCACTGCATTAATAGTGTCTTGTTCCTAGCCAGCTCCAATTTTATTCCGCCCCACCCGACTCTTTCCTTTTTTTTTTTTTTTTTTTTTTTTAAAGTGTATATCTACGTTATGGTTGTTTTCCTTACTGGACGTCTTTTCAAAATACTGAATTGCTTTTAGTGGCAGTAATCTCTAAAAAATCGTTTCGTGCTAGAAAAACGTGATGAAGTGGGGAAAAGCTCCTAACTAATGGGCTTAAGTACATTGTCAATATCTGCACTTGCTTTGAGTTGTTAACAGAAGTATTCCATGTGGGTTCATATTAGAAGGACTTTAATCTGTTGCTGTGGGCTTTGGTTTTGTTTTTTTGGTTGGTTGGTTGGTTGGTTGGTTGGTTGGTTGGTTGGTTGGTTGGTTGGGGTTTTTTGTTTTTTTTTTAGAGGCAGAACAGTAGCTCTTTGAGTGATCAAGGAGACAGAATAAAATTTATAGACTCCCTTGATACTTCGGGACCCTGACGAACCGGAGGAAAGGAAGAAGTACAAGGCTTGGGGACTTCGGCAGTGCTCAGGGCTGTGCTGGCAGCGAGCGGCAGGCAGGGAGCGGGTCCCCGCGGGCAGCCCGGCCCCGCGTCCTCGGCTCTGCTCGCCGGTCCGGTCGGTCACGCATTCAGGCGGGGGCAGGCGGACCCCATAAGCCTTGTCCTTTGGCTTTTTTCCTTAACGACAAGCACTCCCACTGCGCCGGGTGGGAAAGGAGGAGAGCGGCCGCGGGGAAGGTCGGTGAGCAGACGGTCAGCGCTGGTGCGGCGGGCGGGGACAGCGGGGATCTCCGCTCCGGGCCAGCGCGGAAGGGTGCGGCGTACCTCGCAAGGGCAGAGGACGGCTTCTCTCCCAGCCTCTCCAAAACACGGCCGCTCCCGGCTCCGTCACCCCCTTGGGAAGAGCAGAGCAGGCAGATCCAACAACAGCCCTCCCAGCTTTGAACCTGCGCGTCCCCGGGGTATCTTTAGCCAACCCTGACCTCTGGTCTCGCTTTCCCAGGCAGAGCGGTTTGTGGGCGTCCCTTCTGTCTCCCCCGAGTTTGTCTACGGTCTGTTTGTTAGTATTTCTTGATTGGGGTTTTTTAATTACAATTTTTTAAAAAATTATTTTCTTTCCTCCTGGATATAGAGATGTGGCGGAAAAAAAGGAAGGTTTTAACTACTGCCTCCTTCTTCTCTCAGGCTTTTTCATTATTTAGAGGGTGAGTGCTGAAACAAATCACATTGACCATTTAGAAAGCGATCAAACCTTTATAAAAATCCATCGCCTACGAATCGATTGGTGAATATTTGCTAGGAATTTATTCAAAAGAAATAAATAAGGAGGGTAAGTATATTAAATGCAAAAGGGGAACACGGTGGTGTTTTTCTTCATTGATTAATGACCTCTAAAATAAAACAAGCGGGAAGAGGAGCCAAGATCGATAAATTAACTACCCAAATTCATCACTTTCCCTGAGATTGCCTTTATTTTCCTTTTAGGGTACTTAGTTTCTGGGGTTTAGGTTTTTTTGGTTGTTTGTTTTTTTGTTTGTTTGGTTGGTTTTGGAGATTTTTTGGGGTTGGTTGTGTTTTGGGGTTTTTTTGTTGGTTGGGTTTTTTGAGGATTTTTGCTTGATTGGTTTTTGTTTTGTAAATAACACTTAAGAAGGATGCGCGTCTCTTTGGAAACTCAAAGGCTTGACTTTAGGCTGGAGGTAGACAAGGCAGCTAAACCCCCTTTCGAAAGGGATTGAATCGGGACACCCTATCTGATTTCGTTTGACAGACAATTAAAAAGTTTGCCTTTCCTATTAATTAATTCTCCTGATCTGGGGAAGACAAATGGTCGGTTACCTCTGACAGGAGTCCGATAAAGGATTCAGCAGCTTTCCTTCTTGCCCTAGGCGTCTCCTCATTCCAGTTTTAAGGTCACGAGCGACAGAGTTAATAATTCATTAATATAGACATTTATTCAGATGGGATTCACGGAGATTCGCTCTCTCCCACATCTTACCGTTAGGATTTCAGTTCTCCTCGAAGAGGAGGGGAAGGTGACGGAATGGAGGAAGGCCCTACGCAATGGCTCTACACGGACCTGTTTCTACACACTTGGTTAAAACTCAGTGCCTCAGTCGAAAGCCCGCCCAGGGCAGCCCCAGCCGGGCTCTGCTCCCCGGTCCCAGCGGCGGCCGAGGGCCAGGCGGCCTGGTGCCACCCGTCGGCTCTCGAGCGTTTCCTGAGCTGAAGCCACGCACTTTTCCTTCCCCAGAATCAGAGTAAGACCGAAGCGCTACATGGGTCGGTGAAACCGACAGAAAAGGCCGCTGACAGCCCACGCCGGGACAGGGGCACTGGATGCGGAGGAGACGGGACTGCGCGGGAGGGACTGCGGGACCGGGGAGGGGGTGGCTGCCGGGGGTCGCTGCCGAGGGTCGCTGCCTGTCCCCGCTGCCGGGGGTCGCTGCCGGCTGTGGGTACCTGTCCTCGGTGCCGGCGGTCGCTTTCGGTGCCGGCGGTCGCTTTCGGTCCCGGCTGCCCGCGGGGCCGCGGGCGGTGCAGAGCCGGGAGCGGCCCTCGGGGGGCACCTTAGGCCCCTCCGGCGGGGCGGAGCAAGCGGGAGGCGCGGCGGCGCCCCGGGATGAGCCCCGGTCCCTGGAATGTCCCTTCAGGGGCTCGGGACAGGCACCCGGCCCCTGCCGTGTGACACCGGAGAGGCCCTCCAGCTGCATTCTCCGAGGCGGTGCTGAGGGGCGGCACCCACAGAATGTTGGTGCCTGGGGCGCCCGGGGGATGAGGGGGCCCTCCAGGAAAAGGGACTGTCCCTTCCGTGGGAGCAGGTAGTAAGAGACTGGCCGAGGAAGTCTGCTGCAGGCCATTGCTTTGGGGAATAGGGAAAACACCTGGCCATGTGGAATTGGACAGGGATTGTTAAATGATTTGGCAATGGCAACAAGGCAGATGCCAGCCAGATCCATAATGACTTTCTGCCACTATTGACCTGATACTGATGTGAACTAGTGACCCTTCAGGTGAAATGCACTACAGTCTATTACCAATTCCCTCAGCCACCAAATCCTCCTCACAGACAGATTCAAATATTTATGTCCATCAACAAAACAAACTCTGTTTCAAGCAAGACACACTGCAGATGAGATGAGAAAAGGAATTGTCAGTTGTAAAGATCAAGTAAAAATAAATCAAGTTAGAGTATGAAGAAATTTGCATGAAACCATGACAAATTTGGATTAATTTAATTCCTACTTTCATGCACACTCCATGCAAAAGTATTCACAGTTGAGAATCGTATTAACTATTCAAACACAGGTGTTCTCTTTAGGTTTTTTAAAACTTTTTTTTCTTTTTTAAACCTAAACCCATTGTTAGATCTACAATGCAGTACCTTAAGAAGTTTTTCCAGATAGGATTGTAGAATGCAAAATCCATTCTTTGGGTGATAATGGGATTAATAGACAGAATACTATAATAACCCCTGACATCTTTAAGCACAGCTTCTGCGATTTTTTTTTTTATTTTTACATGGCTGAGTGCCCTCTTACATGTTACTTCATTCATCACAATTTCGGAAAAAATGTAAGCTAGCAGTCTGAAAGGCAGGCCTTCCTTACAATCACTGGTGTCAAGATTTCCAAAACCAAGCAAATCAACATTTTGAATGCAACACTGGGTGACTACATCAAGTAACAAAACACAGAAAGTTTTCCTTTACTTTATCTAAAAATTACTCTCAGAAATACAGAATGTATTATATATGGTTGTTTGCATATGACATGAGAATGATGAGGTCTGGACAAAACTCAATAGTAGCATTTCAGTGCTTTATATTATCATAAGGCTAACATGCCTTAAAATTTGCAGAAATTAATGGAAATTATGGGGTTCTTTTCCAATTCTGGCATAGCATCATAATTGTGACTCAGTGTTCTTTAACAGAAAAACCTCACAGTTTATGTTTTCCACTTGTGTGTTTTTTCATAACTAAAAATTTTCTGACAGATTTCTGTAGGCCTGAACTCTGGTAGCTTGGGGTTTTTTGTTTGTTTTGGTCTTGGCTTGTTTTGGTCTTTTTTTTTTTCCTTTGTAAATCACTACTGGATCTATTGATGCTGAAAGGAAAAGACCAAGAGCCGCAGGGAACTGAAGTTTGAAACAGGGACTGTGCCTTCTTTTGCTTTGTGTACCACCTGGTAAAAGGCTGCAGGAACAATTCTGACATACCTGCCCCACTAATGTTCTTTTTTTCTTCCAGAATATGGGAGATGATTTGTGCTTAAAATAAGCCCATATATGAGACTAGTTTTAGTAAGTCAAATTCTGGAACATAATTGTTCATTCTGACATCATTATTGAGGAATAGCCATTTTGGTTGTCATGGTTTAACCCCACTTGTTCTCTCCCCCACTAGCAGGATCAGAGAGCGAATCAGAAGAGTAGAAGCTAGAAAACTCAAGGGTTGAGGTAAAGACAGTTTAATAAGAAAAGCAATAGCTTTACACACAAGCAAAGCAAAACAAGGAATTAATTCACTGCTTCCCTTGGGCAGACAGGTGTTCAGCCTATCCAGCAGAGCAGGGCCCCACTACATGTAGTGGTTTACTCAGGAAGACAAAAGACAAACACCATCACTCCAAACATCACCCCCTTCCTCCTTCTTCCCTGTACATTATATCCTGAGCATGATGTCCTTCAGTATAGAATAGCCCTTTGCTCAGTTTGGGTCACCTCTCACATCTCTGTCACCTCCCAACCTTTCATGCACCTCCAGCTTCCTTGCCAGTACAAAAAACAGAAAAGGCCTTGGCTCTGTGTAGGCACTGCTCAGCAACAAATGAAACACCTCTATTTTATCAATTCTGCATTCTGCATAAATCCAAAACACAGTTCTATATTAACCACTGTGAAGAAAATTAACTATAACCCAGCCAAACCAAGCACATTAATAAACTATTGTGTGTAGAGAAGGAGTTGGGGAGAGAGTAATAGCTCTTTTGAAAGAGATGTGTGTTGTGTGCCAGACATAAATGTCTGATCACAGCTGTAGCATCAAGTAGAAAATTTTTAGCTGCTACAATAGTATTAATAAATAGCACCTCAGGACCAATGAACCTTACTAGGTAAATTAATAAAACTGAACAAACCCTCAAGGAGTACTATTCTAAATCAAGAACTGAAATACCTAAATAACTACAATAGAATACTTGCCACTCCACAACAGTTGCTCTAGTGCAATTTCTGATTCTTTAGTAGACAAATGTTTGTTTCAGTTCTTCATGTGATTAAGCATTTCCCATAAAGTTATCTAGAACTATGGGTTCTTGGCAGCTGAAGTCCAGAACTGAATCCAGAAATATAGCTGCTCAAAGAAAAATTGACATAAATAAAATTACTGGCTTTTCAATAGGGAGGAAGCATACTGTACATGGCAAGTTTCTGCAGCAAGGCTTACTTTCTAACATCCTCCAATCTGAATTATTCACAGCAAAGGAGCCAAAACCAAAACAGCTGATGCATGGAAATGTATGGAATGATGACACACTGTAGGCTAGAAATCTGCCTGAGCTCTCCATTGTGAAATCCTGCACTCATCCCTTCTGACTAACAATAATCAGTTTTTCTAGTTTGCTCTTTGCCTTCTGACAATCAGATTGGCCTTATTATTTCACCTTGTGTATCTGTTCTAAATCTATACAAGGAGCTAACTCCCTTGTTTGGAGAAAACAAGTCGGCTTTCTGTAGCCTGCCATAGTTACTTGGCCTCCATCTAGCTGAACTAATATCTATCTGTCTATCTATCTATCTATCTATCTATCTATCTATCTATCTATCTATCTTAAAGACAATCCTAAAAGGCAAAGCTGAGCTATTCCACATGTTGGCTGGAACAGGTTAGTGTTCTGTTACAATGGCAGTTCAAGTACAGACTCTTGGGGTTAGAAAGAAGGAAAAGAAACCATATATTGGAAAAAAACCACTTTGATAATTGAGTTTGATACATTGACATTGCAGGCAACTCTGGAATAGCTGTTAAGTTTAAAACAGTTAAAAAATAAGTCATCTCTTTCTACTGTAAGAGCCCTACCCTCTCTTTCTTCTCCCCAAAATACTCACTAACAATCTTGAGGCTTTCACTAAAAAAGATGGAGGAAATCCCCATAAATATCCAGAATCAATGCACAGTAGGTGAAGAAATGGAAGGACAAGTGATGCTTTGGACCTCTGCACTGAGAAGAGTTGGTCAAGTGAGAATGCTCAGAGGACCTTAGAAAGTGAATCCCCCACAAAGAACAGAGGAAATAAAAATGGCTAGTGAAAAGGTTCCCCTAGAGCAAACCAAATCGGTCAAGTTTATTTCATAAACTTAAAAAAACCTTGACCAGTTAAAACCATGAACCTCCAAGACATTAAACACATCAGTGCACTTGTAACAATTCTTGATGCTTGGAAGTAAGATAAGCATAGATAATTTATCAGAACATGATTTTGCATCAAGAAAAGTAGAAAAAAGAGGAGGCTAACCTCTCCATTATGGTATATGTAGAGATGGAAAGTCCAAGGAAGTGGGAGCCAGCCTATAGAAGCTGGGATCAGGTGACACCTGTGCAGGCATTTGGGGGTAATCATTGAGGAAAACAAAGGGTTAATAATCAAAAAACATAAAAATTTATAAAGCTCCATCTAACTTCTTGGTAACAAACTATGCAGGAAAGCATCAGAGATTTAGACAGTGTTATCTGCATCAGACAGTGTTATCTGCATCCTTACTGTGGTAACTGTCTGCTGTGACTCAGAAGGCAGAAGGAACTTGACCAGAATGTGAGAGCTCAGAGGGCATGCTGCTCTATGTGGATGCCTGCATGAAGCAGCATAAGCAAATTTTCAGCTTCTGCCTGACAACCATTGTAGATGGATCTTACATGTCAGAGCAACTGGCTAAACCATGTTCCCATGCAAGAGTGTCATATACATGATACAACTCTGGCAGCCACTGCTGTGATTTGTAAGACTGTAGTTCCACTACAAAGCCAAGAGCAAACCTTGGAATGCTGTTCCTCCCACACTCCATTTTTGGCAAGCAAACAGTTCCTCTAGCAACATGTATGCTGTATCTCCTTTCACTGAATCCCAAAAGGATCACCATTGCTTCTTTTGCTCCAGTGAGAGAAGCCCACACTGTCCTGACCTTCACAATGGCATAGACTGAAGGTCTTGGAGTTTGCAAGCTATGAAATTTGGTTTTCTGATGTTCTTTTATGTTGGATTTAATAAAGGGTGTGAGAAACTGCACTTCAAAACAGGCTCAAAGGTTATTACAGGACCTTTATAGGGCAACACATGAGTAGCAAGGTACAGGTGTTTCATATTCTGGTAACAACCAAAGTATTATACTTTCTCTTTGAAATTTGTTCTTAGAGCACAAGAGACTATTGTTCTAAAATAACTAAAATAACATGTTTCTTCTGAAGCTTACAATCTTGAAACAGCAGTATCAGAATGAATCACATCCTTATCATCTAGACTTATGCAAAATACCCTCATTAACCTCAGGTTAGTATAGGTCTTGTTCTGAATGAAAGGGACATCCCAAATTGTTCACTCTGCTAGCTGAATATGATGTAATTTTTAGCTGTCAGATGAAAAAAATAAGCTTTAGTTGGCAATTTCTTCGCAGCTATGTGAAGAAGAGATTCTCTGTGTATGGTCTTTGTGTGACACTGAAGGCTGTGAGAACTTGCAAAATTACCTCTATTGCCCTACAGAAAAGGATTTGGGATAAATTTAAGATTTCTTTCTCTAACAAAAGTTTACTAAAGAGAATGTGCTTAGTGTTAAACTTGAGTATTTGTTTATTGCTACCCTATTTGCAGCTAATTAGCAATGTAAATGCATTTATTCTTTTATTGTAAAGTTCTCAGTAGGACTACTGTTTCCACTAGAACCTTTATAAATTTTAACTTTTTTTCAAAAATTAATATTTTCAACTTAATACATTTATATTTCTGTGGAATATCAAAAAAGTCAACGTTCTGAATATAAAGTATGATTAGGAAATTAAAGGACAAGCAATATATGCAGTTCAGTGGACTTCTTGAGAAAGCAAATTAATCATTACTTGTGTTGCTTCTTTTCAGACATACAATTACGAATGGATTATCAGGCTATTTTTATGAAACAGATCCATAAAATTCTGGAATGTTATCACTACTTTAGATATGAAATCACCCATTTCTCTGGTAGAACAGACTTACAATTCATGCCAGGCAAGTTAATTGACCTAGTGTCTTCTGACAGTCACAAACTTCCATATTTCAGAATACTTTCCTGTCTGTTCTGCACCTGTCTATTCTGCATGAATTATTAAAATATGCCACATAATTCAATACAATGGCACTACTTAGAAAAAAATGCCCTAAAAACTATGGATAACATAAAAATATGAAGTCCCAACTTACGCTATTTCACTATACTGTATTTATACTATATCACTTAGGGTACAAGTGATCTTCATTACAGAGAGGAAACAAATAGAGTTATCACACAAATCCAACCTAATCTAAACCACAATTATGTCCTAGACATTTAAATTAAACCCCCAATATTTTGAAAGCTCAGAGTGATTCTAGCAAGAAATTAAGTTTACATTCTTTGTTGCCAGGTTTTGTCCTTTCTGTTCCTGAGCAGCATATCCTAGTTACATCTCAAGGAGGTGAGATGAGTACACTCCTGATATTGCTCATTGGCTCCTGCTAAACTTTACATTCTCTGAACAGCCCTGGCATGTACCTTTCCAAATGTGTTCTTGGAATTTTGGCTGTTAATTTGGTTGTCCACTGTGTAGTCTTGCTCTTCACGGAACTTACAGAGAATTCTTCAGATTTGTGAAAATACCACAGAAAAGCAGAGATAGAAGAGTTGAGTAGCTAGCAAGAGAGCACAGAGTTGCTTCTTTCTGAAGTAAGTATGAGAAATGCAAAGATACAGAAGTAGTGCACATTAAAAAAAAATAGGAAAAAGTACAGATGATGTTTTTCTGAGCACCTCGTAGTTCTTTTAGGCTATAAAGCCTCAGGATAAGGGCTTTATATGTTTAACACAGAGCTGCAACTTTAGACTCCCTTCAGTGAATGTAGAACAATATAAGTAGTACAGACCATAACAAAGTGTTATATTAAAGCATTTGTTCTATAATTATATTAATAATTTCAAAGAAAAAATAATAAGACTGGAAGGGTGGAAGTACTTTAAGCAAAGACAAAGCACACACTTTGAGAAGCTTCCTTACTAGATATAATTTCTTCTTTGTTAATGAAGTTTTTGTAAGAAAGAGTGAAGAATAATAAGAATGGGCAAATTGTGATGCCATCAATACATCCCAAGTCTCATTGATTTCAGTAGGTCAAGTGCTATAATAAACACTGTCAGGTGCTCAGATTGCAAAGATTCCATTTTTAAGTTGAGAACTTACCACTGATAGAAAATATTGAAGATCTGAATGCTTTGTTCACATGTTTAGACAAAAGAAATAAGAAATATTTTGATATAGATTTATGCCATAGGTGAAGACTTCTGTAATTCTCTTGAACAGTGATTTGGAAGGAAAATGATTTCTCAGGTAAAACCACATGAATTGAAGAAATTATGGAATGATTATTACTTCTTTTTAAATTTGCCTGATCATGTGCAAAGGGTGATAACATTCACAGTTCAGTCTATGAATTCAGAACCGCTCAGAACCTGAGAACCACTTTAAGGCTCAGTACAAGAAATGAGTCTTTCCACCAAGTATGTTAGTCTTTAAACAGGGCAACATTTCAAAGACACATTTTTCAGAGTGTGGTCAATGGCTATTTTCTGCAATAATTTTTATAATAGAGAATTTTCCAGGTAGGCAGATGGTATGCTGATGTCTGTAGGCAATATGGCACTCCCTGAATACCATTAGAACTTCAGTCAAAAAACATTTATCTCCATTCATTTCTGTTGAAATATGCACATACAGAATTCTGAAAATTAGTCTGATGGCTACGTAATACGTACCCTTTGTATCCTAAGAAGTGGATTCCAAATCAATAGGGATTCACACAGAAGAAATAGACTCTGCATAAAGCAGAGTATGATACTGTATTTATTAGATCTGATTGAGCAATCAGTAGAATTCCAGAACATATGTTCACTTGCCAAATGACAAACATACTCATCTGAGAAGATGAATTATTAGCTACATATATAGTCACCTACTAGCTTGAAAAGACATGTGAAAGTTACTATTTCAAAGACAATTATTACTATGAAATGTACTTAATTGCAGCTTATTTAATGGGAACAACACTGTACTGAAAGCTGTTCCTAAGCCTTTTACACCAAGATTTGTACAATTGCATCTGTGACTGTGGTCAGCAAAGGGACTATATAAAAATGGCATCTTCCATCATCCTTACTCCTGATCTTCACTGAGTCATGGCTGCTTTTCATTCTTCTATTTTTCTGTGATTAAAATACATTGTTTTCACCACTTTTAATTTGTGGTAGTTGTGTAGAATCAACACAGCTGTGGGAGAATGAGCTAGATAGTTTTCCATTTACATGTGATAAGCAGATTTAGTAACTAACTTGTGATTTTTTTATCCTTTTACCTGCGGTATGGTGTGACCAGAAAAAAAAAGGAGCTTTGATTTTAGAACCCAGGTTAGATTGCCAAGAGTGGCTGCATTAAACAATTTTGAATTTTTCAAAATAACAAATGCAATAGAAAAAAACATGAGAGGCAATGAAAAACACAACCTTCAGTACTGTATAATTACAGTCAGTTAAAAATCGTATTTTAAGCATTTTCCCATGCAAAGTCTCTTATAAGAAATCAGAATTATTTGATACCTTCAATGCTCAATTGCCAGATTTGTCTAAAATACAATTTTTATTAAGTACACCCATAATATTTCATGTAGTAGTACAAATCATAGAAATAATGACCCAAGAATAGTGGAATTAAGATTTTCTTCTTCCAAACTTTTAAGACTTTGTTTTCTACTTGAAGAAAGGTTACTTACTATATATCCCAGACACTTTCAAAACAATCTGAAGAATAGATGTGGACAATAAGAGGACTTGAATATATAAAACATTTAAAATAATACAATCTACAAAGATAAATGAACCATTTCTATTTGAATTGGGTAGCCTCTTGAAGAAACACAACAAATACAAAGTACACCAAAAAAAAAAAGGCTGAGAATATCATTATTAGCAGTCTATAAGATAACAGTTGGTAAAAAAGGGCTTTTGATTTATAAGGCAGGAATAATTTGACCATCAATAAGGAATACAAACAAGGCAACTAGGTGCAATTCCTTTCTGGAACTAATGGCTAGTGATTTTTTTTACAAGTCTGGTAACATCTTCAGAAAAGCTGAGCAAAAGACTAGTGCTAACAGACACTGTGTTGCAAAAATACATAGTCTAACACTTAAAGACCAAAACAGACCTCCAGACTGTATAGAATTAAATTATATCTGAGCAGATGAATACCCAGTTGACAGTGCTGCACAAATAAAATGGCCTGGAAACTAGCAAAATGACACAGAATTTGCACTGAGACAAAGACTGCAAGAAATAGGATCTAAACCTCTATGTATCATGAATGATGTGCACAAAACTGTATGGAATAAATAGATTGAGACAGGATGGCTGAAAAACCATAAGACTCCAGTAACAATACGGCTTTCTTCATGATACTGTGTGCCAATAGCTTGGTTTCTGCACCCAGGCCAACTACTTTCCCCAGCAACACAATAGGAAAACTTTCCTAACTGCAGCAAAGTCTCTACAGAGACACTAGTTTTTACTCATGTTTGTAAAAACCTTTCATATCTTCCAATGAAAAATGGTGTATATGTGAGGTATTATATCGACTAATAGAATTACAGTGAATAAACCCATACATTGGCCAGGAGAGTTGTTATTAACCATTAGACCACTTTTCCTTGTCTGTTTTCTGCTATAGTACATGCAAAATACTTGTGAGTGTGTGCCTGTGAATATATACATGAGAGGAACAGAAAAAGAATACGTGCATAATTGAGCTCAATGAAAACTAAGAAAAAAACCAGTCTGAGTTGCCAAGAGACTTAATATTCTATTATGATCAAAATAATGCCAAAGGAAATCAAGAGGTTAAGCAGCAGCACCAAAAAAATCATCATCAGTCAGGTTACAAAGATCAAAAATAAACTCTTGAAAATATTGTTTCACAGTGCAGGGGTTGGGGTCCAGCCTGAAATGAAGCTAAGAGGCATTCTTCGAAAGATACTGCCACATATGCAGTGTGCTACAGTCACAAAAAAACCAAAACCAAAACCAACCAACCAAAAAAACAAACAAACAAACAAAAAAAAAAAGAAAGGAAGAATAAGAGTGATTGAATATTACTTGGCAACATGCTGGATCTACTATTGGTAGCAGATTTTTTTCTTAAAACTGGACTGATAATTGTTCTACTTTTTGTCATTATTAAGACATTCCCCACCATGAAAGAAAGATTAACAACGTGAGAATCCAGTGGGATTAGAGAATCAAGAAAAACTGTAACTGTTTAGACAAAAGATTTGGCAAAACATAATGGTGTTGGAACATAATATGCCAAAAGTATTTGTAGCTGAGAATTTTGACAGGCTCGAGATTCAGAATTACAGAATTGTTAGTGTTGGCAGCTTCATTAGAGGGCAACAACACACAACGATCTTAATTTTGTTCTCAAAGTGGGATGTGAACAGTTCACAAAGTTCTGTTGATGGAGGAAGAGCCAGATCAGTCAGCTTCCCTGCAATAAAAAGTTACAAGAGAATAGGGCAGGCTGCCCATTCAGCAATTAAATTGGAAAAATAAGCAGATCTGGCTTGTTTCAAAACATCTCAGTACACATTTATATAGTCCAAACTTCTAAGTATACATGTAGACTAAAAGTCTTCAAACAGCATTTAACTTGCAGTCCAGAACATTCACTTTTGAGTACATCTGCCAGAAAGCAGTGTAGTGAAGTAGTATGCCCCTTAAGGACATAAGGATGGTTCAGCTATTGTATGTTTAGGAGAAAATCTTGAACATCCTGCAGTAATCAATAGTATAAAAGCAAGGGGCTTTGGTCAAGCAGCCAAATACATTTAGTTAACAATTAATCAAAAGCTAGGATATCACAAACCCTATTTAAGTTTTACTCAGGTTTTATTCCATTAAGTGGTTAGGGAGGGGAGTGTTTGGGAGGGTTTTTTCTGTGTGTGAGTGTGGGTGGGTTTTATTGAGCTGTGTTTGTTTGTTTGATGGTTTGTTTTTTTTTTGTCAAAAAAGAATGGAAGTAGTAAGTTAAAAGAAATAGTAGCAATTAGCACCTCTTTCAGAATTTTAATGTACAAAGCCGCTTATCAGTATCACCTGCACCGCAGATGGCTATACTCCAGATGAAGAAATCAAGTCAGGGAAAAAAATTAGGTCTTGATCCTACATGGATTAAGTACGGCTTTAGACTTTGTACATGTATTCTTTGAAATCAATGGAATAAATGTCAGGTGAACAACTAAACATTCAAAGGAAAGTGGTCCAGAAGTGAACCCATATCCTTTGTTGTGTCCTTTAAGTTGATGAAGACAGACTTTGGTAAAACTACTGAAAGTTCTATTCATGGCAGATAGATCACGGAGTACAGTTTTGTTCTTGGAGCTGATTCTGAAAATGAGACAGTCAAGATTTGGGGGTTTAACTACATAGTCCCAAATCTTTCCTAAATTGCCTTCACATTCACATAGGTTTTGTCATGTTTCTCTTACATGTTTCCCATATTAATTACTAATAGAGAAATCTTCAATTACTTCTGCATGATGAAGAAGAGGATAACATGTTGCTGTATGTTCTATTTTAGGAAATTTACTTCACCCTCAATGCCTTCAGTGTTTATTTTGGTAAGATTAAAGACAGAGTGCATATGGCAGTAATTCTGGTATTCCTTCTTGAGGATGAATCATACAGAGCAATCAGACACCTTGGGAAATCATATGACTGTGTAATTTATGATCAGAAAAGATCATAAGCAGTAAGTGATAAAGTTCAAATTCTCAGTAAAAACAGGAGATTAATAATATCTTGGAACAGATATGATGGAGTTCATCAGGTCCAACCCCCCATTCAAACATGAACATCCACAGTCAGTTTCCCAGGACTGTGGCCCATGAGATTCCAAGGACGGAGAATCCACCACTCCTCTGGGTGACCTGTGCCAGTGCTCTGTGGCCCTCAGAGTGACAGAGTGTTTCTGGATGTTTGGAGGAAGCCTCCTGTATTTCAGTGTGTGTCCACTGCCTCTCATTCTGTCACTGGGCACCACTGGAAAGAGCTTGGCTCTCTTTGAACTCTTCTTTCAGGTATGTATATACATTAGCAAGATCCCCTTGAGTTTTCTCTTCTCTGTTATGAACAGTCCTTCAGCCTTTCTTCATAGGAAAGACACTCCAATTCCTTCATCACCGTCATGGCTGGACTCTCTCTTGTTTGCCCTGTTCTCTTTTACTGGGGAGTCCTGAACTGAGGCACAATCATTCACTCCAGCACTAAATAAAACTTCAAAATTAAAATTATAAGAAATACTAGCTGGTTTTCCTTATTTGGTGTGTTATTTATAGAAATTATCAATGCAACTCTAAGTGATGTTACTACAAAGAGATCTGAGGGAAAAAACAAGATCAGCAAGAAAGTTGTCAGAAAGAATTCTGCATGTGGGAGCACAACTGCATGCGGGAGCACAACTGCATGCTTTAGTTCAACTATATGAATATTTTCACCAAACCGAAACCGACAGCATCATTTACCACCTAGATGGCTCTTAACCCTTCTGTCTTAGTCCTCACTTGTGTGAGAAAAAGAAATTTCAGCGTGCACTGCAGTAAGCCCTGTTCTGTAAACCTAAGAAGACACCAGAAGTGTTATATAAGCGGACCAAAGGAATGTGGCAACGGCATAGGAATGCTATGTGGGCAAGTCAACACCAGGATATATAACAAATCCTGAGAGGAACTGTGATGTTGAACTGCTCAATTGTTTTTGCAATGCTTTAGAAAGAAAAATCAAAAGCATTTATTTATCTGTTGGGTGGTAAGGAAGTAGGCACAGAAGGGTCCAATAGACTATGAGATCCTACAATTCATCCTATAACTCTCTGTCCTAGAGAGCTACCTGCTATTTTTTAGGGTGCATCTATGTGTTCTGTTTAATCCTATGTAGCAGCAGACATCTCTCACTAGAGCACTTTTCTACCTTTTCTTCACCAATATAGAACTGGATCTATTAATTATGAGGTTTTAGATTGAGGTGTTCTGGTTCACTGATCCACTAAATCACTGATCTACAAATGAGAAGGGTATGTTCTCTATCAGGTCAGTAGATTTATCTGACTTGCTGCATATCTGTATAAATATTTCATGTAACATAAAGGCCCAGATAGAGTTTTCTACTTGTGATGCACAGGAAAAGAGAAAAAAAGAATGGGATCACCTTTATTTGGCAATAGCCCACAAATCAGACTAGGTATAACAAAAGTGCATCCTCACAGAGCAATAAATGTATTTTCTGAATCTCGCTTGTCCTGTTGCACCCATAAGAATTCCCATTATTTTGGCTTTTATTTATGACACTGCAAACTGTGCCTCCCTTAGACAGATTTACCCCCTGATAGTTATGTGTTAGTCCCTGCGCCATCTCTGATTTGCACATACATAAGAGTTCCCCTCTTCCATGACTAGGGAAAAGGCCTTGAAAAAAACAAGATTAAAGAGTGTAGACTATGAAACAACAAAACATGTAGCTAGACTTACAGAGAAAGAGGATAATCTCATCAGATTTATTAATTACCTATCCCTCAAAACCATAGAATAACATGCAGAGATAGAATGGCAAATGGATGCTAGTGTTATCATTAGTGAGTTACTCAGACTTGCTACCTTTTCCCTAATTATTGTAGAGATCTTCTGTTGCAAAACTCTGATTAATCTGAGTTTACACCCAAAAGGTCTTGATCTTGCAATGTCCCTTTCCCTTCCTCCAAAATTCAATAGACAATGCTTCTTTGGATGTAGTGCTGTAGTGATAGCCTTGTAGCTGCAACTATGTCTAAGTTACCTGTTGCCTGATGAAGCCATGAAAACTTCTGGGAACTCTCGTCTTTCTGAATCATCATAGCTCTTGGCCACTAGACATTACATTCAGGAAGGAAAAAAGGGGTCAGTAAAAGCTGCTGAACTCTCTACATACAATACTAAAACCTTTAAGGCTCCTGTCATGCCATGCTGAGAGAAGAGGAAGTTAGCTCTGTTAGTAGGTTTTAGATGTTTCCTGACTGGCAACTTCTGAAAAATCTACTTCAGTCCTGCAGAAAAAAATCCTTTGGTATCCAAGGAGTGTTCCAGTCTAATCGAAGGAATTTCTTCCTATTTCTCTATATTTTTCTCAAAGTTCACTAGTGCTATTCCTGTTTCCTATGTGCTTGAACAAAAGTAGGAAAATAGAATAAATAAAATTTAAAATAAAGCAAATAAGCAATCTATAACTACATTCACAGAATATGTTATGACTGCATGACTCCTACCAACAATTCTTGAGCAAATAAATCTGTGAAGCTGTATGAACCGGTTTCTTCTTAAAGCAAAGTACCTCAGCTGTATTCTATCAACTAAAATTTCAGTTAAGACTGCCTGTTTTGTTATCCCTTCTGATATTTATTCCCTTCAGGTAGTAGCAACTAGGGCTATGTGTTGTCACTGGAAAGCTTTAATAACACTTTTATTTTGTGTTAAAGTGAAAACAGAAACTGAAGGTAGGAATGAAAAAAAGTATTCCTTAGTGTACTTTGGCCTTGTTCTTATTGCTTTGTTCTGTTGGTATTTCTTAGGAGAAAGAAGGCCTACAAAATAAACATGGACTACTTGTCTTTTCAGTGAGTCATCTCTTCATATTTATGCCTTTATTTCCAGGATAAACAAGAGTAAGTGTGTTGTCCAAGTCCTGTTGAATTTACCACACTGACCATGAGATGGAGATGAAAGTGTTGTTATGTCTCTAAGTACCCAACATTTGATGTAGGTGATTATCATCTTTACTGGTGGTGTGGTGGTGCTGGTCTTAACCAGGTCATCATGCAGATCTTGAGCCAGACTTTTACTCCTGATTCAAAGCCTTTTGAGGCAATGGCATGTTTGATGATATCTGAAGTCAAGTCAGGCATTCACAACTTCTGTTTGCTCACTCACTCTACTCCCATGTGCATCTCCTGGCAATAGTTTTAGACAATTTCTTTCAGAGTTCCTAGCAGCGCTTTCCAGGCTGGTTTAGAAAATTCCAAACCTGTTTTGAAAGGCAAATCCTCCAAATATCACACTCTCTTTTCAAGTGCCATTATTTTTATTAGAAAAATGGGACTGTCAGTGCAGCTTCTGAGTTTTTATAAGTAGTAGGGTCTGGGTTAGAGATGACTGTAACAGTGTGCAAAGCCTTTTCCTTGCTTCTCAGTCTAAGAGTCCTCTTATATGGATTACAATAATTTCTCCTGCTCCAGGACTGGCAGCTGCCAACAACTAAGGTTTGGTACCCTTTAAAGTTTGTAGAGATAATATTCCTGATAAAACATCAAATAACTCATGATATATAGATTTTTATGGTCATTTCTTCTGAGAAGGGAGTTATAGTTGCATTATTTAAATGACATATTCTTCCCTCCCCAAGCCAATTTTGAAAAAACACTTCCTTGGAAAGCCCAGAGTTCTGTTAACAAACAATCCTATTATTCTGAAATACAATGCCTTCCAAACACATCTGTTATGTAGAAAGCAAAATATAGATAATTTGCAACTGGTTAGTAGACTACAATTTTAGAATCAAGCAAGTACTTTAACTAAATTCAACTATTTGCTCAGAATACTGAGCATGTGCTAAGTTCTTATAGGCATTACCTGCATAATATTACTGACAACCAGTGATATTCCTCACAGCAACTGGGATTGCTTGTGCCAGAAGCTTGGGAGGTTTTTGTTGCTTCCTCCTGTTCCCCCTCACAAGGCATCACTTAAGCTTCTATAACTTTCAATGCCTGTGAAGATGCTTTGAAAATATGCTTTCTATTAAATCTGCTTGTCTTGTTGACATTACTGTTATGTAAGACACATAAAGGCAACATTAGCAGGTAACAAAAGAATGAGTTTGGGACAATTGTTTTCTACTTCATTCAACTCAGACAATTCACAACTTTGAGGATGACTCTGTTGAAAAAGTAGATGCAAAACTGGATAGGAGTTCAGTGACTGATGGGCTTGTCACAGCCTCAGCCAGCCAGCTGCCAATGAAGCAGCAGAGATTGCTCAGGATCTCAGCAAATTCACTGTTTGCCTTATCAGGTCCTTGCCCAGCAGGGACAGAAAAGGTTTCCAGGCAAGATAAATATTAAATAAAGCAGTTGCAGATGCCAAGGCTTTACTGAGTGACACAGAGCTCTGTATACTGCTGGAAATGGTATCTCAGGTAGGTAGTCAAAGTATCATCTCACAGCACAATTTCGACCTTACCGACATTCAGGATGAGCTAGTTGCACTTGATTTCTTGTCAGCATCCTGATGTCTTAATAGAGGAAGCAATAGCATCATTGGGAAGACAGAGACACAGTTGCCATACTGCTGGAAGCTGCTTCTGAGGGGACTCACCATTTTCTCTCCCATTCGCAGCTTCTGGAAACTACAGATGGTGTCTGCAAGTGATCCACTGATTACTGTGCAGCAATGAAATAATAAGTCACTATGCAGACAGATGAGCTAAAAGTTTTTGTAAATCTGTGAAAATGTCAGTGGGAAAGGAAGAGAATGGAAGAGCAGGAAAGAGAATGTGAAGCCTTAACTTCATGTTTATATAAACTTGTGCCTGTCTTCTTAGCTGTCCTTCACAGATTATCTGCTCCTGTTCCAGCTTTTATGAGGAGGTCTTTCTAATTATTTGATCTGAAAGCTTATTTTCCTCTAGAAATCAGGACTGGGACATCTCACAATTTTTCTTATTCATGTCATGACTGAAATACAAATTGTGATAGTATCTATGGTCATGCAGACATATTTGAGGTCTGAGGAAAGAAGCATGAATCACCTCTATCTTTGAACTGGCAAGTCTTCAGACACAACGATGGATAAGCTTAATTTAATCAGATCATAGCTGTGAAATGTCTCTTCTACCACTCCTACCTTCTGGCAGAAAAGACTACATGTGGACACTTAACTCTCACTAGAAAAACTTCCTTAGCCAAGCTGATTGTTACAGGCTGCCAAATATATAAATCTTACACTACCAAATGTAAAAATCCTACTCAGACAGAAAATGCAATTAATGGGAAAGCATCACAGACAGAAGACAGAGAGAAGAGAAGGTCAGCCAACAAGGACACCCCTGCTGGAATGCTTCACCAGCGCACTGTTCCTGTGCTCTGGAGTATCATGCTTTGTCAGAGGCAAACACCACTTCGTAAGAACTGAGTTTAAACTGATGTTAAAGAGGCAGAATGAAGATCCAAGTTCTAATTTACTCTTCACTCACGTTTGCAGTGAACTCATTTTGCCATTGTAAATAGTTTGAACCTAATTTTTTAATGACATTATAATTTATGAACCATGCCATTAAAAGACAACACTTTAGCTGTGGATGACATTGTTTATCCTCTAGGGGAACATTTGTTGCATTAGACATAATAACATAGCCAATGTGTTTATGAAACAAGTAGCAATTTTGTCTTCATGTTCAGGAAGATTTAGTGGTTCAAATTTACAGATTGGTGTCCTAAGTGTGAAAACGGTAGTTTGCACATTGCATGATATACCGGTCTGCTTTTATAGCAATGTATAAGCACAACAGTTGTGAATATACTCTGGATTTACAACACTACTGAGGTCTTCTACAAAACGATACATATAAAGTTATCTTGTTCCTGACTATGTTGTTTGAAGTTAGAAAATTTTGACACAGAACATTGCTAAATCTAAAAATGTCTTGGCTTTTCTGTCAATGGGGAGAGAAATGTAGCCCCAAATAGGAAAAAGCTTTCCTGGAACCAAATTTTAAGCATTCTTTTGAAATTAATTGCTTTCAGCAGCAGCTACAACTGGCAATCTTATGGCTGACTTTTTTTGTTGTTTGACGGGTTGATGGAGAGAAAAATGTGAAGGAAGAGATCTGTAAAAAGTGAGTTTCCTAGAAGCTTGCAGTGCCAATGAAATCATAAGAATGATAATGTTTAAAGAAGCCTCAATATTTTGGAACAAAGCAGTACATGGACTTTATCAATCTGATGTTTTAATGAGAAGAAAAATACCACCAGTAATTTACCAAGCCAAAATTTCTCTAGTTCAAAGAACACCATTGACATTTTCTTAGCTACAAGCAGAGAAACATCTGCTTTGTTTCTACTCTGACACTGCTTCTGCTAGAAACTGGGGCCATATTTTAATATATGTAAAAACTGACATAATAATAAATCAGCTTCCAGGTAGCATTGGTGTGATTCAATTTAAATCCACCCAGGTCTATTTTGAACTGAAAACTAATAATCAATGTAAGGCTTTGGAACCTCTAAGGACGATTAGCTAGAATTTAATGGATTAAATAATGTAAGTGGGACACACTAATCCGTTTTGCCAACTAATAATTAATTTGTCAACCAAAACTCTGTCAGATGCACCATCCAAAACATTATGATATTAAGGTATGCTTCCAGACACAGAGAAAATATGGCCTCCAGCAAAGTATAAGCAATTTAAAGACTAAAGGAAAAACAATAGTTTCAGTGGTGTTAACAATTACACTAAGTATTTTGGCACATAAAACATAATGTGAAGTCATATTTCTTAAAGCATTTACCAGTAAAATCTTTTTAACACATCTGATACTTGAGCTGTTTATCCTAGATTCCTTTGCTTGCAGTCACAAATTTGATCACTTTTCATAGTATCATAGAATAGTTTGGGTTGGAACGGAGCTTCAAAGGTCAGCTAGTCCAATTTCCTACTATGAGCAGAGACATCTTCAAACAGACCAAGTTGCTCAGAAATCTGCATGGTTTAGTCAGACCAATTTAAATTGCTGAGACTGTTCCCACTTTTTTGTGATATGTTTCAGGGCTTCATATCATTGGGTGACAAAAGCAAAAACTAGGAAAACATTTAATGACAATATATCAAGAAAAAAATACTTACACTTAAGGCTTAGAAGTCTTGCTTCACAGAAATACAGAGAAGACAAACGGTAAGTGGCAAACATGCTATCAGCATCAGTTTCTGATTAATTAAATACTGAGAAGTGACATTTGCAGTACAAGCAAATTTTCATTCCAGACAATTGCATTTCCACGCATTATGCGCATTCTATGTATTTTATAAGAAATTCTTGGTTTAAAATACTTTCTGTAGTCTTCAGGCCTTATGGGTGTTGCTGACACTTTAAAAATCATTAAAACACTAATCTTTCACTAGTCTAACAGTGATGTCTAAAAACAATACTGAAAATATCCAAATGCAAACACTGTATTTAAAATCCTCAGCTTTCCATGTCAGACCTCTTGGTTCATCTTTTGATAATGGGAATTCATTGCTGAGATTCTTCATGTACCTCTGAACATCAGAATTGTAACTGTAAAGGTGTGTGTGTCCTGGCTGAGATGGGGCTGCTGTGCTGTGTGTTGGTCAGTGAAAGCAGCTGATGACACAGTGGTACTCTGGCTCCAACAGCATCAGTCTCTCCAACATTCTGCCCCCCTCACCCCTGAGCAGCTGGTAGGTGTACTGGAACTCTGATTCACAGAAAGTGGTTGGGTATTGTCTGCTGATGGGAAGTAGAGAACAAGATTTTTGTTTTCTTTTGCTTCCACACACAATCTCTGCTTTTGTTTTATTAAACTACCCTTAACCCATGAGTTTTTTCTCCATCTTATTTTCAACATCCTTATCCTGCTGAGAAGGGCAGTGACAGAGCAAGTATCTTGAATCCAGCCACAGTCAATCCACCACAAAAGGGTCCTGCTGGCATCAGTGCAGCTCTTCAAAACTGAGAATCAAAATTATTTCCAAATTACCTAGAATTCTTTTCTAAAAAATAACACAGTCATGTTACCATTCCTTACAAGCACTAAAAAAACAAAATCAAAAACAAACAAAGTCTGATGAATTATAAGGGTAATGGCTGTAGTAAGTTACTAGGCACAAAACATAGAATTTATTATTTTTTATAAAATAAATTACTTAGAAAAAGGAGACAGTGTAGACAATGGTAAGGGAAAGAAGAGTAGTTTCAATGGTGTTCATTTAAATGTTGAAAAACCCACAAAAACACCACTAAAATGTCAATACATGCAGAGTTATGATATCATGCTCATCAGGATATCAACTTCCCCCCACTACCCCCTCCATCCCTCCCAGCCCCCCAGCTGGAAGAAACATCACACTTTCCTAGGTACTGTGACATGGAAATTCCTATTGAGGATCAGTGTACAGCATTTTAGTTGTGACTGACAGTAACACTGTTCAAAAAAACCCCAAAAGAACACACTATGTAAAAACACTAATTATATAGACTTGTTAATATGTTAACAGCTGAAAACTTCATATGCTTCCCTTTCAAAGAGCACTAGCATCCTGTCCTAGATCCTTGCTTAATCCTGGCAGATTCTTTAGCTATTGCACAGATCTAATGTACAAAAATCTATACAAAATTTATATAGTCAAAGGGTCATATTATGTATTTGTTAGAAATTTGGTCTCTCATTGATAGCATCTCCAAGAATATTACAGCTCTACTAAAATATTTACTTCAGTGTATAATTTCATAAAAATCCAAAACTAGCAACAAATAGCGCGGTATCTGAGTCAAGTGCATGCAGTCAACTGTCTATGCAGAAGAATAAAATCTCAATCAAATTTAAAAGTAAATAGGAGGTGAAGAACTGGACACAAGTTTTCATAGGTAGCTTGAGATATCGTTTTTACATAGTGTAGTCTGTCAGATAGCAAATTAATCCTTCTTTTCAGTACAACCCATCTTACTGGTTAGAAACCAGAAAGAAACTAGATAGATGAGGTCCTTGAACAGACACTACTTTTAGCAAGTAATAACATCGTAGAACTTCAGGGACACTGAAATGACACATTTCTTTTTTGTCTATCTTCTAACTCATATTTCCTGTAGTAATGAGGCTGGCTTTGTACTTCTGTCAGCACAGCAGGCTCCAGAGTGAGTTAGAGAGAGAAATATTGTGCAGTCTCACCTTTCACTCAGCTCAAAACAAACCACCAACATATCTTTCTCCATTTAAAACTATCCTGGTAGCAGCATTCTCCCTTGTTCTAGACACTCAGAACTTTTTCAAAATTATCAGTTTTCATATAAATTCTGTCTAAATATCTGACTGGTTTCCTCATGATTTTAAAGGAAAAATTCTTCTACTTGTCATTATCACTTTCCTTTTGAACAGCTGCAAATTTCAGTTTCCCTCTTGATTATTACAATCTAATCTGGTATTTGTAAGGTGAGGATCAAACTCATTCACATGCCTGACAACACAGAGTATGTTCATCATTTTCTGAATGTTACTTCTGGGTTGCTATTTACTTCCTAAATGATCAATGAACTTTAACTGTTTCAGTCTTCCTATTTCCATCTTTCCCTACCTTTCCTTTGCTTCCCTCCTTCACCACTAATAATAACAATAACAATAATAATAATAATAATAATAATAATAATAATAATAATAATAATAATAGAAATTCTCACATGAAAACAACAAATTTGTATAAATTCTTCACTATAGTCATGCAAGGGAATGCTACTTTTTCAGTTTTCCATTTGCATTTTTAAGGAAGGAATTATTTTTTCTTAAAAGCCAAGAAACATGGGCTGTATATCCCGATTTGCACCTCTGGTCATTAGCAGGCTGAAAGTATCAATTACTGGAACTTAAATTTATTGACAAAGGCATACTTTTCAAACTCCTATGTACTCACCTTTAGGTGTGAGTAGTTCCATGGAAAAGAGACCACAGCTGTCGATAAGGGATGTGATACAGTGTTTGGAGAGCTAGAATCCTTATTGTAAGTAATAGCCAGAGAAAGAAAGAAAGAAAACCAACCAACCAACCAACCAACCAACCAACCAACCAACCAACCAACCAGCCAACCAACCAACCAGCCAGCCAACCAACCAACCAACCAACCAAACAACCAACCAACCAACCAACAAACCAACCAAAACAGACTCAAAAAAGGGAACTTCAGGATGCTATCTATTTCTCTCTTTTTTTTTATTCTCCTAAGTTTTAGCATATTTGCCTTGAAAACAAAGAAATCTGACACTGTTTTTCCCTACAGCTAGGCTTTACTGCAAGTTTTTAAATTTTCCCCTAAGAGATCTCATGCAACAGCAGATGCTATGAAATACAGGAGTTAAATGAATGACTATGTGGTAAATGCTCACTGCAGTGAGATGTGCAGTTACAGATAGCTTTGATATCCTGTAAACATATGTGCTCAAAATGGTCCTGGCTCCAGCTGCACTATTTTGAAAACACATTGCTGGTATCACCTAAATAAATGCTTTGACCATTAGAGTGGAAAGGATGACACTTCAAATTGTGTTTGGTTACAAAATTAAAAAGCTTAAAAACTGTTCACGAAAAGCAAGACGCTTATCCAGAGCATAGGACACATTTATTTTGCATAAGTGCACCAGATGACAGGAGAAGTCTAAGCCGTTTTATAGGTGGTTTAATAGAAGAGACAGCACATACAATACACTCCATCTTTCTGAAATCACATAAAGGAAAAGACAAAAAAACCCACAAACAAAACACCCCATAAAACTTTTTCTTCATTATTCATGAAGGTCATATACAGTGACTTACAATTTGTGAACCTTAAGCTGTTTTTTTAAACTGTGGTATCTTAGAACCATATATAATCACAATGGCCTTGATATTTCAATGCTTTTAACCATTTTCTAATTCAGCCAACTTACAAGATGAAATGGTGGCATTTCTTAGTCCTTATGGGATTAAAGTTTGGCTTTAAACATATGACTTGATTCTGCCAGTGATATATTTAAAAAACCAAGACAAGTAACACAATGGCAATGTGAAACTATATGGACAAATTTCCAGCCTGAAAGGGAGGACACAATTTCAGTGACTCAGGCTTGAAAATCAAAACCTATTTCAAAGTGAGAAAATGAAAATAAAAACTTTGTTACAGCCTTACAGGACACAGTGGTTTCTCCAGCTTTCATCCTGGCAGCTGTCAAGCAGTTAACATTGACAAAAATGCCTACAGAACTATAAAGCATTATTATTACATATATCATGACCAGAATTCTTTTTACCTATATAACATGATATATTAAAGCAATCTGGATATGAAGTATTTCTGTATCACGGCAATAACTCATAGCTCACATCATGCCATGGTGCTGCAGGCAAGTGCTAGAATTACTGCCAATACTAGTACTACTAGAAATCAAAATCTGTCATATACTCTACGCTCAATAGACCTCTCTTCTGCACTCATTCTAAATAGTAGAGTCCATTAGAGGCAATGTAACATCTCATTACAGGCACTATTACTTAAATTGCAGACTGTCAAACAGTATCATTTTTTAAAAGCTTGATGGCTTCAAAAGACAACAAGCATCAAAATAATGCATGTCTACTAGCTCTAAAATGCAATGTGTCCTGTGCACCATATTACAAACATAAGATAGCCTGAACGTAATCTTTGAATGGGCTACATATTTTTTGTAACAATAGGCTTGATCAACTTAAAAAAGGGAGGAAAAAACCTCAAGAAATGATGAAACGCACTTATCTGTAACTTCTACTCACATGTAAGGACAAAGGTAATATTTCAGCTGAAAAATATACAGCCGGATGACGCCTGCTCTAATAATTGACCCATGTGGAAAGATTGAAGGAATTGGGGTTGTTTAGTCTACAGAAAAGAAAACTGAGGGGAGAAATGATAACAGTCTTCAAAGCAGTTGCACTGAAGAGGTGAACAAATTGTTCACAGCTAGGGAAGATGGAACAGGAAAGAATGTTTTTTTGTTGCAGACCCTCTTCTGATTTTAATAATTATTTTTAATATGGAGAAGCTGCCCCTGTGCAAAGCCACAGTGAATTCAGTGTAGTCCTCAGCAGACTGTACCCAGTTTGTGTAAAGTTTGTGAAAACCTGTAATACCTTCAGATAATTATGAATAACTAGAGCAGAGAAATAAACAGCTCATAACAGGGTTTTGCATATTGTTTCCTAGTATTACTGCAAGAATTTCTTCCTTTCCACAGCTAGCATGAAGTCTACTGTTTGTCTGGCTTTTGTGTATTTTGAGTTTGACAGTCATGACATGAAATTACTACAAAAAGAACAAGTAATTCTTCCAGCATCAGGAAGAGATTTTCTGTATAAAATTGAGTTTTCATTGAACATATTAAGTTTCTGTCTCTTTTCAAGATTTCCTCTTTAAACATTGTTTTATCTTCTTCCAAAAATTATTTAGCACCATCACCAGTGTGCATAAACTTTCCAAGGTAATGTAAACCAGATCCTGTCTCATCTTGCTGTTTTTAAATCTCTTCAGCGCTATCAACCACTCCTTTCCTTCTTCCTGTCTTATACTTCCATCTTGTACATGGATGAAACATATTTACACTTCAATAAACAGGGAAGTCATCCTTGCAAACACCAGCATTTTTATTAAGAGAGAGTGAAAGTGAACTCTGGGGGGTACTGTGGCTAGATAGTGTTGCTTATCATACCTACACTGAATAGGCCCTTCTGTATTAAGGAGCCTTAAATTAAGGAGTTGCCCAGACAGGCCATTTTTTTGTGTCTTCCCAGCTCCTTGTTTGTTCTTCACGTCATGATTTGAATCAGTGTAGTTCCCTGACTGAATTGCTCTGAGACAACACAGTCTCATCAGCCAACTGGTCTTCTTTCAGATTCAAAAGATAGAATTAGTCATGGCTCCACCTTTTTATTTATATTTCTGTCAACATTCACCTAGTGATTTGCATGCATTTGGAGTATCAAAACTGTTCTGTCCACCTCACCCCAAACCTAAAAATATTCCCTTCAGAATGGTGAAAATGTTAACATGCCCTCACATATGGTCCAAGAGGAACTTTCTTCCATTTTCATTGTAGTCCCCTGAACACCCCAGAGTTTACAACATTTCTTGTTTAGTGTGAGCACAATGACTACAACTTCAGATCAGACAAATACTGAATGTGTATATATGAATATGAATACAGTAACAAAGGTAGATTTTATGGACAGGACAAGGGGAAACAGCTTCAAACTAAAAGACTAAATTATCTAAATTAGACATTAGGAAGAAATTCTTCACTGTGAGGGTGGTGAGGCATGGAATAGGTTGCACAGCAAAGTGAAAGCCCAGTCCCTGGAAGTGTTCAAGATTGCATTGGATAAAGCTCTGAGTAACTTGGTCTACTGGGAGGTGTCCCTGCCCATGGTAATGGGGTTGGAACTGGATGGTCTTTAACATCTCTTCCAACCCAAACCATTCTATGATTCTATGATTCTCTAAACAGAGAAGAAAATGATAAGTTTACACCTTCTGGGTTTTAACTATTGCAAATTAGGGGATTAGGTACATATGTGAACTGCAAAAGTTTTCTGTGACTATTTACATAAAATCCTTAATTATTTGAATCCTTAACTATTTTCTAATATTTTTGTACAATAATACAGATCTTTTATATTTTCTATCCCACTACTGCAACAAATAAGTAAATCTTTGAACTTTGTTACATTTCTGCAGTAAATGTTAACCCCAGAATTAAATACCATAATTATGTGTTTGCATTGCAGGGAAGGCAGCTGAATCATAGTATTAAATTCTCAGTACCTCATCAAACTGGCAGAGAAAATTAACTTATTCAGTTTACTCTGAGTAAACTCTCATACTCACATACTCACTGAAAGTCCACCAATATATCAAAGAATCTAGCATAAGAGACAGTAAAGTTTTGGGCCTGCTTTGATGTTTAAAGAAGCATGTGACTGTGAAACATGGTGCTCACTAGCAACGGGATCACGAAGTGCTTCAGCTACCTGTACAGATTTGAATTAGCTTTGACTCACTAAAACAATCCAAATAATTGCAGGATAAATCCTGAACCACACCCTGAAGCCCCATATGCTGACTACAGTCCCCATGGACACGGCTTCAGTCAAGCCTTCAGTTTTACGAAATGCCAGCTCATAGATTAGGCATCAAAGTTAAGCCCTAGATTAGTTTATGTGGTTCTTGGACTCGGGAGCTACAACTGCATATACTTTACACCTTTTGAGGGAAGAGGATCTATTTGTGTCAATCATCAGTTAAGGAAGATGACCATTTGGTGTTTCTGTTTATGTGCTATGTAATGTGAAATCTGTAATTCCTACTCCCTGCTGTACCTGTGAAACTAATTTTTACTCCACGTACCTGATGAGAAATCTCATTGCACTCAGATACACTGGTGTAGGCAGCATGTGAGGCAGAATAGAAAAGAGCAGAAAAATGACATCTCCTGTGAAAAACAGCCTGTGATCACCCTATAGTCAAAAGTGAGCATTAGGGTACATCTATGGTATGTTTTAGATTGCATGAGGAATTAATTTTGAAATTTTTTTTGCATGCCAACTTAATATGTTTTGATTCTTAATGCAGAGAGATCTTGCTACGCACAGATACCTGTCAAATGAAACTATGCCAGCGTATGTGTATCACAAGCATGTCCAGCACTCTTCAAATACTAATATAAATTTCATGAGCTGGACAGACCACTTGAAAAGCATACAGTGCAGACATTGTCTGTTCACGGCTTGGACAGGTACATGACATGCATGACATGGCCAGGGCCAGGGAGTGGTGGTGAATAGAGTTAGATTCAGCTGGTGGCCAGTCACCACTGGTATTCCCCAGGGCTCAGTATTGGGGATGGCCCTGTTTGATACCTTCATCTGGATGAGATTGAGTTCGCCCTCTATTAGTTTGCTAATGGCACTAAGCTAGGTGGGAGACTTGATCTGCTGAAGAGTGGGGAGGCTCTGCAGAGGGATCTGGACAGGTTGAATTAATGTGCCAAGGCCAATTGTATGAGGTTCCACAAGGCAAAGTCCTGGCTCCTGCCCTTGGGTCACAGCAACCCCATGCAGAGATACAGGCTGGGAGAAGAGTGTCTGGAAAGCAGATCAGCAGGAAGGGACCTGGGTGTGCTAGTTGTCAGCAGCTGGAACTGAGCCAGCAGTGTGCACAGCTGGCAAGGCCAGTGGTATCCTGACCTATATCAGACATGCTGCGGCCAGCAGGACCAAGAGAATGTTCCTCTGTACTGGACACTGGAGAAGTCACACCTTGAGTCTTGTGTTCAGTTTTGGTCCTCTCACTACAAGAAAGACATTGAGGTGCAGGACTGTGTCCAGACAAGGACAATAAAGGTGGGGAACAGTTTGAAGCACAAATCTTATGTAGAGTGGCTGAGGGAGCTGGGCATGTTAGTCTGGAGAAAAGGAGACTCAGGGGAGACCTTATTACTCTCCACAACTACCTGAAAGGAGGTAGTAACGAGCTAGGGGTTGGCCTCTTCTCCCAAATAAGAAGCCATAGCACAAGAGGAAACACCTTCAAATTGTGTCAGGGGAGGTTTAAGTCAGATATTATGAAAAATTCCTTCCTGGAGGTACTAAAAAGCTGTGTGGATAGGGGGGCATGGTTTAGTGCCAGACTGAGCAGTGCTGTGTTAGTGTTTGAACTCAATGCCTTAGACGCCTTTTTCCACCTGAACAATTCTATGATTCTATGGCTATTGTGTCTCCTGTTTGTAAAGAGAGGCACAAACAGTCTGAGAGGGTTCAGCAGCAATGACAGCACCCGCCTGGCAGTGCAGAGCACATTCTTCCTTGGGCGCTGCATGTGAGCTCTGGTCTTTCTTTGCAACAAGCACCAAATGCCCTGTGTAAGTGCTATGCCATACACCCAGAAACACAGTGCTGCTGTTTAATCCCGAATGTGTTTACATAAACCACTGCCAGTCTCTGTTTGTAGTATATCAGTATCTAGTATAACTTTTCTTTCATATGCTGGCAGTTGAGAGGCCACAAAATTTCAGTGTGTGCTACAATTTGCAAATTTTCTAGGGACTGCAGCAGTAACCCCATTTGAGACAGGTCCTGAATGCAAACAATTTTTGAACAGAGAAAGTCTGAACAGGTCAAAGTCAAGGGTAATTTGCTAGACTGGGATCCCTCTTTCCTATCTTGGTCGTTAATGCCTTGGGAGAGATGTTTGTGTTTGATAGTTCCTTTGGTGCTGCTTTTCATTGTTCAGAGCTGGGTGCTGACATGAGTGTCAAGCAGTGCACCTCCACCACTAACACAAAGGGACCCAGAAGCATTGCAAGTGCCTCACAGGCTCCTATTTCTATTTAGCACATTGAAATACACCAAAGACCAATGAACCACTTCCACAGAATCAGAATGGGTCAGGTTGGAAGGGACCACAGTGGGGCACCTGGTCCAACCTCCCCGCTCAAGTAGAGTCATCCCAGGGCACATGGCACAGGGCTGCCTCCAGACAGCCCTTCAATATCTCCACTGAGGAAGACTCCACAATCGCTCTGGGTAACCTGTTCCAGTGCTTGGTCATCTCACAGTAAAGAAGTTCTTCCTCGTATTCAGATGGAACTTCTGTGCATCATTTGTACTCTTTGCTTCTTGTGCTACTGCATGGCACAACTGAGAAGTCCTCACCAGGGCTGAGAAAGGGGGCAGGACCATCTCCCTCGACCTGCTGGCAGTGCTCTTCCTAATGCACCCCAGGGTAAAGTTGGCCTTCACGGCCTCGAGCATGTACTGTTTTGGCTACTTCATCCGCTCGTGGGTAATTCAGGGCACTCCTCGGGCACACGGCCACGCCAAATCCACCGGCTGGGGGGCTGTGTCCCTCTCAGGTAACCACAGCTTCCCTTCGGGATGCTGGGCCCCGGGGAGAGCACACGGCCTCCCGCCGCACACAAGGAAGCACACGCGACTGCCTTGGCACCGCGAACCTCCCCAGACCCAGCCAGGGGAACGGCACGTCCTGGTAGCCCCCGCGCCCGGGGAAGAAAGCTCGGCAGCGCCCGCCGCCTGGGACGGGATGCGCTCCCCCCGGAATGGGTGACGGCTTCCCCCGGGTGGGTGATAGCTCTCCCTCCAGGGTGGCTGACTTCTTCAGCTTGCTGGGACAGGTGCCCGCTCCCCGCAATGTGTGGCCCCTCCCCTTGGGATGAGTGACCTCTCCCGCGGTGGGTGGTCCCTGGGACGATGCGGGCTCCCCGGGGCGGCCGTGCCGGGCGGAGCCCCGGGCGGGCGCAGGCGCCGCACGCTCGCCCAGCGCCATGGCCCGCGGAACGGCGGTGCTGCTCGGGGCTGTGGCCTGCCTGTGCGCCCTGGCCCCGGCGGCACAGGCCTTCCGGAGGAGGGGACCCAGCGTGACAGCCAAGGTGACTCTCGCCCCGGGGTCGGTCGGGCCCGCGCCGGGGTGTCCCCGCGGCCGCCGCCGCTGCCATCGCCGGTCCCGCGCCAGGGCACGGGGCTCGGGGAGGGCTTGGACAAGCGCCACAACTTTCCCGTTTCGTAAGGGTTGGGCTTTTCGGGTTGGTTGGGTCTCTGAGCCCCTCTGGGCACGGCGCCTCGCTGTAGGTGCTGGCACAATCCGGGACAGCGGAGCCGCTCTGGCTTGCGGAAATGGAAACTTCCCATTCCTTACCCTGCCGGCGCCGCTGCTCCCAGGGCGATTCGGGAATGCCGGAGGGGCCAGCCTGCACCAGGCAAGGGCTCGGGTGGGCACTGATGTGTTGTCTCTCCTCCTTTCCCCCTTTGCTGGAGCTCCTGGAGCGGATCCAGCCTAGGGATACAAAATTTATGAAGGGTCTGGAGCATCTGAAAAAGAAAGGCTGAGAGAGCTGGGCCTGTTCAGCCTCGACAGGAGGTGACTGAGAGAGACCCCATCAATGTCTATGAGTATCTGAGGGAGGAGGAGGACGGAGGACGTAGCCTGGCACTTGGTGGTGGTGCCAAGCAATAGGATGAGGCAACAGGCAGAAACTGCTGTTCGGGAAGCTCCACTTGAATACAAGGATGAACTTCTTTACTGTGAGGTGACCAAGCACTGGAACAGGTTGCCCAGAGACGTTGTGGAGTCTCCCTCAATGGAGATACTCAAGAACTGTCTGGATGCAATCCTGTGCCATGTGCTCTGGGATGGCCCTGCTTGAGCAGGGAGGTTGGACCAGATGCCCCACTGTGGTCCCTTCCAACCCGACCCATTCTGTGATTCTGTGAAACTCTTGGTGTTGAGAGCTGGCACTTTGTTGCTTCCTT
The DNA here is from genome assembly GCF_047495875.1 of Pithys albifrons albifrons. Lineage (NCBI taxonomy): Eukaryota > Metazoa > Chordata > Aves > Passeriformes > Thamnophilidae > Pithys > Pithys albifrons. The sequence continues at coordinate 38,266,088 of NC_092497.1, read as the reverse complement.
GTTTCCTGCGCCCTCATCATCTGTGCTGGTGAGGGGCTTGGACACGCAGTGCACGTGGCTCCGTGGAGCGCGCTGACTGTGCAGCTGCAGGCAGATGCGGGTGAGGCTTGGTGCTGCAGGGCTCCTTTGTCACAGAATGGACTGTGCCCTGGTGGTACACATGGCACTGCCTATGAGATGGACTTGTAGACTGTGGTACCTGCCAGCAGGATGGGGATTCACCTGTTCGTTGCAGCATGCCAGCATCTCTTTCCAAAAAGCACGTTTGGTGCAGAAGGTGTGATGTCTAGTCCAATTTCAGACAAGGCAGGGGTTACATGTTTTTGCCTACAAAAGTACCTTTCCACCTACACTCAAGAGAAAGTGTTTCCTTGCTCCCAAAGACACCTGCAGTCATGAAAATGTATTAGGGCAGGACAGGGGTAGAGCTGATCCTCTGGCATGATCTCAGCTAAGTCATGGACTATGCCTTTGTCTTTGAATGTCACTGCTATTGTTGTCTACAGCTGCTGACATTTTCATTGCCATGGAGTTCCAGACCATGGATTTGGTTTTTTTGGAGGATAAATTTCATACACTTTGACCTCCAAGTAGTCTTCTGGCAATATATTCAAGTTTAGTTGTGCATAACTTACTTTATTTCTTCAGACTCGCTTGGGATATATTTGTGCCTTTTTCTGATTGTTGAGGCACATAAAGAATCACAGCTGCCAATTTTCCTTGTCTTAGGCAGCGGTAACTTTACAAAGCTCGACAAATAATACCAGATTTCTCTCTTCCAGCTTGCATAGTTTATTTAATCTTTCTTCATATAAAATGTTATTCCTTATCTTTTGAGCATCTGTTCTGCTCATTTTTCTACTTTTTTTTAGGTTGGTTTTATCCTTCTGCAGTAGAGAAGCCAGAACTACATGCAGCACTCAGGATGTGAATGCACAGTACAGGGTGTGAATGCATGCTATGGCGTAGTTATGCCCATCTCTTGCCTGTATCCATTTTTATTGTTTCTAACATTCATTTTCCTTCTCTGACCTTCAAAAGCCCAAAGCCAAATTTGTCATATAACTGCTCGGAGTGACTCTGGATGTCACTTTTGAGTGGTAGCTGATTTTGGACCCCTTGTTGTGGCTGTATACCATACAGAGTATTTTCGCATTTATCAAGAATTCATTTGTCATTATAATACCTGGTCTCTAAGAATCATGAGATCTTCCTTTCACATTTAGCTTGCTTTTTTATCAATAATAGAATGCTCTTGTCCATTTTTTCAATTAGATTTTCAATTATGCTCTTGTGTAAGTTATATATGAATATGTTCATGAGACTCAACCATCCTGCTGCATTCTTTTTTATCTCAGTCTTGAAATACTTAACTACAAATTGTAAATAAGATTAAATAGTTGTAGAAATATTACTAAGACTGAAAGTTAATGTTTATTTTCTTTCTGAGTTTTTGGTGAAGATCTGGCCAGCTGTTTTTTGAGATTTGAAAGTGCTGTGTTGGCCAGCTCACTAGTGTCTATATGCTTATTGACTTTTGAGAAAACTTGAGGAAATATGCTTAGGAGAACATGGCTTTTCTATGCAGAAATAGCTTCTGGGGCTACCATATATTTCTGTACTTGATTTTGTGGCCAGAAATTTGCACAGACACATAATGTGGCACGTAAGTAAAAGGCACATAGATTTCAAAAAATCGCTAAGTGTGTAAATCAGGTTTGTGGAGTGCTCACGGGAAGCCAGGAACTCACTGTTTATTCTCAAATGCAGAATAAGCTGAAACAATGCTTTTTTGAAGTACTGGATTTGCTGCTTAGGCGAGTGGCAATACCACATATGAGTTCTTCTGGTGGGCTGGTATCGATGGATGATTGATTGTCCACCGATACAGTAGATTGGAGTGGCGCTCCTAGGAGAAGGGCTCGAAGAGCAATAGCGTGTGCTCTTGAGGGACCAGCTCCTTAGAAGCTCAGGGATGGCTCCTCCCTCTCCGAACCCGGCGACGATCCCCCGAAGGAAGAGGCCCACACGAGTCGAGAGTCCACGAAGAGAAGCAAAGTTTATTGGGGTGCCCGGACTTATATAGGGGAGCAAAGAACTTTCTAGAATATGGGCGGAGTAAGGGGAGGAGACAGGGAGGAGCGATACATCTCATTGGTGGGCATGCAAATTAAGGGGAGAACCAATGGGAGAACATAACCATATGAGGGAAATGGTGCACTGCACCAAACAGGGACCAATCAGGAGAGGGTTGGCGGGAAAATGCCCTGAGGGTCTGTGGGAAGGAGAAACCTGGACAGGGATGACTAAGGGAAAAAGACAAGGGTAGCCATTTTGGGGTATATAACAATTAAACTGGGAAATGTCCAAATAGCTCTTAAAGCCCTCGCGGTCTTTATCGAGCTTCTTCCATGGTTTTCCCGGCTCTTGCACCTCCGCATCTTCATCCACCCAGCGTTTATAATACTTCTGCCATTTGATGAAATCCTTGTCCACTAAGTCTCCTCCGACAGGCTGGGTTTACAGCACTGACTTGACTCCGTGTGCTCTGTGAAAGTGTTGATGTTAACTGCTGTCTGAGGTGATCATTTGGTAGCCTCAGTTCTGTTACGTGTCTGCTTATATATTTCATATATTTCAGGCAGTCCTACTAGAACAACATTTCCAGACATAATAGGGTGCATTTAGAAAATGTAGGCAGGCAATACCCCTTACTAGATAACCCTGGTGGCAAATTTCAGAGAGGTTTTTTTGTAAAAGTGTTAAAAATTAGTGAAAGTGTGCTGTTAGTGCTTTGGGAGCCACACATCTAAGGAGTATGTTATTCAGTGCCAAGTGCCAAGGAAATGAATGAGGTGTATCAAAAGGAATTTTATTTTCTTTATAGTGCTTTTATAGCGTTAGCCAAAAGTTCAACAGTCAAAACCACATGGAAGATCAAGAAACGGTAGAAATGTTAGTAGGAGAGTGTGAAAGAGGCATTCACGTTGGAGAGACTGTGGTCATTTATTATCATTATTGGACTAATTTCTTAGCATTGCAGACAAGTAATACTTGGTTGAGTGCCACAAGAAACAGCAAATACCACATCATAGGAATATACATTGCTGTTTCCTAGAAGTTGTAATAGCCTTTATGTAACTTTTTCAGAACTTCAAAATGCCTCATTTCCTGACAGCTGTTCCTGTTTTCAGTAATTATCGGAACATTTTTGCAAGTTCAAATATGCATTCATAGATTCTGAATTATATTAAAATGCCTTATAACTCATTTGCCTTTTTGAGCTTGTTTTTCAGCAACATATACATCAAAGCTTTTAGGCATTCATTTGGTTTGCTTATTTCTCTGTCAGATTTGAATTCATATTTAGGAAAACAATGTCTTGCTTGAGCCATAGGATTTTCTTCCCGCTGTTTGTCAGTTTAATGACATTTAGGCTTTTGCCTATTCTTGGTCACATACAGGAGATGAATGAAGATTATGAGTGGATAGCAAACTCTTCTTGTTAGTGGGGAGTGTCAGTACCATAGTTATTTTTCACCAAATGGGAATAGCATTACTGTTCTTACTTACTTTCATATTTCATGTTTTCCATACACCTTTAAAGACATGCATGTCTGGGAAAAATCTTCTGGAACACTATCTTCAAATTTGTGATACAGCAGTCCCGTTGAGCCTTAAAATCAGTAAGAATCTAAACACAGAGTTACCAGTTCTCTAAAATTTTTCTGCCTGATCTGATTTCGGTGGCTCTGAAAGGATTTTTCTCAAATAGCACCCTCAGGAATTTGAGGATACTTTCAATACCAGAAGTCATTTCTTGCCACCTGGTGCTTTGAAAAGCATGGCCGTTTGTTGCGCTCACATTTGTATCACTTTTGTTCTCTTCACAAAATATTCAGGTGTTCTTTGATGTGAAGATTGGAGACAAAGATGTTGGCAGAATTGTAATTGGATTGTTTGGAAAAGTTGTCCCAAAGACCGTGGAGAACTTCATTGCATTGGCAACTGGAGAAGTATGTTTGTGGTTTTCTTCCACTATGTACTCAATTTTGAATTGGAAAGACAATGTTTGTTTAATGATGTTTCAGTTGTGAACTGATGATCTTATTTCACTGGAGACTGTACAAGAGTGCCATCCTCAAGGCTGTGCACTGGTGTGTGTGTTCCCAGGTCCTCGGTTCATGACATGTAATTATGAGATGTTGGATATCACCACCTCAATTTGTCCCTGCCTTTTAGGTCTAGCATGTAAAGTTACTGTGGTCAGATGCCAGCCAAATAAAGGCAACAACTTTGATCACCTAAATAATACCTGCTTTGTGGCAGTGCAGTGTAGCTGCATTCACCTGCACCTCAATTTAATGAGTTTCTTGGCAGTTTTATATCCAGTGCTGGTATATTCGGTGAAATCTAGACATACACAACTTCTGTATTTCCGTATGACTGTACAGAACTGGACTTTATTTTCATTTAAAGAATTATTTCATTTTCTTAGAGAGGATATGGATACAAAGGAAGTAAATTTCATCGTGTGATCAAAGACTTCATGATTCAAGGAGGAGACTTTACAGCAGGAGATGGATCGGGAGGTAACATACTTAGAATCTTCCAGGTTCCCTTTTCTTTGTTCAAATGTGTGCTGAAAAGATGGGCAAAACAGCATATTCCTTCATTCTTTCAGCTCACATAAATGAAAAATCCCCAGCCAAACCCCATTTGTTTTGGAGCATGTAGTACTTTTCAAAGCATCTTGGAACATAAGCTGCAGTTATTTAGATTATTTCATTATAAGTATATGTGGCTCTTCCTGTGTCCTCAATTTTTGCAGATAGCTCTTTTCTGTCTGTGACTTGTCCCCATTCAAGAGACATGGCTTTGTGTGCTGGGCTGGAGCCACATGACCAGCTGAGCTGCTCCTACAACTTATGGTCTCCACATGATGGATGTCTTCACCCTTCCCCTGCTCTGGCTTTGTGACAGCGCTCCTTCACTCACTGACCCCTGCTCTGGCTTTGTGACAGCGCTCCTTCACTCACTGATTGCATGTATACGTACGTGAACCAGTCCGTCGTCCAGCAGAAATTTAATCCATGATGAAACAGTGAAATTGCATAGAGGGAAGGCAGGTAGGGAAGGAGGGGGCTGTCTTCTCTGCCCTGAGCTTAGCCGGTTCTGAGGAACATTCTGGAATGTTCTAAGAGAGGGAATTTCAACACAGGGAGGCAAAAATTAGAAAAGGAAGGTCATGCCCTCTCCTTTTTTTTTGCTTACTAAAATTGAAACCACAAACTTACTGGTGGTGTGAATCCTGGCTGTGTGTGTCACTCCTCCCTCTTGAGCCTCTGAGACACCAGTTCAGTCCACTGAGGAGAGCAGTCCCAGCACAGCATCTCTTGCATTGCATGCATTATGGCTTTCGATTTCCTCCCTTTCTTTTCACACACATCCTTCAGGTGCTACAATTTGAGCTGTCTGCAACAATGTTACTGAATTCCCTGCTGGGATTGAATGGAAAACACACATTCCTCTTGGAGTCCACAATGGGGAAGAATAAAATACCAAAGACACAGTTTTAGCATTAGAGATAGGCAGCCTTTATTTCCCTGCTAATATTATTTATTGGGACTGTATCTGATGGTGTTGGGAGTAATGTCCCCATTCTACTAGGCACTGCACAAGTGAAGAATGAGACAAGAGACCCTTCTCTTTTCAAAGTGATGAGGGTTTAAACATCACTCAAGTGTTTTCTCTTTTGAACTATTTTAGAAACATCAAAATCTGTATGTCATGGTTGTACAAATCCACACCAAGTATTTTAGTCTAACTTCGACCTGGTCTTCATATGTTTTTAAACATGTCTGAAACAATTTCTTATTAGGAGGAAAAGGTATAAATACTGAAATTGCCACAAAACCTGGCAGCCCTATTGTTAGTAGCTGTAATTAGATAATTTAAATTTGTTGAATAGGATGAAGCATACTGTTGTTCAGTGGTATCTGTAAGCAAGACCTTTCAAGGTACTTGGTTTCACTGTTAAATTCAAAGGATAAAGCATCGTCAGCTTTACCTATTCTCTCCTTATATCACTGGTGGTTTAGCTTACCTTTTTCTTTTGCATGCAAAATGATTTTTAATTATGGAATCACTGATGATGGAAGTGATGTTGCTGTGCTTACCTAAAGAATGAATCTTCAGGTCCTGAATTGATACTTTGCTTTTCCCATTTTTGAACAAAAAAGGCTTTTTATTTGTTTTTTTAAGTTTTTTTTAAAGTTTGCTTTCTTATGTTTTGTCATAGGAAGAAGCATCTATGGAGAAAAGTTTCCAGATGAGAACTTCAAGCTCAAACACTATGGAATCGGATGGGTTAGCATGGCTAATTCTGGCCCAGACACCAATGGATCCCAGTTCTTCATCAGTGTGACAAAGCCTTCTTGGTTAGATGGAAAACATGTAGTGTTTGGCAAAGTTCTTGATGGAATGGTAAGTTGAGCGTAGTAGCAAGGTTAATACAAAAAAATCTGGACAAGTTCTGCCATGTTATATCTATATGACAGTAACTTACACAACTCTGGTTCAAAACAGTTGAGTGTTCATCTAATGGTACAGGATGGTTGTGAAGAGATCCAGCTGGACAATTTAGAACTGAAATAGCAAATTGTAACTGCAGAAATGGAAACTTAAATCATGATTTTGGCTTTCACAGCCTTTGTTTCAGACCAGTAGCTGCTGAAATCAACACTGACACCTTTACAGATTACAAATGCAGTAAGTTCAGGTCCTCCTTTCACTAACACTGTTAGGTACTAAATAATTATAATTGTACAAGCTAAAATCTCATTTTATACCATGTACTAGTTACACTAGTGTACACTTTTACTATTGGGGTTTTTGGCAGCATGTGAATGTATAAAAACACATCTATGTTCAGATCTGTTTAAACAAAAAAAGTCGTTAATTCTCTCAAACTGTACACAGCTGCAAAACTGGTAAAAGGCCGAATAGAATGTTAAGTTTAAAAATGATACTTTCAAATGAATATGTTAGTCTGGTTTTCCTTTTAAATTATTCCATTTTAATCTGTGTTTTGAAATTAATGGGGAAAACATGTGCTGCTGGACAAACAAGTTCTTGGAGGAATTTGAAAACCTCATTAGAACATTTGTCCCTCTCCTCCACACTCCTATTGAATTCAATTTTCATTTTTTGAGGTGAAAATTAGACTAAATTTTAATTTAGTTAGATTAATGGGCAAACATTCAAAGTCAGTTAGTCAATATACCCAACTGAATTTTGTCCTTGAAAAATACTAGTGGCATGGTAACATGTTTAAAATCTGTATGTGTGTGGTATATGCTAAAGGTAAAAGCAGTAACCAGATTCTGGAAGCACAGTTATGCTGTCCAACTAGAAACCATCCTTAAAATTAGATCATCTTTTCTGATCTCTGGATTCACTTTCTGCTCATAGGTTACGGACGGAACCCTCTATGTACTAGGGTCAGCTGAACTTATATTTTCGGTTGCCCCTTCATAATGCTTTTGTTGCCTGAGAGTTTTTCCAGAAGGGCAAGCAGCCCTCCCTGTACTTCTGTCAGCTGTGTATGAGTTGCAGAGTGGCATAATTTTTAATGTGAGGGTAAAAAGCATATGGGAACTTAACAGAGTAAAGGTGTTCTTTCAAACGTTGGTTAATAAACAGTGATGCTATGAGCACTTGGCTGCTTATGTGGTGCTGGGCCTCAGCTACTGGAGTTTCCTTGGCTAAGGTGAACTCTTCTGTTTGTTTTTTTTAATAGTCTGTGGTGCACTCCATTGAACTGCAGCAGACAGATGAACACGACCGGCCCCTTCAAGACTGTGTGATTGTCAACAGTGGCAAAATAGTTGTAAAGGAACCATTTGTAGTTGAAGTAGGTGACTGGTGAGACCAGCAGTTAAAACAAAAACTTAATGACTTTTCTTTAATTCCTGTTTTTGACTGATCTTTACTATCCATCAAGTTCTCTTCTCAAAACATATGAGGCTATATTTAGGCAAAACTTAGCATTTACCAAATACATGAAAGATATGACCATTTCTGTAACAACTTGATGCAACTGTCACTCCTTGACATTCAAGACATATCCCACTAAATTCCAGATCTTGCAGAAAAAGTCTTCCATGAAAAATTAAAGCAGTAATTCTATTTTTCCAAAATTTTAAAACAGTCGTGTGTTTTCTTTGGAAATTTTAGCCTTTTTCATCTTTTCAACTGAAAATATTTTCTGTAATGCTACTGGCATTTAAAAAAAAAATTAAAAAGGTGTTTTGAATAAATAAACTTTGATTTCAAATAAATACTTGAAAACTTTTTTTATCCTGCCTCCTTCCTTCCCACTCTCCCCCCTCCCCCGCTCCGCCCCCCATGAAAGTCTTTTTTTTCTCACCTCAGTTGATTCTGCAGGGCATTCTGCTTTCCAGGAAATTAGGTTGTAAGCATAGAGCAGAGATGGTAAATTCACCTAATCTTAACATATCAGATAAAGTCCCTGCTTTCTTTCAAAGAACCACAGTATACAGATACCATCCTGTAATCAACAAAGAACAGTTTTTCTGTTATTAAATAATTAGTTAGAAACTTACTAAAACAGAAGAGTCTTTGTTTTACAGCATGGTGAGTTTTGTAACCTAACTGATGTTATTTATTACAAAGTTCAAATGCTTTTTCGTTAAATTTTGCTGAACATGAGAGAAGCAACTATAGGTTCATTATTTTTTTGATGCTTTGTAAGTAACTCTGACAGCTTAACTGGTAGCTTTTAAACAAAGTCAGTCTAAGGTAAGAGACACCTGTGTTAATTCAGTTCTCTAATGAGGTGCATAGTACTTCACAGGAGAGGGAGCAGATTTTTTCTTTTGAGTTGACATTGTTTTAGAACTTGGTGCCAAGATTTCATGAAGGACTCAAGCACCTGTGCAGCAGGCACCACACCACTCCTCTTTGTAGTCAGTGGTTTCCTGAAGCGTGTCCTAGAGTCCATGTGAGTTATCCAGAGTTGAAGTGGGCCAGGGCAGGAGATTGTACCTACAGGCATTCCACTTGCAAGGAAATGGGAAACTGTTGGCAAGGATTTACTCCAGGTCCTCCTGCCATGTCATTTGCAGTTACAGGGATGCGCCTGGTTCATCATCCACAGCTCTGGAGCCTCTCCTGACACTTCTTTTCAGAGCTTTGTGAAAGGATTACTGTCCTTTTTAAATAGAGGAGAACTTGCTGAGGGCCTCTAAACTTGTCTAGTGCTAGGCAATCAGACTTCCATTTTACCCATCATAATTTTTCTAATAACTGTTTAACCTGTTTAAATTCTGGGAAGCAGGGTTAGGAAGCAGGAGCAAGAATGCCTCACTCTCTTGCCTAAACAGCTTTCTGCTTGTAGCTGAAAGCTTTCCTAGAGGTTGATTCTGCAGACAGCATAGCGTTCTGCTTCGTGAACAAGTGCTGCAGTTACAGGGCTACCTTTTATCCAAGTCTCAGCTTTTCACTCTCCCCAGGCAGCTTCTAAATATGTTTTAGTAGTCAGAGGATGCAACTTTTGTCTCTCTGGGATCAGGCTTGTGTTTGTGCTTAGCTTTGCCATTGCTGCTTTTGTGCAACACTCTCTTCTGCAGATGAGCCCACTGACTAACAGGCTGTTCCATTACACTGAATTTTTTTCAGCAAGACATATACTTTTGTAAGCCTAGGTGGTGTGGTGCTAAGAGCTTTAAATAAGCAAATACGTATTTTCTCATCCTTCCTGAGGAGACACCTGTGAGACTCATCTGATGACAGAAGCTCAGAGAAATGTTTTGGTTCAATAGAAAAGCACAAAAAAGACACTGAAGCAGTACATTCATGTCCTAGTAATTTATTTTGTAATGTCCAGTAACACACATACAAATTTCCAGTTAAATCTGAACATATGTGTCAGTTTTAGTTTGATCATAATCTTAATCATGGTCTTAGTTTAGCTTGCCACAGTTTTATCCTCTGTGACTTACAAAATGTTAAGATATGGAATACAATCTGCAAGTTGATGTTGAGAGTAAACATACACACAGGTTAGATGTTGTAACTGGGTGGAGATCCATACATACCACTTAAAAGCTCCTGGTAAGTAAAATAATTTCAACTAAAATCTAGAAAATTTCCTCAGAGTGCCATGTATTTCAGAATGTGAAAGTGTGTTTCCAATTCCTCACACACTTTTCAGCACTTTTAACGCATCCAGTGCCAGCAATAGATCATGTGCTGGGAAATAATTCTTGTGCAAAGAGGTTTAGTGTTTGCTTTGATAAAAATTATTGAAATAATTAGTAAAATTTCAAAGGTTAGCACAATTCAGTGTATGACTTAGAACATTTAGTGTTAAATAGGTAGAGCATGTCAATATAAGAAGGTATAAATAACTTCAATATTGTTGTTTCCATATCTGTTTTTTTTTTAAAGCAGCAACTGTAATGACAGTGATTTTATTTTAAAAGATACAATGCTTGAACTTAATCTGTGGTTGTGCCTCTTTCTTCTAAGCACAATTTTCACATCGCAGAATTTTATTCCTGTTAATTCTATTAAATATGACGCAGAGACTTGCTTCAGCTTCTTCTCACCACACATCACTTCTACCTGGGCAGTAAATGAGGATAAAATATTCCATGTAGAATGCCATCTATAACTACATTTGGAAAATCATCTGAAAAAAAGAAAAGAAGAAAGAAACTTACTTTCTTATCCATGTCAGTACAATATAAATGTTTTTGTGAAACGTAACTTGGTAAGGCCTCATAGACTTTAGGTTACTGTTTGTCCATGCTGGGATATGCTATTAGTAGTGCTGTTTCAGCACTAAAGCCACCGTAGGGTAGCACTGGGCATTACAGGAATGCGCTGCCAGATTTGTAGCTGATTGATTTAAAGGGATGTTCTAATACTTAATGCTGCTAGGCTCCAGCCTTTATCTGAATCTTTTCTCACAAGGAAGATGGATTACACTGGCAATTCAGTTTCTAACAAAATCTCAATATACTTGAAGAAATTTCAAGATTGCTACTGGGAATACTTCAAAGCTGTTTTTTTGATTGTGGTTTACAGCAATGTTTAAACTGCGAAGACTTGAGGATGCCTGTACAGAGATGATTGAGACAGGAAATTTTCAAGTTGTCCAATCAACATAAAATGTCACATGTTACAAAAAGTCATCCCATAATATTTGAAGGAAAAAAATCCCCATTATTTTGTTACCACAGATGCAGAGCAAACTGGCAGTTAATTTTCATGTTCAATTTCACATGAAAGAATTACCTGATAGAACACAGTAATAGATTCAAGCAGAGAATGGCAGGATGTACATTATTGAAGTGAAAAGATTTTTGAAATGCACCGGTGTTTTTAATGAAGGGATTACTTTAAGGACCCAGGCATTAACAGTAAGAATTCCTGATCACATCTTGCAACTTTAAAATTGCTAGTATACTAGGAAATGGATTTGCCTCTAAGAACAGACTATTTCTGATAACAGACTTTTCCACACTAACCAAATCTTCAACTATCCGCCTACAAGATATTCACAAAGGGGAAATCAAGCTTTTGTAAAAATAATTAGATACTTGATAAATTTACTCATCAAATGTGGATGAGAATTAGATTTTTCCCCTAATTCTTTCACAAAAATAATTTTTGATGTAAAAATACTGAGCAAAAAGTAGATTTGGACTTTATTAAAAAAACACCTTACAAGCTTAATGTGTTATTTCATTGGTATTAATGAGGTGATTCCAGAATATTAATGTTGAAAACAGTTATTTTAGGATGTTGTAACGAACTGTAACCTCCACTGTAAACAATACATGCATAATTCTCCCCAACTTCTCATCGAAAGTCATAAATGACTTGTTAATCTTTTGAATCCAATAATTTTTCCTCAGATCCTGCAACCTCAGCTGTCCCGAATTACCCTGGAAGAATAACCCTATGCAGTTGTCATGAATGTTATTAAAAATACACTTGTCAAGACAATCTGATGCTTGCTTTCTGAATTAAATGCCACAGTTCCAGAAATCCGTTTGTATCGGTTCTTCTATAACACATTCAGTATGTATAGGAAAAGAAGGATTGATTTAAATAATTATACATCTTTACAACATTAGAGTTACTGTGATCCTTTGCTGCTTAAAAAAATCAGGTATGTCAAGTTAAATGTATAAATACATCAAAGCACAGTCTTACAGATCTGTGATCTTTGCATGGTTTAAAGAATCATCAGAGCAATTTTCAAACAAGTGACAGTAAACCTCAGATTCCATTTTTTTTAGCTTCTGAGGCATCATCTTCAATTTGCAGCATTTTGGGTTTTTCCTTCATTTTTCTTGAGAATATTACTTTTTGTTTCCTCCCACCACCCTTACACAAAAAGTGATGTGCATTGGACTGTTGGATACATCATGAAACAGGGAATTTGAAAATCAGTGAGGTTTATAACTGTGAATCCTGTGAATCTTTTTTTTTTGGAATGTTGTTTTGCAATTCAACAGTGCTTAAAGCCCAGTCACTGGAATTATGGCAAGACTGTATTTTATAAAGACAAGTAACAGTGCAATGAGAGAGTAAAAATATTCTTTGAGTATTCTGCTTCAGAAAGAGCTATTTATTTTGTTTCAAACTCACTCTATTTCCTATTTTATGGAAATATATTAACACAGGCATTCCTGTATTCAGGAAAGACTTCTTCTGATTGAAACAACTGTTCACCTTTTTCAAAGAAAACATACAACAAATAGTTACTTGCTATGGACACTTACTTTTGATAATAGGTTGAACCACTTTGGCTGTTTTTACAAGGAAATCAGAATCTATCAAAGTGAGAACTGATCTGAGAGAAAATTTTAGAAAGCTCATCTATATTTTCTCTGTGCTGCAAACTAAAAACAAAGAAGAAGAATTAAAGGCAATGATAGTTGTGTAAAAACTGTGTTTCTTTCTAACTAGAGTCAACCAGTAGAACCTCTAAACTTACAATTTGGTTTTCTTCTTCCTTTTTTAAACCACAACTGACTTTCTAATTTGTGTTTTAATTTGTTAAGGTAAAGAATAACTTGCAAAAGAATTTGATGCTTTAGGGTTTTCAAATACAAAGAATGTTCACCTGCTATATAAAATTCTAAATATTTTGGGTGAAGGCTAGAAAATGCCTTGGCCAAAGTCTGAAATGCCCTTTGTTTCAGATGTCAGTAATGAAGGTCTACTTAATATTTAAAGGTCCTACACATTAGAAGAGGCTTTTATCTTCATCCAAGAAAAATACTACTTAAAAGAATAGCTATGAAGTTGATTACAAAGTTCCTAATGATTTCACAAAAAGGAAGCTTAGCCTGTGTTGGAGTACACGTTATGGAAGGAATATAAATACCATCACAGAACTGCAAAATCCTGAACAGAAGCCTTACAGCAAAATGTTACATGTTTCAGGATAACTGTATATGAAATCCATTCTATGTCTTTATAATGGTATGAAATTAAATGATGTTCATAATTTACACCCTGCTCTCAAGGGAATCAATCATGCAATTAGGAGGATCATTAAACAGTAAGATGGAGACATGCAATATGGCTCACTCTAAATATTAGTACAGGCAGCATCTGATCAACTTTTAAACAGAGGTAACTGTGAGTGCTTCTTCATTACTGTTGTCACCTGATCAGAGGAGACCTTGTGAAGCGACCCTCTCCCACTACTGTGCTTTGATTCATTGATTTTATGATTTGCACTTGGGCTTCAAATGGACTTTCAGTCCACGTGACCAGACCAGTGCTAAGTCAAAGTAAAAACTAAACAATCCTGTAATGTGTCTTCTAACGTGGGCCTGGGTAACACAGGGCTTCTGCTGTCTTTCACTCTAGAACCACAAATTTGGGTTCATTAACGCTCCATAGGGTCAATACTGTTGGGCCACACTAGTAGCCAGAGTGGACAGGGAGACTAATCCCCTCAAAATACATGTGCCTTATCCCTATGGTTTTGATAAACTGCTTGAAAAAGGAACAGAATCGTGGTTGCACTCTGGAAGAGATGACTGGAGGTCATCTGATCCAACACTCTCTTCAGGCAGGACCTTGTCCAGACAGCCTCCGGGTATCTCCAAGGATGGAGACTCCATCACCACTCTGGGCAACCTGTGTCTGGGCTTGGTGAAAAAGTGTTTCGTGGTGTTCCTGATGTTCTCATCCTGTCACTGGGCAGCACTGAAAAGAGACTGGCTTTGTTGTCTTTACACCTTCCCTTCGGGTATTTGTATACATTCTGAGAAAATCTCAAGGAAATACACTCCATTGGCTAAGAACCTACAAGCAAAAATGTAGGTTCTAAATTTATCCTTAAAAATTTTCCTAAAAGTTTCCTAAATTTATCCTTAAAAATTTAATGACTTTCAAGGTAGTGCAAGAATCTGACTATTGATTTCTACGCAGTATTTTGTAAAATTAAACAAAATGCCACATTAAAAACAAATCTTAATGCACAGCTCAGGGAGAAAATTGTCTGTTGAAAACATTACATTGCTTAGTAACAAAATTAGTAGAAGTAACAGTTCAAACAAGTGAAATGACAAAACACACTCTGCAAATGGTTCTTTTTTCTTTCCTGCACATATTCAAGATAACTTTTAATAAAAAAAAGGGTTTATAACAAGCTATTTCAAACATTCTTTTGAACTATAAATTATGAGATGAAGGCTAATGTAATTGTCCTGTGAAACACATCAATTATGCTTAAAGTATACATTTTTTCCCTGTAAACAATTCTAGAGGCTAAAGATGATAAGAAATAGTAATAATCCAAATGGAAATACAAACATGAGTGCAGTAGATCGACTGGTGTTTAAGGAAAAAGCACTTACAAAGGACTAGGCTTCTAAGTTCAAATCCTTCAGGCAAAATAGCCCAAAGGGTCAACAACAAGAAACGAAATGCAATGTTCTTTGTCCTTTGACTTGAATTCTCAATGGGTTTGTCTGAGAGAACAACTGGGGAAGAAAATTCCAGCCTTTTATAAATCACCCACACCATTTAGTGTTTTAATAGTTTCTTACACAAAAACTATCGTTTTATTGGCAGGTTATTAGATTTTGGACTCGTGTCACTTGACTAGGCCAGTATTAATAATAATGTGGTTTATGTGGTGCAGGGTCAGATCAGTAAAGTGCTGTTAACAGATGACAGGTTTGATTACCTTTGGCTTTAGGCAAGACATATGGATCCCTTAGGAACAGCAGCACAGGCTGGTGGGACAGTTTGCTGGAAAGGTCAAGAACAGGGATGTCAGTATCAAGGGACAGCACACAGAATATTCTACAAACTATCTTTGATAAAGCGAGGGGATTGAGCTGTGGGGAAGCCATCGGTGCATTTCCACACACCAGTGCTGCCCAGTAGGGCAGGATCCATCTGGAAGCAAAGTTTTCTGCTTCTCAGCCACACAGCAAAACCCACAGTGTGAAGCTGGAGGTGAAGGGGCTACATCCTGGAGGCGTGGCTTGCAGCTGTCTCTGGGTCCTCCTGATCTTGACTGTCCTCCCTGGCACTTGGTGCAATGCAGGCCGCAAGACCATCTACAACCAGGCTCCATGACTACAAGCTCTTCAGGACACCAAACAGACTCAAAATGTCACCATATTCAGTCTCCCCCAAGCCCCTCCTCTCTGCTTTGTACATGCACATGCCAAGCCATGCAACCAGATACATACAAGGCTCTATCAAATGCATAGGAGAGAACCTAAATCTCTAATTTTTTCTGCTAAATCTTTTTGCTATGAAAAATACATTCCCAGATGTATTCCAGAATTAGCAGTATTCTACTAGTTTTGTAAGAAATTACTCAATACTAGCATAAGGATGCTCAACTCACACTACAAAAGGATGGATCTAGCACAGCTGATGAAATTCGCCATAATATTTAACAACTACATCTAATTTAAGGCTAAGTTACTGCTAATTTGTCACCTGCAAGGAACAAATACAGCAAACACCAATAATTTCAGGTAGTTTGATAATCAGGTGTCCTAGAAAGAGCAGTAATTAAGCTCACCTTGATTCTTCAGATTCTGTTTCATCAAAAGAGCTGCAAGTAAAGTCAGAGGAAGCTTTGGTTACAACAAAATTAATTATATAATTTTAAAAAAATCCACATTCTTTAAGTATCACCAAAGGGAGCAATCTTTTTCTTGTTGGTGGCTGTATGATGCAGTTTAATGAAGTGAATGTGGGCGATTGTATTATTTTACAGCCACCACTACCTGAAAATGATAGACCCATTTTACTGTAAGAGATTCACAAGCATTTCCATCTATCTACCTATGAAGTGTTGGGGTACAGTCCCACTGAGGATACTGATTGATGTAATTAACTGCAAGTGACACCCACAAGTCTGTTAGCTTCTGACTCACTGTGTACACTGTCCTGGGTCATAGATACATCAGAGTGTAAAGAGGGCTTCTAATCTTCGAGTCAACTTGCCTTCTCAGCACTGCAGATCCAAAGAGCCTCCCACAAAGTGAAAAAAGGGCCATGTGGCTTTCTGGGGAGCAAGTTCTCGTAACACTGCTGGACTATCAACCATGCCAGCTTACATAGCAAAATAAAATTCTCCCTACAAAGCTCACAGTTGCTGAGGTAACAGAGCTTCCAGCTACATTGTTTTGGGTATTTCTGCAGTTATTACACTTACACTACTAAGATTCCCTTCTGCTACTCTGATTACGAATCCTTCCCATGGGAAGGCCAGTTGGGTCATTGGGGTAGATATCATCACGAAGGTGAAAGACCTCATTTTCAAACACAGAGATCATAAAATGATCACAGAATGAACTTCTATTTTGTGCAGATACTATGACCATAAAACACACACAAAGGCTTTGTATGCAATTTTAGTGAGTGTTTATGAAAATCTTACATTTCAGTAGATACTTAAAGATCTGTGAGAAAATCATATTTTTCTCATCTAAACTCCTTTACTTTCCAAGAATATTACATTCAACTTCACTTCTGTCTTTGAAGAGGCTGGATTTATTTTACGACCTTTTGGGGATATATAAACATACTTAATATGGACCTAATACTCATTTATTTTACAGTGTTAGAGTTGGCAGCAAGACCATTTTAAGTCAATGGAATTGCATCAGCACTGAGTGGATATGGGCCTTTTGGCCTCCATGTATTTTTCAGTAAATGAGAGCTTACCCACAGCTTTCTGCTTTTGGCAAGGTAGGTACATGGCGAACGTTCAGAAAATCAAGAAATATTTTAGGGAGCTCTTCATTTTCTAAAATGACTGCCTGCAAAAGAAAAAAAAGGGGGGGGGGGGGATAGAAACCTGCATTTAAAAATATTTTAGATATTGCACACTTCTATTCAAGCTACCAAAACATTTCCCTCTTGCAACACTTCTCAATTCTCCATTTTCTTACACCTATTTTGGAATGCTTCATTTCAACAGGAAAACCGCAGTTCTTGATGAATCACATAAAAATATATTCAGCTTATGCTACTAAATTCTTTTTCACCTGCCATCACTGGTGCCAAGCTAGATGCCTCTCAAGCAGAGATTCTGATTCTGGAACTAAGTTACTACTGGCACAGTCATTTGTGAATACAATTCTGTTTATTTAAAATATAAAATAAAGCAGCCTCAGCTCAGTGCTTTCATGTTCACCTCACGAAAGACTCTCACCTGGCATATGAGTGGAAAAAGGAAGTCTCCACTTCTTGCAGTGTTATTAGAGCACATCTTGGTAAATGATAACAAGGGAAATGCCTTGCTTTGCTTGACAGGTGAGCTTACAATGTTCTCCTTATATCGGCACCGTGGCTCCTAAATGACAAAGCTCTGACCAAGCAGCTGCTCGCTAGACCTGCCATATCCTTCCACCCCAATGATGTAATGGCCACATAATGGTCCGACACCATCCTCTGTTCTTCCACTGATGACTTACAAATGTCACAAAACAAAAAAAACCACTTCATAAATTCAATCAATGTCTCACCTGTAAGATTAATTCCCTATTTCTTTACTATTAATAGTGCCATACCTTCTGAAAACACATGTATTTTACATGCAAATAAAACCCACAGGCTCTTTCCTAAAGAGCTTTCATTCATAAAGGCCTGATCCAAAGTGCGTGTATGTATGGAGGAAACTTCACTGGATTTATAAATAAATTGACTCTTATAAGTAAAGCTATCCATGTTCATCCTGTTCACTTTTACATTCTATGTTAGAAGAAATAAATACAGAGAAGAAACAAACCTGGTAATGGGAAGAAACATTACTCTGCTTACATTCAGGAGGTAACATGCCCGCATGAGTATTTTTTTACATTCCATTATCACAAGGGAGACACAATAGTCATGTGGAGGATAGCAGGATCACAAAAAAAATACGGGTTGGGAGTGACATCTAGAAGTCATCTAGATTTATATCAGGCTTGAAAGCCAAGATATTTGAGAACTAGTTCTTTTTTAATGTTACATTTGCAAATGTGAATTCAGTCTACACTTCTTCAACAGCTGAGGCCTTCACTAACAAGTTTGAATAAAAGAAGAGGGGAAAACGCAACTTTTGAACTTTTCTGTTCTGGATTTTAATGGATGTAGTAAATAAGGAGGTCTGAGATACTGGCAAGTGTTAAACCTTTCAGTTCACCTCTATATGAAGATGCATTAAAAAATGCACTTCATTTGCATTCTGCAAAATCAGCACCCTTCTGCTGCAAAATTTATCCTGTTTTGCATTCAGCTTATGCACAAAAAAGAGGTTGAGAGGGATGCATATTCAGAGGGTGCATGAATTGCATAACAATGTGTATGATTGGCTCAAATAAAACCATTGTACTAATTATATGCAATGATGAACCACAAAAAGTTGTATAAAGATGTTTAAGGGCATCTGGTGCTTCTAGGCAACCTCATACTTACACCTCCTGACAGCTTCTTCCAAAAGTTGAGCTGCCTGCTGAGGCTGCTGAATGGAACAGGGAAGAAGAGAAGGATACATCATTGAATAAAAGGAAAACTCCTGACAGCTCTTACAAACCTATTTGTTTCCACTTCCACTCACTCCAGATTAATATATCATTCTATTTATTTTTTTTATTTCACAACATGTATCAAGTCAACCCAGGCCTTGCTAATCCTGGCCTGCCCAAATATACTTCACAAAAAGATGTAAGCAAACAGCACCTGTTTCAGTATGCTAAGCCATACAGTTTGCTAGTTGTCAATAATGCTGCTTTGGTGATCACTAAACTTGAAAACTTAGAATATACAGAGGAGAAAAGGCAATTTTGCACTGCACTGTATTTGTATGTCACCTCTGTTAACTGGGAATTTTGTCATTTCTAGAATTTTATGAAGGCAGGAATGACTGCACTGAATAAAAGAGGATATTTCAACTGATGTAACATAATGTGACATACACTTTAAACAAACAAACAAACAAAGGTACAAGTTAATTATACTAATATGTGAGTAAATTATCTTCTGGCTTGACTTCACTGCCTTTGATACAACAAAGGGCCAGAGCATACTCTTGCCATTTAAAATACATGGTGGAAACCAAAGGAAAAGAAAAAAAAGACCTGGGAACAACAAAAAAACCCCAGTCAACTGGATTAAGTGTGTCTGTCTAGATATATTTCCTATCTCTGGTGCTGGCCTGAAGTGGGTGTTTAGAAAAAAAGTAAGCATTTTCAACTTCCTATTTAAGTTGTTAAAATACTCTTAAATAAAAAAAATAAATGTTATCATAATTGGCTTAATTCATCTGGAACAACCCATAACACAACAGATTTTTTACTTGTGAAAATTTGTAAGAAATACATATTTGCAAACCTGATTAACTGATAGCTGAGCAGGAAAGAAACAAGCAGGTAAAGTCCCTCAACCACTGTCTGTAACTCGTGATGTAATATGTTCAACTGTAGCATCTGTTCAAGTGAAATATATGAGCTGGCTCATAGCTATGGCTACTACCTTGTTTACTCTGCCATTAGAAACTTCAGATAAATATTTTCAAAGAAATAAAAACTCATGCTTAGTTTGATTATAATGTGAATTTCTATTACATTCAAATTCTACCAAGATCATAGCAATGAGTTCCAAATATGGACCCCAGAGTGCTAAGCAGACTAATTTATGCAAAAAAAACCCTGAAGCATGTTTATTTCCTTCCTACAATAAATAAAAAAACCCTCCTAAACTGAAACACCTAACCTAACCTCTAACAAATGATTTGGGAAGTGACTCCAGAAATACGTTTTCCAACTCATTGATTTCAGCTGAACTAAGAGTATAAGTGCCATATTTTCCTAGAAAATTGTAAAGGGTATTTATCTGTTACTGTCACACTTTAATGAACTACACTGTGCTTCAGGAAAAAAACCCACAACACAACACAAGGGAAAGCCTGATGTTTAGATCAGCAGAAATGTCTTTTTCATTGAAAGGATGCAATTATTATTATGTAATAAAAATCACTAAATCCCCAATTTTTCTATCTTATCAGTTTTATAAAATTATGTTCCCTAAAGATGCAATTGATTAGTTGCACATGTTATTTCAGTGACATCTGATATACTTAATTGTTGGTTATCTTTTCTCCTTCAGTAAGTAAAATATAGTCACAAAATTGCAAAGGGACTTGTTCTGCCTTAACCTTAGCTAGATGCCATCATGCAGTGGAAAACAGTTCTAAAATATCACAGGATAATGCTCTCCAACAAGGGAGACATATAAACAGCATAATGATTTCCCACGAGTTTCCTTTTTAGAAAATTGTCACTAAACCCAGGGTAAATGGTGACATATCTTCACAGAGGACACTGTTAAATCGAACACTGGCATTCTAGTTAGGCCCAAACCTACTCATCAGCCAATTAGAACAGTAACTGAACATCTTTCTGAAAACCTGAACAAGACCACTTCCTTAACCTTCGGAGATCATGCCACAGGAATGCATCATTTTCACATCTTTTTATTGTTGTTGTTGTTTTTAATGAAATAGATTTAAAAATCAATTTCTACAGCCCTCTATCATACTTTCTTATGGTTGTTGGAACAGCTGTTGGAAAGTAGAAATGAGAGGGAGGAGCTGAGTTACAGGGTCCTTACAGAGTTTTCCATTCAATCGGGTTTAGTTTGAAATGCAATTCTGTTAGGGTGAAAAAGTTCATGACAGTTTTTCCTCTCTTCACAGGAAAAGATGCCTCACAACTTCAGTGGTGCAGCTAAAATGGGGGAGAAGAAATCAATACATTCCAGCTACAGTAAGTGGGCTGGAGTGTCAGTCTCCACTGGGACCAGAATCCGCATCTTTTAGAACATTTTAGAGTCTGTATTCTTCTATTAACCTCCTTTTCCTGAACTGCTTTACACAGTCCCATGAAATGATAAAAAGGTTATCAAAAGAACACATTAACTGTAAACCAAGTAGACAAAGCAATTGTACTTCCAAGAGTAAGCCTTCCTTTTTTTTTTCTTTTTTAAAGTAATAGGAAATACAATCATGTTTTATATTATCCATGTGAAGAACTATGAATAAACTCATTCTGTTCTTCAGTGAACATGTTGTTATAGGTTATCAACTAGAATTATTTCTAAGTTGTTGCCTAAGTTGCCATAGTAAAGACTTTACACTTTCCATTACTACCAAAAATATTCACATTTGTAAGAAAGGATGAGGTTATCAAACATGCTTAAAAATCTGTATGAAGACATAAGAATCATGCAAACACACAAACAATGTCACAGAAGTGATGCTCCATATGAAGCACCAGCTAGCTAACACTGCCACACTGATATCAAAGGGAAGCCCACAGAAAGAGTGCCATCCACACAGTGGAGCTTGAAAGGGAACAAATAATGACTGTGGGTATTATAAGCCAAAATACTTCCCATGACGATCCAGAAGTTCTGTCTCAAATCTGAAAGTTAAAGTCACAAAAGTTAAAAAAAAAAAAAGAAAAATAGGTGAACTGCACCTCTGAACCTCAAGACTGGAGAATAGTACAAAAGTTCCTGCACCAACTTGCAGATCAATTTGCAATAATTCCAGTGAGCTTAAAACTTACCTGATATCTCATGAGTGACAAATCTATCTAGCACAGCATTCTCAAGCTAGACAGAGGATAAATTAACTAGATGAAAGGGAAGCCCAATAGGTTAAACAACTACTGGATCATCAGTGAAAATATGTATGCAGAAATTCATGACAGTGTCTATAACTTACCAACATTTTTACTTAAGCCCTCCCTAGACCTACTGTAAAGGAATTTACTCATTTTGTTTAAAAATACTACCACATAGGTCTTAAGGCAGAGAATGCTTCAGTTAGAAAGCTCATTAAGAACATATTTAAAATTCTAACTAATATTTAACTAAGTGCAGAGTAGACTGACCTGAGGCTAAGTGTAAAAATATAATCCATCTGATGTGAAAAATAAAATATTGAATTTTTCTTGGAAAACTGAGAACATAATTTGACTGAGAGCAAACAGTGAATCCCTCCAGCAAAATAGGAGACTAGCCCTTGAAAGACCAGAAACAAAGTGCAACTACTGTTCCTTTGAAAAATAAAAATGAAAGGAAGCAGTCAATATAATTTCCTGAGACAATGCTCAAAGGATTGAAGGTTAAGACAAAGTTGGATGAGAAATGAAGAAATCAAAGAGCAAAAGGAAAAGAAGAAGAAGGGCAGGACAAGTTAATGATATTATAAAAAGTTAGAAGGAACAAGAATGACTTTTAAAAATAAGTAACAGGGAAAAGTAATACAAAGACGAAGTAGATCCATTAAAGACAGACAGAAAAATAGCTGTTGATTTAAAAATGTCTGAATTGAAGCGTTTTTTAAAAAGTCAGTGGACCACTAAGACAATGGACAATTAACAAGTAATTAAGACCATGTCAATAATGTTGGTGATAACAAATAGGTGCAGGAGTACCTTAGACAATAGTACAGTATCAATCAAGATCCAGAAAATACACATCCTAGGATGGTACAGGAATTAGGTAGTTAGGCTTGGAAAAGTCTTCTCAAGAGAACAGCAGAAAAAAGCAACCACACATAATCACATTACAACACTAGGTTGCAGTAGTTTTCTGAAAGTTTAAAGGAACTAAATGCAAGTATGGTCTGGTGAAGAAACCAAGCAACATTCAGGGGAAGCAAGATGCCTCACTCACGATGTTCTCTACCTGTCCTTCTCCCAGGAAAAGCTCCATCAGGAGTGTCACACAGCACCAGCATTCCCACCTGAGACACACAGCACCTGAGTCATCTTACACAACCCCTCAGACCAACACTGTCACTGTAAAATGCGAGAATTTTCTCATAAAACACTGTAAATATAAACAATCCATCAGACCTGCACACAGCACAATTCACGTCACAAGAAGCTCATGAATTTTTCCAGCTCGGGAAGTTTCTGTTGTCTGCCCTCAGAGCTTTAGGAGACAATAGTTGTCTACAGAGTTACAGTTTGAGGAACATTAAAGAAAGGGATCTCTAAAGCAACCAAAAAAAAAAAAAGAATGAAAAATGTAGTTGCAAGCTACAACACCTGGAAAGCAACTGATAGGTTTATGTTTTCTCTCACAGCCAGGTGCTGCCCTCGTTCTATGCTGATCCTTGTGATCCTTGTGCACTAGGGAGAAGGTTGCATGGGAAAAAGAAATAAAACTTTGAAATATGATCTGATCAGGCAATTAAATACAATCATAATTACATCATTTATTTTAAGGTGAATAAGCTGGTACTGGAAATGCCACCTCTAAATTTTTCCAAATATGGAAGTCCTAACCTTTTTTAAACATCATGGTTTAGTGTATGTCCCTGTCTTCTTAGTATGCAATAACCCTTTCTTAGAACTGTAGAATCATTTAGGTAGGAAAAGCTCTGTAAGATTATTGAGTTCAACCCTTAACCCAGCACTGTCAAGGCCACCAAAAAATCAAGTCCCTAACTGCCACATCTACATGTCTATTAAATATCTCCAGGGATGGTGTTATTGAAACTCATACAATCAGCCTTGGCACATCAATCCAGCCTGACCAGATCCCTCTGCACATCCTTCCAACCCTCTAGCAGTTTAACACTCCCACCCAACTTGGGATGATCTACAAACTGACAGAGGGTAGGTACACTTGATTCCCACAGCCAGATCACAGATAAAAATAGTAAATAGAGCTCTCCCTGACTGACCCTGGGGAACACCGGGAACACCACTAGTGATTGGCCACCAGTTGGTTCTAACTCCATTCACCTGCACTCTCTGGGCTCAGCCATCCAGCAAAGACTATGTCCATCCAAGCCACGAGCAGGAGGTCATAAAATACACAGAAGTGTATTTGTTTGTTACAGAAACAAGTCAGCAGGATCACACAATATTCTTCAAAGGGCCTAAGAGAACTCAAGTGATGGATTTTCTGAATTAACAATGGTGTATACCACATTGTTTGTGGCCGTTTTAGAACTAGAGAACTAAAAAAAAAACCACAATAATGATGATGACAACGACAATAACAACAATAATAAAATTCCATGAGATAACTGAGGATTTGGAAACTGATATGCCTGCATCAAGGAAGTTAGTAATAACTCCACTAAAGAACAGAATTATTGGGCACAAGGATAACACACCTGAATAACGCTGCTGTGATTGAAACAGAGATGCTGGTTAGATGGCTACTGAATTAGATATTGCAAAAAAGGAGACTCTGTTTCAAACCTTACATCATCAACAAGGACAGATGAAGATGGTCCTGTAGATAAAGCCCACTTTCATTACTAAAAGGCTTTTGACAAAACCCCCCACCAAAGGCTTTAAGGCAAACTCAGCAGTCACGATCCTTGAGAAGATAAATAAGTTGTTACAAGCCCTGAAAGAGAGGTTAGGAGAATACAGCTCTGAGTGATGCATATTGGAAAAAACCATTAAAAACAATAGTGGACTTTAGAATGAATATTAGTAATTGGAGGTCTGAGATGCTGGGGGCTACAATAGTATTTTCACTTCTTTTTAGCTTCATAGGAAATCTCCCAAAGCTCTAACTCATTCTGCTGATTTTGCTAAGGACAAGGAAAAAGTCAGATGGCTGATAGAGTCAGAGGAAGGTATCTATGAAAACAAGTCTTGCTCTCCACAAGAATGACAATTTCTTGCAAATATGATACAAAAATTTAGAAATCATCTGAGGATGCTTTCCTTATCTGCATTTTTTCCACAAGGTACTGTGACAAAAATGCTATTCAACTCTACAATAATTTCTTATTTTGTCCCTCTGGTATTTTCTTGTCAGATGTTTTGGGTCAGAGTAGAGTCTTGAGAAATGACTCGGCATTCCCTTTGAAACTAATTAGACTAAGCAGCAGGCACCCACTCCAAAGTCCAAACAAGAGAATGTACAAAGCACAGGGAATTCATTGCACCTGGGGATAATGAACTCAATTGTGTCATTTTTGCAGAGGTAAAGTGGGGGTAACATAGCTGATGAAATATATTTAGATTTATATGGTGGTAGGTTTTTTTTTTATTTTTTTGGTTTTGAGTGTTGGTAGTCCTTTCATCACAAAATGTGACATTGAGTAAGGACTCTAAGCTACTTTGTAATGTTGGAAGAGTAACTGCAAGGAAATTGTTAAGCTTTATTTTGAAAACTCTGAAGCTCACTTAAATTTTAACCAGCTTTAATAGCAAAAGGAAAGTAAAAATTTCTATGTGGTACTGTTTTGAGTTTTTTTCCCCTGAATGGTTAATACACTAACAATTTACTCTGATACTCTAATTCTGTAGTTAATGAGGTAATTGTTTACATAAAATGGCAAAGAAGCACAAAGTAAGTTTTGACCACTAACAAATTCAGAAGTGACAGAGAGAGAGGGGCTGAAGAAAACTGGCGTCAGTCCTAACAGGATAGATAGATACCACAGGAACAGAACAAGAATATGGATGTGTTTAAAACCCTGTTTTAAAACATGCACTTTTTCATGTTCCCTTATATTAACTTCTGTTTATAAACATTCTTATGTTTAAAACATTTTCCTAGCCCCACAGAAGAGCAAGACGAAATCAGCTTGAAACAATGTGATAAATGTTGTGCTGACAGCATTAGCCATTGATTAATCTGTTTTCTGAAAAAATCACCAAGCTCTGTTTGTTTGAAGAACACTCATAAGAAATCTCTCCTCTGGATTGAACCCAACAGGTTAAAGTCAAAGATTCAGATAGTCTCTTCTAGTCTGCTTATGCTACAGAAGCAGCAGAACAAATGAACAAGACATAGGGACACATAAGCATATGGATATTAAAAAAGCTTAGACAGCATGTCATAAATTACACAAGCAAGTTGAAACCAATGTCAGGGAACAGAAATTTGAATAGATGATGTAGGACATTTTTTAACAGACACTAATATGCATGATTAAATTAAATTCTTGATAAATAACTAACTACAAACTCCACTGTGACAATGTTTTGCCAGGGGTCATATCTCAATCATTATTTTCATTAAAAAAGGAACACCACATAAAGACCATGGAGGACAGCAGGGCAGTCATAATGGAGTAAATTATTTTATTTTCCCAAATAACATAAGAGCAGGAAGATATTCAAGACTGTTCAAAAATAACAGTAAGCATTTCTGGCAGTAAGAGTCACTGCAGAACAGTGAGGTGTCCAAGAAAGGCTTTAATATGTGTTGTCAAAACACTTAACTGGTCCAGTTTTGTCATCAAGAGTCTGAATTTGTGAACTCTCACACTACCACACTTGTGGATCTTGACAGATGTGTTATTTCTCTGTTAAAACAGCCTGATTGAGGACTGCACCCTGCTCCTCAGTACCACCCACTAGACCACTCTTCCAGAAATAAGACTTTAAATTATCTAAAATGTTTTGTTTTGGAACAAATATGCCTATACGCTATTTGCTGAAACCCTCTTCTATCATATTTCTATATGCATTTCATTCAGACCTGCCAAACAATTAAAGATCTTGTTCATGACAAAATTCTGCATTAAATATCCCTCCACATAAACTTTCAGAGAAAGCACTGTATGTGTGTCTCCCATTATAGAAGAGATCCAGCAGCAAATTATTAAATTCTGTATTCTTCAGTGAAATAAAGTGGTTGCAGAATCAAGCCCCACATACTGCAGTATGACTCTGTCTGGCTAATGAATCAACAGTCTTTACAGAGGTCGGAAAAAAGAGGCATAATTAAAGAAACATAGCAGCTAAGACTTGTGGAGTTTGTGACACTAAATTCTGGCTGCTTTTTACAATCCTAAGTAGCTGCTTGGTCACAGATTCAATCTGTATTGTGAATTAAAGTTACCAGAAGTGCTAGAACTGGACAAAGTAACTCACCTTCTCTGCAAACACACAAACACTGCTTTTTGTTTGCAGGGAGTTGCAAGCTTTTCCATGCTTTGTCTTGCAAAAAAATTGGAACTCCAAAACCATCCTCCAAACCCTCCATCCTTCCTTTTTCACTCCTGCCACGCTGGCAAAAAAACCTCACCTCTCTTTCGGAGAAATGAGTATGCCTTGTTACATGCTGCTCTGTAACTATAGGAGCAAATCAATAGCAGCTGAATGCCATCTGCTTCGGGCAGCAGAACAGCACCAAAAGTGAGAGCAATGCATCTTCCCTTATTGAAAGGTTATTTTATGCAAGTAAACAATTCATCGTCTTCTTGCACGCTTGATGCTCATTTACCACTTTTGATCAATAAAATATGCAAAACAACAAAAAAATTGAATCCTAAGAGTAGTTCTGATGCCAGTGTGATAGGTAATCAATACCAGGTCTCTGTTCAGTAAGGCAGGCAGTAGGTAACTCCTTTATTGTATGAACCCAGGAGAAAGTGTAGAAATGTGTGTTGTTATCTATAAAAAGCAGCAAGAGAGTGAGAAACACAACTTCTATCCTGTAAATTTAAAAAAAAAAAAGTTAAACAGGAATCACTATTTTAATTGTACTTTCCCCCTACCTGTGCAAAGGGTACTAATGCCAACTTGCTTGATCCTTTGCTGCAAAGAATCTGCTGTTATGCTGTTGATAGAGCTATTCTATCATTAACATAGATATTTGGTTAAATTGTAGTCCTTACAAGACAGACTTTGGACAACCACACTTATTTGCTTCCTTTTGAAGCTGCTCTACCTTATTAAGCCTCAGTTTTCAATGTATTTATGTTTCAGGTGAACTCAGTTTTCCTGTTAACAACAAACTGCTATGGGAATTTCTCTTTTGCACTGTGTTTCTTTTAGTCAGACCACAAAGTGCCTTATTACAATAAGCCTCCTGACAGTTGATTCAAGTAGAGTACTTCTCTCCCAACAGAGAAAATAACATCATTTTTAGAGATATTGCAGGAAAAAATCTCCAATTTAAACAGTTTCTTAAAATAACACAAAATACCTGAAAAATAGTTGCTACTCACAAAGGCTCGCTCCTCTAGTGAGTCAAGTATCTTAATAGTAAAAAACCCAAACCTACTCTCTTTTGAACAGGAATTTTGCAGATGGTATCACAAAGCCATAACAAATTGCACACTATATGTTCTGGTCTGCACTTAACGCTGCCTTTTTTCAATCTTCTTTCCTGACTCTTTCTAAGAACATAATTATTTGGATATGTGGCTTTTATATACTTCCACTTTTGTGAAATGAAAAAAAGCTTGGTATTCTTCTGTAGAAGATCTTATACAGGGCTTCCATTTAAGAGAACTAATCAGTACAATACTTAAAAAACCAAACAAAACCAAACAAAACCCTCCTTTTTTTCTTTATATTTGCAGTGCAAAGACACTTCCCAATGTACTGGCCATGGACTTTGAGAAAAGATTTATTAAAGTAAAACCAAGCAATGCTGAATAAAACCCAATTTCATGTTAAGATTAGAACTAAGTAGCAGCACTTCCACACAAGAAAGGAAAGAAATCTCTTGTTCATGGTTCAGTTCTCATAATTCTTGCAGACCCAAGACAACTGGAAGAGCATATCTATGAATCAACTTGTATAGACGTTTTAAGATAATTACTGGTAATTAAAAAAAATGTATTTGTACATACAGAAAAAGTTCTTCTAACCAACCAATGAAACATAATTAATGTAAGATTGGTTTGGGTTTGGGGTTTATGTAAATCTGTGAATTAGAGGCAGATTTGTAAACAACAGTTCAAAATTTGTCTTTTATAACCTTGTAAGACCCCAAACATCTGTAGTTAGAACAGACCGCTGCCCCTGCTACATAATGCAGCTTCGATCATGATCCCTCTGCACCCCTTCTTCAAAAATGCTTATGAGTTTATATGAATGCCAATATATGGTTTCAACATATTTATAGAAGCCAAAACAATTTTGATCAAATTAATAATACAGAACATAGTACTGAAAGTGCAGTAGCTTGGAGTCAATGACCCAACTAGCAGCAAGGGTATAATTTAAAGTCAGAAATTTCCAGTGCATGCACCGTTGGCCACAGTGAACCTGTTACTGCTCTAAAGGGAATTGTTTGCCTCTTATTAGATTTTCTACAGCACAGCCATAAGTGATAAATGTACTGCTGTACTCACTGTCAAGTTAATCAATGCTGCCAAAGTTTTGTTGACCTAACAGTAATCCATAAAGTAAGCGGCATTTTCTCTATCCCTATGACATCTCAGTCCTCAGTGGGGATACAAATCTTATAACAGCTTCTTAAAAAAAAAAAAACGAAACAAAGCAAAGCAGGGGGAAAAATGATATTTTCAAAATTCTATCTTTAAATTAGCTGACTGTGAGAATGCCTTGCTTCTCTGACAAATTGCTTAAAAATTAAGGCCACACAGTGGATTCAGTTTGATGATTAAAATACTAGCAAATGGATACCTTCATCGAGAATAAAACCTTGCCCACTAAAAAATAAGGTAAAAAACAGCTTCAGGGGTCTTTCAAGGAAACAGTTGTGAACAGAATTTACATGTACCTATATATTAGTGTACTGGTTCAAACAAAACACAGTGTGGCAATTCCAAAGACAGTAATGTGAAAACAATAATAAAAAATCACCACTAATAAAACTTGTCTAATGCTGTGTCTAGCTGTGATTCACAGTCCATGAGAGGCATCACCACTGGAAAGAGCAAAATTCAGGAAACAATCCCTGGTAAAACGAACTCCTCTATAAACAAACTGCTGCCATGCTCTCTCACAAGCAATTATAGACATATGAAATATGAATTGCCATTGATTTTTCTTCTAGAGGTCACCCTGCTCCATGTTTTACACAGTCTAGGCATTTATTTGGGTGGCAAACTGACAAGTTTCTACAGAATTAACAGAGCAATGTAATCCTTGCTACATTGCAGGTACTTCATTATGGTTCTGTTCCTTGACACTTCTCCCTCCCAAAACTCACTAGAAAGGGAGTCCTTGATAAAGGTGAGGAACAGTGCAATTACTTTTGAAAAGAGACCATCCTAAATTGGTCAGTGAATGCTTATTTACCTTTTCTGTACTGATGGCAGACAAGCAGCATCAGCTGGAGAGCTGCATTTGTCACAGCATAACAATTCTGCAGACAATGTTCTGTTTTGGCTAAAACCTCTCCACATTCTTGTTATTAAAAGAGGGATTACTTCTCCAGGATGGAGAAGTGAGCTTGCAATTTAGCATGTTAACAGAAGCTAAATATCTATCTGTATTTCTGGTAAAAATTATCATAACATTAAAATAACTGGCAGAATGCCAAGCTGCTCTCTATAAATCTCATATTTCTGATGTCATTTCACAACTGGCAATTGCTTGATGTTCCTCACTCACAAACCAGAGAAATACTTACTATGGTCAGTAAACTCCATACTGGGGTTGAAAATGAGAATCATGGATTTATGAAACATGTATACTGGCATTTTGAGATAGCAATATTCTTTACTTTTATTATTCATTTGGACACAACTATTTGGTCTTTGGGTTTCCCATGCAAGAATTTGCAAAAAAGCTTGTGCTACACCCCTCCCTCCCAGTCGTTATTCTGACTCTAAAAGCCCTGGTTTACCATACAAGAAAGCCTTGGCCTCTGAAGCTAAGGTTAAATTGTTATTTAAGTCACATTTCTTGGTGCTTCAATGAAAAGACAGAACAGTACTATAACACTGTGGTACAGAGAGCTTAATCAGACCCTAGACTCCATTATGAACAAATGAAACTGAGTATGTCATTAGTGCAAGTATGTCTAAGGAAGGAGTGCCCCAAATTCAAAGCATTCTCTATTGACTCGCCAATGAGATGATCTTTAACCTATGACCATCGGAAGACAACACTATGACTGATATGTAGATTGAATAAACCAGTCAAAGAGACAAAATTAAATTTCAGGGGACAAAAACAAAACAAGAAATGGATGAAGATGGGTAGTTGAAAGAATCTGAAATAATCTACTATGCCATAAAGAGGGTAATATGGTAGTTATAACTAGTAAACATACTACAGGAAAAATAATTTACATGCCTCCAACTACACATTAACAAACTCAGCTTCTCCACCTGTCCCATCTCATGATGGGCTTCTGACTTCCTTGGTGAACATCACCACTTTGTAAAACTGGGCAAAAGCAATTGACCAAATGAGAGGAATTTTGATTTTCTTTTTTTTCCCGCCACACTAAATTTTGTTTGTCAGGTCTGGCTGCTGGACCTCTTCACAGACATGCTGTCTCTACTTTTACATGAATACTGTTCCTGAGTATCTGCATTGGACCACAGTTATCATGAGCCTCCTACAACATTATAGGCAAATTCACCACAAAACCCAGTAATCTTTATTTCCAATATTGCAAAAAAAGCCGAAATATATTATGCTATATCACTCCTGCAGTACATGTCCTCATGATTCCAGCATTTAAAGTTGGATAACTAATTCAGGTCACATAATTAAACCTGCCTGAATTTGAGTAATAATAAAAAAATCCACCTGTGAAGCAGGTAAGCACTATTGAATGGCATATAAATAGAGTATCATTACAAAACCACAAACTGCTGCTCAATCCTGAAGTTACACAACTGCTGCTGTTCAAAACTATTAGCACGTATCATTGGTTGAGTCCAAATACCCAGAGAAACATCTGATGGGATAATGTGGAGATGGTAGCTTAAATGCTGGCAAGATGCAAGATGTAGACTCTGAAGCCTGTGCATGGGCTTCACTCTGCTGTAATCTCCTGTGGCTTTATGAGTGCTTCTGAAATGTTATATGAGGAACCTTCTCCACTGAACCAGCTCACTTGGAGATCTGGTTGCCTTGACATTTGGAGAAACTAGAAGTTTCACTTGTTTAATCTCCTCTTGATTTCTGAAGTATATTTCGAATATACTTCAGAAGCCAGCATTACAGGGAAGCTGCTCGGAAAACCACAGTTACTCAGAATACAATTGTGATCTCCTAGTGACTCGGCAGGACACAAGGGACACAAATACCATAAATTACCTGTGTTCAAAGTGCTGTGTCTGTTAAAGCATGTATGTTCATGAGCTGATATGACACCACACTATTACAGTCATAAATGCTGAATTTCTCTAATGATGATGATATTCTAGAAATAAAAAATATGAAACTCAAAAAATGGAGGATGAACTCCCCCAGTTACACACACATAACTGGACTGACATTTTCTCAGAAGGTTTTATTGGGAAAGTTATCACTGACCTTTTCATTTTCCTCGAATAGACATACCCAGTGGGTTGCAACAGCATAAGAAATCAGATTTTTATCTAACCATTTTAAAACTGTAATTCTACAAAAGCAGACTCCAGCCACATTGCTGCTGTAAAGGCCAGAGATGCACCACACAAACTGACATTCTAAGAACAGTTTTAAAAGTTGTGGCAGCTGGTTATTTGTGCTGTCAATTTACGCAGCAATATAACTTACCTAACCAAGGTAGTTCTGTAAAAACTAACTTAGAAATTAGTCTCTTTAGTGTGAAACAGTTTATATGTATGCTCTCCTGCTTTCCTGATGAAGTACGTTACTCCAAAGCAGAATATACCCAACATGTATCAACAACAGTACCAACATATAATACTTTTTTGAACATATTACTACTCAGAGCCTCTAAGTTTATTTCAATATCTAAGGGGACAAAAGAGGCTTTCTCCTCAGGCTGATGCACACAGTTTCAAAAGGCAAAGGGTGAGAACTTAAGGATTTGAGAATCCTGGTGGTTTTTCTGTTTTGTCGTTAAGAGAAATACATGGAGGACTCACATGCAGAATGATGTTTACATCATATGGAGCAATGCAATTTAGCCTGCACAGACAGATGGAAGAAAGAAACACCAATCAAAAAGGTCTGCATACATATCACTAGGGACACCACCTTAAAGAGGAATCAAAATCCAGTGCACTAGGCTAAGTCTATATCAGACACAGGGGCTACTGATTGTTACCCTAAGCAAAGCACACTGAGAGATTACCAGATCTACAAACATAATGCTGTAGTATACACAGGGCTTTCTTATGCTTTAGATGCAATTGAAGTAAATTTTGCGATCGGCTCTGAATTGTAGGATCTGTGATATTCCCATGTCTTTTATTTCCATATCACAGATAAAATTTTCCTTTGTGCTTAGTGGCTACTCTCAACTCTATTTTGTTGCTTCAGTGCTTCTTTACTGCTTTATGTAAAATTTGCATTCATTGATAATGCTGGTTCACTCTGACTGTTATACTGAGCTTTGAACTAATTGCTCTCAATTAATCTGTTCCACTCTTTGATAGCTTATTTATCAGACTGGGAAAGATAGATTTAATGGTGCTTGCTGGAAACAAGTTTTTTAATTGGAAATACCTGAGTGCTTAGCTCACTTTGTGCTCTAGCAATTAAGGACAATTTGGAAAAGCGTTTTTCCCCCTACTATTGTCTCCTTGATTAGATATCCAAAGAAAAAGACAAAACAAATGACAACACCACCTAGCAATATTGGTTCAAATAAAAGCCCAGCAGCCAAATTACTTACTATGAGAAATGTGAACCATCCCCATCAATTCCAATGCTGTGTTACATTCATTTTGCTGTATCTCTGCCTCACAAGTAGGTAAATGGCAAAATTTCTTTCAAAATGCATAGCTCTATGCCTGCCTTTATACAATTATCCCTTTCCACAAATAAGCCAAATCAACAGAAGAAATTATTTTTCTTGATTAAGCTCCCACATTTCTCTTGGGATGAAACAAAACAAACAATTAATCTTTCCTTATTTGTTCTCAGAAGAACCTGCGTCCCTTAAATGTACGATAACCAGGGTACCTGTGGCAGGCAGTCGGCAGCAATTAGGCTTGTGCTGAAAACGAATGGACTAGAGTCAGAATGCCTAATCTGCTGAGAGTTTCTACAGGAGGGCAAGGTTAGACCAGGAAAATTCCCTTGCTGTGGAAATACTGTTAAAAAATTACCACCTGACTTCAGCATAATTAACAAGGTTTGGGAATTTATATGAACTGAGTAATTGAAAAGAATTAGCAAGAGATATATACATTAATCTTCACCAGTTACGACATGCCTAATGAAATTAAAGGTTCTACTTCATGCTTTGTTTCTGCAAAGTTTTTTCATCTGCAGAAGAAAAAGTGTATTAGATAAAGACAATGATAATGATGAGAAATTAGAAAGAAGAAACTGCACCACAAACCTCAATTTTTACATGAATACTTCTTGAAGATTTTCTTATATAGAATTCACAGTATTTATCATAAGCAACTCTACAAATAGTTTTTTATTTTAATGTCCATGTTTTAAAAGTCAGGGAAAACCCATACCAGAGTTATGAATTTAGGAATTATTTGGTAATGTGTATTTTTTTGTAAATGTACCTGTACAGAAATTCAAGTCTGTTTCAGTCAAGAAGTTCTACAATGAATGGCTTTAGTGCAAAACAAGCTTTTTTATACTTACATAAATCTATATTATATTTGGATTAGAGAGACAACAAGCAGGTGAAAAGAAAAATAAAGACAATCATTGGTGATGTGTGTGGAGATAGACAACATTAGAGAAGATAATAAGCATTTATTACTCTCCTTGGCTACCCACAAGCACAGGACCTTCTCCCCTTAGTTCATTCTGAAATCCTTCAGTGTATCTTTCAGAAAGGAGTGATGCAAGATTGCATAAATGCCAAGAAAAGGCAGCACACACACACATATCCATGGGAATTATATCTAATGCAGGATAGTCCAATTTGCAGCAGAACCAAAGAAGGCTCAGTGACCACCTTTCCACAACCTATCTGAGGAAGATTAGTCACTAGTTGTCTCCTCCTCTGCTCACCTCTCCCAGCTACTGACAAAAGCTCTTACTTCCTGCTTAAGCAGCCCTTCTTGCAAAGAATTTTTCTATTCCTATGCTTTTTTCTTTCAACAACTCTAAAGCGAAAGGTCTAGACTTATTTATTTCAGTATCTTTCTGGTAAAACCCTGTGATTAGTTCCACAGGTGGTTGTTTTTCTTTCCCTTCAGAACGGTCTATGCTAAATGATACAATGTTAGACAAAGTTATGGCACACTACAGTCAAGCTACACTATGTATAAGAATTTATTTAACGTTGGTTACATATGTAGCATGATCCTATACTCATTCCTCCCTCCAGAATGAGTTCTTCATCCAAAGTACAGAATGGTTGGTTCAGCATATACCCCATATTTTGTTTTCTTTCTCTGGCCTCCAAGTGTGGCCTGTGCCATATGTGCACATTCAAATCCTGCTGCAAAGACTTAACTGTTCAGTCCTTCATGAACTGGCCCTCATGTTCAACTGATAAGTGCGTAAAGAATATTAATGGTTGATCTTCACTCCTACAGAGTGTATGCAGAACAATACTACCAGATTGCATAAAATCAATGATTTGGAAATTGAGGTCTAAATTACACGCTACTGTACACTACTAAACAACCTTAACAAAACACACTGTGCTACAATACACAGGCAATAATAAAGTACTCTTTCACTAGAAAAAAAGTTTTTCCCTTCGTTGGTAATTCATGAAGTAACTTTATAGAATATTTTTTGAAGAAAAAGTCCCTAAGATTTAACTTGCCTTGAAAGTTCAATTTAAAAAAGGAACAGTAATATGTATACCAAAATATAAGAATTACCTTATGTAAACCAACACAGAATAGGAACTGAAACTGTGTTTAAAATGCTATAGATTGATTAAAAAGATGGGGGAAACTTGAGTCTTCCTACTCTAATTCAGGTGATAATAATAAGACTCTGCTGGAATTACAGTTCCCTCCTTCCTTCTTTGTTATAATGGACAAAAGGTTTTGACTTCCCTCTGCCTTCCCCAGAGAAGTTAAAACAAATCTGTTAAATAGTAAGGAAAAGCAAAATTTAATGCCTACACATCAAATGAAGAGCAGCATCCAGGATAAGGAAGGTAACAATTTTTTCTTTTATCATGGCTAAATGAAATAAGTATCTCATACTTTATATGGCTCTAGAAGGACTTACGGCTATTAGAATAGCTGGTCATCAGCAGATGATAGCAGTGCGCCAGCACCTGAGTTTTAATATCCCCAGTTCTGCTTTAGTGGACTGTGACTTCTTAGACAGATAATTTAATTTCTATCTCCCTTCTCTTAAAATATCTTACAGTTTTTCTGTGCATATGCCGGTCATGACAGAGACCATTTCTTACTGTACAGAAATGCACAATTAGGACAGTTTGATGTTCGTATTAACTTGTGCATAAGTACGTCGTACGATATCATTATGATACATGGTATAATGAAAAGAGAGCAAGCACTTAGATATGGTTTCTAAACCTATCATGACTTCCAATGTAAATTCTGCATTTAACTGTGTAAAGTTTATTTTGATAAGCTCTAAAATATAAGAGTACAATGAGGAAGAAGTTCATGTAGCACAATTCTATACAGCAAAACCAAACTGATTACTGAAGATGAAGAAAAAAAATATGAATTGTAAGTCACAACACAACAACACTTGAAAAGCAAAAAAAACCCAACCTCTTAAAACATAAACCAAGTAATTTTCTAAGCATGTTTGAAAAATGCTTCGAATATTTCTTCAGGAAACATCTCTGCAGACAAACAATCTTTATAAATGGCTCTCCTTTAAATTATCTACACGTTTATTTTGCTTCCCTGTTTTCTTTTGCTTTCTGCTTCCTCTTAACAAATATGCAATCCTGCATGTGTCAGGAACACTTCTTTAAAATCTACAGCCATCTGAAACCAGCTATGTATCTGTACCACCAAAGAAACACATATGCACAACAGAATCTTAAAAAAGCTGGTAGCAGCAATGATGGATTTAAGTTATTAACCGATCAAAAAAAGATGGATGGTGGTCTGCTTTTCTTAATCTACATCATCATCTAGATCTATTTAAAGATATGTGGTACACTAACAAACTTTGTTAAGGTTTCGATAAAATCAGTAGAATAATCTGCCCTGTTACATTGAGACTGTATCGATCAATAAAATCACTTGTACTAGGAAAGTACTGTTAAGTACTGACAATCCAAGCCATTCATATTATTTAACACTCTGCTCACAATCTTTAATGAGGACAAAGAACATTTTGTCTTTTTATACTTATCATACTATTGCTTTTAGAACTCCTCACAGGTACAATTCAACCTTGATTACTGCAGACTAAGTGGAACCAGAGAAGGAAGACACTGAATAATTTTGGATAATAGAATTTTCAATGTGATTAATAGAAGTGGGTGATTCAACAGACTTCCCATAAAACATCAGTTAAATCATATTTCAACAAATCAAACTTTCACTTGCAACTTTCTAACGCAAGACTCTTTCCAGTGTATTCATCTGCATTTAAATAAAACTGGTTTCCAGAAACAGCAATCAGGAAGATAAACATCTGTTCTGGACTTGATGGGATTTTTTTTTCTGCAAATAAGCCAATTTGGTCTTAAATTAGTTAGAAATGGATCCCAACAGTGAAGGTGCACATAGGACAAATGGAAGGAGTGCCTCTGCAGAAACCTTTGTGGTGCTTAATGAATGACATGAGGAAGTCTAAGTGATTTCTATCCAGCTCCTGCTCTCAGATATGGGGAATGATCAAACAGAAGCGTAGTGGGAAAAAACCCACAGGTCAGGCATGCACAGACTAAGGTGGAGAAAAACAAAAACAGGCCCATAATTTGCACAGATGTTTTATAGCTTAAAATTTCAACCTCTGAATTCAGCTTTTAAGTATATAACCAACTACCTCCCATGAGTAAAGCATTTAGTCTGAAAAGGCATTAGCTTTTACAAGTGGCTTTGCACAGTGGCATCTAACATGCATACCTCTTCATTTTACATATATACATATATATATATGAAGGATTCAACCATGTCTTCTCAGCCATTAGATTAACTCTTTTTCCTTTTACTGAAACAGAATACTGATACTGCTCATGATACATACAGGGATTGGTTCTTGAAAACACATTAATGTTTAAAGAAATCTAACAACCAGTTGAAACACAAGTATATTTAATTATTTTGTCTAATTATTTTAAGGATTATGTCCGAAATGTCATGACAGTTCAGACCAAAGATCCATTTAGCATTGTATCCTATATCCCAAAATGGCTCTAAATGGATACCAAGGATGACTATAAATAAGACTAATATATCAGATATTTTTCTTTGAAACTCTAGCAGCATCCAAAGTTATCTCCAGATAGAGAACCTTCTATGCTTGATACAAACTACTCTTACATAATCCTTTCCAGTCTTCAAATTGAACTAACTCAAAATTTTGCATTTACAACACCTTTTGGCAAATGGTACAGAGGTATATGGGAATAACTAAATGCTTGATACAGAATGCATTTCTGAGAATATAAAGGAAGAACAATTGTAATGAATATTAACACTGACAGAATGGATAAATGTGATGAATGTGAACTGCATAGAAAGAGAACATAAATAGCTGAATGATCAGTGAATAGTTCTAAGATCATTTTGCCATTGCATTTCCAGAAATAAAGAGCAACCAACTTGATTTATTTTTTATTGCGCCAAAGCAAACAAAAGTCTCACAAAAGTGCACATATTACACACAGAGATCTCAATACTTCTAAACAGCTCCAATGGCACCGGTTCAAAAACTGGTACCTCTACAGATGTTTTTTCTTCTTTTATTCTGAAAATGGTACATCAAGAACTGTTCCACTTAGAAAGCACTTACAGATTCCTTCTGATCCTACAGAGCTATGCCACCTTCAAACAAGTCACAAATCAAGATCTCCCTGTTATTATATGAAAGTCCTAGTTTTTGTTCTGCCTAGCAGAGCTCAGGATAACTTGTATGTACTACTGTGGACTATTTTTTCCTTCACTTCACAAAGAGAAGAGAAAACAGTGAAAAACCATGTATATCACTAAGGATTTCTTTTCCCCACTTTCTGATCCTACCCTAGACAAGAGGGCTGTGAAGCAGGATTTCAGCTACAGTTGCAGAACAGGAGTATTAGGCCACTGAAAGGCAAACCTCTAGCACACACACTCTGTGGAGTACTTTCAGACTGGCATCAGGAGTCAAAATGGCTCCTCTTAGACCAGAGACATCTGCAGCCTTCTTGACAATGGACAAAGGTATAAACAGCTAAGTTTGCATTTCTTCTTGTCACCCACAAGGTGACTGAGAAAAATCTTTTTCTTCACAATGAGATAAAACCCCCCAAGAAATCAAGTTAACTCAGTCTCCAGAATGGTTCCAAAAAGAGGCAATGACTGACACTCAAGGAAAGCACAGGATTCTTATCCTCAGTTGCAATAAGAAATACTGTACTAGTTCCAAAATGCTCTGCAACAGTTTCCAAATCAACAAAAAAGATTCTCTCAGTATTTTTAATTGAATCTAAAACCTTTATGAAGCAACATCACAAAACTAGATCAATCCAAAAGAAAATAGTACAAAGTTTTGTTCATATCCACTGTCCAGCCAGAAAAGGCTATTTATTTATTTACTTGAACATTACTAAAAAGAATTCTGTATCAATGCCTATTGAAGTAATTAAAGAAAATCACCATGGCCCATGAAGAAATGACACTCTGGGCCAAATATTCTGTATAATAGTTTTTCTTCTCCAGCCACTAACTACAGAAATAGCCCACTTGTCTTCATTTTTTTTTTCAGTTGCTGTTGAACTGTTCCCTGAAAAAGAGTACGAAAATACAACATAATAATGGCTGCTTTTCTTTCTATTTCTGATGAACTTACTTGCAAAGCAAGTACACCATTATTCATTACTCCATTCACTGTTTTCCTAACTCCACCCTGCTGGAAACTAAGACAGCTGAGAAGTATAGGATTGGATTCTAAGTTCTTAAGAGTGAAATCATAACAGATATGGTTTTACTTATATTTTTCAGGAAGGATTGGTAGTTAAAATATTTTTAAAGAGAATTGCATTTTGAAGAATACTGAAGTATAGGTCAAAGTGCTACTCAGATTTCCAGATTATTTCCTTAAATGGAAAACAAAACTCTAGTCCAGTTTCATAAACGCCGTAATTTATTTTTAAGATTTGGATTCCTGAAACTGCTGGAATGCTCAAGTTCATCAAGCCTTCACATCTCACAGCCAAGCAGTACTTTAACCAATCTTATCACCAGGAATCAGGACTGCTCTCTTTGTATAAAGTTCAAGGATAAATAAAAGGCAAGTTTGTTTTCTTGACCTCGGCCAAGAGAGAAATATTAGCTCTACATATTAACTCTGCTTAGAGACATATGTACATACAGACCCTACATACATACAAAGCACTTCAGACGGTCTACAACACTGTTTTACATTAGAGCCTTGCCAGTCGCAAGAAGAATTTCTTCAGGTCGCCCAGACTACGTGAAACGAGTTACTATCTTGAAGCTCATAAAAAATATGGGCCTCCTTCAAAATCTGTCTCTATAAGCAAATAATTTCAGTGAAGACTAGCAGCAGCAACACTGTGTCATGCTATGGTGAGGGTGCCACTTCACAGTGAATTCTGTTAACGATGCCTGTTATCTTGTTGGACTGATGATATCAGCAAATGATGAGATTTCTTCTGCCCAAGGGGGCTAGAAAATATCTATTCTATTGAACTTTAAAAGGCAGACCTGTCAAAGGCCAAGTCCCTGGGGCAGACAGACTGGATGGCAATAACATCCAGTGTCAGCTTACTGGGACAAGGATATGACCTAACTTCAAATCAGTAGAAAGCAGGTGGCTAGATCAAATTCTTCCCCATTAACAATTCACTGGAAATAAGCTCTGTAAAAACTGCTCCTCCAAGAGTGCATCATATGAAATCTATTTGTAACAAATACTGATCCGATTGACAATAGAGCTGCTTCGATAACCAATTTGATAAGGTCCCTCCAGTGCCACCCTTAGGAATCCCAACCATGTCTTCAATGCCCAAAATAAACTCCCAACTACCTGTTCACTTGGTCCATCCACAAGATGATTTACTGAAATTGTACAAAGTAACTGTGGAAGAGGGAGCTTTTTGCAGGATTTATTTCTCCTCTAAATACTCTTCCAAAACACATTCTATTTCTGTATTGCTTTGTGATAAACAGTCTCTCCAAGATTATTTAGTGTATGAAAAAAACCCTGGACAACCACTCACCATTCAGAAGCTACAATGCTAATTATCTGCTCTGTCATTTCCCACACTTACCTTCAGCTTCAGCTACTCTCAAGCAAACTTATTTCTCCATGTTCACTACTATCAGGAGTTACAGACTTTCAGTCCATCTGGAAGCCCTTCTCAAATTATAGGCTCCTTATACAATCAGCTACTTAAAATCTGTACCTTCTACCTTTCGTCAACACCAAACTCTTCAGGAAAAACATCAAGAGAAGATAC
Source organism: Pithys albifrons albifrons (assembly GCF_047495875.1). NCBI lineage: Eukaryota > Metazoa > Chordata > Aves > Passeriformes > Thamnophilidae > Pithys > Pithys albifrons. The sequence continues at coordinate 38,224,136 of NC_092497.1, read as the reverse complement.
TTCGAACCATAAACAAATTTTATCTAAGTTCTAATCTTGCTGAAATCTAGAAGTACAATCACAGATTTTTATCAGCAGTAGCATAACCCAGTGATTTATTTTACAAATTATAAATCAAAACCACCTGCACTCTCATCTCTGCAGCATTGCAAGCTACAAGCTTAAATACACAAGTAACTATAAAGTTACCCAGCTGATCGCCATCACTGGGTAATTAGCTGGTTTAGTGCTACTCCATGTCAGTAACAGGCATTTTGAGATTTATAGAAGAGACTAAGGGGAGACCTCATTGCAGTCTTGAGCACCTCACGAGGGGAAGCAGGGGAGCATTTCTTCACTCCTGTGACCAGTGACAGGACTCAAGAAAATGGCACGAAGCTGAGTCAGGAGAGGTTTAGGCTGGATATCAGGAAAAGGTTCTTCACCCAAAGGGTGGTTGGGCACTGGAACAGTATTCCCAGGGAAGTGGTCACAGCAAGCCTGACAGAGTTCAAGAAGTATTTGGACAGTGCTCTCAGATACATGGTGTGACTCTTGGGGATGTTCCATGCTGGGCTAAGAGTTGGACTCTATGATCCTTGTGGGTCCTTTCCAACTCAGGATATTCTCTGAGTCTATGATTTTCTTAATTTAGGTCCTAAGCTCAATTTAAGTCCTATGTGCTGTAGTTTAAGATGATGCACATACACATTTATCATGGTCAGTAGAAGAGCAATAGCTTATTCCTTCATACTAATTCACTTGAATGTCTGAGGCTGTACTCTGTCATTCACTTATCTTTGCATCTGTTTCCTCATCAATAAATTAAACACAATTCTTTTTTCCTCTTGTCAGTCACTTGACTGTTCTCAGTATTCATAAGGGCTCTGTATAGCAGTGGAAATGCTATGCCTATTAGTGCTTCTGGTCAATTGTTTCACAGTACTAAAAACAAAAGTTGTAAATTCCAGTAAAACTTGTAAAATATGAAAGTCACATAAAACTAGTCCAGATAAATCCATCTTTCCCAATTCCATGAAAATTGGTCTACTATAACAAGAAAAAATCCCTACTCAATCTTTTAAAAATATAAGTAACATAAATAATTTGATGAATATTAGCAGGCAGTGGACACTGACAAATTTAAGAAAATTACTCTTAGTATCTTACAATTTAACAATATTTGGTTTATTAATAATTTTTCTATTCCTCAGAAAAATGTAATGAAATGTTTCTGAGCTCCTGTCCATCCACTCCAAGAAACAAACAACCTGTGTTGAAAGGATTTAAAAGGGCGGTCTCATCATGAAAAGGTCACAAAGAAGTAACAAGGTCCTGGCAATGCAGCACCTTCTGGCTTAGATAGGGGAATGTCTTGCTTTTTTTACTACTTGGTAAAGACTGATTCAACAAGTCTCATTCTACATCAAAATTTTTATCTGTATTTAACTATAGAAGACTACTTTATTAAAAATATATTAAGAACCCAACATGATTAGACCATGTCAGGTACAGGATGTATTTGACAGTTATCTGCATGGCATGTTACCTCTTGCCTGTACAGGTTTTCAGAGTGTAAAATTCAACAGTAAGAAATGGAAACATTGCACAAAAAATTCTTTGAATGTGATGTCTGTCTAATTGCTCAATCTTTGCATGAGGTTCTGGCTGGTTTTATAAAAACACTTAATGACTGTCATGGCTTCATAACAGTTTATCAGCTGAACAAGTAGCTGGTTACTGGTACCACCACTGACTGGTGACAGTAGTAGCCAAACTGCTCTTCCAGAATAACTCTCAGTAGTATCACCTGAAAGTATGTTTGCAGTATTTTACATACATGGTGTTAAATTAAAAACTGATCATGTGTTCTGAAATCATAGCCCATTCCTACACTATGTCTTGGAAAATGCTTGGCACTATTAAAAATGTCTGATAACTGAAAATCTTAGAATGAACTTTTCATTGTCTAAAACAAAGCTCTAAATATTTAAAAGTAAAAATTTTGCTGATGCTTAGTTCTGCTTTCTGTTAGCAGACACAGAAATTAATGACTCTTACAAAAATATCAATGATTTTTCTTCTTTTTTAATTAGTATGCACATTAGTATGGATATGAGCTAGAGGGTTGTCTTGTTTTAAACAGATGATGTCCAGCAGTCCCTCCCAACCTAAAGCATTGCATGTTCCTATGACAGCCAGTGGTGATAGAAGAGAGGATGAGTTAATTAAATGTACAGGATAGCACAAGTACCCGAGCTGACCAATTCTTCCAGCAGGGGGAAATGTTCTTTTACAGTTCATCAGCAATTAAAGCTATAACCAAATTACCTCTGTATCTTTTGAACAAAATCAGCTGCATAAGACAAATTGGTACACTGGTGCCTTGGGTGTAAGACATTATGTCCAAAACAAAGTTGTATGAAAATCAGAAAAAAAAATTAAAATTAACTGAAAATGGCTGATGTGAGTAAAAATAGAATATTGTCACTCTTTTATTCCTCCTAAAACAATTGTTTTGAACCACACAATTTCTGTGATCCCCTTCAATAAAACAGGACTCGCACTACTACAGCTGCAGGTGCAGTTAACTGGGAACATGTTTGGATAACACCTTCATCTGGCTTTGTTACCAGAAAAACAGCAGTGAAACTACACCACAAGGCATTTTTCAAAGCAATGACGGTGACAATAGAAATTCTATTTATTAAAAATAGATGGAATTTATTACTGAATATTCATTCCCATCTCTAAAATTGCCCATCAGTAAAGCATCATAATTCACCTTCTAATGCTTTGGATGCTACCACTCTGGAAATAGATGTACTTTTACTTTAACAGGGCTGCGAGATGACCCACCTGCAGGTATAACTCCAAGCCTTGTCGTCGCTGCTCCAGGACCTTGGGGACCCAGTTTCTTACATGCTTTGAAGGGATCTCTGGAGTTCTTATGAACTTCTTGAGCTGCAAACAAAAGGAAACGCAGATAGAAATTAAACATGTTTATGTTAGATATGAGGCAATATAGGTGAAATAACCATGCATGAAGGACAACAGCATGGAAACAAAGTTACTCACTATCAGTTCCCTGAAGTAACAGCAGACATCATACTTTTACACTGCAGTTAAAAATCTCCACATCTAGTTGCCCTGGGCAGTGAAGAGGAACTCTATTAAGAAGTTGTTGGGACTGACAGTCTGACAATAAAATGGCAACAACTACATGAGAATACTTGAAATCTGAGCTCCCCATTAGTTAACAGGGGTTGTTGATTCCACTATCTTGCTAAGGATAGTGACAACACACCATGACAACTTCTAAGTCCAGATTTAGGCAACTGTGACCAGGTGTGAGAAGCATAGGCACTAGAGCTAACCATTTCTGTGGAGAGCTGGTAAACAAGAGAGCAAAATACCTGTGCTTTCAAACTGCACCAACAGATTGACAGTCTGTGTTTAATAACTAATACAGAGAAACAGCAAGGTTGCCACCACATATATGTCAAAGACAGCTCCATAACTATTCCTCTACAGATACCCACAGGGATTTCTATAAATAGGCATACATATGATGTATACAGACACAAACATACAACCTGATAACACTAAAAATCCTCTAGCTGGAGAAACATATTTTTTCAAAACCAAAAAAAATATTAATGCTTTCCTTAAAAGTACAAAGCAAAAGTAGTAACTGAAATAGACTCCACTGCATTTTAATAGAAGGTGGCATTAGACATTCTTTCTGTTGGATATTGCCTTTGAGTAAATCTGAGGCAAAGAATGCAAGGAAAGAAACTCAAAATTGACTTTGACATGCATACCCATGGGAGACTAAGAATTTACATTTCATCTTTGAGCTTGCTGAGATGTCACTATAGGAAAAAGCAGTGGCAACATATCAATGTCTCCACAATCACAAGTATTGAAGCTGCAGCAGGGAAACCTCAATTGCTCTGGAAACATCTTGCAACTTCCTTATTTCTAAACAGTGCTAAATTACAATGAAAAGTGAAGTGAGAAAAACAACACTCCAACATAAAACTCCAAACCCATGTACTTTTACTGACTGATCTTAAAGACAGAATATAAGCCACTATTTTCCCCTCTAAATTGATCGAGGATGTTGAAGAAACTATGGCCTTTGCTGTTGTGAACTATGACAGCACCTGTAGATCAGTAACAAATGAGGAGAATGTTCCAGATGAGTGGACACAAATCTGATACTATACAAGGATCCAACAAGACCTAGCTGCTTATAAGATAAATACTCTGTGGCTGGGGACTCAGCAGATGATTTACAATCCTTTTATGCTCTGTGGCCCTGTTATACATAAAGCATTCAAAAACAATTCCTTAATGTACAAGTATAGGTACTGTATGTTGGTATAAAGCCCATAGAGATGTACAAAGAATATATTAAAAACCCGCCTTCCTTGTGCTTACCATAATCCAATAATATATATTCCTACGATAATTATAACGATGTTAAAGAATATTAAGCAAAACTACTTTTACATTAGCTTGATGATTCAGACTTGCCCCTGCACAACAAATATGTATCTGAGGACAACTATTGCCTATAATACCTTCCTGTCCATGATACTGACCTAAGGCCTGTTGCCATACTGTAGTCTCTTTTTCCTGAAAGACCTAAAGATGGCTTAAATTATCAAGTGAAGAATTACTTGTCCAACTGTGAAAAGTCAATATGATTTTGAGTGTATACTAATTATTCTAAAATTGTAAACAAATTGCAAAAAAAAAAAAAGACTAATAAAACTGCAGATTTCACTGCAGTATTTGTAACACTGTCACCTTCTAGCATTTTTGTACTTAAAAAGAACTACCAATACTTAAAAGCATATGGGAAAAGAAGTATAAAAAGATGTTGGGATAAAGATGAACAAATGGCTGTATTTTCGACTGTTACACAGGTAGAAAGAATTTAATTATTTCTACAAATTCCCTCCATATGAGAATAATAATACTTTTTTAATACTGTAATGTGAGTGTTGCATAGCCTGAAAGGTAAGGTTTGTTGTTTATAATCAGGGCAAAGTATAATGACCAATGAAAACTAGTTCAAAGAAGGCAAGAGCCATGGATGGTTTCTGTCAAGGGAATAATTTGTACTCCTGGTGTAACATGGTAGTCTGAAAAGTTTTTAAACCTTTTCTGCTACAGACAGATTGAACAGGAAGCAGGGCTTCACTGTTTTACACAACTGGAGCCTACAAAAGATTGAACCCAGTATGTATGCAAATCCACACATATTCTTGGAAACAGCTTTGTTTAAATAAAAGAAACATTAAAACCAAACCAAACCAAACCCAGAAAAAACAACCAACCAAAAAAACCCTCAAACAAACCCAAAACCAACAACCACCTCCCCCCTGCAAAAAAAACTCCAAACCCCACACTGTTTTGCATTCTGATGAATGAATAATGACTCATATGAGCAACTGAGTCCTCCTTCCTCCATGCCAGTGAAGCACGCCCTTCTCCAACAAAAGGCACAACCTCCCTATCAATCTCTATGCCAGTTTTGTACCACAGTTGCTCTCTACAGAAGCTTTGTTTCTTCTACAGACTACAGACATCTCCAGCACTAAGGACATCTTGAATATGTAATAAGTCTAAAGAGCCCTTTCCAACTGTCACATACTCACAGCAATTTAGAATGAAACTTTTATTTTAAATTAAAGAAGAAAGGAACAAATTGGCTTGCTGAAAGCAAACTGATGCAAGTTCTTTCTCCAGGATTTCTGCAACACTTAAAGCACTCAAGAGAGGTTCACAGCACAAGCTGTTCAATCATAACTACTGAAATTTTACTGCAATTTCAAAAGACTTACGAGAAAGGTGTATTGTTGCCAAAATACCTTGGATGCTTTGCATCTGTACAGGGAACAAGTAAGAAAGTCTCTATCCATTTGCAGAGTATCATAAACAAACAGCAAGTGGATGAGTAGATGAAACAAACTGAAGAGTGGTGCAAAGTGCCTGGTTAAAAGACCTGTTTTTCAGGTTTGTTTCTTTAGCTGCTATTTCTTGAGAGAGAGAAAAGGAGCATCATTTATGGTTTTTCTGGTGTTCTAAGGAGAAATCTTTGGAAGAGAAATTACTGCAGAGGAAGTAGTGTACAGGAAGACAAGTCTGACAGCAAGATTGCAGTCATTCATGCCTTTTATGTGGAGCAATTGTGCAACTCCAGAAATTACAGTGAAGTTAGACAACTGCTGCTCTGTCTGCCTCGATAGCTGGAAGGAGGCCAGTTATGTGATGCCGTGCCTCCACCAGTTCTGCTACCTGTTCACCCTGCAACCGCCTGAGAACAAGCCTGAGTGCCCCCTCTGCAAGAAATGATACTGTCAGCCCTGTAATTGGTGCAGGAAGGTGACTATGTGGAATAAGTCATCACACCATCTATGATATGACCAAGAGTCCCCTGCCAGGCAGGAGCTGCAAGATATCCACCTGCCCATGACTTCCATCATCCTAGAGCACTGCAAAGGTGGCCTGCACAAGGAGTGCCAGTGCCCTCAAGCCAGATGAACCATGCAATGCTCCTCTAGACACTGCAGTCCTGGATCCATCGGGAGACAAAGATATTTGGCACCATTTGGTAGTCATGGTGCAGGAAACCATCACAACCATCCCCACGAATCACAGGATGCATGCAGAGGTGCTGGGCAGGATGCTGGGGCTGCCCCTCCAAACCTGCACAAACAGGCAATAGCATGCACATGTCACTGCAACACAGCAGCAGAAAGGCCACCTCCTCCACTGCTGTTGGTGGAGTCCTGGCAGCCAACCCTCAGCTTGCATTGCCATCACTGAAGAACCCCAGAAAGAGCTAGGTGAGGTTATGCCCAGGCCCGGCATTTCAAGAAGCAGTAAACACTCCCCTGAGGGCCCACACCGAACTGTGAAGAGAAGGGAAAGAGAGCCCCAAGCCCTTTCCAGAAAACAAGAGGCCAGCACCGTGTCAGTGATGCTGGAAGGTGCCCTGGCACATGGCTAAATCAGGACTGGGCCATCAGCCGGGGCATGTGGCAGCTCTCAAAGGCTAGCAGCCCCAACTATCCAAATTAACTAAATTCATAAAAACAACAGGAAAAGTCTCAGTGTTGCTAACCGTGCAGGTGGCATTGCTATCCTCTACTTTTTTTGTCAGGCAGGATGGGACATTAATGCTGATGGGACTTTCTGCTCATGGCGTGTACTGTTCCATTGTTCCCCTAAAGGCAAATACTGTGCAGCTCCAGACCTGCCTCTCAACAGCTCTTTTGGGACAGGATTTCCAGGTAGGGGTCTCCAGGGCCAGCCTGTGGCTCACTGCTCATCACCTCAGGCCTGGCCTCCTCTTCACCACACCTCCGTCCTGTGTTCCTGGGATCTGCTCTCCTACCAGCCTGCACTGTTCGGTGCAGCCTCACTATGGTGGCACCCAAACCGCTCCTCCTGGCCAGAGGCACAATTTGGTGCTGCTCTCTATAACACCCTAGGATTGCATCCTGCCAAGACAGAAACCACAAGTCCTGCCTCTGGGAAGGGACAACTCCACATGCAGCAGCTGCCCAGTTGGTGAGCAGCCTGGGAAAGGTGACAAGGCTGCTGCCCTCAACCACAGGCTTTCTTCCCCCTCTTTCAGATCCAGCCTTGGTGCTGGCATTTCTTCTCCTCTGCTTATAAAGGACCCAGCTTGGGCAGGTGCTCAGCAGATGGATGCCAAGTGGCTGAGGACACTGGGTTTACTTAGTCTGGAGAAGAGAATGCTGAGGGGTGACCTCATCGCTTTACACCTTCCTGGGGAGGGGAAATGGGAGAAGGAAGTGCTGAGCATTTCTCCCTGTGATCCAGGAACAGGACATGTGGGAATGGCCCAAAGCTGTGCCAGGGGAGGTTTAGACTGGACATCCAGAAGTATTTCTGACCACCTAAATCTTTCTGACCACCCAAGAGGGTGGTCAAACACTGGAACAGGCTTCCTTAAGAGATGGTCGATAACCCAAGCCTGTCAAGAGTTTAAGGGATATTCGAACGATGTCGTTCATAACATGCTTTAACTTCTGGTCACCCCTGAGTTGCTTCGTCATTGGACTAGATAATCATTGTATGTACTTTCCAACTGAAAATATTTTATTATTTTTATAATTCTAATTCTAAGTTTATACTACATTGCATTATACAGTATTACACTATTCTAACAATAGGAGACTGTGTCCTTGGGTAGTATGCATTTTATGCATATAAATCCTGATTTTTCCCTCATAATGTTTTCTAACCTATTTCATTTTATAAACTCTATTCATCTGCTTTACTTTCAATTTCCAGGATTACTCTAATCTGTAAAGTAAAGCACACATACATTGCAAGGCTTGGTGGTGGGTGAGTGAGTTATACTACTGATTCTGACTGTTGCTCATGTTTTCATATTCAATGTTGACACAAGGGATAAAATATTTGAGACAGAACTGAATTAATGCAATAAACAAGAAAATGAGTATTAAGAAGTGGTAGAGGATATAATTAGTGGGCCAAGAAGAAAATAGGCAAGAAGTCCTAGCACATCTTAATTATGGTGCAGTAAAGCAAAATGTATTCTTGTCTTTGGACTTTTGAGGGCCAAAACACAGATGGGTCAATACTTGCCTTTTCTTCAGCCAAGTTTGCTTATATCTTACAAGGCTGGCAAAATTATCCTCTCTGACACCAGGATAAGGCTTCTTTCCTGAATGAGATGATTCCTGAGCTAACTCAGGACCACCAGCAAACATGCTGGTGTGAATAAACGCCTCTCTGCATTGCACTGGGAGGAGCTGTAAATACCTGTGTATGTCTCTGTTTGCAGAGGAAGTCTTTCCATGGGGAAGGCTAACAGCATCAGTCCGAGCAGCTGACTGTGCCCACACTGCACTGCCACTGAGACCTACACACCAAGAGACATTTAGTTCACCTAAATCCTAGGAATGAAGGGCTGAAGCTCTTCATTGCAGCTCCACTCTTGAGCCTGCAATGCTTTTCCAGAATTCTCTTACACAATACTTGGTGTCCATAAGGCAGGAAAAATGTAGAACCTGCCTTTCAGCTGCAGAACTGCACAGCAGCATCCAGCTCAGCTGGGAGAAAAAAATATCATACTTTAACAGCAAACAAAGCAATTTAAAGAACAACTAGTGAATAACTAGCCTTGTAAGTACTGAGTTCCCTTCTATACACACTAAGATCTTTCCATAGATAAACTTAGCAGACATTTTATATTATATTAATTGTATGATGTGCAGATGTTTACTCAGTCTTTTTCATGTCTAGTTTCCTGTGCACACAACTTGTTTCCTCAGCTTTACATATGGCAGGTTAGCAACACAATTTCTAACAAATAATTTGCCTAATTGGATTAAAACCTCCACTGTATTTATTTGCTGTTGGAATGTGTCTTATTTTGTGACTTTATGAGATAAAAGCATACTATAGACGGCATTTTAGCAATACAACATTTAAACAATAGTCAGAAAGGAAAGTTAGTAACATGAGAAGTCATTACCCTCTTTTACAAAGTACGGAAGAAATTGAGTTAGTTAGGAATTAATTTCTAGAGATAAGAATCATGAGGTGTATTCCAGATAAACCCCTGTATAACAACAATTATAAGAGAGCAGAAAATAACACAGCTGAGGCAAAATAAAACATCTTATAAAGAAAATGATCAATACCTTTTTATGAAGTGCATGGAATTCACTATACCTCTTCTCCACAAAATGTTTTCTTCCATTCATCAACACTTCTATTTTAAAGACCTGAAATAATAAGAGATTATTGTTAGTTGCACAAACTGTTCTGTGACGTGGCTGTGACTGTACATTTCACTAGTCATTCTAGCAAGTGGTCCCAAGGTGTCTCATGAGGTGCAGAAGTACAACAGTGATTAATGGTAAGTACAGTTGAATCTTCTATTAACAAGTTTGTTCAACAAAAGTACAAAAAGACAGCTTAAGCCTGGACTCTGTAGTGTACATTAAAAACTAAGCACCACAATACTTCCTTTTGGAAATACTTAATACGTTTTGAAGTAATTTAAAAAAAAATTAAAATAATGGTAGGAACAGGAAAAAAAAAGGAGGAAAGACGTAGAGTGTAATTCTTTTCCACTTCTGACAATACAGCATAGTAACACACACAGGAAGAACTGGGTACTATGTGCACTGTATTTATGCACAGACAAGGAGAAATAAATACAATCACTATATTGTAGGTTAATTTCCTCCCAACCTACAAATTCATCTGTAGTCTCAAGCGAGCCTGTGCTACTATCTACACCCTAGGAAAAACACAAAACAAAATGCAAACATGGCAAATGCTTATTTTCTTTTTATGATACAAGTGACAGCTTTTGTTACTGCCTGTGGAAGGTTGAAAGGCCAGGAAAAGCAGCTCTCTGGATCCACTAATTAGTAGTCACTAACATGACATTTTTTGAATTCTGAGGTCATCGTGTCAGTTCTGAGGGCAAGTGATGAGAAATTTTGAGGTTCTCAAGAAAATATGGTCTATTAAATGACACAATCAGCAGAGAAGTACTACAGAAAAGGTGCTGGTCTACCTAGGAATTCTTTGTTTTCTGTTTTCCTGAGAAAATGATGGAAATAATTATTTCCAGGACAATGAGAAACAATGTTCAGCACAGACGATCACATTAAGACCCAAAACTTATGCCAAATAAAAAGTTCTTTGAAACAAATTTGCAAACAGTGTTTATGCCTGAATGCAGAAAAAAGGGTTTTCTGTCACAACATGCCCAGCTAGCATTGATCAGAGCAAACATACAGAAACCATACTGGATAAACACTTTCTATTGTCCACTAGAAGCTGCCTTTCAAACAGGTCAAAACGCTATTGTTTCCACTGGCTAGCCAAACCACATTAAAACCAGACAGCATTTTATTTAATCCAGACTGAAATGCTTCTACCTTTGTTTGAATGCAGTACGGATAGGACTGCGGTCATTTCACACCAATGTTTACATTTCCAAAATTAGTCCGGATTGCTGTAATAACTTGTGCTACATTCTAACTCTTTGAATAGGACTGTTTCTGTGTCCTGATCACTGAAATCAGATGACTTTATTTGGGTGCATTGACTTTTTTCCTCCTTCCTATCTAATTGGGCTACCCTGGAAGAACAGTCAGTGACTATTAGACAATTTTCCTCTACACAAGAAAAAACTGCAAGGCACCCTCAGGAATATGTTGCAAGTTCAGAGTTGTAAAGAGAATCATATGCAAAGGAAAATCAATGTAGGCTTTTTTCTTTTCTTGAGACTAAACAACCTAATTATATGAGAGGAAAACATTATTTACATCTCATATTCTACACTCTGCATGAAAGAAATAGTTCTGCAAGAAACAAAATGCTTTGGACTGCTCAGAAGGCCACTGCATTGAAGAAATTTCAAGGATAACTTAATAGGAAAAACGGATAACAAAATACAAAAGTAAGTTAGAAGTGAGCATGAGTCTCTAGCTAAGGTGTTGCAACAGTTTTGAATTTACTTCCTATTAAACCCCCAGGAATTATAAGCAACTTGTAACACCTCAGTCAGCTAAGAGCCACTCACTGCTCTGAGTTTAGCACCTCTGTTGGCTACGGGGTTTGCCAAGCAATTTGGAGCGGTCTAAGGGGCTCCTGCTTCAGCTATAAGCATTCCCTTGACATTATTCCATATAACTACATGGCTTTGTGTGAAAGACAGAAAGATACACTAGGCTTTGAGAGAGATAGGATCTCTTCATGGACTCAAAATAGTTGTAGGCAAATCTCACACAAATTTAACTGAGCAAGTGCTGGCCCTGGCAGAAAAACAATTTAGGGAAACTGGTGAACATAGATGAAAGTGCCAAAATAAAGACAGAACCATAGGATTAAAAATGCAACACTGCTAGGAAACTACTTTTCTTGTAAAAATATTCACTTTCTATGAACAGGTATATCTGAAAAGACACATAACTTGTTATAAATAACAGACACTTAAATGAAAAATGCAAGAATTAATCTCTGAGTAAGAGAAGCATAATACTTTGCCCATAGTTATTCATTATCATCATGGCCAGGCTTTGTGGGTGAGCCCTTTCAGCCTGCACAGTGGATTCTTTAGGTGAGGCACAGCGTGCGCAGAACTGGCCCCACCATTTAACTCCTCAGGTTCATCTGCCACGGCCGAGCGAGCTTGGATGGTGACAGTGAAGTCCTCAGGACTAGAACCTACAGCCCCCAGCATTGCCAGGAGGTCTCCCATCCAAGCACTGACTGGGGCTGACCCTGATGAGCTTCCGAGATCTGATGGGATTGGGCGTGAGGGTGGCATGGCTGTGGCTATTGAAATACCACAAATTACACTGCAGTGAAAGATCTGGAGTTCAACCTCACTAGGAGACAAGGGATCATAGATATAAAGGCAACAAATAGAAAACTTTATCAGTACTCTGAAACTAGAAACATCTCGCTGTTCTTGGTTGCTGCCACAATAGTTATCAACCATGTTTGCACATAGCCAGAAGATAATTATCCGTTCAAAGCATTTTTCTAACAGCCTTTAACACACATAAATGATGTATGGGTCAAAGATCTCTGTACTGGATATCAGTAAATAATGCTGATCTTTTGCCTAGCAGAACTGCAGATCTGCCACAGCAATTCATAACCATTAAACCTGTGAAGGAAATTTCAAAGAGAATTCCTAAGGTTTTTGCTAATAAAACAGTAAAAACTTGCAGGTCCAAGTACAAAACAGAATTACATATATTTTGTTTTCCTCTCTACTTTGTTCCAATTATACGGATTATTTTCCGACCCTGGAAACCATTTTCTTAATTTCTTATTGTTAGAAAGAATTCCTGAATTTATCCAATCATTAGCAAACTGAATGATTTTTCTTCAGTATTTTCAAGAAGACATAGGTTTCTCTTCTTGCTGCAGAAACTGGACAGTACTACACAATAACTAAACTGGATTATACATGGGCAAATCATTGGTACTGTATCAGTGTGAATTTCAAAGGCAGAAAGCACAAATGGAGGAAAACAGGAACCAGTAAGATATACAAGAATTGCTCATGGTGCCCACTGGTTTTACAAGTCCACATCACAAACTGTGTGGAGAGCAACACCGACACGGCCCCTGTTCAGTTCTTACCTATGTCACATGCGTACACTGGATACAAAAGGACACCTTTTATCTGGTAATATGCAGCTTCAGTAACTTGTCTCATAAAAAACTAGACAGATCAGTTTAACAAAAAAACCCACAGACACGAATGATAAACATGCGTAGGAACAAAAACTAACAAGCATAGTAACATCTCAGCTTGGTTTTCTATTACATAAGAAATACACAAATGACTCTTACATTTACTCATGGAAATTACATTAACTACACAGTTTATAATTGTGGTAAGTTAATACTATCATACTATGTATATACATGGAAAAATGAATTGCAAAATTTCTGAAAAATTACAATTGAGAAAGAGATTTGGGGCAGCCTTGTTTGGAGTGACGAGAAACATAAAACAGAAGTAGAAAAAGTGAAATTTACACAACACAGATACCTCGTCTAATATTCACCAGGAAAGAAAACCCCACAAAATTCAGTGTTGTGATTTTATCTCTCAAGACCAAGCTTACCGACCCTAATTCTATTTACTATGTTACTTACAGAAATAAATACATCCTTTCAGATGCTTCAGTATACTTGACAGACTTTTGTCTGAGGACCAGCTAATGCATTCAAAGTGTCAAGAAAACTTAACCTTAAACCTTTGTCATGGCTGTATGGAAGGAATTCCAGAGCAAATAAAATGACAGCTACGGTCCATGAAACACTAATAGGATTTCCACGTGTTTAGTGTCTCATTATGGTTCAGACAATCTCAAATTTTCTGTCTCAACAGTGCTATGACTACTACTAGAACAAGACTGCAGAAAACAGCAGAGATCAAAACATGACTTTATGTCCATTTCCATCCTACTATTCTAGGGGAAAACAATATTCCACACAGTAGGTAAGAGCACATGGATGGTGGTGCTAAACAGAGCTACATGCAGCTGCAGCAGCAATTTGGCATCTTAGGGGTGAAAGTGCCTCATGGCAATGATCCATACTTCTGAATGGCCTCCACAGCAGAGATGAGGACAAGGACAGCACTCAGAGCCAATTCAAACTTCAGAGTGGCTTTGATAAAACTGCATCTCACTATCCCCCAAAGGAAAACAAACTCACTTATTTTGACTTCATCTTTTAGAAAGCAGGGCAGCAAAACTCAATTCTGTAGCAGGCACAGGACAGCTAATGGGGATAGAGACAGGCTGACAGGACACAGAGGCCAGGCTAGGGAAATGATCCTTCTTCTCTCCAATCATATTCCCCCCACTTCTAGTTCTCCTTTGTTCAGCACCCAGTGTTTACTTCAGGTTATACCCCATCATGTGCAGTAGATGAGACTTAAGACCTTCTGTTCCCGAAGGCTGCTTATAGTTGCACCTTTTGTCTCCTCTCTGTAGGAACTGCTCTTCCCTTACATGAGCTCCTGCAAAGTCTGCTTGTAAGGAAAGGGCCCCTTTCTGCTGCAGAAGGGGGAAACGAGTTGAGGTGCAACTGTTATGTAAAATCAGACTGTTTCACTTAGTCTCAAGTACAATGCACAATATTAAGTTACAGCACAAGGAAAAAAGTACGTATTTTTGTTGACTATGGAAATGAAAGCTTGATATTATGCAATTATGGCATTGCTTTCTCCAGAGTCTGGGAGACAGACTATGACAAAGAAATGTTCACTGCAGGATTTCCAGAGAGTATTCTCAACAGCTTCAGCCTGTGTGAAGCAGTTACCTGACCCATTCCAGCCTGGAAAAGCCTTACTGTTTTTATAATATAAAAAATTATTTTTTCTACTGTGACATAGGTCCATTCAGAGGACAAGCATGTCATTTTACCAACTCCTGTTAAATATCATGTTACTGTAATATAACTTAGGCTTTCAGTGATTAAAAAAAAAGGTGTACATAAGAACAATGCTCTTATAAATGTGGCTCCTTGTTCAAATGCCTCCTTACTGATTTATGCAATCTTCAGACATTTATTTACTGAAAAGTTTTCTCTTCCCTAACATTACCAGTGTTACTGATAGCAGTATGTACCTAAATCAGATTACAGACTCTTCATGAACCTCTCAGCATGCAGTTTATCTTTCTGACCAATAACACAAAATAATGAAGGATGTTCCCTCTTTTACATTGTTTTGCAGAAGGGAGCTCTTTCAATCATAAAATGGCACAATGTTAGTAGGAATTGTGTACAAAAGTTGTTCATAGGAGTCAGGGATAGTCTTTCTGAAGATGGCCTTTTAGATGTGCATGTCATATTTCTTAGGGTTTAGAGGAAGAGGTAGTAAAACAATTTATACTGAAATCCAGTCAGGCAGATTTGTAATTCTTATAACATGGGAAGCTCAAGGGAGGCTTCCACGGAGCTGTCACTGTTGAATGAAAGAGTAGCTGACATGTGAGAGTAAGTAGTTTTCTGATTTTTTCAACTCTCATTAAACCAATCTTTTCCAAACACATGGTTCATAAAATCCCATAGGAACTTCTCTGTCATTTCCTGAAAAATAACTTACTTGGCTTTCCAAACTAAAAAGCCTCTTTCTTGCCAGTGATACACTGGCTACAGAAATCTAATGTGCAACCAAACCAAGATGCTACAAGATCTCACTTGGTTTTGGTATTTTTCTTTATTGGCCCTTCAAAGAACAACTCTTACATAGAGGACAGCCTCTTAAAATCTCATTGTCACTGTGGTCACCTATTTGACTACCTTCCTTACAATCAAAGGAAAAGTGTATAGATCTTTCACTGAAAAAGGAAAAAGTTCATAACTCATGCTAAAGGCTATAGTTATACACAAAAAAATTAGCCTGATCTGCTTTATTTGTTCATCTGGATCATCTCAATGTCTCCTATTGGAAATGTTCTACTCATAAAACTGCCATCAGGCTTTTTATGGAAAAGATGGACTTTCCAATAGAAATGGTATATTAGGATAAAATATTACAATACTGCAAAAAATAACTGTTGGCAAAAGTATATTTACAAGAAACAGATTAATTTTAAGTTGGAAAAAATATATGGAATCTTCTATTTTGTCACAAAATTCTTTGCTATTTTATCTGGAGTCTGTAAAAAGTCTTCTAATTTCACAAGGCAGGATGCAATTCAAACCACAAAGACAGTGCCCTCATATTGCAGCCAATTAGCTGCAAGAAGCCTCTTTTTGTGAGAGGCCAGACACAAGGATAAGTTTTTTCTAGAAACTTTAGTCTGTGTTACCCTGCTTGCACTTGCATCTTCTGTCTGGAGAACACCTGGGGAGCTTAAGACCTTTGAAGTACAGATGTTTTGTTTGCCAACAAAAATGTGAATGGTGTCAAGAACCCGTAAAGAAGTATACAAGCATCAGAGTGGTAAGCATTCCAAAGGACCTGACTTTCTACAGTCTCATTTTCCATGTTATGTCTACCATGGTATTTGAATTCAGCCTTTTCCTTTGCTAGTGACTAACAAAACACACACGAACATGAAATACAACAGTATTTCATCAGGATACCATATACACAAGCTATTAAAAAACATTCCACATTCTTCATGGTGATTAAATAGCAGAGGAAAGAAAGAATGCATATCCATCTTGCATCATTTCTTCTTAGGGTCTCTGCAGTAATCCACCTGAGAAGACTCTGCTCCTCTTTACCTGTACACGTAAATAGTTAATCCAATTAAATTTTTAAGAGCAGTAGTCAAAGGAGATAGCTTTTCCAAATGTCTATGCAGCTTAGCAATGATACTTCATATATTACATTTAAATATCAGGATTAGCCTGTCTTCAGCCCCAAAATGGAGGATTCAAATGCTATTCTGTTAATAACAAAGATGAGTAGTCATGATCCATGTAACATTTTTGGGCACTTCCTTTCAAGGAGTTAAATCATCCAAACTGACTAGACTGGCACTGGTCTGCCTTCCCAAATGGAAACCTCATTTCCTCTGCTATTGCCTGCCATCTCTGTTATTCTTGCATTCAACTGACAACACTGACAAACATCAGCACTTGATACTGGAAAGAAGTGTCATCGCATCAATTTATCAAAGAATGCCATCCTGCTTACCAAAGGTTTCCCTTGCCAGGTCAACCTCTTTGGAACAGTAATTGAAAGTGGGACTAAGAAATGAGGCCAGATAGATAAAAGGTAGTTTCATTTCTTACTGGACTAAGCCGGCTGTGACTGAGACAAAAAAAATAAAAAATCAGGTTGTTCTTCCTGTGCAAGGAAGGAGGAGAGAATGGAAGCAACAAACTCTGTACAACCACTGAAGAAAATTCAACAGCAGCTGCCACAAACAGTGCTCAAAAATAAAAACATATTGTGCCCAAATCAAGATTTAAATTTTTAAGCTTCTGACTTTACATGCTGTGACTAACAGAGCATTTATATTTGCAGTTTGCTTGGTGGGCACTGTGAATGCAGACATTCATGAACCAGCTTTAAGCCAGCTCAGGCACTGGTGACAGCACTAACAGCAGCAGTAGCACAGGCAGCACACACTGCAAAACTCGTGGCAAAGTCTGGACAAAGCTCAGTGCCAAGAAGGCCAGCCTGGCTCTATCCCAGGTGTGTCTGCGGGAACCGCAGTCAGCGAGGCGAAAGCATCCTGCAAAAGGGCGTAAGGTGAGTGTAAGGTTCAGGCTACGTTCAGGAGTGTAAAGGGCTCGGATTTGACCTGAACATTGGAGTTACAGTATAGAACACAGCAAGTAGGTAAATTACAGGCACTTCAGGCAAAGAACTATACTGGCATTAGTGCAGGAGTTAAGGCAACACAGAATTTGACTCAAACAGCCATGTCAGAGAAAAGGCAACATCTAAACTGCTCACAGAGACTGCATCCTGTACAATTATGTCAACAGATTGCATAGATACAAAGGCAGCAGAAACATTAGCACAAACCAATATCCAGTATAATAAAGTATCCCATTAGCAATTTGGTGATACGAAACTGAATAACCTAGCAGAGAACACTGGCTGTACAATTATGTATTTATCATTTACAAGACAAAAAACTGTTTCAGTGAGAATTATGCTATTTTTCAACTGGTCTCTCAATCACTTGGAAGATGGCGAGAAAAACGTCAAGTAATTAAAGCCTGCACATGTATTCAGCCAGATACTATGTATCCAACATATTTCAGAGAGATTTTAAACAAGTTATAAAATTACTCTGATGCTGGAAACATGGAAATAAAAGCATGCATGCTGCAAACAAAGCAACAGAACACAGATCCCTGAAAATCGTGCTAAATGTTTTAGCTGCTGTCTGCCACTTGAACTGATGATAATGTACCGATCTCCTAGAAGCATCAGAGTCAAATAATACTATTCACAGACCTAAAAATCCATGCCTGCCTTTTACTCAGTGAAGAAAAAAATTGAAGACACAGCCAAGCACAGACTACCAAAGAACTAACTCGACTTGAACACTTCAATAATAAAAGCCAGTAGACTCCTAAACACAGGAAACATTATTCACATACTCATTTAAGCTGAAATTTGAGAGTCACATTTATGTCCTGGGTTCTTGGCTGTGAAAGAAATACTCATTTAGTCTACTAGAAAACTCTTGATGTTCATCACCTGCAAGTACCAACCAAGTCACCTACTTAAACACAGACTTAAACCTCTAAATTCAGTTGGACAAAATGATAAATGCTATCAGGAAAAAAATTACAGATACCAGTAAGAAGTCTTACAGGTACAACATGACACTGTCACAGATATTACTCCTTCCCTTATTCTGAGGCTTCAAATTTTCTTTTTGTTTTATTATGAACTTAGTGAAAATTTCACTTTCCTAAGCAAACCTCATCAAGTCTTGGCATGTCCCTGGTTCTCACCCTTTGTACTGAATAGAAAAATTACTGACATTTCTGTTGACACAAGACACTGCCATAAATAACTGGTTTCAAATATTTTCCTGTTACAAAGGCTCTATTATTGTGGAACTCCAGTGCCTCCCTGCAGAAGGAATGCAAACTGCTCAGTTTAAGTTCTTAGTTGCAACAAAAGCTGATTGTCCTACATACTTACAGGAAGTGTCACTTCTTTATTACAGGGCAGAAAAAAATGCAGCTGATCCTATCCTACAAGTGACTGACATTTCATGTTATCTCCAACTGTCTCAGCTGGCAACTGCTCACCTTTTTGTACAGCCTCTGTCTCTGCTTACCTTTTCTTTCACTCAAATGTTTTTCACAGGTAAGAAATCTAAAAGGGTTAACGAAGGGGGACATCCACCTTGCATCAACTAACTGCTGACCTTCCTTGCTTCATGCTGCAGCTCAGACACAGTACTGTTATTTTTTATTAACAGCTCAATAACAGTTGAAGAGGACTTGAGATGGAGGTAATTTAATAAAATGCATTATAGAAGTCAATGGCAGTGTCAGGAGTAATTAGAATAATCTAGTATTTTCCATTACAAGACCGTTCTCAGTTACTTATACTTTTGCCAACCTTTAATTTTTGGACTTAGATTTTGTGTATCAGGTATGTGATCCAGATAGAAAATATTTTTAGAAAGTTACAGCTGAGACAGTCCAAACACATACTCTAGGAAAAATATATTTTACTTTATCTATGCCAAAAAACCCAATGAAAACCCCAAAACCCAATCCAAGACAGAACCCAAACCATTTCACTCAAATTCCTCAAAGATGTGGACAAGAAGATCAGGAAGACATCTGGGAGGCAAATTTGGCTAACTCATAAACTTTTGGAAAACTGCCTAACTCCTAAGTAAACTTTGCAAAGAATTATGTGCATAATGCAGGTTTTCCAATAAGATCAGCACTGCTGGTGCTCTGCTATTTTACAGCATGTCTGACTCAACTGGCATCTCCACAAAGTTAGGGTAAATTTCAGGCCTACAGAACACTTTTTCTAGAGTTCAGGAGCAGCTATGATGTTACGGAGCAGTCTGGAGAACATTTTTACATTTTTATAAGAAATAGATGCTGGACAGGAATCCATGCTATGGCACAGGGAACCAACACCTGAAAACACCATACTGCTATACCATTAAAATAAGCAGAAAGAGCAAAAGAAAGGGCTTTTAATCTGAAGTACTCCTGCTCCTGTAACCTTAAAGGTATGCATGATTTTGTAGTGTACGAATCAGAACAATATCACTGCATTTGCTTGCTCTGAAAACCAATTAGTAACATCCCCATCCCTCCACTGCTGATGGGGCAGCTGGACAACAAAAACTCCAGCACCTCTTAGTCTAGAGGTCTGTATTAGGGACCTAAAAGTTCCACGTCCACTGGTCATATCTGTGGGGCAGTTCTTATATAAATGATACATTCCCTTCCCTTTAGTCCCAGTCACCTGCTCAAGGGTAAAAGAACAAAAAGGGAAAACCAATAGGAAACAATGGTTGTGAATTTAAATGCTCATAGAGCCATGTGAGCTTTCCACACAATGCAACATGGTATCCCTGAACACATCTACCTGCAGCATCAGTCACACACTCCTTTTATCCACTGAATGTCCCCTTAGCTCAGCATGTGGGACTGACAGTGTTGTGGGAATGAATGAGCAAAGAATGACATCCTAAGGGACTCTCTCCATGTAAGAATTAAAAAAAAACATTTAAAAGCACAGGAATACCACATGTACAGAGAAGTATGGCCTTGAGATTAAGGCAAATTGTAACAGCCCAGTCAATTTTAGATCTAAATTCCTAGGACTTCTACAATGCTGAACAATTGATTTCATGCTTTTTCCTAGAAAAACCTGTTTAGAGCATCCTGATTAGGTAAGATTCAGAGGCCTGAGGTTAAAAGCCCAAGACTTATGCCTGCATATTTCCATTATATTATAATATTCTATTATAGTTCTACTCCCATTTCTTTCTTCGCACTCAAAACAGTATAACAGTATTTTCTATCAAATGTTCTATCCATTCCTTTTAAAGAACTAATGAAAAATTACTGCATGCAAAGCTCGCTCATGTTTTTCTAGAAAAATAAGACTGTGACCAGACCTAGTGACAAATTGGACATATTTAACAGTTTCATCAGAAAGTGTACATTAGATAAGCACCGGAGTCAGGGCCCCAAGAGGTAAAGGAGAAAGCCAAAACATGATAGGACATGACCCTACACCATCTGATCTACACTGGCCCTGTTTTGAGCAGAGGTGGTAGAAGGGGTGTGCCTGCACCCCCTTGGGGTTTTCTTTCCTATGCTCATTTTTTGGAAGACAGACCCAGTTACACATTCATGACTTTTCTGTCACAACTTTTGCATTTTGTGTTACCAAGCAGCAGTGTGCCCTTCAGGTTTGCACAGTAACTACCTTGAAAAATGAAATTTGTTCTTATCAAATGGCATCCTGAACTTGCTGTTTCTGTGAAGATCTGTTGCAATATTTTGAAGAAAGTGGTAGGATGGAAGATGATAGATATTCCCATTACCCTCATGCTACTTCTTTTTTTAAGACACTTTCATCTTTCCCACAAGGTACAGGAAATAAAACCTCAGGTTCAAAAGATACTGTCCAAGCAGTACTTTATTTACAATTGACAAGTTCCTCTCTAAATTACAAAAATTGCTTGTTTATTGATATGGAAATTCCAGGGACCTAGAAAGGAATCTCGAGCATGCCTCACCTTTCTGGTTCTCTCCACTTCCTCTGCGACTTTAGAAGTGCTTTCTTACTCCTTTATTATTTCCATTCCAAATATTAGCTTTTATGGGTTCTGTAATCACCAGATTGTTAGTGATCTAATGCTATCTTCATTGCTGCTACCACTGCACAATGCAGCACACTGCCTACAGTACCAGCAAGAACTGGAACTCTCTGTGTGTCATAAAAGTCTCTGCATTAGTGAGAAAACTTATCAGATTAACATCATTTATTAATCATGGACTTAAAATTACATACTGATTACTTCATGTATATAACACAATTAAAGTTAGTATTTAATCCTATCTTATGTGATTAAGATTTAAGGTGAAGTTTATAGTTAGAGAAGCCTTTTCTATGTTCAGAAACCTTCAAGCCATCAACCTATGTTCAATGAAACATACTGAAAACTCAAAGTTCAGTAACATTTGGCAGTAAAATGAACTAAATGTTCAATAAATATACTGTATGAATTTACATAAGCAAAACTCTCCTTTTCAATGTTTATCAAAACTGGTATGTATGGCCAGACTTCGGAAATGAAGATTTGGGAAGGGCTCTCCCCGCGTGGGTGTGCCCTTCCAGCCTGTGCAGTGGATTTTTTAGGTGAGGCTCAGCGTGTGCAGAACTGGCCCCACCATTTAAGTCCTGAGGTCCATTTGCCACAGCCGAGTGAGCTTGGACAGTGACACTGAAGTCCTCGGGACTGTCACAGCACCCGGTACTAACCGGGGCTGACCCTGCTGAGCATCCGAGATCTGACGGGATGGGATGGCAGGGAGGCATTGAACTGCCACGGGACGGTCCCACTGAGACTCGAACTCAGGTCCTTGGGATTCAGAGTCCAGAGTGGTCTCCATTACACATATATATGAAACTGGTCTATGGTGTAATAAAAATCACACATCTAAGCTCCACTGATGCCCACCAATCCAAATAGCACAGACTCATGCCTAATTCTGTGAATGCATGCTAAGAAGCAGCAGAAGAAAGCATTGTGCTGTGAAAGCAAACTATTATTAATTGTGCAGCACGTAAGTGGAACAGCACTGCTGGTTAAAAATAAGGGTCTCCAAAAATGCTGAAGATGTTAAAGTAAGCTTTTATAGGCCCAGTGTCCATCTAGCAGACAACAGAAGCAAAGATACCTGAAGGACTGTTATCACAAAAACCAGCTCAGATAGTAGATGAAAAAGGAAAGATAGAACAGTAAACCACCAACCTGGTTTAAAACACAAATCTTGTAAGCACAAGCTTTGATATCCAATTAACAACAGATAACTGTAGATGATTTATACTGCCAGATCTGCACACATTTAGAAGTTGTTTGGGTTTGGGGGGTTTTGGGGTGGTTTTTTTAACTCTAAGGTACCACAAAACACCTAATTATTACTGAACACACTGTGCTTAATACATCAATCAATCAATCAATAAATACACACAAAGTCTGCTTGTAATAAGAGACATTTAAAATATTAAACATATAGGGAATAGAAGCCTGACAATAATTTTCATGTTTTGCCTTGTTCTTAAAATGGGAATTCAAATGCCTTACATTTTTGGTGAAAAGATCCAGTAAGGACTAAACAATGACCCAATACCTCCTATTTTCCACACACTTCATACAAGCTGACTCACAGTGTTGTCATACCAACTTCAGCAAATATTTTTGTGATAGACTGTGGTCTAGCCTAAAGTAATAACTAAAAACATGTTTCCTATTTCCCTACCTCACAATTCAAGGTATTTGAATCAGTGAAAAGTTAGCACTTTATAAAGACTTTTGTTAATGTGAAGAAAAAGGTACTCTGACTAAAAAAAATCCTCAAGTGACTTGCTTCCAAATCAGATTTCTACTGTCCCCTCTCAAGACACCTATTTACATGAAATCTCTTATAGTTTCTCTGCCTGTATAAAATACAGATGCCACTGCACATCAGGCCTGTGTTTGCCTCTTTGCACAGACAGTCCAAAACAGTTTTCCTGATCTGTTTCAACTTGAAATGTTGTCAATATATGGATTGTCTTGCTTTCTAATTCAGTGAAAAATCTAGTTTTCCATTAGTCTCTGCCTTTCTAATTTTCGATACAGCTTTACTAAATGTAATTATTAAAGGCAGATTCAAGAAAGCAATTACTGAGCTACTGGTTTGTATCTCTGAAGTCTTAATAAGGAACAAGAAGCTGAAGTGACAGAAACACTGCAAAATCTGTAAATTAAAAAAAAAAATAAAGAGCAATAAAAAACCATATCAAACCAAACCTGGCCATGCTTTTACACTACTAGGTACAATACAACAGAAAAAAAAAGAATACTATGGAAAATTGCTGTATGTTTGGGGTGACCACGCAACTCTCCTGTTACCATGAGTTTTAATCTTTTTATCACTGAGCAGCATATTAAAATTGCAAGTGTACTTCAGAACTCTTGCAGAAGTAGCTCTAGGAAGAATCTTACAAATATCAGATCAAGAATGGGATTGTAAACAATAGAAAGTGGCGTTTTACACTGCTCATTTGGGGATTTTTAGTATGTTCCACAGGTTACAGTATTTGGATGTGTTGTATTGGGCTATGAGATACATAATCTCACTTGCCAGTATAACAAATTAAGTATTCAAAGTAAAATAAAGCTCATTTTGTAAAAATTAAAACGCAAACAAAAGTAGAAAATACACAGTAGCTTGGTCTACACCTATAAAGCATCCTAAGGCACAGGCAAGCACTAAGTTGCAGCAGAGCCCTCTTGCTAGCTTCTAGAGAATTTCAATAACCACTCACAAGATTTAAGGTCAGATATACAAGACTGCATATAGAGTATTTTCCTGCTTTGTAATGATCTCCTCTCCATCCCACAAGTCAAACGCCTCCCTTTTTCCCCTCCACAAAAAAAGTGTGTAATATCCTGTTCACCATGAAGTTAGTTACTAAAGTTCCACATAACAGCTATCCCTTGACATGACACTCCTTTTATGACAATTATTGTAACCATCCTAATGTTGTTTGGTCATTTTTTGTATCAGAAAAAGTGACAAGAGTTTTTATTTGCAAGGCAGCAATACTGGCTCTGAGTGACTACATAAGCAAAATTAGAAATCAATTAAAAATAATTTTCTCATTTAATATAAACATCACTCTACAGAGAGCTTTCCAGTAGCCTTCCTTTCATAAGAATAATGCATAATACACAGGAAGTTAATTGAAGTATGCTAGCAGAGTAGCATCAGATGACTTAGAATCACCTACTTAACATTCCATTGTACCTGTCACAAATTTGGAAGATGAGCACTTGGCCACTTACTGTATACAACACAAAGGTAAGTCACACTAAATAATTAACAATAAAAAGGAAAGGTGCAGGTATGGCCTGATGCCCGAGAAAATAGGGATTACATGTTATTTAGAGTGGTTCTGTTTGGTTATTCTTAAGCAACATTCATGCCAGTCTCAAGAAACCTGTTCTACGCTTTCCAGTTGACTACAACTGTTGTCTGAAAGCACTGTAGAAAACCCCATAGAGACGCAGAGGCAATGGTAACCTTAGAGCCCAAAAGGGAATTGTGACACCTGCTCTGAATCCAGGACTTTCAGCAGACACATCTTGGTATGTATGGGTTGTATGGTCAGTGACTGGTGAAGACCCAGTCTCCAGTACCTAAGCACTGACCCCACTGCACATGCCCCAGACCTGACACAGCAGAAACACAGTATTGAACCTCAGGGCTCTTGAGCTTTTCTTTATACAAATTATGCTCCGGTGTAGTGGATAAGAACACTAAAGCATAACATGATTAAGTTGGCAAAGACTCAAATAGGTATCACAGAATGGTTTGGGTTGGAAGGTACCATAAAATCATGCAGTTCTAACTCCCCTGTGGACAGGGACAGTAGACCAAAGTTGCCCAGGGCCACATTCAACCTGATCTTGAACACTTCCAGGGATGGGGCATCCACTGCTTCTCTGGGCAAGCTGTTCCAGTGCCTTAGCACATTCACAATAAAGAATTCCTTCCTTTTAGTTAATCTAAACACACTCTCAGTTTAATTCCATTGACCCTTTTTTTATCTCTGCAGTCTCTCTTCACCTTTCTTGTGGGTTCCCTTTAGGTCCCGAAATGTCACAACAAAGTCACCTACCAGCCTTCTCTTTTCCAGGCTGAACAACCCCAATTCTCTCAGCCTTTCCTCATAGAAGTGGTGCTCCACCCCTCTAGTCATCTTCGTGTACCTCCTCTGAAGTTGCTCCAAAACCTTGATGTACTCCACAGGTCCTGTGCTGGGGACCCCAGAGCTGGATGCATCTGGATCTGACAGGGTCTCACCAGAGTAGATAGTTGGGCACAGAGCTTCATTACACACCTGTACGCACTTGCACACACCATCCCGCAGGGATAGCACTCCTACTTTCCCCGCAGTTTTGCCAAAGGCCAGGAGGGCAAGGTGGACTGCAGTCCGGTGAGTGTTAATGCAAGTACGCTGGAGTTCAGATCTGTGTTGACACATCAGCAGCTATTACTTTATATTTCTAAAACCACCGATTTTTTTCTAGGAACAGATTTCATTTTACTAATTTATATTTAGTTTCTCTTCAAAATCATGTCTTCCACATTCTGCTTCTTACATGGCAGCAAATATGGTAAAGACGCCTATGCTGCATGGGAAGGATTAAACCAACCCTTTAGATGAAAGCTAAATATACCATGCTACTGTTCAAACAGCTTAAATGTTTATCTAGCCCCAACCACCTATTACAGAAACCTTCTCTCCTGCCAGAAAACTGTGTTCTAGAACTTGTATTGCAAACTCCTCGTGGTGAAATTGGCACAAGTATGTTCCACAATATAAGATACACTGCACAGCAACTTTAGATTAAGTAGTACTAAGCTCTTTCTGCTTTGTACTAACTCCTGTGGCAGTTGATCTTAATTGGAATCATTAAATATTTTAAAAAGTGTTCAAAGTAGAAAAATCCTGCACATTTCATCCAGAAAATAAAAAACCTTCAAAATAGAAGAAACATGCAGATTTCAGCCAGAATTCTGCACTACGGAATGTAACTATTTTCATATTTAGTCCTCTACTGACAATTTTGAAAGTTTTTTAAGCTTTTTCACAACTGAAAAACAACTCAACCAACCAAAACACCTCAATTTTTTGATTCTGTAGTGAAATATTGAATTATCTAATGGTTTGAAAGACTATGCTAGCACAAATAGATATGTTACCTATTGCACACTGCCTACAGGAACATTTTTAATATTCATGTGGTGTTCTGTCATTTTAACATCAAGTAGGAGTCAAGATTTAGTACCAAAAGACAAGAACAAAATAAAAGGTAACCTGTAAATAGGCCATTCTGTTCAACACTGTCCTGTAATATAAACATCCTTTTTATTCTCTTCGGTATTTTTGAATTATTTGACTTGTACAAGTCAGAGTCATTTTGCTGTATGCTTATGAAAAATGAAAAATCTTGTCTGTAGCAATATCAAATCACTTACACACAGCAGACATCAGCTGTCATTTCTGTCTATCCCAGCAGTACTCCCCCTCCCCACACTTCTCTCTTTAGTCTAGGTGAGCTGTCAAGTTTCTAGTTTCTGACGTGTATTTACATCATTCAATGACAACTGACAGTAGTGAAAGGCCACAGAAAACTGCTTATTGATCAGAGCAAAACTAGTTGACGGAACAGATGAGGTTGTATCACTGAAATGCAGCCACACTCAGGTGATGACATTTTGCTCCCCTGTATACAAGTGCTTAATGGAATACAACTTCATTATATCATGCCACTAGTACTTAAAGAATTGCACAGTTCTCATGAGTGTTTTGTCTATGCAGTGACGAGGACAATCCATTTGTAGTCATACCAATGTATCACTAACCTGTTTTGCTCGTGAACATTCACAAACTACCAGCCAATGTGTCCTGATGAAAATAATAAGAGACACTGAAGACTCAATCTTGCCAAAATCTAATTGAGCTGACCTTTTAAAAAAAGATGGAATTACCATTTAGGGAGCCAGATCTACTTGAGATTTAGTTCTGCAGAATTCTGTGCTGCTTAGTAAAGACATTTTAAATGACCACTTTTATGCATGGGACCAGTGTAGTTTCCCAGTGGAAGTGATAACTCATCATTAGTATTTGAGAGGTTATTATATCAACTTGTATGAGAGTCTTTCAAACTGTATTGATTTAAATGCCGAAGAGTTCATGGACAGAGGTTGTCCATACAAAATGACCCGCAGCTAAAATATTAATTTTCTTATTTGCATTACTTTCTTCTTTTATTATCTTGAGCAGAAAACTCATTTTCCACAGAGTGACTGGTAAGGTCATAATTACAGTATACAACCATTTCTTACAGAATCTGTGTTTGCATTAATAGTCTAACTGAAAAACTGAGAGAAGTTTTAGCACAAATAAACTGCAGTGACTCAAAAAAGCCAGTATATTATAAATAGTACCTGAGTAACTTGAAATGATGAAACTTCTGGAGGTACACTGATCAAAGCACAGACCTCAGAAGAACTTGCTTTCCATTTCACATCTTACAGAAAACAGCAGCAGTAGGTTTTTGTTTCAAAGAAAAAAATCCAGATGGAAAAAAGATGCTGATGGTCCAAAAGTCTTTCACAATGGGTAAGTGATACTCAGTCTAAGTTAAGCCTTGCAGTCAGGCTAACTACTTGTAATTTAATGCAGTTTTCAGATTCAAAATAAAACTCTTCACTATCTCAGATGCTCAGAAAATTCTTTCCATTTGAAGGGAAAAGAGATAAAAATAAAAGACTCAGTTCTCAGAGAAGGTGTTACCTATCCCTTGACTTAGGAAAGCAGCATGAAACCAGAGGTTGACTAAATCCAAAACCCACACAACTAGAGAAATCCAAGCTTTCAAAATAACAGGGAAATGCATGCGAACAATGTCCTAAACAAGCAAAATATATCTTGCACTATTTCTTTGTAGAAACAACAGAATAATCTATATTGGCCTATTAACAACAAAGGAAAAAGATGACAGTTCTCTTGCTATTGTCAGTTCAGTTGTATCAGTCGAGCTTCTTTCAAACAAAACCAGTAACTGTGAGAAGTGTCTTGTTTTTTTCTTGGTGTTCTTGTAATACACCTGCTGCAAAAAATCCAGAAGAATTTTGCCTTCAGACTCAAAAAATCTGGGGGTAAACTGAGGTTTTCAGAGGTCATCAGGCTAAGTTTGGAATAAGCTACTGATACAAAGCAATTACTTGTCTCACTCTTAATTAAACTTTGCAATTTCTACTCCAAAGCGGATGAAATAATAATAATAATAATAATAATAATAATAATAATAATAATAATAATAATAATAATATAAAAAAGAGCAGCACAACATTTACAAGACTGAATTTATTTCATTAACCAAGGCAAACCAATTTCTTCACTTTATTATTATTTTTTCTTCTCAGAAGCAGATGAATTAATCTCATAAATTTAAGAAGAATTTCAATGTGTACTAATTACTTGTGATGGAAAATTTCAGCTCAGAAGCAAATACTCACAATTCAGAAAAATGAAACAAGAACTTGATTTTAGCAAACAGCTTTCAAATATATTTTCAACATTTTACCATAGTAGCTCAGCATACATCTAACAGAAACTGTGTAATCTCAGGTGTTATGGTTAGCTGTCAGCAGGTGTTTGCACATAGAAAAACCCCATACATATTTAATATGTACAGACCTAAGGGGAAAATAGAAGATAAAGAAACAGTCACACATTCAATGGATGTGATGCCAAATATATGAAAAGCAAACTACTTGAAGTTAGTGGGAAGGCAAGACACCCAGACAATGGACAAGTATAGATAGGATGTTATTTTATGTATATTTAAGAAACTTATTTTAGCCCTGAGGTTTTTTTAAAGAAAGCAAAGACAAGGAAGCATTTTGCATTCTGCCATGAAATCCTTTACTACATAAGCTTTTACTTATAAGAACTCGAAATTATTGAAAGACCTATCTTTAGACAAGAAATTGAAGACAAATTACATTTTGTTCCTTCCAAGTCTAGTTCTTGTACTTTTTGCTTATATAGAAAACAGGAAATTCTCTTCATCTCAATTGTCTGATACACATAAATATCTGGGTTCACAGCCTTGAGACTGATACTGATAATGGCAGCAATTCATAATCCAGCATGAAAAAAATCAAAAAAACCTAAGTGAACCTACTTCTAGTTTAAATCTGGATCTATAACTATTTGTTTTATTTGAAGTGCAAATATTTGTCCAAAGCACAAGAAACATCTCTCTTCATTCAATGAAGTCACCCTGAAAATTAAGAATACACTAGTCAGTATTAACAATTCCCAAATTGTGCTGATGCCTTGGAGTCAGTTCTTGGGAAAAATAGGGAGCCATGCATTCCCACTGTAATAGAATAGGAGCCAAGAGAAATGGAAACAGACTGTATGACAGGTTGCTGCATAGAAGATGTGCAGAATTTGAAACTGAATTATAATGAACACATGCCACTCTTTCAGTCTTTAAATAAAGTAAAACAACTTTCACATCTGATAATGTTACTACTTAATTCCTTTTAGATTCAGCTTTTATTTTCCTAAGGCAGATCCTAACTGTAGCACACAATAATCCAAATGCCTTGCTCATATTCAGGGAATCATTTTAATATTCCTTTATTTCATTATAGAAAAACATACATCACAGGCATTTCTTTTTGTTTCAGATGAGACAGAAGACTTTTTCTTCCCTTTGAATAATTCACTGAAAGCCTACATCACTTCAAAAGAACAGAAACTGACTCTTTATGACAGGGATATATGAACTGGGTAAATGCCCAAGCCATTGCTCAAAGCATGCCTGCAGCAGTATCATCACTTCTTTCTAGACAGGCACACTTAGCTGAAGCAATGGCTTTTGTGTTTTCTTAGTTAAACTCAACAGAGTTAAAGTCAAAGTCAAAAGAAAAAACTAATACTTGGATTCATTATGCATTAGAGGCATTTTTCTTTGTTAGAGGATAAGTATAGATTTTAGTGCCACAGACTGTTGTCTTATAAAAGGTTCACATTAAACTAAGAACCTAAAATTTCTAAAAACCAGTATTTACTAATTTACAGTTCTCTCTCTGTACCATTGAATCCCAAAGCATGAAACACTACAACCTGTATCAGTCATATAACCAACCTTTCCATTAGAAAACGTCACTTAGGAGGGCTCCTTTGAGCAGAGATTCATCTTTGCACTGAGGACACACCACTCCAAAGGGTCCCACATTGAGGATCCACAACAGCTTCTGCAGTGCACATCCATGTCACTTTTTGATGCCTCCTCCAGGTTCAGTCTTCTTGCTCTGCTCCTTGGTAAAATTACCAATTTCTGTTCTGTACAAAGCTCAGAGTACAAGAAGCAACTTCCAAAACCAGTATGATATTTATTACTGTACAATGTAGTATATCTTTTCACCCTGCCTACGTGGCTCAACTAAACAGTTCTCAGTTACACTACTAACAGTTTGGGCTTCTGAATCGTTTTACTTTTTTGTTTGTTTATTTGGTTGGTTTGTTTTGTGATTTTTTGGGGTTTTTTTTCACTTTTTTTCAAGTTAAGTTTTAAGGTTTCTTACATTAAGTAAAAGTATACCTGAATACAAGATTGAGTTTGAAAAGGGTAAATTGATACACCTGTGATTTAAGAAAAGTGTAAATAGAATCAAAATGTAATCATGTGTCTACAAAAGGGCAGTACATTGAGAAAAAGGAATCACATGTTCATTGTAAACCACAGAACTATTGTTTCAGTCAATAAAGTGAAAAAATATATCTTCTCAGATCCTGGAACCTGTTTCCTTTATCTGACCTAAACATACAAATTTGGTCATCCTGTCAACATACTTTAAAAAACATATTTTGGATACATGTTGAAGAGAGGTGAGTCCGTATTTCCCCTGTGGATGAAGAAGCAAAGCGATTGGCTTTTTTCTTCTACTATCTTGTTCACCAAGTTGCTGTTTGAAAGTATAGTTCAGTATGCTGGTATTTTGTCATATTCCTAAGTGATACCAAACACCTGAACTCTGCAGGAAAGATTTTATTTATTTCTCCCTCAAAATGGAGAGAGTTTTGAAGAAAAAGGTGAAAAAATTAATAAAAGTAATCACTGATTAATTGAATAATCATTTGCCCTAACCAAATACTTCCTTAAAAAAACCCCACAAACCAACAACCAAAAAACTCACCAAAACCCCCCAAATCTATAATCTCCTAATTATCACTACTTATTTATTATTAAGCATCAGAATAAATCGCATGTAGATCATATTAAGTAATGTGCTCTGCTAAGTATTAGCATTACCCAACAGAAATTAATAATTTCTGTTGCTCCCATGTGAGCAACAATACTACAGTGTCGACCTGCTGGAAGGCAGGAGGGCTCTGCAGAGGGATCTGGATAGACTTGAGAGATGGGCTGATTCCAGTGCGATGAAGTTCAATAAGGCCAAGTGCCGGGTCCTGCACTTTGGCCACAACAACCCCCTGCAGTGCTACAGGCTGGGCACAGAGTGGCTGGAGAGCAGCCAGGCAGAAAGGGACCTTGGAGGTACTAACTGACAGGAAGCTCAACATGAGCCAACAGTGTGTGCCCAAGTGGCCAAGAAGGCCAATGGGATCCTGGCCTGTATCAAAAATAGCATGGCCAGCAGGACCAGGGCAGTGATCCTTCCCCTGTACTCTGCGTTGGTGAGGCCACACCTTGAGTACTGTGTTCAGTTCTGGGCCCCTCAGTTCAGAAAGGATATTGAGGTGCTGGAGCAGGTTCAGAGAAGAGCAACAAGGCTGGTGAGGGGACTGGAGCACAAGCCCTATGGGGAGAGGCTGAGGGAGCTGGGGTTGTTTAGCCTGGAGAAGAGGAGGCTCAGAGGTGACCTCATCACTGTCTAGAACTACCTGAAGGGAAGTTCTAGCCAGGTGGGGGCTGGTCTCTTCTCCCAGGCACTCAGCAATAGGACAAGGGGGCATGGACTTAAGCTCTGCCAGGGGAAATTTAAGTTGGATATCAGGAAAAAATTCTTTGCAGAGAGAGTAATCAGGCATTGGAATGGGCTGCCGAGAGAGATGGTGGATTCACCATCCCTGGAGATTTTTAAACGCAGATTGGCCGTGACACTGAGTGCCATGATCTAGTAAATGGACTGGAGTCGGACCAAGGGTTGGACTTGATGACCTCGGAGGTCTTGTCCAACCCAATCAATTCTATGATTCTATGATTCTACAAAGCTGCTGCAGAGTTTTGCTACAAACTCACCAACTGAAGAGGTGAAATACTCATATGTTTAATCTTTTAAAGTTATGATACACATAATAAAAAATAAAAACATATTTGAAATAAATTTGAAAGTAATTTTGATAGGGACCTGAGGTTAGATTACTAGCCATGCTGTGGGACACTGGATTGAATGGAACCTGGTTTGATCCCCACCACCACCTTTAGACTCCTCAGGCCAAGAGAGATAAGAAGCTCCTGGAGTGGGTCCAGGGCAAGCTACAAAGGCGTTTAGGGGATTGCAGCATCCCCCTTACAAGGAAGAGTAAGGGAGCTGGGACTGTTCAGCCTCAAGAACCAGACGACTGAGAGAGATCTCATCAATGTCTAGGAGTATTTGAAGGAAAGATGGAGCCAAGAGGCATCAGGCAGAAAGCTGAAGCACAGGAAGTTCCACTTGACCATGAGGAAGAACTACTTTATTGTGATGGTGACTGCACACTGGAACAGGCCACCCAGGGACGCTGTGGAGTCTCCTTCCCTGGAGACAGTCAAAAGTTGTCTGGACACAATCGATTCTATGATTCTATGATTCAATCCTGAGTAATGTGCTACAGGGAACCCCACTTAGAGCAGGGACGTTGGACTAAGTGACCTCTAGAGGTCCCTTCCAATCTTAAACATTCCTTGATTCTGTGATTCTGTGAAAAGGAGAAAAAGCTTTTGTTTCTAAAATCAGTTTTGAATAAATAAAGTCTACAGAAAAGTGTGCTAAAATATGTTAGGCTTAGATGACCGGACAACCAATATATATGAGGGTAGAGAAAAATCAAGAAAAGCTGTGATTCATTTAAGCCATAGTGACTTCACCAGAGATGCAGAGAACAAAGAGCGCAAGAAGGAAAACCAAGCAGTCTCACTAAAAAAGACTTACGCTACAGTAGTTTTCTTAATTCAAGTAACATTTGCAGAAAAGATGTTCATAGTTTTTTTGTTACAGGTTAACAAAATTCATTATTCTATTCCAATCAAAAACCCACCATAGTCATTGGAAGACAACTGTGGGCTTGTAAGACACCAATTTTTAGACTACTTAAAGAAACAAAGGATCAATTTTATGAAATAAAAACAAAAGAAAAATATTGATACTATTATTTACCACTTGTTTCTTCACCATTTCTTCTCTTTCCAGCTATACAACTGTTAGTAAAGAGACTACAGTTAAAGATGAAACAAAGGTATTTTTACTATAATGCAAAATTACCAACATAACTGGAATTTCAACAATTTCACCAAAAAACTGGGAGACAGACACACATTTGCATAAATCTTTGATTTTCTTATTAGAGTACAATGAGTGCAAAAGTGATCAGCACAAGTTTTCATATACTGTCATCAATCAAATAAAGGAAATCTAAGCAGGCACAGAAAAACAAGCAAATGCTACTGCTTACTACCTTGCTATTACTTATTTTCTGCTTCCATCTGCTCCTGTACAATATTACTGAAACTAATCACTTTCCCCTTAGAGAGACCCTCTGAAGAAAAGATCATGAGCATTACAAACATGCTGCTACTCTCCATCTCTGTGTCACCTGACCCAACATGGTTACCCATGTATTTCTGAAGCAAACTACCAGACCACTGTGGTCTGCTTGAACTGAGCTCTTGGGTCCTGGATCTCAGCTTGGCACAAGGCTGAGTTGGTTTTTATTGGAAAACAGGGTTTTTTTCCACAGAATCACATGGAATATTCTCAAAGACTTTAAACTATTTTGAAATAAGGCTTGAGATCCATATGTGAGCTCCTGAAGACACAACTGGGGCACAGCATAACACATGTACTTATACTACTGTGAAAAGTGTGCAAGAGGAGGTCACAGGAAGGATCAGAAAATAAACAGCCTAGGTCTTTCCATCTAATTATGTGCAATGCAGCTCTCATTAAGAAATCTCAGTAGAGAATGTTATTACAAACCACAAATCTCAGTCTCCATATTTAATTTACAACTGGATATATGCCCATTTAAGAAAGCATTAAGATGCTTATGTCCTTTCATCTTTCTTTAATCTTATATAGAAAACATTTTAAATCCTAAGATATAGATTTCACGGGAGAGCAGGAGGGAAAGATATATTTCACAACACACACTACAGAAAAACTGGATACAGATAGATCTGACTTGTTTCAAGTGACTGCATTGATCATCAACTAGTTGCACAATTAATTGCCTGACTTAGGAGTGCAGGATGTCATCAGCCATCTATTTCATTTAGTAGATGCACATTTTAGGAGGAAAAAACATGCTTGGTATCTTTCTGCTAGGTTGTTTTAAATGGCCTTCAGGTTCAATTTTGTGAGAAATTGAAGAAAACATTATTGAAGCACTTACATGGCACACTGACCTGCCTCACCAGACTTTCCAGCCCGTTTCATTGCGTTAGGGTACGGAAATGTGGTAGCTCCAATGAGAACTACTTTCTTTCCAGCACACTCTGTTTTTCAGCACGCTACGAAGACACTCTTAAAGATGGTTCTGAAACCATATCATTAGACACTCAGACTGTGACACAGCTACGCTTCACAGTTAGCTAATGAAATGTTATATATCATGCATGTTTTGTACTCCACACTGAAAGAAAAAAAATTAAAAAAAATGAATAGAATTCTTCTCTAGGATTTATTTTCAAGTGTGCTAGCATATGCAATTAAAAAAGTAATTAAGACTACCTAGGTATTTCGTAAATCAATGCATAGAGTGACCCCTACTGGTCTGCTAGGCACTCCAACCAAGATGCAAACTGACAAGGGAATCACTCCAAGGAGTGAGTGACCCTGAGCTAACTTACATGGACAACGCTCAGACTCAGCACTCAGACCTTATTCCAGTTACAGAATGACTAATATTAATAACTTTCAAGAGGGAAGAATATTTCGGTGCTTTCTATGGACTTTTATATGTTAATTACTCTTGCTATTATAAATAACAAAATTATCAAGTACATGGCTTGTAAAGAACACTTCCTACATAACAGTATCCATAGCTGAAAACTATGTTATTAGCTGTGAAGAATTTCAAATTAAAAAAAAAAAGGGCAACTTAAAAAACACCCCGGAAAAACAAACTTCAGTCTAACCTCTTCAAAGGTTTTAACTGACAAAAATGTATGCTTCCTGTACATTTCCAACTAAACTAAACATGAATAGCAATTGCAACAAAAAGACCCCATGAATCAGAATGTGCTCGCTACTCTTTTATTTTATACATTTAAAGCAAGTCACAAAAGTACCTATTTGTTTAAATACTCTCTGCTGTAATACACAACTAATAAGGCAGGCAACCAAAAATATGCTCTGTAACACACACTTTAGCACCTAATATACTACTAAAATTATGTTTTATTATTAATTATAATATAAAATTAAAATATATTAATTCTATGTTGTAGGAGAATCAGTTCAAGAATTTAACATTAATATGAATACACTCACAGAATAATTAAAGCATATGGCTGTTTACTTGAAGTGCTGAACATTCTCTCATTTTTATAAATATTTATTTTAGACACATGCTTATGTTGGATCAGTACTCAAATAGAATCAACAACTAGAAAACAGTAAAGTTTATGCTAAGTTTGAATTTCAAATCCATTTCTTTGACCATTGAGTTTTCTAGTAACCCACAAACAAAAGTATTTGCCTCTTGACTTCATTTCAGCCAAGAATAATCCCACAAATCTAGTTAGAGTAGGGCTAATTCCCACTCTGAAAAGAAACAGGGGCTTGGAAAGCTTAAGCAATAGAAATAGAAATCCACTCCTCTCTGCTTCAAAATTCCTGCAAATTAAAAGGAATATTTTGTAGTGACTGTAAGTTTCCACTCAATCTAAACCAAGTCAGTCCAGTGTTGCTCAATATGGTCTTACACCGGGAGCTCACAAAAAGGCTGCTCAGGAGGAACTGGAACCCAGAGGTAAAACCTGGACCTCAGAGTGTGTCTGTGGCTACCAGTAGGCTGGCCTGCACCCTGCCTCTTACTTCTGACCACTAGTCAAAGTTGTTGAAGCAAGTAAGTACAGTCATAAGTTATTTTCAAAATGCATTCAACCAGTTCTAACTTAGCACACCAAATCCCTCGAGCCTTCAACAGGAGCTCAGCGTTTTATAGAGATTTTATTTTTGGGACTCGTATTTAAATATTTATAATGTTACACAAAGGAGAATAAAAGGAAAAAAAAACAAAAACAACAGTGACATGCCATAAAACATTTAAGAAGCCTGTAACTCAGCTTATTCTTTTTCCAAAACCATACAGGGAACTTTGTCATTGTTTTCACTGAAATAGTGAGTAGCACAATATCCACTGCAAAAGGATAAATTTAGACGTTATTACATTAAAAAAACCCCAACAACCTGAGGTTAAAAGTCAAGCACTCCAAACTCACAGAATTCAAGAAACAATCCTTTCCATTTACAAATTAATCAATCCCTTTGGGCTTGCCTCGAGTGATAAACTCATTCTTCAAGATCTTCTCACTATTCAGCGAACAAGCATTCTGGCTTTGTTGTGGTCAGTCTTGCTTATCTTTGATCCCAGATCTTGCAAGTGCCATCTAAACACAGAACTGAACCAAACACCGAGCTGAATGGTGCAGCTGATTCACTGGAGAGAAGGAATGTCATCCAGAGAGACCTTGACATATTTGACAAGTGGCCCAGGCGAATCTCACCAAATTCAACAGGGCTAAGTGTAGATCCTGTATGTGGGCTGGGGTAATCCCCAGTATCAGTACAGGCTGAAGTATGAATGGGTTGAGAGCAGCCCTACAGAGAAGGTTTTGGGGGTACCAGTGAAAGAAAAGTTAGACATGAGCCACCAGTGTGCACTCACAGCCCAGAAAGCCAATTGCACCAAAAGCAGCGTGGCCAGCAGAGTGAGGGAGGGGATTCTCCCTATCTGCTCTTGGAAGATTCTACCTGGAGTACTGCATCCAGCTCTGGAGCCTCCAGTACATGAAAGACATGGGGACCTGTTGAAATAAGCCCAGGAAAGAGCCACAGAAATGACAAGAGAACTGAAACACACCTGTTGTGAAGACGGGTTGAGGGAGTTCTGTCTGTTAAGCTTGAGACAAGAAAGCTCCAGGGCGGCCGTTCTGTGTCCTTTCAATATATAAAGGGGGCTTGTAAGAAATATGGAGATGGACTAATTTTTACCAAGGCCTGTAATGACAGGACAAGGGGCAATGTAAACATTTAAACTAAAAGACTGTAGATTTAGATAGGAAATAAGGAAGAACTTTTTTACAATGAGGGTGGTTAGACACTGGAACAAGTTGCCCAGAGCTAACCTAGCAGTGGAAGTGCTTAAGGTTGGACCTAATCAGCAACCTGATCTACTGAAAGGTTCCTGCCCATGGTAAGGGGATGGACTAGATGATTTTTTAAAGGTCTCTTGCAACCCAAACCATTTTGTGATTCCAGTCAAGAAGACATTTTACAATTCTGAGCTCTCTACACTAGAGGAAGGGCCCTTGCTCTATCAGAAATGCCAATTCACTCTCTATAGTAGAAGAAAATAATGTAATGCCAAAGTTATTGCCAAGCCAGCTTCAGTACCAGACACACTACTATGACAGCAGGCTGCCTGATGAAACTACAGCTTTTTAGCTGTATTAGTTTCAACACCCTGATCTCTGTACAGCAGTGCAAAGCCATGGTTAGACTGAACTGGGAGCAAGAACAAATTTGCCTGCCTTGGGGATTTCCCCATTCCGCTGCTTCTCAGATTATGCTCCCATGGCACCTTGCCTCTTCTGCCCTCCACCAGCAGCTGAGCAGTCCATGCACAGAGCTCTTGGGTTAGAAACAGGCAGGAGGATATTAGTTAGTAATCATCGTTATATCTTGCGTCTCTGGTGCTTGGGTGATCCAACACTGGGGCCTCCAAAAGGCTGACGGTCAATGTTATGTCAGCTATCAGACAGCTTACCTGGCTACTAACTTGGATTCCCTGGGGAATGATAAGACAGGACTAGAGTGGCAGGTGGCAGAGCACTACTCTATTGCATTGGTCAGTGTGCGACTTCTGCCAGAGCACATGATCTGCATAGTCATGGATCATGTCAGTGCCAACAGAAAGCAACAACCAAACAAGAATTTAGTACTGGGAGATATCAAAAAATGCCTCCAGCACCAGGGCTGAGACAGGGTCTGCATTACCAGCAACCACACAAGAAACACCAGGAAAAGACTACAACACTGAGCACACATTGACAAGCAGCAGCTCATCCTACAAAGTTAAATATATGTATCTAATTTATTAATCAAATGCAAGACTAGTTGACACCTACAGCAAGTTCCGCGAATAAGGTACATGACTCAGCAAAAATTGCTGCACTGCAAACCCTCCTGAAATACAATTTTTAAAAAAACATTACTTGAACCACTCCCAACAACATTTGGGAATAAGTGGCACAAACTGCTCAGTCTTTCTTTTGCCATCTCTTTTCATATAGTAAACCTGAAGAGCCTTCTAACTTGTACAGCCTACCTCCATGTCTCTTCAGATGAGGCAGGACAGGCGGATTCAGATGGTAGCTCTGGGAACAGCTCCTGCATGGCTTTTCTCTCCTATGAAAATGTGCCCTTCTCCCCTTTTAACAGACATATGGGAACAAAGGGGTTGGAGACCCAGAACTTGGAGAATAGTCCCTGTGCTGCTTTCTGCTTCACAGCTAAGCCACCAAACTAGTCAACTCTTAAAAAACCACACATCTAGGAATTTAAACATTTAGAAAGCTTTCATTTTATGGCAAATATTATACACAGGAAGAGGTGTACTGAATGAGGTAAGATTGGCAGTGAATTTTTTCAGATTCTTGAGTTGCTTATAGAGGGAGATGTTGTGCCTAATGCTCTGCACCTCCCTTCCTTGCTATGTACATATACAGCTATGGAACCAGATAGAGGTGGTCCAGTTTTGAAGTACTAAACAGGATACACATGAAATGCAAATGCTTTACTAAATAATATTAGCTGTGTTTAAAAACGAGAGGGAGAAAACAAGAAAAAAATACAATTTTTACCTCCCAGGAAGCCCTTGCAAATGGTTCTCCTAGATAAACAAACAAATCTTTTCTTCTTCTGCATGCAAAAACAGAGATGGAGAAGCTCGTGATTGTTTCAGCAACTGTTCCACTATGAGATGCCTCTATATTTCCCAGGAGAAGAGAAAGAGCTACTTCAGGTGGACTGTTGAGAGGTACAAAAAGCCACAGTATTCATAAGTGGTAAGATATTAGGGGATGGATATGAATAAAACTTTTGAAATAATGGAAAGGATGACTGTCAAGTGTCAAGAGGGGCCTACAAAAAGGAATTTGAGAAAGAATTTGATGGGAGATGGCAAGCTGGACCACATAATTTGCTGTTGTAGTTTGGGATTATTATGTAAATTCTCTCCCCTGCCACTTAACTGCCCAGGCCAGCAGTTAACAAAAGAAGTAGTTAACTGTTGATTATTTGG
The DNA here is from genome assembly GCF_047495875.1 of Pithys albifrons albifrons. NCBI lineage: Eukaryota > Metazoa > Chordata > Aves > Passeriformes > Thamnophilidae > Pithys > Pithys albifrons. Next base: position 38,183,560 of record NC_092497.1, on the reverse strand, counting down.
GTGGGGGCAGGTTTGTCTTTTTTTGTTTTGTTTGTTTTTTTGAATATTCTTTTCCAGTCTTGGCTCTGCAGAACGCGGGAGTGGGGGCTCCGAGGAGGCAGGCTGCCCTGCTGGTTACTGCTGGGGCTTTCCTGGCTGTCTCGCTGCCGCTGTGCCCCGACTGCTTTTCTGGCCACGCGGCTGCTGTTGCCTGCCCCTGACTGGTTCTGGCCGCGTTGCTGCTGCTGCCTGCCTTGGATTTGCTTCTGGTTGCTCGTGCTTTTCTGCTTCTTGGACGGGGAACACAGGGGGAAGAGACTGAGTCCATCTGAAAGCTCACTGCTCGTCTGTCTCGCTGGAGAGGGACTGAAACTCACTCTGCAGCCAACCGGGCTGTGACATTGACACTTAAGTAAAACTTTTCCTCCCGGAGGAAAACCTGCTGGGGTTTGTTGTTGTTTGTTTTTTTTCTTTCTCTTGTGGTGTTGGGGAAGTGGGTTGCACTAGTCTGTTTACATATATATATATATCTATATATATATATCTCTGTTATCCCTCTTGTATTAAAATTCCTTTTCTCAAATTTGATAAAGAGTGGTGTGATTATCGTGGAGGAGGCCCCTCCCCCGCTTGTGGGTAAACATTTTGTTTTTTTCCCCTCAAACCAAGACATTTCCTTACACAGGTTTTATGCATATTATCTTCCAATACTGAAAGACCGCAAATCTATTCTGGCTCTGTAGTTCTGGGAGTTATCTGCCTCTCCTTGTTGTCTCTAGGTAGGACCAACTATAGTTCTTAACTTTTGACAGAAACTTCAACACCCTATACATAGCTTCCATACCCTGTTCTTGAAGGGTGTTCTGGTGCTGTAGTATGTTTATTATTCAGCACCATTTCATAATTAGCCACATACTTATGGTTGATAGGATCTATTACAAAGCTTAGGGCCACAACACCACTGATTCACAGACTTGACTGCCTCCTTTTTTTCAACAACTTTTTGTTCCTGAGGATTGTCATGCAGCTCCTACTCAGTGTTTTATTTTTCATGTAAAGAGCCCCTGCTGCATTTCATTCTTCACACTGAACAGAGATCTGAAAAACAATGTAACTTGTCCTATATCCTCCTACAGTGACTCCTCTGCGTGCACTTTTTTCCATGGACTCAAAAGTTTCTTAGAATGCAGTACCTAAAACTGAATATGGTACTCCATGTGTAGTGTACACTCCACATCACTGACCTTTTTGTTACATTAATCTTTTGAAACCCTAACATGCATTTGCCTTATGACATGGCCATCTTGGGATGCACAATAAACCCCAGATCCTTTCAGGAATATCTGTAACCTGATCTGTTGGCTCTTACTTCATGTTACTGACTACTTCTGATAAATAGGACAAGTGGAACTCCTTCCTATTGAATTAGCACCTCATTTTCTTTTCTTAACTAATCTTTCCAATTCTCTGAAATAATTTTGAACTCTACTCTTGTTCTTCAGCACATTCACAGCCACTTCCACTTTGGTGCTGATGGCAAATTTAAATAAGAACATTCTCGTTCTATCATCAACATCACTAAAACATCGAGTCATACTGGAACTCAAACAGACCCTTCAGCAAAACACTCCATTAAGTCCTTCCAGTGCTGACACCTGCATGTCCTTCTGTCTATCTGTGCCCAGAAACACGTGTACATGCACATCTGTGTTCTGTCCTGTCTGAATACAACAACATATATAAGGACATTGATGTTTGTTTGGTGGCCACTGATTTAGATTGCCTTCTTTACAAACAAAAACCATGTTAACAGAATGCCCACTGGGTTTATGTAACTTGTTCTCTCCAAACAAACCACTAGGAAATAAGGCAGAGCTGCTTGAGGAAGTACAAGGGACATAAACATAGCCAAAATACTACAAAAATCTACACTGTTTTAAGAAGTCATCCTACAAAAAACTCCACCAAGGAATAAAAGCACAACATGCTTTCAAAAATTCATGACAAGCTTAAAAAGAAACTTTTTTCTTTTTATGTGCAATATTGAACAGTGAGTTCTGATCATAACGCAGAACTTCCCTGAGGAACTGTATAAAACAACAGTATTTCTGAACATATTTGGGACAAAAAGGAGAAAATGCAGGCTCATTTAAAAAATGTGCTTAGCTCTGCAAAACGGCTAAGCAAACGTGGAAGCTACAGCAGGAAAGAAAGTAGCAGACTTGCACAGACTTGCTAGCGGGGTGCTCAGAGTTACACTGCTGTCAGAAATTCCCATGGTAAACCTAAAAAGTAATAGTTTGTGCTGAGGCATTTTTATAAATTCCTCAGAGATACCTTAAATATTAAAATGAACGAATTTTTTAAAAGTCTGTTAAATATTAAGCCTGTATGCTATATTAATGTAAAATTGAATGAAAATCTGTTTTCCCCACAAGATTCACTTTTTTTTTTTAAATTATTATTATTTTTTGGCTCTTCAGAGAAATACTTGTTAACCCAAACTAACATGTTCAAAATAGCAAAATTCAATGATCTGGCAGTTTTTAAGAACAGATTACTGACATGGTTTTGAATGTTTCTTAGATGAAATCACTAACTAACACCTTCACATAAATCGATTGGTGTCAGCAGAATTCTGGAGAGCTATGCTGCAGGCTGCAACACCAAGGTAGTAATCAATTAAGGAAGTCAGCTGAAAAAATGACGCAAAGATCAGAGTTGTCAATGGCAAAATAATCTCATCTCAGTGGTGTCAAAGCAAGAGTAAAAAAATGCCTTATACTTACTTTATAATGTAAGAAAATAATTCCAAAGATTTAGTAATCAAATAATTGTCAAATAAATATAGCAATTAAAATCTATGAAGAAATTCTTCAGGAATCTATCTTTCATGCCATAGTTATGTAATTTCATAAAAGATACGTCAGTATAAACTGTTCAAATCCTTTTTTTTACAGGTTTGGTGTTTGGTTTTTTGTTTTTTTTTTTTACAGTATTAAATGGCATAAGTGCATACTTGCTGAAAAAAACCAGGGATTTTATCCAAATAATTAACACAAAGTTAAATACCAAGACAAAGATATATCCAGTTTAGTTCTTGGAAAGTAATTTTTTACACATCTTAGACATTTTTCTTTTGGAACAGGGACAAAAAAAGCCACTGGTTTTTTGCTGGATGTTTCATCCAACAACTCTGAAGCACAAACAACACTGCTTCGTTGAGCTGCTAAGTTCTTGAACCTGCTTAGTTAGCAAGGATGTCCACAGCAGAATGCTGAGAAGAGTTAAATACCACTCAAAACAGGGTTCTCATTTCTCCATACTCTTTGTTTGGCTATCACCATCATGAGGGCCTCTACCATGCTACATGCCACAGAGAGCTACCTGACACGATCTGTAGTGCATTCTTTACCTTCCACAAGCAAACCATCAGAATCTATTAAAATTACTTTGCGCCGATAGCACTAGAGACATGACAAATCACAGGCCAAGAGTCAGATACCAAAGAATGTGTCTCAGGGCGCTGGGGCCAGGCCCATTTGCAAGCAAATGATATTGCGCGAAGCTGGCATGCTCAGTGCATGACAAACTGATGCAATTTCAGTACTGTCGGAGAAGCTGGCTGAGATTTCTCTGATGCTGGCTATGGTTAGTGTACAGAATTGTGCAGAGTTCCCAGATTTGAATCACTTGGGGCCTGAAAGGGCTTCACTTGACAAGCCACAAATAATTACACTACACTCCTTCTATTGTACTCTATTACTTTGCCTCTTATCTCTAGGCTTTGAGCACTCATGAACAAGCAAGGTCGCTTCTATTTTGACCACGATGCAACAAAACATTGTTCTTTTGTGATATGATAAATAAAACACAGCCCTGCAAAGTAAACATTTTTATCAGGTCCATTTTCACTTTTATAAACAAGAACAACTTTGGGAGCTTGTTAGAAGAGTAGAGGTTGGAAATAACCATGCAGGCAAGTTCATGAGCTTTTCACTTGGAGTGATACAGCTATCTCGTTATTGTAAAAACTCATTTGAGAAATGGGGCATTAAGTTCTTAGCCTGTAACAGATAACAGTTGTATCTGTGATTACTTAAGCAGGAATTACCACCTTTCAAATCAGCAATTTTTGACAATTTAGTGGGCTAGTAGCAAAAAATAGTTTTCGAATGTGCAGAGTGTTACCAGTTCCTTCCCAGACACCAAATACACTTCAAAATTAACATTTTGTGTATCAATTCACAAAATGTATTATTTGAACACCTGTCAGTTAGGAAAGTTTTGTGCTAGTGATATTATCCTGGCCACTGCATTCAAAAGAGTAATGATATTTGTGACACACTTAGGAAAAAAAAAAGAAAAAAATATAAAAGAAAAAATCAGTTGTTTTCATGGTTTGATGAACTAACTTTAGTCATGTTGGGTTTTTTGGTTTTTGTTTTTTTTTTAGTTTATGGAACAATTTCTTTCTGAAGAAATCTCATTTTTTCTCACTGGTTAGGCAAAAATCAATCTTTTAATTTAGAGTTCCGTACTACAAACCAGATGGTACCAGGGCTTTTTTCAGCCTTAAATCTATGTCTAGAGGTTTTCTAAAGCTGCAATCAGATACAAACCAGAAAAGGAAAAATTTAAACATGAAGACTAAATGGACACAGGGAAATTATTCTACCAAGTACCTTAAAACTGTTTCTGATTCCCATTAACATGGCCTCCTTGTGTTTATTTTCCAAATAAATATAGAGTAAGAAGTAGGCATCAAAAGATTAAATATTAAAAGACTTCTTAGGTGCAAGTGCTGAGCTTTAAAAAATTATATTCTTCTAATTTGTCTCTAATTCAGGCCAACATAAGGACTGTCTTGTTTGACATAAGAAACCTACACTCTCCAATAACACTCTGAACAAGTTCTTTACTGAACTGGTTTAACACACACATAAGAATATTCTTTCCCTCTTCCCAAATGGCACAAAGAATTTATGGCAAAACTCCAGCGTCTGATATCAAAACACTTCTGAAAAGTCAAGTTAAAACCAATGTTATCAAAAGAACAGATTTTGATATAGAGGACAAATATGAAAAGGCAAAAAATTTTGAAACAAACACAACCAAAGGAAAAAAGCACCAAAGAAACTAAGACATTCTTCAGAATCTACTTTTGCTTTCTAATCTGTGTCAAACAGAGGAAATTGTGCAAAGATTGCATTCCTACTAATCACACAACCACATACACATTTGCTCAGCAAAAGGCAAGGCCTTTTCTATTCAACAATAATAGATGTTTTCAGTATTTACTGACTTTTTAGACTCTCTCCCTACAACATATAACCAGAGGCCAGGTCTTCAGCTTTTATTACGTGTATGAACCTCTAATTAGAAACCAGCTTTTGGAATGTTCTCAAACTTAATTATAAGAATGGAGCATTTTGGAGATTTACAATGAGTATGTCATCACAAGAGATATTTTTTCTTAGAATTTGGAACAAATGAGAAAAGTAATAGGTCAATATATTGTCTGATTCTATAATGACATAGCTTCCAACTCCAAAGTTGGTTTGAATGTTTTTTCTGAATATCCAATTCTTCACAAAATTAAAGGAAATGTTTTTAGAACTTCCCTGACACTACTATAAATTTACCAGTTCATTTATTTACTATCAAACTGAAGACATGGTCCTTTCCCCTCTGCCTGCCCCCCCCCACCATCTTCAAGGAACAGGGAAGTTAAATTGTAATTACCATTACAGTTTGATTGCAAGGAAGACACATAACCAGGGAGTCCTACTCTTGGAAAGAGCTTGGTTACCCAGTAAAGAGTACAGAAGGGAATCTATAAACAAAGAAAAAGGGTCCTGTGCAAAATTAGAAGCAGAGGCAGCTGGCTGAAGTATGTATTCTTCAACACATGTGGTGCCTTTTCATAAAAGCTACTCATTGTAATCAATAAAGACTTTCTGCTGAACAATTGATTGTTTCACTACCTAATCACGATTCTCTGTTAGTCCTTATGCAAAAGATTGGAAGGAAAGCTCTAGATTTCATTATTTTCCAATTTGGAGATACTGCAGCACTTGAATACCTTCTGCTGTGGTATAAAAAGAGCAAGTTTAAAAGTGAATCAATTACAGGAGAGACAAGGAATATAAAAAATAAAATAATGAAGTCTTATCCTATCATTTTCAAGGTAATCTAGTGGGAGAACAGCCTTTCACAAAAGTTTTATACTGCCCATTCTGTTAAAGAATTAAGTACTGAAACAGTAATAATATCAGTTTGGATAGACAAAACTTTTCACAGCATCTCATCAGGCAAACAACTGTTATCAAGTGTGGACAACTTCTTTCAAGAGTGATTTTTGAAACTCCATGTACCATGTACGCTATTCCCCAGCTGTCACATAGAGGCCCTGGTCTTAACTGGGACCCAGAAACCCTGTGACATATAAATAAATAAAATACGAGATATGAGTTGCAGTGGAGGTTTGGCTCTCACTTCTTATAAATTACTGTAGCTACAATGAGGGCAAATTCAACATCCAAAATCATCTTCTCAGATTTCCTATTTATATGCTTTTAGAACTGAAGGGTTTTTTGAACGGGAGGTGGAGCTCTCACTGCATCAACAGAGGAGGGATGAGAGGAAATACACTTTAATTCAAACCTGGCATGAAGATGGTCCTCCTTTCTCATGGTATGCTCTTTCTGTCTCATTTCAAAGGCTAAAAGTATCCAAGCCTTAGGGTTTTGACCCAAATACTTTATTGAAAAAAACTCTTAACCCTACAACATTTATTGGCTTATAGAATGTGAAGTATTTACAATACAATATAGAGGTTGAAATAGTATTAAAAAAAAAAGACTGTTCACAGAAAGAGGGTATTCATGTTCTAGCTGCAAGACCTTTATCATCAGGACATCTAAGAATAATAAGTTTGCTAACAGACTACATACACTTCTTCTATCATTTACCATAAAAAATACAATGCCACTTTCCAAGGGAATGACAAGACTTCTGCCGTCAAATCTGCTTTCAGAATGCACTACAATACTATTTCAGTCTTCCTCAAGCCATAGAAAGTTCAGGCTTAGAGAAAACCGAAAATGAAAAGTAGATACAAATCCTCATATAATTCCTGTAAAAAGGAAAAATAATAGTTTCTTAAAATAATTCAGGAAATACTAACTGGAGGGCCTTCAATAACACACTTCCATAGTGCATACCTAGAGAACTTCCACTGTGCCCAAATGTAGCACTGAAGTTCTACCACTAAGCACTCAGCCATGCAAACACCTCTTAGGCATCGTATAAGGAAATTCCAAGATAACTTTGTAAGTGCCATTACAATGGTGACTAATTATCATTTAAACCTGGAATCAATTACACCAGACACTAAAAAATTCAAAGACCAATTAAAATGTGAACTGCAATAATAAAAAAGGGAGACAGCTCATACATTTGCCCTCATGTTGCATTTTAAAGCCTGGTGTGTTCTCACTCCTGGGAAGTAAAGAACGTACATAGGTTTAACACTACTTTTGCTGGCAATATTTTACAATTATCATGACTTGATGCTATAAGGACAGAAAACACCATCAGGAGCATGGATTCTCTGATGAAATAATTCCTTTGGTAGTATCATATTAGTAACAAAATTTTGTCACCAATGCTTCTCAAAAATACAATGGAATTCAAATATATCTTTATTGTGATGCAGGTCTGAATGCTCCGCTACTCCCAATCTTTCTGAAAATACAGCTTCATCATCAAAACTGCAAATCAGTAGGTTGGGGGAAAGGAACAGATAATGAATGCTTTGCAGTAGTGGTTTACTGGCAGAGTGTGTCAACTTTTGGTCTTTCAGATAACATATTAATACAGCTGTATGGAAACTGCTGTTTCCATATCCAGCTGCCAACCCACATGTCAGGAATACAGCAAAAGGAACTTCCTGCTCAGAGAAATCTTACATGGCCCTTTCCACTAGGATTGCATGAGTATGAATCAGGGGCCTTTGAGCAACTGCACAGCAATTACACAGCACTGGAGCTGTATGTCTCTGCCGAACCCATTCACACTTCAAAGCAGATTAAACACACATAAAACTAAACAGCTTTAACTGATTGCTATGTACACATTCAGTCAGTTTTCTCTTTGGTTTTACCTTTTCCTAGTTACTGCCTTAGCAGCCGTCATGTGCATTGCAAAATTCTTCCAGTCTTTACACTCTTCGAGTTCCCACCGCATACAAAGGTTTCATAGCCCTAACAAAGTCTGTCAACAGGAAAACTGAGTGGAGGGAAGAAATGTAATCATTGCTGACAAATGCACAAGTTACCACTACAAAACAAACAAACAAACACGTCTATTTCCTCTACTAATCCATGCTCTTTCACGGGAACTGCAAAAAACACCCCAAACAACAAAGACCAACATAGCAGTTTTCTGACATTACAAAATCACTGACATCCGTCAAATTACCATTATCTTCATTGTCCTTGAACGCATCTGTACAGACCCACTCTGGCTCCCTTGTGGAATAACCAGGACATTTGAAAATCCTCTAAGAAGACACTAAGACTGTAAAAAAAGTCTAATTAATTCTAACAGACGAAATACTCCTGGTTTAACTTCGTTGAACTTGGAGTCACTGGTGTGTCACTAATTTCAACAGGACTTATGAGACAAAGTCAACACATGGTGAGCTTATGCAAGCCAGACTGGCAGGCAAGTAGTCTTCACACTGGCAGATTTCATGCTCAAGGCACTCAAACCTTGTTCAGATTTTTTAAACCGACCAAGTTTACACAGTCCAGGCACTCAGTGAAAGGGTTAGAAGAGTAATTCTTCAAAGTGTTTTTACATAAACATAATAATTCTCTCTACACTTTGTAACTACAATGCTAAATGTTCCCCCTTCATAACTTGCTTTGTGGCTTACTGTCAGGCTTCATATACCAGAACAACTAAAAAGCTCTCTTTTTGACTCCATGTACATTTACTTTAACAGTAAAGAATGCTGAAATACATAAACTATAACAAACTTTAAATGTTTATTGTTTTATACTTCCATAAGCAAGACTATAGCCTAATAATTAAACTGCTGCTTCCATGGAGGCAAAGTCTGTGGACTTTCAAAAAATTCACGGTAGTTTAGGATCTTATGTCATATCCTACTTCCACAACATTTGCAACTCCAGGAAAATTTGGGGAGTAGTATTGGAAGTGTTAATTAAAAACACAGTAAGCATTTGTGTCAGTCAAGTATGACCTCTGCTCTACAACACATTTAAATGTATGTCACCTTGACCTGCAACATACCACTGTAAAATTTTTTTGGTCAATATAAATCAAATGTGCACTAATTTATTCAGTAAGTTTCCTGGGATCTGAATCAACATTAGAAATCTAACTAGTATTTATTATTCTGTTATTGACAAAGGGAGCATATTTAAATGATAACAAGAACACGTGGGTGTCATTTGAAGTTGAATTGTTCTCTAGGGACATCCTTAGTAAGCGTCTACATTTAAAGGTCATTCATTGCCAAATTATGAACAACTGTTGCATTTATTAGCACAGGCTCAATAGTTTAGAAGCTAGTGTCATCAATTTAAACTGACAATGAAATTTAATTGTCCACTAGGAAAACAGACATTTTCCTTATTCTGTATTTCCTCATTTTATGTATACTCCAAACAGAACTGGAACATGTGCAAGTTTACTCTGGGGTTTTGGATTTGCTGTTTCTGGGGAAATGGAGGAGGGAATGGAGGAAAAAGACTTTCAAGATTTTATATCAGAGAAATAGTGCCTTAGTAAAGCTGAACTCCTGAACCAAAGACTTTTGAAAGAACTGTGTTTCCTATTTCTTTATTGACAGAAGTCAACAAAGTTGTCTCAAGTGTTGTATGAGACTTTTTCCCTAATTTTTGTTTCTAATCTTTCATTTCCCTGATAAATATCTTACTCTTTCTATTTCTTAATTGCACTGTAGTTTTCCCTCCGAAACTAGGGAGAAGTTTCCACTTTCTATAGCAAGTTATTTCCACCTTCTCCCCGGAATTAATGGATCTCTGACCATTCCACTATCTCAGTGCTGTATGACAATATAAAGGAGAAAAAGAAAATAATCCGAAACAACAGGTTTCAGCGTAAAGCTGAAAACAAACCAGAAAGTGGGTAATGAATTTATTTAAATAACAGGACAAACATTCCTTTTGTGTATTTTCTTTTCAGGTAGTTAGAACACAAAGTGGCAGCCTAAATACAGGGGAACTGAATTCTGCTCTGCTAAAGACAGGAAGCCAGAGATGTGGAGATGTCAGGAAACCACATTATGGTAGCCATGCAGAACCACCACAGAAAACCAAAAACTCTCCTTTTAGTATCTCCTTTCATGCAGGAGGTCATCACCATGACTGTTTATAGAAAAGGCATTAGAATGACTATCTTCCAAAAAAAACCATTCTTCAGCCCTGCTTCTCTGCAATGGCCTCAGCAATCACAGTGTAGAATATATCCTCTCTAACCTGCCGGAAAGTGATTGGGCTGCCGGGCAGCCAGCACATGAGCAATCTTCTATCTGCCCCAAGTTTCATCATCCTTTTCCACTATTAACTGCATAATCTCTGATAGTTCCTTGTTCCAGCTATTCCAAGAAAACATTTTAATTTTAGGCAAGTTAGCACTTAGTGGAAAGAGAATAGTGACAAGATCAACTGTGTGAAGCAGTACACCAGTGATCAGAGAATCACATACTAGTTTAGGTTGGAAGGAACTTTTAAAGGTCACGTAATCCACCCCTAAGCCCCCTACAACAAGCAGGGACACCTTAATCTAGATCAGGTTGTTCAGTGCCTAGTCCAACCTGATCTTGAATGCTTCCAGGTATCTAAATAACCTTAAAGGTATCCAGGGCCATCTAAAACTTGTGCAGTGTTTCACCACCCTCACTGTGTTCCTTAGGTCCATTCTGAATCTATTCTCTTTTAGTTTAAAACTATCATTCCTTGTCCTACTGCAACAAGCCCTACTACAAAGCTTGCCCCCATCTTTCTTAAAAATCCTCTTTATATACTAAAAGGCTGCAAAAAATTATGCCCTAGAGTCCTCTCTTCTCTAGGCTGGACGCACAAACTTTCTCAGCCTTTCCTTACACCAGAAGTGCTCCACCCCTTTGATGCTGTTGTGTAGCCCTCCTCTGGACTTCTCCAACAGTCCTGTCTTTGCTGTGTTGAAGACCTCAGAGCTGGATGCAGCAGACCCCTTCCAGGTGGCATTGCACAAAAGCAGAGAACAGGGGTAGAATATGCCCCCTCACTCTGCTCTCCACACTGCTTTTGATGCTCCCCAGGATACAGCTGGCCGCCTGGGCTGCGGGTGCACACTGCCCAACCTCTCATCCCCCAGCACCAACTTCTTCTCTGTGGTGTTGCTCTTGATTCCTATATCCTCCAGCCTCTATGGATACCAGGGGTTGCCCCAACTCAGGTGCAGAACCTTGTACTCGGCCTTTTTGAACATCATTAGGTTCTCAGGGACCCAGTTCTAGTGCTTGTCCAGCCTGGAAAGCATCCCATTTTTCAGGTGTGTCAACCACATCACTCAGCTTGGCGTCCTCTGCAATTTCCTGGGGGTGCAGTCAATCACTCTATGTCATTAGTGAAGATATTGAATAACACTTGTCCCAGAACAGACCTCTGAGGGCACCACTCACACTGATGTCCATCGGGACTATGAGCCAATGACCACTACCCTCTGGATGTGACCATCCAACCAATTCCTTATCCATCTAATAGTCCACCCACAGAATCAACCTCTCTTCAATTTAGAGAGAAAAGGATGGGAGTGATCATGTAAAAGGCTTTACAGAAGTGCAGATAAATGACACATGTAGACCTTCCACTGCCCACTGATTGAGGGCCACTGGGTTAGTCAGGCAGGACTCACCCTTGGTGAAGTTGTGCTGACTGTCCTGAGTCACCTCCCTGTCCTCCATGTGCCTTAGCAGAGCTTCTAGGAGGATCTGTTCCATGACCTCTTTTAAAAGTTAATACTGTACGTGAAGCTAACAAAGAACACTAACTGAAATTGAATTGCCTATATAATTGCACAGAAAAATACCGTTCTTACTCAGATATACTGTTCTTGTCCAGGATTGCACCTAAGGTTACTTTTCAAAGAGATGATACTTCATGCCATCACTTACTCCACTTATCTTTTCTAATTCATCAGATTTAGACAGCACAGAATTGGTGAAACATCTGTTTAATCATAAAGACTTCACTGCACTGAAACCCTCGAACTTTACAGTGGTATCTATCACCTCCTGACTGTTAACTCCCACAGGAACGAGAGCTGATGCGGTGTACACATAGAAAAATTCACAAGCTCCAACCACCCAAGTGAAATCCCCTTGTTGCTCAAAATAAAATAATGCCTATTGTAATATGTATGATAAATATATCTGCCTACACAGTATCTTCCTTACTACTACAGAGCAAGGGTGAGCTTTCATAGAATCATAGAATTGATTGGGTTGGAAAAGACCTCCAAGATCATCGAGTCCAACCCTTGGTCCAACTCCAGTCCATTTACTAGATCATGGCCTCAGCACCACGTCCAATCTACATTTAAAAATCTCCAGGGATGGTGAATCCACCACCTCTCTTGGCAGCCCATTCCAATGCCTGATTACTCTCTCTGCAAAGAATTTTTTCCTGATATCCAACTTAAATTTCCCCTGGCAGAGCTTAAGTCCGTGCCCCCTTGTCCTATTGCTGAGTGCCTGGGAGAAGAGACCAGCCCCCACCTGGCTAGAACTTCCCTTCAGGTAGTTATAGATGGTGATGAGGTCACCTCTGAGCCTCCTCTTCTCCAGGCTAAACAGCCCCAGCTACCTCAGCCTCTCCCCACAGGGCTTGTGTTCCAGTCCCTCACCAGCCTTGTTGCCCTTCTCTGGACTTGCTCCAGCACCTCAATATCCTTTCTGAACTGAGGGGCCCAGAACTGAACACAGTACTCAAGGTGTGGCCTCACCAGCACAGAGTACAGGGGTAGGATCACTTCCCTGATCCTGCTGGCCACGCTATTTTTGATACAGGACAGGATCCCATTGGCCTTCTTGGCCACCTGGGCACACTGTTGGCTCATGTTGAGCTTCCTGTCAATTAGTACCCCAAGGTCCATTTCTGCCTGGCTGCTCTCCAGCCACTCTGTGCCCAGCCTGTAGCGCTGCAGGGGGTTGTTGTGGCCAAAGTGCAGGACCCGGCACTTGGCCTTATTGAACTTCATGCCATTGGAACCAGCCCATCTCTCAAGTCTATCCAGATCCGTCTGCAGAGCCCTCCTGCCTTCCAGCAGGTCAACACTCCCTCCCAACTTGGTGTCATCAGCAAATTTGCTGATGATGGACTCAATCCCCTCATCTAAATCATCAATAAAGATGTTAAACAGGACTGGACCCAATACAGACCCCTGGGGAACACCACTGGTGACTGGCCGCCAGCTGGATGCAGCTCCATCCACCAGCACTCTCTGAGCTGGGCTTGACCCTCCAGCCAGCTCCTAATCCAGGAGAGAGTACACTTGTCCAAGCCATGGGCTACCAGCTTTTCCAGGAGTATTTTATGGGAGACAGTGTCAAATGCCTTGCTGAAGTCCAGATAGACCACATCCACAGCCTTCCCCTCATCCACCAGGTGGGTCACCTGATCGTAAAAAGAGATCAGGTTGGTCAGACAGGACCTGCCCCTCCTAAACCCGTGCTAGCTGGATCTAATCCCTTGTCCACCCTGAAGGTGCTGTTTGATTGCACTCAGGATGAACTGCTCCATAACCCTGCCAGGCACGGAGGTCAGGCTGACAGGCCTGTAGTTGCCAGGGTCCTGCTTGCAGCCCTTTCTGTGGATTGGGGTGACATTGGCCAACCTCCAATCATCTGGGACCTCCCCAGAGAGCCAGGACTGTTGGAAGATGATGGAGAGCGGTTTGGCAAGCTCTTCTGCCAGCTCCCTCATCACCCTGGGATGGATCCCGTCTGGTCCCATAGACTTGTTAGGATCCAGCTGGCTCAGTAAGCCAGTAACTATATCCTCCTGGAATACAGGAGGGCTATTCAGCTCCCTCTCCCTGTCTACCAGCTCAAAGGCCAGTTGTCTTGAGGGCCACCTGTCTTACTGGTGAAAACTGAGGCAAAGTAGGTGTTAAGTACCTCAGCCTTCTCCTCATCTTCCTTAACTATATTTCCCTCCAAGTCCAACAGAGAATGGAGGTTTTCCTTGCCCCTCCTTTTGTTATTAATGTATTTATAAAAGGATTTTTTGTTATCCCTAACTGAATTAGCCAAATTTACTTCAAATTCCACTTTTCTTTCCCTAATTCTTTTCCTGCATGACCTAGCTCTATCTGTAAATTCTTCATAAGTAGCCAGTCCTTTTTTCCATAGTCTGTAAACTTTCTTTTTATCTCTGATTTCTTTCAGAATCTCCCTATTTAACCAAGCTGGCCGTCTTTCCCTCCGGCTGGCCTTTCGGCACACTGGGACAGCCTTGTTGCTGTGCACTCAAAATTTCCTTCTTAAAACATGTCCATCCCTCCTGGACCCCCTTGCCTTTACGGGTTTTTTCCCAGGGTATGCTCTGAATCAGTTCTTTGAATAGGCCAAAATCTGCCCTCTGGAAGTCCAGAGTAGAGGTTTTAATGATGGCTCTCCTTACATCCCTGAGGACTGAAAATTCTATTATTTCATGGTCACTATGCCCCAGGCAGCCTCCGACCACTACATCATCTACCAGCCCCTCTCTGTTTGTAAACAGTAGGTCTAGTGGGGTCTTACCCCTGGTAGGCTCATTTACCAGCTGATGAAGGTAACCATTAATCTCAGTTTTGCCAGAAGGAGGGCATAAAGTGTACTTGTTTGAATTTTTGTCCTTGGAACAACAGTTATGCAAATCATTTAGCAATAAAACAAATTGACAACTACATCCACATAAGCCTTACTCATGCATAGCCCATAAGTTCTTTAAACCATAAAGGAAATACACAATGGTATTATCAGAACAGTTTTCCATATCCTCTCCCACAAGCATGCCTGACCCAGAAAAAATTCAGCTACGATTTCAAGAACAGTTTCATGGCCAGCATAAAGCATGACAATTTTTGTATGGGATGAAGTATAAAACCCCCTCATCTGACTGAAAAGGAAAAAAAAATCATGTAAGAACAACTACCAAAATCTGCTGAGCTACAGCAAGTTTCAGATTTGTGAGTTTGACTCATCACTTATGAGTTACCCAAGAGGAACAGTGCCATAACAATCAACAGTGTTGTAAAATCAACAGTGTTGTAATCAAAGTTTTTCAATCTCAAGATCATTCCTGAACAACTTCTAGAAAGATACAGTTTCATTTCTGATTCCTTTGAAGCTTAAACAGCTAAATATTTATGAAATTTTTAAAAAATCAAATTTTCTAAATTGCAGGATTCACTGACAGAATTACTATTAAGAAATTTAAAAAAACAATAAAGTAAAAACAAACGTTAAAAATAAATTGTTGCTATGAAGAATACTATTTATGTAATGAACATCTTAGAAATCATTCTGTTACTTCAACTAACCTGCTTAACTTGGACATGGTGGTATTAATCTGTGCTATTGTAACCACACTCAGCTGAAATGTTTCAACACCACTTTCATTCCCACAACACACGCAGATGTATCACAGGGAACCACTTACATTTAAATTCACCTAAGAGGCAGAAAATTTAATACAGTTACGTTTCCACATTAATGTATCTAAAGTGGTTTACAACGGTTGGAAACGCTAGTAGTGATGACCAAACAACATACAGCATTAAGCATCAGGGAGATGCACTTGCTTCATGGATCTATGCCTACATGCATCAATCTTCCAGCAATTCACCTGGATTTGATTTTTTCCCCAGTATTTTTTAACAGCCCCAAACTACTGAATTAATACATTTAATAAAAGAAGCTAGCCTTGAATATCCACATTCAGTGAAATATCTTGGTTTTTAGTCCACAGCCTCCCCTGTCTCCACCCAGCAATACATGGAAGTGTTACAGTCCAGCAGTTCTGTGGGATGATAAAACCACTGGGAACAAAAAGGACCTCTTAAAACTGTGCAGACCAAATTCCAGGGAGTGTCAGCTCTACAGTAGGCTGGCCTGGCCAATGCCCAGGCAGGCTCTAAGAACACGCAAGCATGGAGACTTCACAGTCCTCTGGGCAACCTATGCTTGACCATGCTCATGGTAACAAACCAGTCTTGTCTTATGTTTAGATGGTATTCCTTGTGTTCTGATGTTTGCCCACTGCCACCTGTCCTGTCACTGGGGACCAACAAGAAGAGTTTTGCCCCCTCATTTGTATATGTTGATGAAATGCCCCTGTCCAATCTCCTCTCCGGGGTGTCCCAGATTCCTCAGCCTTTCCTCCTGCGAGAGAAACTCCAGTCCCTTCATTATGTTTGGTCGTGCACTGGACCCACTACAGCTTCTTTAGTGGGGAGCCCACGCCCGGGCCCAGCCTGTGCCTCTCAGCGATGAGCAGCTACTCCTGCCCGCTCAGCTGCCCCAGCGCCGGGCACAGGGCCCGTCCGGGACAGCGGGAGGGAGCACCCTCTGCGCCGAGCGGGGCAGGGATGGCACGGCACGGCACAGAACGGCATGGTACGGCATGGTATAGGCAGGGATTGAAGGGGCAAGGCAAGGCTGGGCAGGGCTGGGCAAGGTAGGAATGGTCTGGAATGGGAAGGGCAGAGCTGGGCAGCAATGGGCAGGGCAGGGCAGGGCTGGCCCGGGCAGTGCTGGGCTGAGTGGCCCCGTCACGCTGATGCTGGCTCGGCCTCCCGTGGCAGCCCTCGGTCGCCGCCGCCGCATGTGGGTCCCGAGGCTCGGGGGTGTCCCGGCGCGGCGTCCTCACCGTGTAACCCCGCTCCAGCTCGCTCTCCTCATATCGGAAGGACGGGATGAACACCTCCATGCCGCTGACCCCGGCGCACCGCCGCCATCCGCGCGCCGCTCACGTGACGTCCGCACGTCACGGGGCGGGGCGGGCCCGGCGCAGCCCCGCCCCCCGCGCGCGCCCGGCCCAGCGGGAACGAAACGCGGGAACGGCGCGGGGGCCTCGGGAAAGGCGAGTTTTTAATAAAAACACTGTTTGGGAGCATCGGCTTTTGGTACGGCCAGACCTGCTGCGTTACTTCGGGTCATAGAAGAATTAACGGGAAAAAAACTAACTTCCAGATGCATGAATTGATCCAGCCCTAATTACAAAATATTTAGGGTTGGAAGGGATCTCTGGAGATCATCCAGTCCGGTCTCCCTGCCAAGGCAGGGTCATCTGGAGCAGGAACGTGGCCAGGCGGGTTTGGAATGTCTCCAGAGGGAGTCTCCATGACCTCGCTGGGCAGCCTGTTCCAGTGCTCTGCCAACCTTAGTGTAAGGAAGTTCTTCCCGGTGCTGAGGGGGAACTTCTTGTGTCTTGGTTTACGGCCACTGCTCCTCATGCTGTCCCTGGGCACTGCTGAGAGGAGTCTGGCACCCTCCTTCAGACACCTGAGCTTGAGATGCACCTGTGTATTGATGAGACCTCCTCTCAGTCTTCCCTCCTCAAAACTAAACAGGCCCAGCTCCCTCGGTCTCCCCTCACAAGAGATGCTCCAGACCCCTCACCATTTTTATGGCCCCCTGCCACTGAACCCTCTCCAGTAGCTCCTTGCCTTTCATTGTGCTGAGTCATCCGGAACTGGACAAAGCATTCCAGATGAGGCGTCCCTAGGGATGAACAGAGGGGCAGGGCCCCTTCCCTTGACCTGCTGCCCACACTCCTCCTGATCCCATTGCACCCCCCGGCCCTCAGGGCACACTGCTGGCTCGTGGTCAAACTTGTCATCCAGCAGGACTCCCAGGTCCTTCTCTGCAGAGGTGCTCTCCAGCAGGTCAGCAGCCAACCTGTGCTCCTACTTGGGCTGACTCCTCCCCAGGTGCAGGACCCTGTATTTGCCTTTGCTGAACTTCATTACGCTCCTCTCCACCCCATTCTCCAGTCTATACAAGTCCAGCTGAATGGTGGCATACAATTCTGCCATGACCAGGTTGGTTAACAAACACATGCAGCACCTTTCACAGTACCTGTTTTGAATGAACATGACCTTAAGGGGGGAGGGAGGGAGGGGGGAAACTAAAAAAGTAGCCCTGCAGAAAGATGCCCGTGTGGTGTCAATTCGTGAGATGCTACATCTTAACTTTGTTAATTAGACCAGCAAACAAACCATTTCAGAGATGTGCAGATGATTTCTAGCCATAGGAGGAATTAAATAATACTTCTCACTCTCCAAAATAAGCAGCTGTTTTGATGTCTTCAAGAGCAATGAAGCAGAAACAGAAAGTGGAGTACCAGGTGCATTTAGTAGGCAATACTTTTGTGCAGGTAAACACTCCCGCCTCACACAAAGTTGCTAACCCCAAGTTTCAAACCATTTGGAAGCACTGCAAAATGACAACAAACTGGAGCTGTATTAGATGGCCATTCCTCAAATCTCATCTTGTAAGGTTTTGTGAATGCTGGGGAGTCTCAGATGCTAAATGGTCTGAGATATCCAACTTCACCATCTCTTACTGATCTTTCAGAGAGCAGCTACCATTATAAGTTCATGTGTATACAGGGTTTGATTTTGCATAAGCCAAGTCAAGTACAATAACCTATCTCAAAAAAAGAAAACAAACTTGTCTGATGTCTGTGGTTATACTATCAGCTTTTTGAAATGTCTTTTGAAAACTAACTTGCTTCCTTCTAGATCAGGACACAGGGGAGGGAGAGGGGACATTACAAGCTCCTTTCTCCTCTATTTCTCTTTTCTGACAGGTAAATTGTGCTCTAAGCAAACACCTGTGATCCTAAGAATTCAATACAAAATAGTCCTTGCTTGACTAAAACCAAATGGACTAATGCAAACTAACACTAGTTCACTTTGCTAAACTGAAGTAAAATAACAAACAAAACCAGGAAAAAGGGAGCTGTAATCAAAGCCAGATGTTCCTCAGGCATCTGTTTCTGTGCAACACTGTTCCTATGCCAATGCCCTCCACTGCTGATGAGCATTAGGATGGTTCCAGCGCTGCTCTGCAGCACAGGGGACAAGAAAATTGTATCCAGTCCCTGTGTGCTCTCCATCATGTTCTTGCTCTGACAGGCATTCCTCTCACAAAGCATCCTCTGATTAACACTTTACAGTAATCCCGGGAAAAGACTACCCATGCCGTAAGTCTTACCAGGCTGGGAAATGTGGGCATGCTAGAGAGTAATTATCATGCTATCGTTACTGTTATTCTGGCTAAGACTCCGGTCTCCAGGCCTAGTTTCTGTTCTTCCTGTAATACAAAGTGGATGGATAACTTTAGTGACATTATTTGTGCCATAATAGGTTTATGCTGATGAGAAGCCAACAGAAGAATTCCATAAGAGCACTGTTTGTGCTTGTTTGCAATCTATTAAGCAGTAACTTCAAAAAGGTACTTTTCTCCTTAATATCATATAAGTTATTAACAAAGAAAAGTTTTAGACATTAATCTGGTTTCAAATTCAATAGAACATAATGGAACTTTTGACTGTGCATCAGCCAAGAGGAACAAGGAAGATTACATAGTGATCTGCATTCAAATACATCAATATGTTTTGGAATGTTAAATACTTAATTTGCACAATATATCATCATTAGTTGGCTAATCTTTAAAGTTACATCTAAAGAAAAAAAAGGATTTCTCCACATGGCTGGCTGGCCCAGGGTTGTCTTTCTAATACATTGAGGATCAAAAATTTGAGAAACATTAGTTCATAAAATATTATCAAAGTGTGTACAAAAACATCCAGGATTCTTGATTTTGAAAGCTAACTGCACAAATGATACAATGCTTCCCACAAATAATGAAGCAAGAACATATTTTAAATGTAGCTTGACTTGAACCAGTGTAGCATGTATTAAAACCATGTTAGTAATCTTAAAAGCAAAACTGTAAAAGAGTTGAGCTCTACTGGTAACAGCGACTTAGATTGTTCAAATTCATCTGTTGAGCAGGCTCCCAAAACTACTTTAGGAAATGTAGTTGTTGGTCTTCAGTGCTGGATGTTTTTACAGGTATCAGTATCTTGGGTTATATTCTTAAGTTAACTTGCTCCAGAATGTAAAGAAAATTAATATACTCCCTCCAGTTGCTATTACCTGTCATCAGATTCCACCTTTAACTTCCATGATTACAGAAATGAATCTACAAATCATCAGTCACTCCCTCTGTTGGCCACTTCTGTGTTTCTTTTTTTGCCCAAAGTAGTCACTGTGTGGTTTCTCATACAAAGAGTGGGGATTTAACATTCATCATGTTAGAATGGTTCTCAGGAGAGAAAAAGGAACGAACACCGGCAACTCCGAGAGAACAGTTTCCACTAATTCTCATGATTCGAGGACTTTCTGTATGGCTAGTTTTCAGAATAGAAGTAGGCAAAGAAATACGTATGAAAATTCTAGTAAAGGTGATGTCAAATACACATGAAAACAGGAGGCCAGAATAAAAAAAGAGATAGTTCGTAATTAGATACTACAGATACATGGTTTATCTCTTTTATTGCCCTTCCATTTTCACAGCATATTTCTTTCACTTTGGTTTTCATACAAATATCCTGCTAGAAGGATTCCGCCTAAGTTGCTTTGTGTACTCTTCTGAGATGCTCTTTCCTAATAACAGATTTTCTTAATGATAGAAAAAGATTGGGATCCATATACCTTTGCTATGTTAGTCATTTCCTTATTAATCTGGGGCGTGGGGGGCAGAAGGAAAGAAAACAGTGTTTTACCATGGAAGTCAAAAGATTATTAGCAAGTTCATCCCTGATTCAACTATGGAAGACAAGAGTTTTAAAAAAGGAAGAATCATCTTAGCAGGTAACAACACTGAGCAACCTGAAACTTCAGCTCCTTACCTGCTGTAGTACTGAACCTTTTCTTCTTACATGATTGTAGTGGACTCGTATTTTGCCATGGATTAAAATTATTCCACAACCTATTCTACTCTAAAGTAGGAGAAAAAAAAAAAAGTTTTTTTTCCCCATTTGTTTTTCTTTCAGACAATCATTTCACTATGCACATAATTTTAGTGCTTGTTGGCTATTCACTTAAATGCACAGAATATACCAGCCAGCAACTCATCTCCACAATTTGAAAGAAATTGACATATTTGGGGCATGAACTCCACAGATGCTGAAACAAGCTCCCACAGGAGGATTTCAGAGGGAAAGCAACTTAGAAGAAGGAATAATTGATAGGGAAGCGGTATGTTTTGTTTTTAAAAGGGACAGTGACTAAAGAATCAGAGACTGACTGTACACCGAACATCAGTTTAAAAAAGAAGTAACATTTTCAATTTGAACCAATTCAAGTCATGCATTTTTAATTCAAAAAGGAACATGGACATGATGGATAGAAGAATGGG
The DNA here is from genome assembly GCF_047495875.1 of Pithys albifrons albifrons. Classification (NCBI taxonomy): domain Eukaryota; kingdom Metazoa; phylum Chordata; class Aves; order Passeriformes; family Thamnophilidae; genus Pithys; species Pithys albifrons. The sequence goes on along the minus strand of NC_092497.1, from coordinate 38,162,067 downwards.
AATGATTTTTCAGTTGCTGCAAACATGTACAGTCTGCTTTAACCTACAAAGTACACTAGACTTCAGTAGCACCTTGTCTTTTACACAATATTCCAAATGTATTTCATCATTTTGCAAACATTCTTTTTATCCATGCTAGTGATTCTCCCATGGTACATTGACTTCGAGTTTTAAGGAAACACTTGTATTTAGTACAATGCATAGTAAGTGAGCTCCACAGAGGAAATAGTTCAGCAACACCTACATTCACCTGGGTTGAGAAACACCTGCTAGTACCTGTTAATTATACTAGGAAAGACAACAAGCAAACCTTCAATCTTCATATGTATGGGAATATACACAAAATAAATGGACAGATTCTTGAAACAACCAGAGTTTTATGCCAGCCAAACATGACAGCTGATCAGGATCTTCTGTTCAAGGTAACCTCAGGATGCAGAAAAAAACCTACCATTTCTTGTATGAGTAAACAACCCTCTGTGACATTGAGCTTCAGAAATGCCATTATCCTTTTGTTCCCCAACAGGCTTTGGGTTTTAAGAAAAAAACCTATACAACTCATTCTTGTTTTCAGTTGTCCAGTACAGACTGTGACACTAACCCTTGCTAGAAGACTAACGTGAAAGATCTAGCTCATTCTCTCTTCGCAGAGAGAAGGAACCTATTCCATGATTCACCTGAATTCTAATCCTGTTAGAAGCAAAAAAGAGATCAAGAACTAAGAAAGCTGCATAAAACACTTAAACAAAAAAGATCATGAAAGGATATACTTACAGATTTTGAACTCTGCATGTCCAAATTGAGTCTTTAGTTTTGGAAATACCATTTTCACTCTGAACAGATCAAACCTGAAGTGTAAAATTGAGCTGTTGAGCTCTTGGTCAATTTTCATTAGCACTGACCAAGTCAAAGTCAAATGCATCATAACACTTAACACATCTAGATCAGTTTTTCCATCATAAATCTATTGCACACTTGAGCTTTTAAAAAGAAGTTACAAGATAAATGACTGAACAAACACTGATGCATAAGGTATTTATAAGCTTAAGGTTTTAGCATTTAACCATTTAATAAGATGCTTGATAAAGGCTTGGTAAGTTGGGCTTTTTTGTGTTTTCTTTTTTCTGCTCTGTTTCCTTTAAGACTCCAAGAAATACTGATTAACAGTGTTAAAGGTTCAAACAAAGGAAGGTGGTGTTGGGAGGAGAACCTCAGAATTTTTCTCACCCTACCAACACAAAAGTTTGGGCATTGAAGTGCCAGGACTGAGGACAAAAGAGTGGCTGATGACTTCAGATTCCAGCTGAATGGTGGGGTGGAAGGGGAAACAGAACCCCAGCACTTGGGGTTGGGAGAAGTTTTTCTGTGTGCTGGCTTGACTTTGGGTTTTGGGCAGCTGCAGGAAAAGAGCCACTGTTTGCTAAGGTGGCGAGAGCTTGTTCTGGCTCTGTTCCTGGCCTTCCGCCCTCCATCTCTGGGCATCCTGAGCTTCAGAGAGAGAGTCACAGCTGCTTCAGGACACACTGCAGACCTTTTCTTCCTGGGGACTGACTTTGACTGCAAGGAGATTTCTGGGAATTACCATCACTCCTCAACTCCCAGCTTCTCCTTCTTTTTGAACAAAGGACAAGGGGGGGGGAGAGAGAGAGAGAGAGAGCAAGAGAGAGCGAGAGCGAGAGAGAGCGAGAGCGAGAGAGAGCGAGAGCGAGAGAGCGAGAGAGCGAGAGCGAGAGAGCGAGAGAGCGAGAGCGAGAGAGAGCGAGAGCGAGAGAGAGCGAGAGCGAGAGAGAGAGAGCGAGAGCGAGAGAGCGAGAGAGCGAGAGATCGAGAGAGCGAGAGAGCGAGAGCGAGAGAGAGCGAGAGCGAGAGAGAGCGAGAGCGAGCGAGAGCGAGAGCGAGAGAGAGCGAGAGAGAGCGAGAGCGAGCGAGAGCGAGCGAGAGCGAGCGAGAGCGAGCGAGAGGGAGAGCTGCTTTATCTCTGCTTTGCTGGGAAAAGAGAGAATTCACCTCGAAGCCAGACCAGGTGTGACACTGACACTGCCCATAAATATTTTTTTTTTTTGGGGGGGTTTTCTTTTTTTTGGTGCTAGGGAGAGTAGTCTGCTCTGATCTGTTTATAGTTACATCTATATACGTATCTATCTATCTATCTATATAGTAGTTAAGAACAGTTACCTTCTTATATCCATTTTCTAATTAAAGTTCCTTTTTTTAAAAAAAAATAATGAGGAGTGATGTGGTTGTTTACGAGGAATCCTCTCCTCTGGTTTTGGTAAACATTTTGGTTTCCCTCAAACTAAGACAAACAGAAACAACACAAGACAGTAATCTGTATAGTTGACACTAATTTTGTTGCAAAAAGAGTATGATCTTCCAGCTGAATTTAGGTTTCCATTCTGTTCAGAAATGGTACTGTGTGCTTCTTTATATTTGACCACAAATAAATGAATTCATGGGCTCTTCCTGCAGTCTTATAATTAGCTGAAAGGAACAGCTTCTCCTGTATTTTATATGATTAATATTTGTCTAAAATTTGTTATATTAATACATGCCATTGGCAAGTTCAGTATGTCATTAAAATGACAGGACAGTACATCCTATGTAAGTATCATGTACTTCAGAAGCATGCTGCTCTGATTTCTTGCAGAAGGGATAACCAGTCCCTGCAAATGTATTTTCTACTTAAGAAAATCCACATAGAATGCTAGCTCTTACAACTAACATGCACTCAGCTAAATTGCCTACTTTTCTTCCTTCCAGATTACCATAATTGCTGCAAATTTCTTTTTCTTTTTGTATCCTGAGATCACTGAAGAAATTTATCAGTCCAGTATTTGATCACACTGTTAATTTTAATTCTGCAAAAGCTTTGTAAACACCTGAAGGAGATTTCAGTTTGTCTGTCTGTTGCCCAAGCATCAGTCTTTTTACTCTATGAGTAATAACTCCTTATTGTTTGCCAAAGCAGTGACAACCTAAGGTGAAAAGAATACCTGTAATAAAGAGGTTCAGAACTAAAACCAGAATAGTTTACCACAAATGCTTGTTGGTGGATTTTTAATACCTTCTCCAGCATCGTTAACTAAATGTTGGTTTTGCCTTTGTTCTGAAGAGTAAGTATCTAGAGACACAAAACCAGAGTGTTTAATGTTTCACATGGTACATCCCCTTTATTATTGTAATCACAAAACATGATTTTGTACAGGAATGTTAAAGTGAGCATGAATTGATGCAATTAGATTTGTTTCATAAAGATCAGGTAGACATACTACAGAACATTGGATTGTAAAGAACAAAAATATCAGCTTTCTGGCCTTGCAGTGCACACTTTAGTGCAAGTATTAAGACAATAGTGTTCAATTCAGCAATGTATTGCAGAACATCATGCCACAGTCCACTTTCAGAGAGGGTCAGGACATGCAGCTTGTTAGTAAAATGCTGTGGTATATAAAAAAAGCCACATGTTAATTCATAAAATATATAGTGGTTTATTTGGATGATTTAAAGTGATTTCACTGTGGAATTTAGTTTTATCCAGGAAAACATCCAGCGTGTCTTGTCATTTGGAATAATCTTCTTTCAGGCAATGGCTTTGGCTTCAGGTAGGAATGCCTCCCAGTATTTTATTAGCTTGAAGAGAAGGGAAAATCACTTAAGTACTAAATGTTGGAAAATACAACACATACCTACCTCCTCTTGTGGCAAACTTGCCTCCACTAAAGTAAGAACACAGGTGCTTACTCATTCATGATGTTACATAGTGCAATTAAAAACACAGGTAATAAATACCCAAATCTGCTCATAGCCACAGATATGTTACCACGTGTTGAATAAAATTCTATGGAATGCAATTATACATTTTTTTGAAAGCTCAGTCTGCAATTCTTATGTCTAAGAATACCTTTCTTTTTTTTTTTTTCAATTAAACAAATATGGAGGGTTATATTCCTGGAATGAAAGTCCAGACACCTTTTGGGGAACAAGGCCAACTTCTGAGACACTGGAAACTGTTTTAATGCTTTACAATATTCATTAATATTTCATATTCCTAAAACAAAAGAGCAATAAACATTTAAGTATTGAAGTTCTGTCAGTAAGGGTATAAGTACACACTGATTACAACTTATTCTAATCTGTAGGTGGAAATACTACTTTGGTTTTGGAGGATGACAAGACCATGAGATTGCCCATATCCCTAAGGGAGCTCCTCCCTTGCTTTCCTGAATTCCAGCTGGGGAAGGGAGTATGGCAATAGCTGGGAATCTGCTATCATCATGGCATTCTCTAATATGGTAGACCAGTAGTTCTTTTTGTTTTGGAAATTACTATATTTAAAGCCCAGCTTTTTCTAACAACCTTTATATGGAACGTATTAAGTATTAACTTGTACAAAACTTGAAGTTTATCTTACCTGCTGCTGTGTTTGCACTAACGACTCTAAGTACTCGATAATAACAGTTTTAAAGTCTTTCACTCGTTCCTTCTGTTAATAAATAAATTATGGAATATTAATCTCTTAATGGATTTTACTTGGAATGTCAATATTGTCTAAAGTAAAACTGTCATTTAGTTGGACAAAATTATACATGCCTCAAATCTTCCCACTTCCTTGCGAATGGTTTTGGAGATCTGTTCAAAATCTTTTTCCCCTTGCTGAACTTTTGTCTCCCACTGGCAAAGGAAAGACACGCAGAGGTAAGAGTTTGTGTTATTCATTCAGTCTATCAGTATCTAAGCTTTTTTTAGAATATTGATAGTCATTTATGAGCTAAAAGGACTCATGTGATTTTTTTTGCCTACTTAAGAGAAAGTCTTACAATAACAATTTCAAATTTGCATAATAGGATGTCACCACATCAGTTACAACAATACTATCTTTAAGGTAATTCTATCTGTAGAGAAAATGTAAAAAAACCTTAGTATGGCTACTAGGAACACTTTATAACATTTAAAAATTATTCTTTAGAAAAGAAAATGGATCTCAAAGGTTTTATTTGCTATTCGCTTTACACGTATAATAGGAAATTAGTCTAAATTTGTCTAATAAAGCACCAGAGTCTCAAAGGTTAATTCCCTGTACTCTCCTCAACCCAGAAGAGACAATTAAATCTTCATCTCTGCCTACAGTCAAGTATATTAATACCTCTATCACATTGCTATTGAAAAGCTACTGAGGATGTGTTTGCTTTCCAATCAGAACACGTTGCTTTAGTAAACCAACGCACAGGCTTTCTTTTTTAGGGTAAACTGTTTTCATAGGAAGTAGGAGTAGAAAAGTTATTGCAGGTAAGAAGATCACTAGAGAAAAATTCAGAGGGAAGAGTGTTTCTTACAGGGTTTTGCCATATTGTATCCTGAGATACCTGTCAATAGGTTGCATCTCCTTTCTTTCTGCAAAAAGACATGCAGCTAGACCAGATCACCAACATCTACATTACCCTTTTGTAACTGCTTTACACACCTATTACATTATGAAGTGTAAGCTATCTGTGCAGATACACTGAAGCCACATGGAGGCTAGCAGTTATTTAAAATGCAACTGTATCTGTTCATCTCAACATATTAACTGAGTCATGTGAACATATTCAGTAAAATTTATCTTCCTCAGAAAGAGAGTGCAGGGAAGCAACATGCTTCAATGTAGCACATTCCTGCTTGCAATCCAGTGGTGCTCCTTACCCACTTATCCATTCAGCACTGGATTCTATTGACCACTGGATTGCTTTCTGCATTTTGTGTTGCAGAGTGAAGCTACTATTGTCATATGACAAACATCATTTATGTTCCAATAAACATCTCTGTATTTATATTTTTAGTTTATATTTATTCAGAGTCCCTTTACTGCCTTTTTAGATGTGCACTATGAAGCAGTAAGTCATAATAGGATGCCCTTCATGAAAGAATAGCCTAGAGACTTACCTAATAGCTCACACAATATAAAACACAGCTAAGGAAAGACAGATTAAGACGGCCTGTGCCTTCCTACCACATCAACTAGAGGTGCCTGAGATTTCTGTGGAAGTCTCTACAGATCTAACAGATCCAACAACATTCCAGTTTCATCATGGCCAAATGCCAGGTTCTATGCGAATTACCACAGGACAACAGTTTGCCTTGTTAGATGCTATCTCATAGTATCTATAAGATAGTCAGACATTATCTTACATCTGACAAGGAGAAATTTCTCCTTCAATAAGGTATTTCGAGTACTGTTGTTTACCCATGAAGAAACAACTGAGCCATGAATGATGCTCAAGCTGGGTAGGCTTCCACTTTGCCATTTCTCTGCCAGAAGGTCCACTATTACAGAATTCAGCAACTCTGAACACATTTCAATGGCAGCAAAAACTTTCAATCAGTACATTTAAATTGTGAATTTACTAAAAAGCTTCTCTAATGATCTAATAAAGTAGGAAAATTAAGTCCTTAAGATAAAATATAATTAATTCTTTTAATCTTGGGACTGGGAAAGGATCACTGATTATTTCCTATGACTTCCAATAATCAAGAAATGTATTGTGAATGGATGGGTGATATCAAGAAAGGGAACCAGCAAGAATGTGGTCACACAAGAGTGATACCAAATTTTCTCAATAAACAAAGGCCTTTATTCAGAAAGTCAAGTTAATGAGTAATTCCAATGCTCTATGCAAAGTATATTGATGGGCAAAAAGCATGTGGTTAGTGACCAATGAGGAAGCCAAACAAAGCAACTGTGTAAGAGAGCTTGAAATCTGCAATAATGTTCTTCCATTATTTAATAGAGAGTACTGAAGCATAATTAGAATGCATTAGTGTTAAATAATTAAGTTGTCCTACCTCCTCAATTTCCTTAGTGAAGCATGACAGAAAAAGTGTATAAATTATGACACTTCAACATGTTCGATTTATTTTTACTGAAATTACACCATCTATACATGCATATATATATATATATATATGGGTAGATATGCTACATAATTAAGGAAAACATGGGAAGAGTTGTCTATTGGTGGCCTTTGCTAGATTTAGACTAGTCATCTTAGATTTACAAACAAAGAGATGCTCTGCTGCCTATTCAAGCAATCGTTAACAGTTAAAAGCATTATCTTGTACACATTCCCCTCCTCCCATTTCCCAGACTCTGTATAGACAGTATTAGCTGCCTTACAGATCTTAAAATGAATAACAATTGCACACATCTAGTATTTCAAATAAACTCCTTTCAACAATTTCAGTAAACATGGAAAACAGCAAATAAGTAAATGGTTTGTAAATAAAAATGGTATAAAGCAGCATTAATGCAGAATGAATGAGCTAATGCAGCAAGTCTGACCTCCAGAATAATGTTTGATAACATTACCTCTTTTATCTCATCTTTAGCTTGCTGCAATTTGTCAGGTTTGTTGGCAAGTTGGAGCTTCGCTTCTGCTTCACGTTTTTTTTGTAAAGTAACCTGAGCATCTTGCCACTTCTGCCAGCATTTCATGCGATGGTCGAACACACCCTGTAAGAATAGACAGATTTATGAAACAACTGGAATTGTTAGAGCTATCTAGATTCTCAGCAGGAAAAATAATTCTGGATAGCTGGAGATTAGCTCGGTTGGTTAGAGCATCGCACTAGTAACACCAAGGTTGCGGATTCCAACCCCATGTGGGCTATTTCACTTAGGAGTTGGACTCAATGATCCCTGTGGGTCTCTTCCAACTCAGCATATCTGTGTGAAGTATACTCAAAGAAACCTTAGTGTGTCTCCCATGTCTTGCATTTCATTTGACAGCACGCTTGTAAGGCTCAACACCTTCCACAAATAACAGAGTACTTAAGAAGAGCCCTTTTCAGAGCAGAGACTTTAGTGCCCCAAACCATTTTATGTGCCTTGTTCCATCAAAGCACTACCAAAACAACCACTACAAAGGGTTCTATTATGCAGACAATTCCCTACATGCAAATTCTAGCAAACTTTTGTGCATACTGATTACATGGATATTCAGCAACACATTTTTGCTAGCAATGGACACAACAGCAGAATCAAAACATACATACTAATAATAAAAAAAAAGAAAGTGAAAAGAAAAATATGTACTTCCAATAACCTGGAAAATTCAAAGGTAATTCGAGAAAGAATTCATGGACACCCCTTCCCATGTCAAAACCTACTTATGCTGTGAAGTGATGTTTATACCTAAGTTGAGTATTTTCTTTAAGGAGATGTAGACCCAGAAATTGAATTTTTTTCTTACTTACAGAAACTACTGGCTATCTAACAAACACAGCTCAATTATGTTCTTGAAAATTTATGAGCACAGTATTAAAATAAGTAATCTGAAAGAAGCACAGGTACAATATGCTTAAACACAGTTGAGCACAGTGTCCCCAAACACTGTATACAATCAGTACTGCTCAAAGTAGATTTGAATTTTCTCTGGATTTTACTATTCCATTCACATTTTTGATCACAACTATTTTTATAATTGGAATAACTGATCATGAATGCATTCATTTTACTCAGCTAGAACTTCAGGCAAAACTTAACTGTCTTAACTGTGTTACAACGTGTGCAAATGCACACAATTCATTTACCCCAGATCTGCAAGTAGGGGAATGTTACTCTAAACACAAAATCAGTATTTTTCTTACTAGTACTCACCTTTACTGCAGCAATCAGACGAATGTAATCCCCAAGCAGCTCTGAGAACACATAGAAATCAGCAAAAGCTTGTTCTTGATGCAATTGATCTATCTTCTCCTCAACTTCTGCAAGCTGAGACAAAGCTCTAGATAGAGCAGTGTGGTCCTCAGAGTTACCTAACATGGCAGCACTTTTAGCAAAAGCAGCTGTGTTGGCTGAAAGTTCTGAAACACAGGAGTAATGTTCAGTACAACATAGTTAATTTGTTATACTACTCAGCAGCATAGTTCAGTGGAGCAGAGACCTCGGGCCAACTTCAACCCTAACTTCACCAACGGAAAAATAGAAGCTAAAGGTCATGGTAAAATACACAAGGAGATCACAATGAGCCACACTTAAGAGAAAGACTCCTGTGCAAAAACTCTCCACCAGTAAACGTTCTGCTGAGTCTGTTAATGTCATGCTTACTCTGTCTAGCAAAAGACTTAGAAAAAAATGTCACTTCAGTGCTATCCAACTGCCTAAATGAGAGAAAACGCAAGCCCACAAAACAAAAGCCAAGCCACTCACAGAGCAAATCCAGAACAAGTTTACACCACAGTGGTTTCTTTAAGTTCAGAGTGGAAAAAACCCCAACTCTTTCACCAAAACTACCACTCCCCTGAGTGGAATTTATTTCTGTTGAAATGCTTTATTGACTTTTAAATAACTTTTATTGTGCATACTCTAATGTATTGCCACATTCTGACATGCCTTAAAATAAAACATGAACAACACTCACACATCACATCTCTGGAGGTAGTTTTGAGTTTATTCATTAACAAATGCTGGTGTAACTGTATCATCAAATCCTACCTAAGTAATCCTGTACAAAGTTAAGTACTATGAAGGCCCTTTGAAGAAATGTTTAGTCCCAATTACTTCAAGATTAAAAATGCAGGTTTGTTTGCAGCTCTGCTACTCCTGCAGAATCATCAAACACCAGAAGTGATTGCAAAAAGAAAACGTCTTCAAATTTGTGAAACCTTTACAACTGAAACACAACTCTTAACCAACCAACCAGCATTTCTCAAAATCTGTAAATCAGATGTCAAATCAACAGTAAACCAAGATTTCCATTTTCCATTACTTCTCAAATACTCCTTAGTCCTGAGGAGAGTTGGCTAAAGATTATTTTACTACAGACAGTAATTTGTGCTTAGAATTCTGAGAGAACAACTTATGACACTCTCATGCACTTCTGAAAAAGCTCAAAGGTGAGACTACATTTTAACATAATATGATAGTGTCAGAAAGCATGATCTTCCTTGAACCACAAATTACAACTGTTGGGTTTTGCTTTTTTTTATTGATTTGGGGTGTGTTTTTTGGGGGAACTTGGGGGTTTTTTTAATCACTTTATGAAAATCCATCAAAAAAGCAAAAAGCACAGGCTGTTTATAAACTTACAGGCTTTACTTACCTTTAAAATAGGTAAAATAAGTAAACAAAAAGGTGATAGTCTGTGACTACTCATCTTCCCAGAAAAGTTTCCTGTAACAGTACCTTTGTGATATATCATTATGTGGACAAAAGGAAGAAACGCAAATTCCTGTGTAAGAGCTTAAACTCAGTTAACAGAGCAATACTGAACCAAAAGATGTTGAAATGGATTTATGCAGCCACTTCTTGTTCAGAAAGAAATTATTCTTGCCATGAGACCTAGACATAAATTTATGAGTGTCTACTGCAGTAGACTCACTTCATAGGTGTGGTATTGAAACAGTGCAAGGGGAGGGGGGAAGCTAAATTGATATAGCAACTCTAGGAATGACAGGTAATCTGGTTAAATTTAAGATTAAAAAGATTTACAAAAATACTAGAGCAGTTTAAGATAAAAGGTACGATTAGAAGATTTATGCATTAGAATACATTGCATAACTAATAATTAGTTAAGAGCTCTCACATGCCAAGCTCTTGTGTCATCAACATTTCCTAAAGTTCATGCAGTCACATAAAAGCGAAGTTACCTTTTCTGTGGCAGACTAATGCTTCAACACTGGCATGAAGTTTCCTAAGTTGCTGATCCAGATTCTCAAATTGCTGCTGTTTTTCTTCAAACCACTAATAAAAGATGAGTTAAGCATTACAAATTAGATTACCAACAACATTTCTGGTTCTAAAGAAGCAAATTATCCAGGTACTGCCAGGGTGGCCAACTGATACAGCTAAGAATTCAAGCCAATAAGCAAATTAATAACCCATTTTCTACTTCTACAGCTTTAAAATGCAATTGTTGAGGTTCATTAATTCGTCTCATTATTCAAGCCAAAAAATCAGCTCTTACTGCATCCGATTCATTCATCTTGATTGTCATTTTGTTGACAGCGTCGGCAGCCTTGTTCACCATCCTCAATATTCCTGCTCCACTCAGAGCCTGGGTGTTAACCGCTCTCGGCAGCTGGAATTGAATGACAAATAAGGGCAAACAGACTGGTTAAAAGGATGGAGGTTTAACTGGGCACAAGGGGGAAAGAAAGGGATATACTGTTTTCTTTGCTCCTGTGTGTTTCAATATTGTGGAATCTAATTTCTCAGATTTACTACTTTTACATTCTCAAGAGGAAAACTTAAAAATATAGACTATTTGCTTTTCTTCTACACCTTTACATTTAAATGGAACAAACAACCCACTTGTCCAAAGCTGTTATGAACTAGCCCAATGTCCTAACAATACAAAGAACAAACTATCACTACAGAAATAGAAAAGCTTAGATTTACAACAAATTAGACAAAAGAAATTCTGTAAAACATTTATCTATAATGCAAGACATGCACTGTGTGCTGATTATAAAAGGTTGATGACTTTTTGCTTCTCAATATAGGCTCAACTTCAAAACCTACCTCAAGTTTATCAAGACAACTGTGTTATCTGTGTAGGTACTGAGAAATCCTCAGAGGTAAGTTAAGAAACTTTACATTTTATTGGTATTATTACTCAGGCTACACTGAATATGCTACACAAGGTGGCCCCTTTATCAGACCACCCACCCTACATATGATGTTTTGTCTGTCAGCAGCATTGACAAACCCAGTGTAAGTTATCTATTGATGCTTTTGTCAGTAGTGAGGCCTCTGTGACTTATTAATATAACTAAGATACTGACATCAGCCAGAATATAGTTCAGTATTACAGTGAAAACACTATGCACATTTATAGAGATATTATGTATCTTTAACAATATATTTAGTATTGTGAAAGGTTCCAGATTGATAGTACAGGCGGGACTGAAATCCTCTGTTCACAAAACTCCCAGTTTGGCTACCAGCATTGCTAGCATTTTCACACTGTCCTACCAACAAAGCTTATGCTGAACTCCTAGAGGTAAGAGAACTGCTTTCAAGCTAGTTTAATTCTTGATTTGTTTAACAATCCGTAACATCAATTATGGACTTTCACCATGTATGACCAGTTTTACTCAGAACTGGAGAACAAGTCACTTGAAAAGTCACTGTAGAGCAAACAGGTTTTTGTCACTACCACTCCAAGATTTAAGATAGCCAGAGGCACACCATTATTTAAGTAGCCTCTGCCATTCTATCACATGAGAGTTACAGTCCAATCCGATTTTATATTAATTTAGGGGATTAGGTCTCAATACAAAGGGAATACATTGCTTGGTATGTTACTGTATCAAGAAACAAACAGAAGTTAAAAGAACTTAAATACCTCAGAACTTTCCAAGAATTGCCTTAAATCTGGATCCTGTAGCAAGGTTGGGTGCTTTACTGTTCGCTGTAGATACCTATGATTTTAAAAATTAAAATATCAGCTAACAAAACAAATGTGCCTGACTGAAAGTAATGCAGTGCCATGTACTCCATACAACAATATAACACACTAAAGGTCAGGCAGTGGTTTGTAACAATTCTTTTACATCAGAAAGCCTTTAAGGTGGCACCTATCATAACTGTATGTTCCACAGTGGTAAAATATTACTTCAGATTTTCAACAGCTGAATAAAGGCCTACTCTTTTAATACCATCCAATTTACACCAGAAAAAAAATGAGCTTGTTTAAACATTCTTGTATAGTGCAGTTAACAGGGTTTTTGTTACAGGTAATTCTGATCATTAAAGTAAATCTTGGACAAGCGACTTGATTATGAACCAGGTATGACCTACTTATAAACTGGATAGACTACAGTCTTCAACGGATTTAGTTCTAAAGGACTAATGAACACACACACACACAAGACTAAAAATCAATGCAACTCCTTCTCTGTGCAAGGGGAAGGAGGATTTTTTTTGCATTGCTGCCTAGATAAAATGTGTAATTTTTCTTTTATCACCCATTGAGTATGATCACCAGATTCTTATTTTTCTTCCTAAAGAACGTAAGGGTTGCAGTGAAACTATTTTATATATTAGATTGCTCAACTTTTCTTTGTTCTATACTCAGTATCAAGTACAAGTTAATGTGGCAGTATACAAGGGACAGGACTCTTCCATAACAAAGATACTAAAACGGTATCAGCTGTATAACAGCACTGGGTGACAGAGATCCAATATCTCTGAAACCAAAATTCAGCTAGTCACATCAATGACATCAATGTACATAATCAGAAAGACTTTGACTTTCAAGTGACTGAAGGACTCTTTTACCCATCTCTCTGCTCAATGGTTGATTTGCTATGGAACAGAGATGCTGCTGTGCCTTAATTGCTTCAACCCAAAACATCTAAATAAGCTAATAAAGACAGTTTTACTTACTGAATCTCTGTGATCTTAATTTCAAGTTAGAAATAAACTATCCATAATCTTCTCTATGAATAATGCCACATTTCTTTTTCTTAATTGGGATTATCCCATTTCTCCACAAAAATTTGACAGCTGTATACAGCCTCCAGAATTCTTCTAAATAAATTTTAGTTAGATGCACATATTACCTTTCTAGAGCTGCTCTTCTTTTCTCTACAAATTCAGTAGATGAAGAATCTTCTTTCCCCACTTTAACCTTGGTCATGCCTTGAAGAAAATGGCATCATTATGATTTTATTTTATCACAGATAAATATTTAACGTAACTGATATGATTAGAAGATAAAGCTCACCTAAGTTTACATATTTAATTCAAATTACAATAAAAAACACTACACAGGAACAGAAAAATAATCCAAAACATCAACACTTCATGCAACATTGTTTTGTGGCTGAAGCTCTATGAAATATGCAATTTCCTGTAACATATTCATTGTGACTAACAGCTACACAAAACTAGGTCAATTTGCATTTGTGAAGACAATCTAAATGCCAATCAGAGTTTTACTGGTAATTCATGTTGAGAAGAAGAAAACAGTTAGCCATCCAAAGCAGAATAGAAAAATAAATCACAGGTTATAAGCCTGTTGATCGCTAAGTTTATTATCAATATTTTCATTCATTCATTTCTTCAAGTTCTAAAGCTAGTAATTTTTTAGTCAACTAAGGCAAGCTTGCAAGTTCTGAAAATTCTGAACAACTATGAACTGAATGAAGAATAAAATCAGCAAAATAAAATACATGCAGCTTTAGAGTGCTTCCTCTGACCAAGAGAGCGGCCAAAAAAACTATGATGGTGAGCCAGTTATTGATGTGCCATTGTATGCGAAATACGCTCAATCTCAGCATCAGAAGAACTTTAAAACTGTCGGACTGAGGTCACTATTGTTCATGCAAAATACCTAAAGGTTAGCAACTTGAGTCCTACTAAAAACACCATGAAACACTGGACATTCATAACCTGTTCTCAGTTCCTAAAATACAAGAAGGGTATTTTATGATACAAGTCCAATATGACATAGTCCAATTATGATAGCTGTAGTGTATTTCTTGCTTTCTTTGTTCTGTGCTTCTCCAGCTAAAAGTTCCACATCTGTGACTCTGAATATATACTCCAGGGACCTGCAAGGTCAGCAGCTCCCAGTGTTGTTCCCTATCCCAACTCTCTTCTGGCTTTACAAGTTTCACACAGTAGACCATAGAGAAGACAAAGACAATCCTTACAGAAACAAGGGGGAAGCCTTAACCCCTCCAAGAAGCCTTAGTTTTCCTTTTCTCTGCAACATGATGAAAATAAATCTGATAGGCATTTTTTTCAAAGGTATATTAAATAGTGCAATGTAACTGTAAATCCACAAGTTTATCTGTAAAATCAGGTAGGTCTAAGTAAAAGGATTAAAGTATTCAAAGGTGAGGTAATTCACATACCTCATCTTTTTGCATTACAGTATTACTATATGTTAACATTTCATTGCAGAAAGCATGAAATGCTGTACTCAATACAAGAGATGCTTCACCTTAGAAGTTTGAACAGAGGTTCATAGAGAAAAGACTGAATACATAATCAAATGACCAGTATGAGAAATTCCTAACCTGTGATGGTTAATTTCTAGAAATCATGCCACGTTTTTTTTTCTGCTAATGTAAGCCTATTTGAATGCAAGAATAAAGGCTGATTCTACAGCCCAAGCACCCCTCTAAACCCCTAACAGGAAAGATCCATGACTTAAAAGATTGCTTTCTTAAAAAAAAAAAATGTGACTTTCACACCCATGTGTGTAAGTAATGAGGCAGTTTGGATGAATGCCCAGCTCTTAACCCACCACTGACTCATTTTTATCCTTTTGTTCCAGTCAGTAATTCATCACTTGAATTTGCAGCTAAGATCTAGAATTCCAGCCCCTCTCACTCATTACCAAAATAAAGTTGGAGCTTAAAACTCCAGGTGTTATCAACAGTGTAATGAAATGAACAGACCAAGGACTTTTGTACAATAGGACACTCCATAACACTGAATGTATGACATTATATATTATGACTTTAAAAATAAACATGTGCAATATAAACACTATATATCATCTTACTTTCAGATGTTTTGTCAGCTCTCTGCTGTAAGATGCGTTATTTTAAAACAGTCTAGAATCAATGCCTTCTTTTCTCCAGAATTACAGAATCACAGAATTACTAGAGCTGGAAGGGACCTCTGGAGATCAGTTAGTCCAATCCTGCTGCCAAAGCACAGTCACCTAGAGTACACTACACAGGAATGTGCATTTTGAATGTCTCCAGAGAGGGAGACTCCACAACCTCCCTGAGCAGCCTGTTCCAGTGCTTAGAAATGTATTGACTACATGCTTTTGAACAGAACTAAGTAACACACATGCAATGAAATTAAACTTTCAAGTGATAGTTTCATACTCTTCTGAAAATGTCCTACAGAACCTGTGTTTTCCCAAGCTACCCACAGCTTAAGAAAGTCTCAATACAAGAAACTGGAGTGGCAACCAGTACTTGCTTACACTGCAGTAAGTCCCACCTTTGTATAGATTTTCAGGTGTATGAATTTTTATGCTGGTTTTGTTCAAGTTGTACCTGCAATCCAGTCTAAGCTTTGTCTTGCAGGTGAATTTGACTGATGCAAGCACTACATTTCCATGTAAATGCAGACTGTCACAAATGCCTTAAATGTCGTATCATTCAAAGGATGTGACTGAAAATCTCATTCCATCTTTGTAAGGCCTTTGGAATTAAACTTATTTTTGTTATACTAAAAATTGATTATTAGAGAATCACACTTTACTTTAAAGATCTACTAAAAATTCAGGTCAAATTTTCAGTCTCCCAGACTTCAAAATGCAGGGCTTTTCCACAGAAGTATAATCATGAATTTCCCAAGACTTCTGCTGCCTACATGTACTTAGTCTCCCTACTCCTGCTTATATGAAAAGCTGCTGCTCCGACTAAACTACTGAAAAAGAAGTCTTGCCATTCCCTACCTATTAAACAACATTCTAGAGTCAATCACTTATTTATATGAGTAACACAAAAGTCTTCAACAGGTTTTATTGTTTTAAATGTTTGGTTATTTTTGAAGGACTTCTACTACTTCAAAATCATAAAACTCATTAATGCATTAGGCATGCTTCTCAGCTCATGGAGAAAGGATCTGATCCTTCAAGGCATTCATGAAGACTAGCACCACTCAAAATTGAGTTTTCATTAAAACCCTGCATAATTCATGAGAAGTTTTGCATTCACCATGATAAAAAGAAACAGAACTGAAGTATTAGAGAGGGGCAATATTATGTTAGAGACCAGAGTCGTGTCTAGTGCCCTGTCATATTTGGTCCGTGGTTGTGCTTGCTGATGTGGCATGAGAAAATACTGTATACTTTCCCTTTGGAAACTCGAACTGGAAGAACGAAATGTTAGTGTAACATTGAACTGGTGGTAACTTGGCCTCTGACAAAGGAATGATACAGAACAGAGACACTGTTAGCCTGGAGTCAGCATCCTGAGCTGATGCAGTCTCAGCTCCTGCACCAGCCACGCACAAGTTGATGCTGCGCTGCCAAAATTCCACTCCAGAGAGGGAGATATAAGGTGAGGTTCTGGGCTGAGGAGGATCAGATGTACATCATTTTGATCCAGGGGATGCCCTGAAGGTGCACTGCCTGCCTACCACACCTGACAAGTGCCATGCTCCATTCTCTTTCTCCTGCTCAGTGGCTTCTCAAGATTCCAGGGGTTGGTAATGTATTGTTTTCTGTCACGAGCAACTGATACATTTGCTTTGTTATTATAACTGCATTATAGGAAGAAATTTAGTTTGGATACTAATACATTTGCTTTGCTACCTCAGTCAGGTTTTAGCATCTTTTATTTTGTGCATGGGAATCCTCCTGAACCTGTAACATATATGTATGAAGCTCTGTATGCTGCAGGCAATTCAAAACAGCCCAAGTTAAAAATAAACTTTTTATCATCCTTGTTTTGATAGACTAATCAGCTTTTAAAGGGCAAGAGCAAAGAAAGAATTATAGATAAGAAACACAATGTAGTAAGACATATGTCCTTATTATCGACATTGGTCTGAGTTAGGAAGAGGCCATTACATATCTTTCCAATTTAATCTGAATTTTTTAAATATACAGAACATGAAGAGCATTTGGACCACCTGAGAAGCAGTAAGCATGTTTGTGCAGAAAAGTAATTTGTATCACAGTACTTAAATGTCACCTAACAGGTACTGTACTTACCTACAATACTTTTTTCTGGGGCTGGAGGCACAATATAACCAATATGCATGTACTTTGTTGCTAATTTGCTGTGCAAGCCAAGAAAATCACTGAATCTTCTTTTAACAGAGAATTCGTTTTTGTGGAACATGGAAAGTGATGTCTTTAAAAAAAAAAATGTTATGAATTACTGATCCATCTCAGCTATGACACAAAGTTATCCACAAACATTTGTTGCACTAGTTACCTTTGTTGTTACTCTGTATGCCATATAAGCATTCATGCCATCTCCTGTAAGAAAATTGAGATACTTATCCCAGGGCAAGGTATGGCAATCCCATCACACACTTTTTATTCCAAAATATACATTAAGTATCTTTCCATTTAGATACTAATAACTGCCAAAAGACAAGTGAAGAATAAATCATGCTAAAATTTAATAATACTCTTCAGAGAACTTGACAGTCTGAATTGCTAGACTCAAGGAACTTACCAACTTTCTCTGGGTCTGATACATTGATTTCTATATCAAACAAATCCCCATTTGATTCTTCTTCAATCTGTGTAAAAGATTTGCTACATTTAACAAGGAAACATGCATTCATCTTATATACAGTTACAAGGATAAGGGTATAGAGGAAGGAGGAGAAAAATTTGGTATGTTTGCACAATTAAAAAACACTTCCAGTCTCCAATGTGAATAAAATTTCTAACACTGACTGGGACTGTAACAGAGATCATGTGGTAGACTTGGCAGTGCTACGTTTACAGTTGGACTCAATGATCTTAAAAGGTCTTTTCCAGCCTAAATGGTTCTATGATTTAACTTTTAAGCCCTCCTGCAAAAGCTTTTAGTATGGCAGACTTTTTGCAGAAGTTGCTCACCTAAGTAATTTCAGTAAATATTTAACTTAGAGGTATGTTCATTGTATGACCTACAGTGACACTGTGGTTCAAACCCACTCCCATTTGCAATGTTTCCATGTGCCTCTAATCAAAGGACAGGCATTCCTTTCCATTAATAGTATCTGTAGAACAGGAGCTTAGGAAGGGAAATGCAGCAGATCAAAAATTTACTGCTACTTCTCTGAATTTCTAATCTTCCAGAATTTCATAATCTTTAATGTAGTACATGTAAGTTCAAAAAAACCGAGACATCTTAAGAAATGTCATGGCAGAAGAGGCAGTGTGCCAGGGCTTAAGGGGCAAAATCGGCATCAAATGCCATCATGTGGTATCTGGGGAAGCACCTGTGATCAAGTCACAGGTAGGTCTTGTTTGTAAAGACCTACCTGTCTAGGTAGCAAAGCCACTTAGCAAAGCCACTGTCTAGTAAAAGAACTCTCCAGAATGAATGGCATTCAGCAACACCCAGGCTTTGACTGGAACACCAATGCACACAGCAACATTAAAACTACCATTATGCTCAGCTGATTGTTACTATGCAGGATAATTCCAAAGACTACTTCTTCCGTTTCCCCATTAACAACAGTTTCAGAAATACAAGTTGACCTGTAAAATGCTAGTAGAAGTTATTTTACATTATTAACATTTCTCATGTATCAAGCTCAGCTTACTCCTACACATAATTTGAAAATACCTATTCTAAAGGAATGGAAATTCTTTCTCCTCACACTACGGATCTCCAGTGTAATCACCTCAGGAGTGAATTCTTACGGTATTTTCATGACTCAAAGTCACACTAAACATTAGCAAAGTGTGATGCCATGAGTCTGCAAGGAAAAACCAAAAATTCCACAAGACATTTCCACAATTGAGAAGTTTACTGCATACCTCTTCTCTGGATCTATCAAAAATCACTGGTGCTGTTACACTTTTTGATTCCATTCTGGGAGCTACTAATGTAGTAGGTGTTACAGGAGTGCTTGCAGGAGTAGGTTCTGAGGAAAGTACTGGATCCTTCTCTGGACTGTCCAACGAAACTTCTTCTGTTGCTTCTAGATAAACATTTTGAGTAGATAAACGTTTTGAGTTAGTTATGAAGTTCTTGTGAAACAGAGATGGAGAAGCATCACAAAGATAAAAAACACACACACTAAAGAACGATGATAAATAGCATACATTTGTTCAGGATAATTTCAATGTATAGCTAAAACTAAATGTGACATTAGAGCCTGCAGTGCAGACTGGGTTAAAGTAAGATTAATATTACTCTTTTTTGCTCTTTTTTTTGTATACTGTTCAGTAAGGAGTCTTTTAAAGTCACGGTTCATTTATGCATAAGATACTGTGAAAACTAAGGATTTTTTTTAAACACAGCTCTTTTTCACCACCTGTTTTGCTGAGCAACAGCTGACTTAGTCATATAGGCTGAAAACTGAGCAGACCATGCCATATATTGAATGAAGTTACACAACAATACTACACCCCCATCCCTGCCACATCTGTAGCCCACCACAACCTGTACAATAGCAGTATTAGCAGGTGAATTTTTCTGACTAGCAATACTATCTTTAGTCTCTATCTCCAGTCTCTGTGGGCTTAAAACAGTTCATTAAAACCACCTACTTTCTTTAAACTATGGACACATCCCCTCTCTTTAAGGAGGATGAAACCTCTGCTCTACAAATCCTGTGTGCTTTCCTCCACTAACTGTTTTTGACCACGGGCAAACCACACACTTTCTGGGCATAAAGAAGTGCCTGTTATAGTTCAAATAAATGAACAATGCTGCTCACTAGATGTGCATATTCAAGAATTCCAGTTCCTTAAAAGATAACATGAACTACAGAACAATCAACTGATACCAGGACTGACTTCCCAATCGAGCTCAAATTTTTTTTACAAACTGGACTTCCTGTGGCAAGTACTTGCCAAGCAGGAGAAAATGCATTAAAAGAGATTCACTCCAAGTTACACAAAGTTACAAAAAAAGTTTACTCTGCATTTTTTGAAAAGACTTGAGCTTGCAACTTCTGCTTAAATGAACCACTGAATTTTCAAAAGAAAATACTCCATCTTTCTTTCCAACTTTTAAGGCCTAGTTCATAATATAACTAGTCCTTACTCAACAGTTAAGAGGAGTTTTGAAGATCAGATCTACTTTAAAATTGGTGGAATAGTTAGATTACATGTAAAAAAAGTCCCTTTTTTGTCCCATGTAGGATTATTTGCTTCTCCAAAACTGCCTGTAATGTACTAGCAAGAAAAAAATAGAACAATAGCATCCAATGACACATGTATTCTTTACTGAAAAAAAAAGGAGAAATACTATGATCTTTCACAATCTACATATCAAAACCACCTAACTGTATACCTGCTGCCACTGATGCAGGAACGATTTTTGATTTTTTGATTTTCACATTTTACAGATTTTAGGAACACAGTAGCCGTAGCAAAGTAGATTTAGTGGGTTAATATTTCCAGCAGCTTGAGTTTAATGTCTATCACTACCCCTAATCCCCAAAGAGGAATCTCAAATTCCTCAGCTGTCTACTCTCTTTTTTAAGTTACAAGATTGAAGGGTATCAAAAGAAGACACAAACACAGGGCAGAGTGACCCAGAAGTTAGAACATGGGAAGAACTCCAGGAGCCTGAGGAAGAGGAGGATTGATGAAGAGGGGGTCTCACCAACCCCAGACCCAATTCTTGTGTGGTGGAATGGGAGTGGGACTGGGGTGGGAGAGAGGTGGAACTGGAAATGTGTAATGTGATGATTGGATGGATCATATTATAAAAGCTATGGAAATGAGAACTTGCCCACACACGTGTCGATGTATTCCTGGGCGAGTCTGGGTGCTCATTAAAGTGACTACCCTTTGTCTTATCTCCTGCCAAAATTTGGCATGGAGTCTTTTTTACGGACTTTTAAGGCATCACACTCACAGATACTCTGTTAGTTCTGTTTTCCATTCTACTGTAACACTATTTTTGCTAATCCTTAATAGTTTTCATAAATTAACAAAATCACACTTCTCTATTCGGGGATGAAAATGACTGTGTACTTAAATGTTGTTTGAGACCAAAGCCCATAATAAATGGAAGAGAAATCATCAAGATCAATATGCCTTAACCTGGTTTGAAGCAGGTACTCATTCTGGCTTGAGGCTGACAAAGTTTACTGTCATAATTTTGTTTTGGAGTATATCACAGAACATATCACAGAATCGCTGAGTTTGGAAAGGACTTCCGAGATTAACTAATTGAACTCCTCTCCTTGAGCAGAAACAGCTACAGGAGGCTGGACTGGATCACATCCAGATGTGTTTCGATCATCTTCAAGGATGATCATAAGTATGATCATTCAAGAATAGGGAATCCACGGGCTCCTTGGATAATCTCTGCCAGTGCTTGATGATACTCCCGAACTATAAAAAAACAAAACCATCTCTCTCAAAGGACAAAGAAAAGAAAACTGATAGTTTTTTTCTTGCATATTATCTGTTTTTAAATATGTAGCCACTGCCTCCTGTCCCATCAGTGGGTACCACTGCAAAGTCTGGCTTCTTTTTCTCCATTCCCTACCATCAAGTACTTATACCTATTGCAGGATTCCCCCCATTCCAGGCTGAACAGCTCTCAAGCTCATCTCCTATGCCGTACACATTACAGTCTCATCATCTTCATGTCCCTGCACTGGAGTCACTCCTGTCTATCCATGTCTCCCTCATAGTGGGTGCCTCAGACCTGGACTCAAGCCTCCAGGTGTGGCCTCAGCAAGGCTGAGTGGAGGGCAATGGTCACTTCCCTGAACCTGCTGGAAAAGCTTTTCATAATTTCAAGTTACAGACTTTCATAGATATTCAAACAAAACTGAAAGGCAAGCAACATTTTATATTTTCTGGTTTTAACATGAAAAAGAGTATCTAAGGCCTTTCTTTGAAAATATTTGTTTTCCTAGTATTGCTTTATTCTTACTGCTAAATATTGAAGACCTTAAGCATCTGCTGATGCTTCCTTTCCTAGCAACTCACTTCAGCCCAGAGTTATTTTTACTAGTCACACTTCTAAATGTCAGACCTCTACCACTCTGACATAGCTTGAATGTTTAAATTGTCTTATTGTCTTTGGAAGTTTGCTCATGTGAACACATAAATTTGAAGTAAACATAAGCAGAAACCGTTGTCTGGAACAGAAGATAAGCTATTAAAAAAGCCTTCTCCAAGTGTAGCAGTATTTCAGGACAAAACTGAACAGAACTGATTGTAAGACCTACTGTATCTAAGTCATAGCCCATGACCCTGATTGTTATACCAGGAGTACTAAGCACAACCTTAACAACAACAGAAATAGTTTTAACAGATCAGTCAGATATTAATAAGACCACCTTCTGACTTCAAAACTGTAGGTTGACATGTTTTTGTGCATTTGTTACTCGCAGAAAAAAAGCTGGAACACAAGAACCAGCTTCTAAGAAGCAGCAAAGCATTTGCACCAAACTCTTTCTGCCAGACCTATCACATGACAATAGCCTGACAGACACTATCAGCTACAACATTTTCTGCTCTGATGGGCCTAAAATACACACACATCTTGTCTGGTCCACAGAATTGTCATCTCCTTTTTCATCTCAACTTCAAGGAAACAAGCCTAAGACAAACCTATCATGCCCCAAAGTCGTGGGAAAAAGAACAATAAAAACAAACATCACTATAGCATCCAATTAATTGACTTTTCCCCATACTACAGTTGCTAGATACTTGCATAACTCAATCCATTCCCAAACACCTCTGAGAGATGAAAAAAGAAACTAACATAGACAGTAATCTTTTACCAGACTAAGGGAGAGAAAAAAACATACAATTTTCCACTTCTCTGATAAAGTGATAGAGCACCAACATATCGTCATAGATATGTAACCACCTGGACCACCAGAGGCAGAGGGCACAGATAGGTGTGCCCTGTCCACAGCATAACTGTGCAGTTATACACTGAACTTTGGGTCAACAATTTGGAATACTAGTCCAATAACTAGTTCTTCACTGTAAAACAGCAACTAATGGACAGTCAAGTTTTCAGATAAATCCCAAAATCTCTCAAGATACACCTAATATTACCTCGTTTGGAGTAACTCACCATTATGTTCTCTGCATGTAAGAGCTCTACAGAGTAAGATAAATCAAGTCTTTTTTTGGCAAATAATCAACATTCTGACTTTTATTCTTAAGGTGAAAGCAAGACAGTTTGCTTTGTTACAGAACCAAGAACCACAATGCAGCAGCAAACATCAGTGGTTTTCAATGAAAGCTGGAAAACTCATTTCTTCCACCTTTGAAACCCAGCTTTAATAATTCACTCATGAGTCGCTAGAGACAAGGTAATGAATATCTAAATCCTTTTACTGCACATACTATCCTGCAGCTGCCACAGAAACATAATAGCAACGGAGTTTTAAGTATAATCGAAAAAGCAAAAAAATTCCCAGGTTCTGTACTGAATTAAAACAGTACAGAAAATTTGTTCTGCTTCTTCTCCTTTTCCATTAGGTGGAATAATGAGAAAGATTTATTAAAGTCTACAACAGCCAAAGAGGGATCCTATCACATCTGTCTACCAGAAAGTCTGAAAAACTAGAAATATTTCTGATCCCTAAGCATGACAGTCCCTCCTCTCAGGAGCTACACACAGGATTTCCTTTGCCTGGATTTCATAGTGTCTAGTAAGTAATTCAATGTGAAGGAACAACAGAAGGTACAAAGCTCTGGAGCTTCATTTTCTTCCCTCCAGTTAAGTGCTCCTATAAGCTGTGCCAAGATAGGTTTCTCTGGAATTTCAACATGTCAAGGAAAGAAAAACAGTCACACTAACTTATAAATTAAGTCCTGCTCTCATAGAAAGCAATCATGCTGGAAGCAATAAAATAGATATCTCATACTGACTTTCCCACACTGTTTCTATACTGCCCAGCAAGTCAGTCCTAAGAAAAAAAGAGTTTTACTTGTGAGTGCACAATACTGCAACACAAATTAGACACAGTTTTCCTGAGTGTCCTTTCAGAATGACAGTGATACAATGACAAAAGTTCATCACTTGGGCTCAACTGCACTACAGTTACATTACAAACTTTCTGCTTAGAATAGGAAAATGTGAAAAATGTCATTTTCTGTCTCAGGGTCCATCAATCAGACCTGTTTTTTCCACTATTTGAGAGTATTAGCTGACTCTGTATATAAATTGAACTTTGAAAAACCAGTCTCAGCGGTGTTAGATGTGCAGCCTGTTAGAAACCTTCAGTTCAGTGCTGCAAACATTTAAGAGAATGTCCTACACAGCAAAACTCAAAACTCATTGAATCAGATTTTCTGTGTGTTTTTCTCACAGCACCCATTTCAGTTGAAACAATCTGGCTACAAACATTTGTTCCTTCTGTCTGGCTCTTCTCAATATTTACTCCAGCCACCTTTTTTTCTTAATACTATCCAAAGGAGAACAGGCTTTCCTAAAGTACACATTACAGATGGCTCTATGGTTATAAAAAGCTGGCTTTATATACTGAAGCTAAATAATCAAATTACTAACTAGTACTAGAAAGCTTCATTGCTAAAGAACTGATAAGGTAAAATAAAAAAAGGAAAAGATTACTGCTCTATTCTTTATTCCCTTTTTCTTTTAAAACACTTTCAGAGAGTTAGTAAACCAGTTCAGTACATTCTAACAGTGTCGTGAGCAAACACTAAGTTCAAATACATGGAAAGAGAAATTTAGGAAGTTTAGAACAAAGGTAATGACCATGTGTATACATGTATTTATACAAGATAGAACAAAACTAAAGGCTATAAAGCTTCTTTTCAACTGACTACATCAGGTGACTCTGAAGATGAGATAAGGACTGTCTTCACAGCACACTGCCAGCTGACTTACTCAACATGTAGCAATATGGAAAATACTAGAATTGAGATAAAATATTCAGAACCATCTTTTGACATATATATTAGATTCCAAATACTACACCCTCTTTCTTGAATAGTTAATGCTCCTACACCTGCAATTGACAGCAACAATAATCCATGTTAGGATGGTACTTTCAGTACCATCAGCTGCCAAAGACACAACCACATGCCAGTGAAATGTCAGAACTGGTCCCATGTGCCACTTTGTTAACTTTTCGTTTAAAACAAGAATTTTAAGAAGAAGGAAACACCCTCCAGTTTGCATTATTTTTGAATTCTCTCTCTTTGTAGTTAGAAAAATGACTGGGACAGCTTATGCAATATTATTACACAGAAAACTAGAATGCAACTTTAGTCATGTTTTTCATACAGATTTGAACATTTTTAATCACAGAATGATAAGTACTATTACTGTCAGCAGAACATGGTGACCAGCTAAACACTTCCATACTACACACTGACAGTACAAACCACTGAGAAACTTGCATTTAGTAAACATAATTAACTAATGTACTACAAGAAAGAAACCTGTACAACAGTGTCAAACTGCTTACCAGGTTTCAACCCTCCCTCTCAGAAAATTACATTCCTGCCAGTCCAAGGGCAAAACAGTTTGTGCAGGCACATTAGAAGAAAATGGTAATTACCAGCAAAGAGGTCTTCTCTGTCACCATCCAGCATGATTTCTGCTGGCTTTGGTCCACTGGAGTTTGTGCTGAGGTCTTCTGCAGGAAGACTTGCTGGTTCTGGAGATGACGGACTTGACTTTTATTTAAAAAAAAAAGAACAAAAAACAAACATAGTAAAATAATTAGCAGACAACCAGTTGTCATGTGTTGAAGAACAATTGCAACAAACATTTATTGCAAAGAAACCAAGACAAGATGTACAGAAAGGAAACGCTGTCAGCTATTTCCATTTCCCACTCCCAGCACAGGAACAATGAACAAAAGATATGGCCTAGTCAACAACTCTCCATTTCTTTGTCTGAGAAAAATAAAGAGTCACCAGTTTCCTCAGGTTTAATTAATGTGAAGCAAAAGCTGCTACAGAATACCAAGAATAAGTTCCTTAGTATTGCCAAATGTACCTTCATTATTAAGTTCCTCCTGGAAAGGCTTGAAATTAATCTGGATTTGTACATAGCCAAAAATTAATAAAGAAATCTCCAAGTGTTCTGCACCAGTTTTTCAGAGACTGAAAAAAAAATCATTAATGCCATCCAAATAATTCAAGGTTGCTTGGAGCCTTAAGAAATTTTGATAGCTTTGTTACAGGATTACTGCCACAGAGGGTCACATTGCACTGTACATGCAAACTAGGCTTGCCATAGATATGGTTCTTTTAATTCACAGACAACTAGAACTTGCTGTCTTGAAGACACTCAGGAAAATTAAAGCAACATTGAAGCTGGGCCACCAAATGCACAGCTTGCTTACAAAACACACACCTAATTGAAGATCAGTGCATCAGTTAGGAAATCTTTCTTCAATTAAGTATTTACTATGTTTACTGCCATAGTACTAGAAAATTTGCAAGACTCACTTCTCAGAACTACATCCAGTGCAGCTAGATAAGGAGTTTCAACAACAGGATATTTGCTCATGACTGTATGCATTTTAAGGGGCGTCTGTAAGCTGTGACACTACTTCCTTCCTAGTTTTTGCAACGTTGTCATAATTTCAGAACCAGTACTCAAAAAAATAGCAAATTTCTCATGCTACACTTCAACAAACACCGCAGACTAAAAAGACTGACAAATACTGAAATGACTCTGAAAAAGTCTGTCCAAGTTGTATTTTGTGTCGTCCTTATAACCGGCTGTGCAAAAGTAGTGTATGTTCTGACCCTCACGTCTACCCAGACCTCGCATACCTGGAATTATGGTACAGGGGTACTAAGTACAAATAGTAAAAATTCTGTCAGACAAATTCAGATGCAGTACAAAATAGTTCTACAGAGGAAAACAGAGTATGAAATCAAGACTACTGACCTGGAAAGCTTTACCCTGATGAAGACACAAGAAGAAAGAAGCAAATACAATAATACCAGGGAAATTATAATCCTCTAAACCAGTGTAGTGGTTTAGCCCCAGCCAGAGCCAAGCCCCACACAGCTGCTTGGTCACTCACTCCCCACCAGCAGGATCGGGCAGAGAATGGGAAGGGTAAAAGCCAGAAAACTCAAGGGTTGAAATAAAGAGTTTAATAGGGAAAGCAAAAGCTGCACACACAAGCAAAGCAAAACAAGGAATTAACTCACTGCTTCCCACGGTGTTGTAGTTTGGGATTATTATGTAAATTCTCTCCCCTGCCACTAACTGCCCATGCCAGCAGTTAACAAAAGAAGTAGTTAACTGCTGATCACTTGCATGGGGGCAGGTTTGTCTCTTTTGTTTTGGGGGACATCTTTCTTTCCTTAGCTCGACAGAACGTGGGAGCGTGGGAGCGGTGGCTGCCGAGGAGGGAAGCTGCTCCTGCCTGGCCCGGACTGCTTTTGGCCGCTCGCTGCTCCTGCCTGCCCCGGCACTGCTTCTGGCTGTTCGTGTTTCCTGCTTCTTGGACAAGGTACACAGGGGGAAGAGACAGAGTTCATCTGAGAGCTCACCACTCGTCTGACTCGCTGGACAGGGACTGGAAAACTCACTCCGCAGCCAGCCGGGCTGTGACATTGACACTGCTTAAGTATAACTTTCCTCCCGGAGAAAAACCTGCTGGGTTTTGTTGTTGGTTTTTTTTTCTTGTGGTGTTGGGGAAGCGGTTTGCACTAGTCTGTTTATATATAGCAGTTAAGAACAGTTATCCTTCTTGTATTAAAATTCCTTTTCTTAAATCTGATAAAGAGTGGTGTGATTATTGTGGAGGAGGTCCCCTGCCCCGCTTGTGGGTAAACATTTTGGCTTTTCCCCTCAAACCTAGACACACGGGCAGGAGGTGTTCAGCCATCCCCATGAAAGCAGGGCTCTATCACATGTAACAGTTACTGGGAAGGACAAAGGCCAACACTCCAAACATTCCCCACTTCTTCCATCTCCCCCACACTTTATATCCCGAGCATGATGACATACATCAAGGATGGAATATCCCTTTGGTCAATTTGAATCACCTGCCCCAGCTGTGTCTGCTGCAGTCTCCCATGCACCCCCAACTTCCTCACCAGCATTGGCAATACAAAAAACAGAGGAGGGGTTGGCTCCATGTAGGCATCAACATTGCTCAGCAATAATAAAAACATCTGTGTTCCACACAAATCCAAAAACAACCCTACACCAGCCACTCTGAAGAAAATTCATGTCACCCAAACCCAATGCAACCAGATTATGGTTGCAACAAGAAACTGCTCCATCCAAATGAGAGGTCATACCTCCCTCCCTTTGCCACTCTCTAAAAAGCACATATATAAGATGGGGGGAAATCAATAAACAAACCGAAGTGACGAAAACCAAAAGGAGCAGTCTGTTAAACTCTCAGCTGGATTTTGCCCTAAAGCCTGGAAAGAACATCAAAGAAGGAACACTTGGAAATGTACGTCAGTAGTAGAGTTTATAACCTTATAATGAAATACTAAGTATTTATGTGCCTAAAGCAACAAGTTAACCACAGGTCAATCCAGAGCTATTCCCAGTTTTAAGAAACAAACACATTCCTCCTGGGAATGGTTATAAATACCAAGTCTCTTTCTGTTGCTGACCTGAGAAAGATCCTGTCCCGTGGTGCTGTTCGTCAAAAATTCTGCTTCACAGCTATAGTTAGTATAGCAGTTACAGACAGCTTTCTCCTAATTTCATATGAGAATATTTGCAAAATGAAAAGACTCAAACAGACTTTAAGGGGAACCTCAGACAGCTCAAGAAGAAAAGTTTAATGCAGCTGGTATAATTTGTATACAAGACACAAAGTCTAGAACTAACACAAGAACATTTTCAGTGAAACTGATACTCTGTGTATTATTTGTTCGATAATAATAATTCTTGATAGAATAGATTTACATTTGTTATAAACATTAAGTTCTGTTTTTCAGAATAGGAGGTATTAAAGTTAGTTTTGCCGATGATTAACAGGTAAAGTGATTTTCAGCTGTGTATGGGTTTTGGCCAGGATAGAATTAATTTTTTTATAATGGCTTGTAGACTTCTACAGTTTGGATCTGCAACCAAAACAGTGTTGACAATACAGTCTTGACATTTCATTTATGGTTGAACTGTGGTTACACACTGCCCTGTCAGCAAGTAGGCTGAGAGTGCACAAGAAACAGTGAGGGGATGGAGCTGGGACAGCTGACCCCACCTCACCAGAGGGGTATCCCACACCTTGTAACACCATGCTCAGCAATAAAAGGTATGGGGAAGAAGGAGTACAGAGAGGATATTTAGAGTTACAGCATTTGTCTCACTAAGTCACCGTCAGGCGTAATGAAGCCCCATCTTCCTGGAGATGGCTGAACACACACCTGCCCGTGGGAAGGGGTGAATGAATTAATTATATTGCTTGTGTGACCAGCTTTTGCCACACCTATTAAATTCTCTTCATCTTTACCCACATGTCTTCTCACTTCTACCCTTCAAACCTTGTCTTCCACCCAGTGGGAGGCCATGAGTGGCTGCGCAGGGCACAGCTGCCAGATGGAACTAAGTGCAAGAAGCTGACAGATGAATAAGGTATCTCCCAGTCTATTAAACTTTCTGTAACTCTTTGGTATTTTTAGACAGCTGTCGCTCTCAGATAACATAAATTAAGGATGGGGTTAAGCATCTTCACAAACAGTTGGGACTTTATATGAAAAAGACAACATGTAAAAACTTATTAAAACTTATTCATGGTCTGAATGCTACATCAGCTTGTTTTTAAGAGTTTTCCAATGTAGCTTAGTTTCTTCTCCTCAAAACACACATCGCCCCCAGGGAACCACAAACATCCAGCAAGGCACAGCCCCAAATGTACCAGAAACTAGAGTCAATAATTCCTAATAATCTGCTAATTTTGCACAGCTAATGGGTCAGGGAGTGCTATTCAGCCTCTCAAAAACCCAAAGAGCACCCATGCATGCAAACCCTCAGAATATTAAGCTATTCCAGTTACAGTTTTCTACATATGCAGGCTAAAAGGCAGGACCCCAACTTTGCTTTTTTATCTCCACGAAGTACAGCTACTATGGTTGATGACAATGGCTGTCCAAGGAGGCAGCAGTTAGCACAGTGAAAATCTGCATCACAGACAAGAAATGGAAGATGTGACTAACATAAAACCTCAGGGCCCAGAGACTGACAAACAGCATAGCTGTTTAGAAATTTTAAACTTGATGCTAAGGATTCACAAAATGTCACAAACACATTCATTTCCTGAAATGTATATGCCTGTGAAATTTCTGAAGGACTCCTGAGCTGAAGGTTATGTGAAGGACTCAATAACCAAGACACCCAATGGCCAGGACATCCAGGCAGGCAGGACAGTCAGGAGATCCTGCCTTGTTTTCCTGAAAACTAGTTTCTAGCGAGAGGCTCATGGACCCATTCTAATTTACAATGGCAACAACAAGCTCAATTTTCTTTTATTGTTCATTACATTTGGAGGCAATAACTTAAGTATTTTATAGCTCTGACTTATCAAGAGATAAGAACAAGTTCTCACATTTTCTGTTGGCTGAAATTATAGCTCTAGATGTTTGAATGTCCTCCCCTCCTTTTAAAGTAGGGTCCTCCCCAGATGAATTCAACTACTTGTCTGGATCACTCCTAGACTCCTGCAGTCAAAACACAGTATGCTGACAAAAGGTGATCATCATATTATTAACAGATGTTCAGGTTAACACACATCATTGTCTGAAATGGGGTTACAGCAGCTCACAACTCAGAGCATGGGCAGAGAGAACAGACCTGACAGTAGAACAGCATCATTTCCAGCAGAAAGTCACAGGACTCACATGGACACACCTGAGCAAATGCCTCTGTGCCTTCACTGCAGCTTGCATTTAATATCAAGCAATGAGAGACACATTTCCAATACAATTACATCAATTAATCCTGGATATAAACTTAACTATCTTCAAAGGCACAGTACTGTATTGAAGGATTTAATATTTTCCTCTCAGATATTCCAATTGAGTCTTTACTGCTCCCTCAATAATTGCCACTGTTAAACTGAATGGATAACATTAAAGCCATCTAGGCTCTTGTGACCATCTAGTGCTTTGCCTCCTGTGCAAAACCCAAATGCATACTGCAGATCTTTGACATACACCAATAAACTGGCAAGATTATTACACACCCTGGCCTAAAGGACAGTCCTTGATAGATTACTACATCTGCTGCTTACTGATCATTTTCAAGTTCCTCCATGTATTTTTCCATTACAAAAAGTAGCACTAGAAGTAAATGGACAGCTTCAAGATGAATCAGCTGGGAAGCCTTTCAAAGTCCCAAAGCCTTCTAAGTTGGCTTTGGACCTCACTGACCCTTGCCACACTCTCACCTATGGTATAAGCAAACAAATATACAACCAATTAAAAAAGCATGATTCTCTTGTTATTACAGAACTCCCACTGCCATTTATGATCAGCTGTTTTATGAATATTTATCAGATTAAAGAAACACTCAAGACAGTAGTATAACTAGGCCCACATCATGAGACAATCAATTTTCTACAGAATATGGTGCCCTATACACTGAATTCATTATTTTAGCTAGTGAGAAGTCCAAAGACAATTTTTACGACTTCTTCCTTACAAATCTGACAGAAAATCACAAGATTAAGGCACTTCTCCAAACGCTGTAGCTAAGCAGATGTCAAAAAAAGCTTTACTAACACAGCTTTTAAAAGCTTCTGTATAAGCAAAGAGGTTTCTTCTTTCTGCTTAGAGACTGTCTTCCAAAAAGACTGTGTACACAAACACAGCAGCACAGTGGAACTGTCAGCCAAAACAACCAATACAAAGTGTGTTTCTTGCCAGTTTTTGCAGTTAAGCGTAACTTTTTAGTCATTAGAATGAGGATTTCTCATTGTTACTGTGATTTAGACACTAAATCTATCTTATCTCCTGCAGCTTTAATTCTAGACCATATCAATGAAGATATTGTTTATGTTACACTGGAGTCTTTCTCAGTGCACAGAACAAGACTTCAGCAATACACGCTGTGTCATACAAACATCCACAGAAGTCTACTCTTGCAACCTGTAGGTTCACATAATTTCCTATTCCTTCACAGCATTTTTCCACAGATCTTTTTCTATTAATGCACCGATTATGCATCTATAAAAAGAAAGAAAAAAAGGAAGTGGCTTGAGAGAAGGCAGGTGACTTTAAAGTACATTTAAAAGCCTCTTTGTACACTGGGGTTTTTTTGTTAAGGACAGGCAACAGCTAGAGTAAAAACAAAGAAACATGTACCTATCCTCTTACTGTAAAGGTCAGGGACAGAAAAATCTTCAGGAAAAGAGGAACAGAAAAATTTTCTTTTTAAATGGGCGACTGTGTAGAATCAATGTTCTCCCAGAAGATACTGGCAAAACACACAGGTGAAACGGGACCACAACCCCTGGCCAAGGCAGGGGCCCACCACAGCGAACGCACACACCAGCACTTCTGGTATCTCCTCTTCCAGCAGGTCCCGGCAGCCGCCGCAGCCCAGAACTGAGCCGGGCCCCGTGGAACAAACCTCGGAGAGAAATAAGTTTCTGCAAATTTTTGGAAACTGGAAGAGGACGAAGCCTCGGAAAGCAGCCAAACAAAGAAAATGGGTTGTTATTAATCCCCTCTAAGTCTAAGGCGGGAGGGAGGGGACGGACACAACACACACACACACGCAGCGAAACTGCGAAGAGGAAAGGTGGGAATGTTTAGTACCCCGGCGGCACAAGAAGGGGTTAAGAGGAGGGAAAGCGGCGGCCTGGGATAGTGGCACTGGCAGACAGGAGCTGTGGGATTGCTGTGTCAGAAGCAGCCCCGAGGGCAGCCCCCAGCGGTGGGGCCGGGGCAGGGGCAGGAGGAAAGGGGAGGCCTGGCCGGAGCAGGGGCCGCGGGCAGGGCGAGGTACGAGCGGCCCCACAGGGACGGGGCAGGGGCGGGAGGAGAGGAGAGGAAGGGCCCGGCGAGCGCCGGCCCGGCCCCACTAGGCTCGGGGCCTGCGGCGAAGGGCGGTCTCTGCTCACCTCCAGGGTGGACACGGTGCTGGTGAAGAGGTCCTCGCCGTCCTCCAGCTCCTCCAGGTCTGCGGGCCGCGAATCCCCAAGCGGCGGCGGCTCCCGCTCCGCCGCCATCTTCCCCTGCGGCCCCGCCCCCGCCGCACGTGACCGCCCCTCCGCACGTGACCGGCGCGGGGCTGGGCAGGCGCGAATGCAGCGACCCTCGTGTGCAGCTGCCCCTGCCACTGTCCCTGCCACTGTCCCTACCCCTGTCCCTGCCCCTGGCCCTGCCCCTGGCCCTGTCCCTGTCCCTGCCCCTGTCCCTTTCCCTGTCCCTGTCCCTTTCCCTGTCACTGCCACTGTCCCTGCCACTGCCACTGTCACTGTCCCTGTCACTGCCACTGTCACTGCCTCTTCCACTGCCACTGTCCCTGCCACTGCCACTATCACTGTCACTGTCACTGCCACTATCACTGTCACTGTCAATGCCACTGTCGCTGTGACTTTCACTGTCCCTGTCCCTGCTACTGTCACTGCCTCTGCCACTGCCCCGTCACTGCCACTGTCACTGTCCCTGCCACCATCACTGCCACTGTCCCTGCCACTGCCACTGTCACTGTCACTGTCACTGCCACTGTCACTGTGACTGTCACTGCCACTGTCACTGTGACTGTCACTGTGACTTTCACTGTCCCTGTCCCTGCTACTGTCACTGCCTCTGCCCCTCTTGCTTCTGTCACCGTCTCTGCCCCTGCCACTGCCCCTGCCTTCGCCTGCCCCTGCCACTTCCCTTTTCTCCACCCCTGCCCCTGCTCTGTAGCTGCACCTTCACCTGCCCCTGCCTCTGCCTGGCCCTGCCCCTTCCCCTACAAGTTCCTCTTCCCCTATCCCTTCTCCTTCCCCTGCCCCTGCCTCCACCTGGCTCTGCCCTGCACCTTCACCTGAATCTTCCCATGCACCTGCATCTGCCCCTTCCCCTTCCTCCTCCTGCCCCTGCCCCTTCTCCTGTCTCTGTACCTTTCCCACCCCCTTCCCCTGCACCTGCCTTTGTCTGCTCCGGCTCCTGCCCCTTCCCCTGGCCTGGACCCTTCCCCTGGCCCAACACCTTCCCCTGCCCCTTCTCCATCCCCTTTCCCTTCCCCATCTCCATCTCCACCCCGCTCCCCACATGCTGCCCCTTCTTCTTCCCCTTCCCCTTTTCCTTCCCCATCCCAATCTCCAGCTCCATTCCCTTTGTCACCCTTTTCCCCTTCCCATTCCCTTCCCCATTCCATCCCCCCCAATCCCCTTTCTGCATCCCCTTTTTCCTTCCCTTTCCCATGTCACTGCCACTGCCATAAATAGTTCATAGAATCATAGAATTTTAAGGGATTGAAAGGATCTTAATATATCATCTAATCCCACCTCCCACTAGACCAGGTTGCTCAAGACCTTACCCAACCTGGCCTTGAACACTGCCAGGGCTGGGACATCCACAACCTCCCTGCACCACCTGTTCCAGTGCCTCGACACCCTCACGGTAAATGTCTTCCGAATGTCTAACCTAAATTTCCCCTCTTTCAGTTTGTACCCGTTGTTCCTTGTCCTATCCATACAGATCCTGAAGAAGGATCCCTCTCCATCTTCCTTGTAGGCCCCTTCAGATACTGGAAAGTTCCTATGAGGTATCCACAGAACCTTCTCTTTTCTGGACTGAACAGCCCCAGCTCTCTGTCCGTCTTCACAGGGGATGTGCTCCATTCCCCTTTTCAACTTTGTGGCCTCCAGAAACAGAAAAAGGACCAAAAATCCTAGCTTTGTGAAATTTCTAATTCTGCTTTGCAGTGTTGTTTGCATAGCAAGACCATTTAACTCATGAAACAGAGCATGAAATGATGGAGTTGCTTTGTTCTTGTAACTTCCTAGCAATTATTAGAAACTGGTGTACCATGTATTAGAAGTCATAAATTAAGTACATTTGAACACTTGAAATAGGTATGAGAGCCCAGAGCCAAGACTTTGTAGAGTTAAAGACAAGATTTTACAAGTTTGACAGGTCATGTAATTGAACAGAAAAAAGGCAGAAGTCCAACAGTGATGAAGACGCTTCAAGACGATACGAGAAATGAAGTCAGGAGAACACTACCCAAATTTCAAGCCAAAAGGAAAGCTCCACCCAAGATTTCATCCAGTCATTAATATGGAAATTAGAAGGTGTTACTATGATCTCAAGACTGTATAAATGGCTTATTATACACAAACAAGTCAGGCAAGTTTTGCCCAGTATGAACTGCCTTTCCTCCAACTTTGTCAATAAATACCTTTGCTGCTAAAAAGATAAAAAGCTTCTTAGCAGTTATTTATTTTGAGTAATTTTTTGCTATCACCTCCTCTGAACTTGCTCCAACAATTCCATATGCTTCTTAATGCTGATGACACCAGAACTGGATGCAGTACTCCAAGCTGGGTCTCACAAAGCAGAGTAGATGTGCAGAATCTTTCCTTTAACTTGCTGGCCACACTCCTTTTGATGCAATCCAGGACACTGTTGGTCTTGTGAACTGTGAGCACACACTGCTAGGTCAAGTTGAGTTTTCCATCTACCATCGCCTCCAAGTCTTTCTCCACAAGGCTGCTCTCAATAACTTCACCAACCAACTTGTGAGTGTGTCTGGGATTGCCCAAATCCAGGTGTAGGACCTTTCACTTTGCTTTGTTGAACTTTATGAGGTTTGCATTGGCTACCTCTCGTGTTGGTCCAGGTCCCTCAGGATGCCATCCCTTCTCTCCAGCATGTTGATTACACCACACACCTTGGACTTGCTAAGGGTGCCCTCAATCCCACTGTCCACACCACCAAAAAAGATGTTGAACTGTTATGAGCCCCAGTACCAACCCCTGAGGAACACCACTCACCACTGGTCTCCATATTTATTTCCAGAATGTTGTAAATATGCAAACAGAAATATGTGTTATCTTGAAAACACATAGAGAGCAATGCATAATTTTATCTGTATTGCCTAAGCTCAAGATGTCAGAAATTGTGTAGAGCTCTCTCCTGAGAGATATGGGCTACTGAATCAGGAGAGAACGCCCCTCATCCCTGCTGGCAAATAAAGACATTTCATGCCTCAGTACTTTGAGTAAGACCTGGTGAATCTCTCACTCGGGAGAGCTAAATTAGTGTTGAAGCTCAGGAACTCCAAGTTTGCAATTGCAAAGAGCAAAGAAGTTATTAAATTGAGCAGATTTATGAGCAAGAATTAAAAAAAAAAAAGTCAGTATCTCTTCTTAGATGTATACAAGTAGAGGGAAAAGGAACTGCCAATCTTTACCATTTTTCTTGTCAGAAAAAGTTATCTTTTACTTTAGTAAAAGACATATTTTGAGACCAACACACCTGTAATATTACTGTTAACTTTATCAGGTTGGATAGCAATTTTAGTTTCAGGGGAACAGGACATTTTCCGGCACATCAATGTTTCCATTTTCTGTACAAAAAAAGATTGCTGTGCTGCATAGCTTGGTGGCCATGACTGTGAGATGAAATATACTTCACTTACATTTTTACTCTATTCCTAAGCTCAGCCTAATGCTTTCAATATATCTCTAAATAAGACTTGGAGGTCTTTTAAGGTTTAAGACTTCAGAGTAAGAAACTGAAAAAAATCTATTCAAAATATACAAACACCTTCTATCCAGAAGTGCAGTTTTCTGGCATTATATTTTTGTTGATGGCACCATAATTGTATTCTTATATTATATTCCATTTTCTGGTAGTGTTCCTGTTCTGCTAAGTTGTTCCTGAAAGCTTTTGAAATAGCTGACATGTGTATACTTATCTAGGTTTTAGGACTGAATCACTTCAATAAGCATTCAGTGTCCTCTGACATTATACTCTATCACCATAATTTTATTTTCTGTTATTAGAAATATCATATAATATGCATTTTTAATATACTTCTGGCAAATGTACAATTCTAGCATAGTACTTAGTTGTTTGATAGTTCCATTAGACTTATTAGTTTTCTGACTTCATCAGGATTCATACCTATAACTTTAATACTCACATGACTAGGCTAAAATTAGCTCTCTTGTTCCTTGAAGTAGTCATCTCTCCCACCAACCGAATATGCAACAGAAGCAGAAAAAAATGAAGTACAAACTACAAGTCACCTAGGGGTTTGTTTGTGGGTTTTCTGGTGGATTTTTTTCTTTGGTACTTTGGGGTTTATCACTCATAACAAAGGTATGCAGGAACCCTCTGATTCAAAATAACATTGTAATTATAGGTAAGGCTAAAGAAATCTGTGGCCACAGGAATATACTATAGATAGTTTTTTGTGGCAGAGGGGTCAAAGAATAATGTAAGGATAACTATAGGAGCTGGATCCTTAACTAACTAAGATTTAAGTTTGAAAGACTGGATTGGTAAATCAGTGAGGAAAAATAATCCAAATTAGAGGAAAGCAATCAAAGAAGTAAATTGGAAAACCATTAATGAAAATTTTGGGCGATCGCAAAAAACCAATCACATATGCGATTGTGATGTGTTACTGCAAAAAACCCAAACCCCCAATTTAAAGACAAGCCTCATCCCTGTCAGTGTGGGTAATAATATGTATGCCATTCAACAAATACATAAGAGCTGCCAACTCTACCTCCTGCTGCTGAGTCAGAAATTAAGAGAAAAGGAACGTATCCATGTGTTCTAATGGAAACTGCAACCACTCCTTCCTTTACAGCCAATAGGTCCAATTCTGTAATGCTGTGAGAGATGAATATAAATTAAGGGAGCAACCTGAACCATTGAATTAGAAATATCAAGATAAGTTTACATGTGGAACTTGTGTATATGCCATGTGCCTGCTTTAATGACCTGGTTACATGAGAATATTCCTATATGAGCCTCTTCCTAAGGAACACTGACTGCAGTTAGACTGATTTTTCTTATTTTGTAACAGCTCTGTGGTTCATGCAGTTCCAACCCTACTCTGAAGACAAAAATATTTGTTTCCTTACAAGCATTTCTCTGAGGTTTTTCACTACCAGGTCAAAGTGTTTCACAGGCTGTGATGAATTTTATCTTCAGAGAATTCATATGGGAGCATGATGCCCATTACTCAGGCAGCGAACAGAGATGGAAGAAGTAAAACCAGAAGTGTTTGCTAATTTGGATGCCCTCACTGAGGCAACTAGGACTGGTTGGTTTGTTTTTGTTTCTAGACTACTTAACATTTCAACAGTTTCTTCACCTAGGCAGCATTCCTCAGTATCACAGTACTAACTTTACCACCATCTATTTTTAGGAGGGTTCTATTATTTCTTCTCTGTTCTGTCCTTTGCTTTTCCTTTATCAGCCCTTGTCAGGTACCATACTTTCTTGATTAACCTTAGGAGACGTTGAGAACCCTAAGAAAAAGACAATTTCTGGGTTTGGCCCATCAGCGACTAGTTCCTCCAAGTCAACACATCTACCTCACAAAATTTTCACTTGCTTCTGCCCACAGCATTTGTGGGCTCTGCAAGCCTTGGCAGACAAGCCCTTCAGAGGAGATATAGAAATCAAAAATATCTTCTACATAAAACTCCTTGGCAATTGTTACACAATAAAAAGTTTATTTCTGTAGAATCGGGTTTCACTCAGAAGGATAATCTTGTCAATTTTAAGTGGCTTGTCAAGGGAACAGCACAACAGTATTGGGGCCCCATGTCATTTTTCTAATTCAGGTCACAGAGGTGCTGAAGCATTGAAACAGTCACAAGAATTTGTTTGGGTTCAGGAAACATACCAGTTTTTCACCTTGCTTCTGTCTATCTGTGAAAAATTATTAAATTAGATGCAAAATAAAGATGACAATGTTCTAAGCAACGTGAATCAAGGTTTATAATCTAAAATGGCAGATCTTCATAATTTCTCATGTGTGTTATGTTAGTCTATTTTAGCATTGCACTGTATAAGATCAGTCTCTTTTAGTATGGCACTGGTATAGTAACCAGTGGAACACTGTGTTATTTTAATAAGTGAAATACCAATGAAACTGAAAGAAAGTTATGACTTAGAAGAAACTATTCTAGAAGAGGGAGTGACAGTGAATTATACAAGCCAAGATCAGCCCCTGTGGTTTGGATCTGCAGGGAGCCACAGAAGATTATCCAGTCCATATGCTGGAAAACGTTAAACTTTTCCTTCAACAACTCCAGGAATAAAGACCCCAAAACATCTGAAGACAAGCTGCTTTAATGTTTTGCTCTCTAGGATCAGAAAAGGTATTCCTCATGCCTAACCTCACACTCCATCAGTGCCAGTTAAACATCCTTATATGAACCATGACTTTGTAGCAGTATGATACTGGGCTTATTCAGACTGTGATCATATACAGAACTGGTATTGGCCTTATTTTCAATCTGCAACGTGGTTTAGTCAAACTTTGAATAAGATCCCACATTCCCTATTAAATTTTGTAATTTTTTTTGTGCTGACATTTACTTCAATCTCTTTTGACCCTTCTCCGGGGACACCCCCTTGTCGCGGGGGAGAAGCTTGCGTGCCCTCATGAGGTTGAGAGCTATGCTGGAGGTGGTTTGTGCCGCCGGTAGGGTCTCCCATGCCAGACAGGTCTCAGCTGAAGGGTCAGACAAAGTGTGTCCACGGGCAGGATGGGCTCGCTAGCTGTCTGGAAACCATCCTAGGAGAAGGACAACTCCAACCCCAAACCCAATGCCGCAGGTTTGGCCTAGCTGTTGCCAACCCTGGACTGGCCCCCCTTCCCCCTCCCAGAACCTTCCCAGCAAAGGAAAGGAAAAAAAAACTGAAAAGAAACGCACTCTAAAGAAACTGAACTGAATAAAAAGAATAAATTATATTTACTAACATTTACAAACCACACTGTATACACAATACATAGGATCCCACCCCCCAGGGGAGAGGGGAAGGGAGAAAAGGGGATTGATTAGCCGGAAAATAGGGAAGACACCAACCCAACCTAAAGAAACCGAATGAATCAAAACAAACACAATTAAAAACCTCAGGGAAAGGGAACGAGAACGAAACAATCTCACCCAGGACAGGAGAACCACCAGGGACCGGAGGGACCAGACTTCAACCACCTCCCTCCAGCTCCTCAGCCCAGGAAGGGAAGCAACCACAAAACCACACAACCCCCCCCCCCCCGCTATGTGGAAGACACGTGTGGAATACTTGTAACTTCCTTAGACACAATGGTTACTGAGGAAGCCATGGGTCAAACCATTACATTCTCCACCCCTTATTCCACACTGGTCTTTCCACGCAATCCTTGTATTCTTGCATTTGCTTATATCCCACACACATATATATATATATATAGTCCATATGCGGTCCTTCGAGGCAGATGTCTTGTCATCAAGGATCAACACCAGCATCAGTTCAGCTTTAGTCCTTTGCCTTTTGGTTAGAGTCACAGTTCCAAGTTGAGGCCACAGTTTAGGGCTGCCTTATTGTTGGACATAATGGGATACCAGTACCGGCTTTGTTTGGGTTTTTCTCATCTCGTGTCTGGTTTCCTGCAAAACACAACTCAAAGCACATAATTATTTCTTCCCCAAGGCTAGATTGCCTTGGGGCACACACTGGATCTCACCATCTTTCCTCATTACCCACCAGGTGTTTCCAGACCTTTGGGCAAAAACAATCCCACGAATGGGCTCGTCTTGGCCCGAGGGAGGAGTAATCCAGACAGATTTCCCTAACATGCCTCTCAAGTGAATCGCTGGAACTTTGTCTCCATCTACCGTGTGGAGGGATTCTGCTTGGGCAGGACCAGCTCGATTGACGGAGCCTCTGGTGTTAACCAACCAGGTGGCCTTGGCCAAAAGCTTATCCCAGTTCTTGAAGGTTCCTCCACCTAGTGCCTTCAGAGTTGTTTTTAACAGTCCATTGCACCTTTCAACCTTTCCAGCAGCAGGTGCATGATATGGAATGTGATATACCCATTCAATACCATGCTCCCGTGCCCAAGTGGCAACTAGATTGTTCTTGAAATGAGTCCCATTATCTGACTCAATGCGATCTGGAGTGCCATGCCTCCACAAGACCTGTTTTTCAAGGCCCAAGACAGTATTCCGGGCCATTGCATGTGGTACTGAATATGTCTCTAACCATCCAGTGGTCTCTTCAACCATGGTAAGCACATAGCGCTTACCTTGGCTAGTCTGTGGCAATGTAATGTAGTCAACCTGCCAAGCCTCTCCGTATTTATACTTGTCCCAGCATCCACTATACCAAAGGGGCTTCAATCTTTTTGCCTGCTTAATGGCAGCACAGGTTTCACAGTCACGGATAACCTGGGAAATAGTGTCCATAGTTAAATCCACCCCTCGGTCTCGTGCCCATTTATATGTTGCGTCCCAGCCTTGATGGCCTGAAGCATCATGGGCCCATTGAGCTAGGAACAATTCTCCCTTTTGCTGCCAATCGAGGTCTACTTGTGACACCTCAATCTGTGCAGCTCGGTCTGCCTGTCTGTTATTATCTTGTTCCTCATTAGCTCGACCTTTGGGCACATGGGCATCTACATGGT
Source organism: Pithys albifrons albifrons (assembly GCF_047495875.1). Classification (NCBI taxonomy): domain Eukaryota; kingdom Metazoa; phylum Chordata; class Aves; order Passeriformes; family Thamnophilidae; genus Pithys; species Pithys albifrons. The sequence goes on along the minus strand of NC_092497.1, from coordinate 38,119,908 downwards.
GGACTCTCACGTTCAATTTCTTTACTCTGGCAGCAATGTCTTGCCACAGACCTGCAGCCCAGATGGGCTTCCCTCTACGCCTCCAATTCGTCTTCTCCCACCGGTCTAGCCATCCCCAGAGAGCATTTGTTATCATCCATGAGTCGGTGTACAAGTAGAGCCTTGGCCATCCTTCTCTTTCTGCAATGTCTAGGGCCAATTGGACAGCTTTGAGTTCTGTGAACTGACTCGATTCGCCTTTCTCCTCAGTGGCTTCTACCACCCATTGGGTGGGATTCCACACAGCTGCTTTCCACTTCCGGCTCCTCCCTACGATATGGCAAGAACCATCAGTGAAAAGGGCGTAGCGCGTCTCTTCATCTGGCAGCTGATTATATGGTGGAGCTTCTTCAGCTGGACTCACTGACTCTTCCTCTTCTTCATCTGCCAGGCTGAAGTTCCCACCTTCAGGCCAATTGGTTATAATTTCTAGAATTCCAGGGCGATTCGAGCTCCCAATTCGAACACGTTGTGTAATCAAAGCAATCCACTTGCTCCACGTGGCATTGGTGGCATGGTGTGTAGGGGGCACTTTTCCTTTGAACATCCAGCTTAACACTGGTAGTCGAGGTGCCAGGAAAAGCTGGGCTTCAGTACCAATTACCTCTGAGGCTGCTTGTATGCCTTCATATGCCGCTAGGATTTCCTTCTCCATAGGGGTGTAATTGGCCTCAGAGCCTTTGTAGTTTCGGCTCCAGAAACCAAGTGGTCGTCCTCGTGTCTCACCAGGCACCTTTTGCCAAAGGCTCCAGGAGGGACCTTTATCTCCAGCTGTGGAATAAAGTACATTCTTCACATCTGGTCCTGTCCTGACTGGTCCAAGAGCCACGGCATGTGCGATTTCTTGCTTGATCTGCTTGAAAGCCTGTTGTTGTTCAGGACTCCATTGGAAAATATTCTTTTTACGGGTCACAAAATAGAGAGGGCTCACGATCTGGCTGTATTCTGGGATGTGCATTCGCCAAAAGCCTATGGCTCCCAGAAACGCTTGGGTCTTTTTCTTGTTAGTCAGTGGAGCCATTGCTACAATCTTATTGATGATGTCGGTTGGAATCTGGCGACATCCATCTTGCCATTTCACCCCAAGGAACTGAATCTCTCTGGCAGGTCCCTTGACCTTGCTCTTTTTGATGGCTAAACCAGCTTTGAGGAGAATCTGAATAATCTTTCATCCTTTTTTGAAGACTTCTTCTGCTGTGTCTCCCCATACAATGACATCATCAATATACTGGATGTGTTCTGGGGCCTCACCCTTCTCCAACGTGGCCTGGATCAGCCCATGACAAATGGTTGGACTGTGTTTCCACCCCTGGGACAATTGGTTCCAGGTGTACTGCACGCCCCTCCAGGTGAAAGCAAACTGTGGCCTGCACTCTGGTGCCAGAGGAATGGAGAAGAATGCATTAGCAATGTCAATAGTGGCATACCACTTTGCTGCTTTGGACTCCAACTCATACTGGAGCTCCAACATATCTGGCACAGCAGCACTCAGCAGTGGTGTAACTTCATTCAGGCCACGATAGTCCACAGTCAGTCTCCATTCTCTGTCTGATTTACGTACAGGCCAGATAGGGCTGTTGAAGGGTGAGTGTGTTCTGCTGACCACCCCTTGGCTCTCCAGCTTCCTGATCATTTTATGGATGGGAATCACAGCATCTCGGCTTGTACGATACTGTCGCCTATGTACAGTTGCAGTGGCCATTGGTACTTTTTGAACTGTGACTCGGAGTAATCCCACAGCAGAAGGGTCTTCTGAGAGACCAGGGAGAGTAGACAATTGTTTGGACTCCCCTTCAAACACTGTGGCTACACCAAAAGCCCACCAGTACCCCTTCGGGTCCTTAAAGTGTCCTCTTTTTAAGTAGTCCATACCAGGAATGCTAGGGGCTTCTGGTCCTGTCACAATGGAATGCTTTTCCCATTGGTCTCCTGTTAGGCTCATGTCAGCCTCTACCACTGACAGGTCTTGAGACCCTCTGGTAACTCCAGAAATAGACACAGTCTCTGTACTCTCATGTTCTGATGGCATTAATGTACATTGGGCACCAGTATCTACCAAAGCTCGGTATTTCTGAGGATCCGATGTGCCAGGCCATCGAACCCACACAGCCCAGTAAACCCGATTATCATCCTCGTCCCTCTCCTCCTCCTGGCAGGAGGCAGGGCCCCTCTATTGTTGTTCCTGGTCGAAGCATTCTCCATCTGATGTGTGCGATGCTGTGTCAGAGGCTCCTTCATCAGCATGGGGGGAGTTGTTTCTTTTGTGTCTCGGAGATTGATGTTTCTTTTCCGGGCTCTTTGCTTCAACTATGTTGACAGCTTTCTTGCCAGCCACTTTCCATTTTAATTCTTGCACTCGGGCTTTAAGTTTAGAGGTGGGTTCACCGTGCCATTTTTTCTTGTTTTCCCCTAGTTCGCGCAGAACAGTCCATAAGACACTACGCTCACTCTTTGTCTTACTCCTGGGGCTTCCAGTTTTCTCTCGTGCTGCATGAGATGACCGAGAACGGGAACGGGAACGAGAACAAGAACTGGAATGAGAATAAGAACGAGACCTTCCTTTGCGACCTCTAGAACGTCTGCGTCTAGGTTCTTCTTCATACACAGAGCGTCTAGTATTCCTCTGGTGGCCTCTAGTTCTCCCTCGTGCTGCATGAGGTGACCGATAATGGGAATGGGACCGAGAACGGGAACAGGAACTTGAACGAGAATGAGAATGAGACCTTTCTTTGCAACCTCTAGAACCTTTGCCTCTAGGTTCTTCTTCATACACAGAGCGTCTAGGATTCCTCCCTACCCTTTCCCCACTGTAGAGGGAAGAATGCTGGTAGTTAGAGGGGACCCTCATGGTTTCCGATATTCTCCGTATCCAGTGACACATTCTGTCAACGTGTATCTCGTTCTCGTCCATCCTTAGAGGGTATGCAGATATCAGACATGGCATATAAGACTTAGGGGCCCCATTCATCACCTTATCCCACATCGGCTGTGTGCATGGCATCTTCTCTGGGACCAAGATGTCAAAGTAATTTGGATTGGAGTATATAATCTCCAGCATGGCCAGTTCCCGCAGATACTGGATGCCTTCTTCTGCAGTATTCCACTCTCTTGGAGCACTCACCAAATACTCTTTAAATGGGTATCTTGCCCTCACGGCATGGAGGATTCGGGTCCAGAGACTGGATGCCATCTCCCCCTGTCCTATTTCCTGTTCTATTTCACGGTCTCGGGCAAGAGATCCCAGTTGTTGTGCTTCATGACCTTCCAGCACATGGCTACTGGCCCCCTGGTCCCAACATCCCACCAGCCCGGTGAGGATGCGTTCATTGGGCCACCAACTGTAAACCCTTCATATATCTCGAATCTCCTTTGGGGTCAATGATCGTATAATTTCACTTTCCCTCATTATTTCCTGTCCATCTCTCCCACATACTATTCTCTCTACCTGTGTTTTTACTCTTCCACTCCTTCGTGGAACCTCTCTCACTTCCTTTCTGACCCTCTCCCACGAAGGTGGGGATTGTTCGCGCCGTAAGGACGAGCTTCTATGGTGTTCACTCCGGGAAGATGGGCTCCTACGTCGCCCACGCTGTGGAGAGAGACTTCTACTTTGTTCAAGCCATGGGGAAAGACTCCTAGCTCGTGCACCCCATGAAAGGGAGCTCCCACGTTGTTCATCTGGTCTGATGAATGGAGGTAGCACATAGTCCTTGGAAGGCTGGGGTAAGGGCCTTCCCCGGTCATCTATTCCCTCAAATGTAGGTCTAGTATGGGGAGGTGGAATCATACTTCCAAAGGAGGATTGCCTTTGGAGAGGCTGAAACGGTCCTTCCTCAGGCTGACGGAAGCGTGTTGACCTCCTCTCTTCCTCCACTGGGTACTTGCATATGTAGTCAGAGCACCAATCGTCGAATGTTATTCTATCCCAGGATGCTCGCACCGTCCCTTTCCTTTCTCCAGGCATGCCTCTGGTCTCTTTTGAACATGCCCCCAATCCCATTAGGTGCGCCCCATCCCTTGTGACCACTCCTCCCTCTCTGGTGGCTGCTCCCTCTTCTACTGTGACTATTCTTTCCTCTCGTGCCGTCGCTCCTTCCATCATCACAGTATTTTCTTCCTTTCTCACAGCTGCTTCTTCGTCTGCTTCTTCTTCTTTTTCTTCTTCTTCTTGTTCCTCTTCTTCTCGTTCCAATTGCGGAGGTGGCTCTATGGGTTTTGTAGTCTCCTTCATCCTCGTTGTTTTCTTCTTTGTGGGGGCAATGATAATCTTCCGGTCCATAACTTGAGTTTGAGTTCCCACAGAGCAAATAGGAAGTGTATCCGCGTCGGCTTGAGTTTGAGCGTCAACTGTGGTCTTGGTGGGTTTAGTAGGAATGGCCGCTTCCAGATCTACAGCTTGAGTCTGAGTTTCCACAGAGCGAATAGAAACTGTATTGACGTTGGCCTGAGTCTGAGCTTCAACTGTGGTCTTAGCAGGCTTAATAGAGATGGCAACCTCCAGATCTACGGCTTGAGTCTGAATTTCTACGGAGCAACCGGAAGCTGTATTAGCTTCAGCTTGCATCTGGGTTTCAGCTGTGGTTGTAGCGGGGACAGCAGAAATGGCCTTGTCCAGATTTGCAGCCTGGGTTTGGGTTTCTGTCGAGCAAACAGAGACTGTATTTGCTTCAGCCTGCATCTGAGTTTCAGCAGTGGTTGTAGCAGGGAGAGCAGAAATAGCCTTGTCCAGATTTGAAGCCTGAGTTTGGGTTTCTACCAAGCAAACAGAGGCTGTATTAGCTTCAGCAACTTGAGTTTGGGTCTCTACAGAGTGAACGGGGGCTTTGCTGGCCTCGGTTTGAGTCTGAGTTTCAACTGTAGTTTTAGCAGGGACAGCAGAGATAGCCATGTCTGGGTCTGCAGCTTGAGTTTGGGTTTCTACAGAGCAGACGGAGGCTGTATTAGTTTCAGCTACTTGAGTTTGGGTCTCTACAGAAAAAACATTGACCTCATGCTGTGTTTGGACTCCGCTTTCGGTAGTCTGAACGGGGACTACACGGGTCTCGGACGGGATATCTCCATATTCTATCCTGTCCTCAAGCCAGTGACAGTAGTCCATGGCAGAGCGATAAGCACTAGCCAGGCCCCAACACAAAGCAGAGACTCGCGCATACGGGTCCTCATAGGAAAAACACTCTTCTGATAAACAGCGGGCCACCTCAACAGAGTCACACACTTGTTCTGATGTGAACTTCCAATTAATGGGGGGTGAGATACGCCCTAGCACTTTACCGAGATCCAACCAAGCCCCATCCCACCCCGGGACTGGCCTGTTCAAAGCCCCTTCCAAAGTTCCAGCGAGTATCCCAGAGGCATAGCCTTTCTTAGGTCTGAAACAAGGGAAGCAACAAAGTGCCAGCATTCTTCCAATCTTATACAACAGTTTCATTACCTTCATAAACACTAGTGCTGTCACAACACAATTTAGGTAATAACTGGGACCAATTGTAACAGTGGGGATCTCTCTCAATAGTCCATTAATGTCATAATTTAACAGGCCTTTAATGTCACATGTCAACAGGCCTTTAATGCCAAGATTCAGAAGGGTCTTACATGGATGGCAATTATCTGGCAGACCTAGGTATGTCCCTAGGAGACCTCTCAGAGTGGGAGTAAGCATTAGTACCATCAGTATGTAAAAGAATAGAAAGACACTTAACAGGAGGCCTTTCACTACAAGAGACTGCCAGGCCATGCCAGCATGGTTGGAGTGACCTCCTCTGGTACCTCTCAGGTATTTGCTAAAAAGGGTAAAAACCATTCTTTCTCTTGTTTATCTTATGCCTGAGTCCTCTGTTCCCAAACAAAGGACCTTGTTTATATCAACAATGTAGTCTTGGCTGCCTTTCCTATGATTGTTTTGAAAATACCACTTCAGTTGGCAGTTCTCCCGGACGCTGTTCTCTAAACAGAGAGCTATTTACAAAACAATCCAAGGTCAGTATCTTGGTGGGACCTCCAAGAATGTAGCAGGTTTGGCCTAGCTGTTGCCAACCCTGGACTGGCCCCCCTTCCCCCTCCCAGAACCTTCCCAGCAAAGGAAAGGAAAAAAAACTGAAAAGAAACGCACTCTAAAGAAACTGAACTGAATAAAAAGAATAAATTATATTTACTAACATTTACAAACCACACTGTATACACAATACATAGGATCCCACCCCCCAGGGGAGAGGGGAAGGGAGAAAAGGGGATTGATTAGCCGGAAAATAGGGAAGACACCAACCCAACCTAAAGAAACCGAATGAATTAAAACAAACACAATTAAAAACCTCAAGGAAAGGGAACGAGAACGAAACAATCTCACCCAGGACAGGAGAACCACCAGGGACCGGAGGGACCAGACTTCAACCACCTCCCTCCAGCTCCTCAGCCCAGGAAGGGAAGCAACCACAAACCCCCCCCCCCCCCCCCCCCTGCTATGTGGAAGACACGTGTGGAATACTTGTAACTTCCTTAGACACAATGGTTACTGAGGAAGCCATGGGTCAAACCATTACACCCGGGCAGATGGAGCTCGTTTAGCCCTGTAAGGCCATCCATCTAAGAGAAGAATACTCTAACCAAACCTACGTCCTGAGGTATTCACTGTCACCGTCCAAGCTCGTTAGGCCGTGGCAGACGAACCTTAGGAGTAAAGGGTGGGGCCAGTTCTGCGCATGCTGTGACTCACCTAAAAAATCCATTGTGCAGGCTTGAAGGGTTCACCCACATTGCAAAGCCCTGTAGCGACAGGTGAGGGTCGAAAACGGCAGGTGATAGGAAGCAGCTGGAAGCCGCAGACCCAACCCTGCATGCAGGCAGTTCAGGATATGGGTCATTAGAGACTTGACCCCGGAGATGACAGTCTCTTGTGGCAGCATCCTGAATGACCAAGCAGCCTTTTCTAGGGACAGCACTGCTTGCTCCACATGGAGAGGGGCCTAGCAAAGGTGGCCTAAACAAAGCTCATCTCCACAACCGGTTGGATAACTGCGGCCAACCGGCATCTTCCATGCGGTCAAACAAAAACAAAGAGATTTCAAAGGCATACACCTGCCTGCAAAGGTGTGCTCAAACTAACACTCGCATGTCGGAACATCAGAACCATGCTTGATACTTGGGACAGTGGACATCCTGAGCGTCGTTCTGCTCTAATTGCCCACGAACTGTCATGGCTCAACATTGACATTGCTGCTCTCAGTGAAGTTCGTCTTCATGAGGAAGGCAGCCTTAAAGAACATGGTGCTGGCTACACATTCTACTGGTCGGGCAAACCAAAACCGAAAGACACCTTTCAGGAGTTGGCTTCATGATTAAAAACACCATTGCCTCCAAACTTGAAAATCTGCCGACAGGTCATTCCAATCGCATTATGTCCTTATGCCTCCCTCTACACAACAAGCAACATGTTGTTCTTTTTAGCGTATATGCCCCAACTCTCCAAGCTGACCCAGCGGAAAAAGACAAATTCTACACAGACCTGCGCCGCCTCACCCAAAATGTTCCTGCAGATGATAAGATCATAATCCTTGGTGACTTCAGTGCCAGAGTAGGTAAGAATTCTGAAGCCTGGAAAGGAGTCCTGGGCAAGCATGGCGTTGGAAACTGCAACGACAACAGACACCTCCTGCTAGAGTTTTGCGCAGAACGGCAGTTCACCATCACCAACACTATCTTTCAACAGAAAGACAGCCTGAAGACAACCTGGATGCATCCTCGATCCAAGCACTGGCACCTCATTGACTATATCTTAGTGCAACAGAGAAATGTCAGTGATGTCCGTCATACTCAAGTGATGCCGAGTGCAGAATGTCAAACAGACCACCGCCTTGTGCGCTGCAAACTTAACCTCCACTTCAAGCCCAAACCTAAGAGAGGCGGCATTCCAAGGAGGAGGCTCCAAGTCAGCAACCTTCAAACAGCCACAGTAAGAGACAGCTTCCAGGGAAACCTTCAAACTAGACTTAAAGATAATCCCATAGATCCCTCTCCTGAAGCGCTTTGGCAACATATTAAAAGTTGCATCCTGCAGTCCTCTGAAGAGTCCCTAGGGTTCTCCTCCAAGAAAAACAAAGACTGGTTTGATGAGAACAATCAAGAGATCCAGGAATTGCTGAAGAAGAAGAGAACTGCTCACCAAGCACACCTTGCTCAGTCATTTTGCCATATAAAAAAAGCCGCCTTTCATCTTGCATGCAGTAAGCTCCAACAGAAAGTTTGAGACATCCAGAACAAATGGTGGCTCGACCTAACAGAAAAGACACAACTATGCGCAGATTTGGGTGACCAAAGACGATTCTATGAGGCCCTGAAAGCAGTGTACGGACCCACACACCAGGTTCAAAGCCCCCTACTCAGTGCAGATGGTCAACTGCTTCTAACAGATAAAACCTCCATCCTGAACCGATGGTCTGAGCACTTTCAGACTCTCTTCAGTGCCAACCGTGTAGTCCAAGGCTCAGCAATTCAGCACATTACACAACAACCGGTGAAACATTAATTGGATGCAGCCCCTACTATGGGAGAGATACTCAAGGCCATACAACAGGTGAAAACTGGCAAGGCAGCTGGGGTTGATGGAATTCCACCTGAAATCTGAAAGCATGGAGGTCAAGCACTCCATGCCAAATTCCATGAGCTTGTTGTGCATTGCTGGGAACAAGGGGAACTACCATCAGATCTCTGTGATGCAGTCATCATCACCCTGTACAAGAAGAAAGGAGAAAAATCAGACTGCTCAAATTACCGAGGTATTACTTTGCTCTCCATTGCTGGTAAAATCCTTGCAAGAATACTTCTGAACAGATTAGTACCCACTATTGCAGAAGAACTTCTACCTGAAAGCCAGTGTGGTTTCAGAGCCAATAGGAGCACCACAGACATGGTGTTTGTTCTCAGACAACTGCAGGAGAAGTGTAGGGAACAGAACAAAGGTCTCTATGTAACCTTCGTTGACCTCACCAAAGCTTTCGACACTGTGAGCAGAAAAGGCCTGTGGCAGATCTTGGAACGTTTAGGATGTCCCCCCAGGTTCCTCAAAATGATCATCCTGCTACATGAAGATCAGCGTGGACAAGTCAGATATGGCGATGGACTCTCTGAGCCCTTTCCAATAACCAATGGTGTGAAACAAAGTTGCGTTCTTGCACCAACTCTATTCAGAATCTTCTTCAGCATGATGCTCCAAAGAGCCACAGCAGACCTCGATGAAGAAAACGGCATCTACATCCGATATTGTACCGATGGAAGCCTATTCAACCTAAGGCAACTGAAGGCCCACACCAAGACCCTGAATCACCTTGTCCGTGAGCTGCTTTTTGCTGATGATGCCGCCCTCGTTGCTCACACAGAAGCAGCTCTGCAGCGCTTAACATCCTGCTTTGCAGAGGCTGCTGAGCTTTTTGGGCTGGAAGTCAGCCTGAAGAAGACGGAAGTTCTCTGCCAACCTGCACCTCAAGAAGTCTTCCATCATCCTCACATCACCATAGGCAATTCAGAGCTTAAGTCAGTCCAGCAGTTCACCTATCTGGGAAGTATCATTTCCTCAGACGGTAACATTGACAAAGAGATAGACAACAGGCTAGCAAAGGCATACAGAGCCTTCGGAAAACTCCATCGAAGAGTCTGGTCCAATAAACACCTGAAGAAAAGTACAAAGATTAGTGTCTACAGAGCCATTGGACTGTCTATTTTTTTATATGGGTCTGAATCCTGGGTCATCTACCGCCACCACCTGCGGCTTCTCGAACGCTTCCATCAGCGCTGCCTCCGTTCAATCCTAAACATCCACTGGTCTGATTACGTGACCAATGTGTCTGTTCTTGAACAGGCAGGGGTCAGCAGTATCGAGGCCATGCTGATGAGAACGCAGCTGCGCTGGGCAGGGCACGTCTCCAGGATGGAGGATCACCGCCTTCCAAAGATTGTGCTCTATGGTGAACTCGCCACCGACTGCCGCAAGAGAGGAGCCCTGAAGAAGAGATACAAGGACTCCCTGAAACAACACCTCAGCCTTGGCCATATTGACTGCCACCAATGGTCCACTCTGGCCTCCAATCGGGGTTCATGGAGACACACCATTCACGACGCTGCTGCTTCCTTTGAGAATGCACGGAGAGTCAGTCTTGAGGAGAAAAGACAATGCAGAAAAAACCATTCCTTGCCAATGTCACTTAGGGAGGTGTTTCGCTGTGCCTTTTGTGACAGGATCTGCCTATCCTGTATTGGCCTTTTTAGCCACCAGCACGCTTGCAGCAAGTGTGGGTAGTGCCCTTCTCAAATCTTTGTTCACGAGGCCTAGCCATGGTGATGGTTTTGACCATTTTGAATTCTCTTTCTATGCTACAGCTGTTTGGTATCCCTTGCAAATACAGTAGGCATTCTCGCTCTATTACAGATGAGGATATTAAATCATATCAGGCCTATGGTAGATGGCTGTCATCTTTCATTCAGTTCATCCTTTCATAATAATGGTAATCATTGAAAAACAGCTTTTGCCTTTGTTTTCTAACCATTTTTGTGTCTACTTTGTAATAGATTAACACATAATATTTCATTAGCTCTCTTCTGAAAATGTCATAAAATATAAATGTTTGAGAAGTACTGAAGGAGTATTTCCTCACTAGGAGATATTGCAAGAAAATTGTTAAGTACAGTGGGGAAACAATTACCACTAGAGAGCTTAGAATTAGAAAAGATGCATGTTTTAGATTTCATTTTTCCAATTTATAAAATATTAAAAAAGGAATATAGTGCTATTGTGTAGTAACCACACTTGCACACACAGCAGTAAAGCCTTGCAGTGAGTCAGCATTTCTAAGAAAAATTTGCCAAATCTATGCATGTGATTCACTTGCCCAATCATTCAGTCAGTCAAATGAATATTATACTTCTGTGAAATATATGCCATCATTCTGTCTGGGTATTTAATTGTATAGTCTATAAAAATTAATTTGTTTTGTCACTTTTGTTAACCCTTGAGGAGTCATTGTTTTCATTTATTACAGAAAAATAATTTTTATACGTAAAAGAGACCAGTTCATTTATTGGTCAGGTGTTTCATTTGCCTTTGGAGTAGTGACAGATAGTGCTCTCCATCAAATAATGGAATGGGAATTTCTTCTCCCATTCTTCATCTAATGTTGCAATACACTTAAATATAAAGCTCTATATCATTAGCTGGGTATGTCTACCCTGTTACAATAGTAAGATGATGTAGAAGAGTAGTAGGGTTTTCCATCTTAGGAAGCGCTAATGGCAGGTGAGTACTAAGCAAGAAACATTGGCTACTGTGGCATACATTTGTTTGCTATTCCTATTGTCCTCCAGTGTTTATGCTTTACAGGAGAGAGAATGCCTTCCACCAAAGGTTTGGCTTTATTTTACGCTGTTAACTTTAAATCTAAACTGGGCCATTGAAACTTGATGAGAGACATAGAAGCCTCTGCAATATCCTGACTTGCTTTGGGATTCAGTCCCTCATTTCCTGACAGCTGCCTGTCAAATCTCATGAGTTGTGTCCCAGTACAGGGGTCATGCTGCAATAAATACAAGAGTATTGTTGTCAGACAGCAGACCTGAGACATCCCTTGCCAAAGTAGAAGGCATGTGTCTAAAAAGACTCAGAATGGATGGAGATGGGGCAATACTAGGAGAGAGTATCATATACATTTGCCTGGAGCTAACCCTTTTTCAGCCATCTGCTTATGTCCACAGAGAGAAGCATAGTCTTAATTATATTAAAGGGAACTAAGGTTTCCTAAATGTCAAGTAATTATTGATTCAGCTTTAGCTCAGTAAAATGTTTTGGTCATGTAATGGTAAGCCCACGGTCCATGACTATCAATTTCATACATTTCCATAAATACAAAGCTGTCTTGATCTGTTTTCCTGTTTTCAGAGAATGTAATGAAATCCTGTATGGCGTGCAGTTTGTGCCATGTAAGATATGAACATTTGCAGCATTTGTTAATCAATTTTAACTCATTTTATAAGAGATGAATTGTTATAAATTTTTGACGTCAAATTGCCAAAGCCAAGATTCAGTTTTTACTACTCTCTAACTTGCTAAGATTTTCAGCTATGGGGGTAAGAACATGAGAAGCCATCACTCTGCTTAAAGATTCATATGCAATCTTAAATGCTGACTGAGTGACATTTGAACCAATTAATTTCAGAATATACTTTGACTCCATTTCTAGAGGTATCTGTTTATATTGATGCTTTGAATTGTCTTAATTCTTCTGTGAAAAATTGGATAACACAAGAAAATACAGTGGAGAAAGAGGCTGGACCTTCATCACAGTGTCAGAGGCAAGGCAGTGCACAGTATCAGATAGTTGGTGCTATCCCTGTGTGGCACATCAAGAATTGAAAATCCCTCTGGTTAGGGAAAAGGTTTCATGTAGCTATTATCCAATTTCTCTTTAATGGATTTCTAGTTTCTTCAACTGTGGATCATTTTCTTTTCCTCAGATAGGATACAGGGTCAGATGTCATCCTCTTTTTCTGCAGCAAGTTTCTGGTATTGTATTAGCAACTGCCCAGTGCCTCCTAACTCTTACCGCCGAGGAATGTAGCATTCCCATTCAATTTTATTTAATTTGTCTGAGAAAAAATTAACCTAGTGAGAACATTAGGGTCAGAGCCATAATGTAAACTGTTTCAAGAAAAAAAACCCAAAAACCAAGCAACCAAAACCAACCCAGAAACCTCGAAACAAAACCAAATCAACCCAAAAGAAAAAACTTCACACAACACAAAAACAAGCCCCAAAAGACCAAAAAACCCAAATCAAACCACCACCATCAAAAAAAAAAAATCCCAAAGAAAGCAAAAATTCATTTCCAAATGTCCATTTGTAGAAGAATTAAAAAACCCCTCACATCTGCTTAAAACCTACACTTCATTAAAATATTCCTGTAACCAGAGTTACATCTCAGAGTAAGTCTATCAGCCAACAATACTATCTCAATCTAGTGTAGAACTTATTAAGCTTGAAATAGCTTTATGTTAACACTTGGTAGGTGAAGAAAGATTAAATTTTCTTTCTCTTTCAAAGAGTTATAATTGAGCTAATCTTAGTTTAGAAAGTTTGAGGAGAGAGCAGAGGAGAATGTGAATGAAGCAGAAACATTTTGATTAATTTTTTCTTCTGTGGAGAATCATGGCAAGAGCCTGAAGGTAGAGAAGGAGGCAGTGTGGAAGAAAATGGATGTGGGCAGGCAGCAAAAAATGGTGCAATAGCCTCTCCAGTTCGGCATCATAAACATTGGGAGAACTGTATTGTTCTGCCATGTCTGGAGCTTGTGGGAAGGAAGCTTATTTCCCTGCTTGCTTGCCACAAAGCAGAGGTTGTGACAATCAAATGCACCGGCTTCCTCCTATGTTGTGGGATCCCAGTAATGGGTGCCTTGTTCTAACACAAGATGGCTAAGAGCTTTCAGTTGTTACCACAGGAACAAAAGCAGGTTTTACCAATCACAGTCCTTCTCTAAAAGATCTGCATTCTTAAAACATTAAACTATAGTGCTGGTTAATTCATTAATTTATGAAATGTGTATAAAAGGAAAGGGAGACATGAAAGTAGTTCTTTGTGATAGATAAGGAGCAATATTTGTAATATATATTTCAGACACTGAAAATTTATTTTGTGTGTCCTCATAAATTAGAAGCCATTGCTAGGGATTTGCCAAGAGGGTCTCCAAAGAGGGTCAGCTTTTTGGCTTCCAGCTGTTTCTCCACTTGAATTGTGCATGTGCAAAAAGAGGGAGGTATTGCATCTATTTTTATTTCATGTCCAGTGCTTTAAAAAAATTTGCCCCTCCCAGTCTGCTGAGTTCGGTTGATTTGATGTAATTCACGTAGATTTTAAAGCAACAAGTAAGAGAATGGAAATCTGCTATCTGAAACCACTGCTGGAATTTTAAGAACATGCATGTCCAATACATCATTCCAAAACCCTGCAGTTCAATTCTCCCTTACCATTTTCTTATGCATTTTGGGTACAGTTTACACCTCATAACTTAATGACTAAAGGGCAGCAACTTAATTAAAGCTACTTCAGCTTATTTTTTAGGCTGCTGAAGGAGACACTCAAAGAAAAAGATAATTTGTCACGCAGGCTGTCTGTCTTTAACTCTTACACTAGGATGGATTGGCTAATGAGTGCCTATTTCAATTACCAAGGGAGGATGCTTATGCATAGGCAGATGCTTGACTCTAGAACAACTGGTATTCAGTGAGAAAATCTTATTCAGCAAAACATAAGCATATATCCTAAATTATAAACTGACTAAGTAAATGGGTCCTAATCTTAAATGCGGCTTTCTGGCTGATTAGAGTATTTATCATAATAAAAATTATGAAGTGTCTATAGAATTAACCAGAAAGAAAGTACTATCAATAATACTCAGTCAAACATTAGCTGAGAAAAAATTTCTTCCCTCCCCTCCAGACACACTGGTATATGTCTGCTCCTGCTTTAAAAAAACCAGAGCCCTACAATTAAGGAAAATTAAAAACACACTCAAAAATATGTCTCAAAATGTTTGTCTTTTCATGGATTAAGACAGCTAGTCACTAGAAAAAAAAATGTTTCAAAATATCTCCCATAATTTTTTTCAGAGTATAATCTTCTATCCACAGAAATGTTATTTTTCTTTTCACTCTGTGAATATATAAGATAAGAGCATGTGGAAGCAATTTTTCATTGAAAATTGCATAGCAGATATGCATGAACCAGAATTTGGTTTATTTCAGTTTCACAGACCAAATGCAGCTGTAATTTGCATCATTTACAATTTTGCTGTAAACTAATTCGGGGTATCTGTCTACATTATAGCCAGACCAGGCTAAATATAAGTAGGAAAAATTAAAAACTTCTAACATAATTGATTTCCACCAAATAACACTGTCTCTGACTGTTATAACAATTAGTTTATCAATTTAATGTTGATTATTGCTTTCCTGATAAGTAACAGGAAAACTTGCAAACATCCACTGAACAGCACCAGAAATGAGTCTGGCACTGTTGTCATGGGAACTGATACAGTATCTAATACATATATTTGTTTTTCTTTAGGATATTTGCAGACACATTAAGCAAAAATCTGGCTTTAGAACATAGTTCTTCCGTGACGAATTTTATTTCACTATGCTCTGGCTAATTTTTTCCTCTGGAGATGTAAATCTGGGCTTGGTAAAATCTATTTCCTTCAAGTTCATGCTTCAAGTGATAACAGATGCTCAACATAGAGTAAGAAATAAAGATTAATCTCTCCAGAGTGTTGAGAAAGTAATCAACATACTGTCTAAATACATTAATAAACATGTGTTCAACTTTCTTCTTAAAAAAACAGCTTCAAGAGATCAGAGAAGTCCTTCGAGGATGATGCTGATATTAAATACTGAGGAATCCATTGATAAAGAGATTGGAACTTCAGTAACAAACCATTGAAATGCAATTGATGTCATAGAAGGGTATTTTTAAGTGATTGACCTGCATAAACTATAAATTTAGCTACAGAAAAGTGCATGCAATTTTCTAATCATCTTTATCTAGTTTATATTGTGTCCTAGAAAATATTTTCTTTGCTTTGACTAACCTAGTGTTATGTAGGTCAGAAAACAGGGCATCGAGCATCTCATTTCAATACTATAGGTTACAAGTATGATTCTGCCATTAATTAATGAAATCACTGAGTCTGCTCAAGAGTAATTTTATATAAACTGAAAGTGATACTAATACAATTCAGCATGAGCATTCTGGAGTAGCACATGGTGGAGTTGTTTTAACTTCACCTAACCAGTCCTCTTTAAAAAACTGAGCACCATGGTGAGAAGGGACATCCTACCCTGGTGTAGCATGTAAACAAGTCAAAAATATGTTTCTCCATTGTTTTCTGCCTCTCAATACATTCTGCTAACATTGCTATGTCAGCTTTAGTGGAAAAGCTTTCTCAAGGAAATACTTCCTGCCAGAAAATCCTGCCTTTTGTGGTCACTTTCCCACATCTGGACTTGACTACATGCCAAAAAACATGTGTAGAAGTTGGAAAAACATTATAAAAACCTGAAGGTGAATTCAGAAGTTAGAGGAACAAGAGACGAGAAGCTAGGAAACCTTGCTTGGTTTTCTCTGATCTCTCCTCTCAGCTCGTCTTACCTTTCTTCCAACACCTCCAGCTGTCATCTGCCTCGAAGGAGAGACTGCTCGTCAGCCTGGAGAGAGGGCATCGGCCTAGAGCGAGACTGCCTGGCAGCTTGAATAGTCTGTGACTGTCTGTGGAGGTATATCCTTTCTCTGAATTTTTCTCTTACAGGCTAAACTAAAGCACCCTCTTTTGCAGCTACACCAGAAGTCAGCCGGTCTGGTCGTGAGGGGAAATAACTGCATTTTGCATTTCAAAGACTCACCATCCTCTTGCAGCCAAGAGATAACATCGTGGCAGAAACAGAGAGAGCATCTGCATCCCCCCCTTCCTCTCAGTTACATCGATAAGGCACTCAAGTAGTTTTTTCATGGTGGTATCTTTTCTCTGCTTCTATAAATAATCTTAAGCATTTTTCCTAACTTTTCTTATTTTTCCTCTTTTCCTTTCACATCTCTCTCGCAATCAATTAATAAAAATCAGTTTTTGGTATTTACAGATAACTTGTTTGAGTTTTAATTTTGCTCAAGAGAATGATTCGAACTTGTAGTTCAATCTGCATCAAAAATTAAGCAGATCTGAACGTCACACCTGGGCAAGTTTTCTTTCAGATAAGAACAGATTGTAATAAGCTTTTTATAAGCTAATTTTAAGAATTATACTGAATTTTCTATACTGTAAACATCTTCATTTCCATGTTGCTCATTTAGTTGGCAGGAGATACACACCTTCAAAGAGGAATTACAGTTTACTCTAGAGCATCCCCAGTTATTGCTTGTATCTCTTTCTATTGACCATACAGGAAACCTATAGAAAGTCTAACCTTACCTTTGGCCCTTACCGTGGACAACTCTTGTAGATGTCTGCTTTGACACAAGCTGCATTTTAACTTTTTTAGCTTTGATATTTGATCTTCGATCTTCAATCTGTTACAAAATATGCATATCCTCATGGAAAAAGCCACTGTAAAACAGTACATATAGAGTGAAAGGGAGTAGAAGTAAATACATATCACTGCATATAGATAAAGTATTTATATGCATTGTATAGTCTATATATGTGGCATACAGATATTACACATAACTTCTATATAGTATATATATACACATACACTCTCCAAATATATTCATTCTCTGTGTATCTATATATACTTTGCATATAGAATATAGTTATGTCTGTCAATGTATACCTATATATAACTGTGTGTATTATATATATGTATAGTAGTCAAAATTGAAACAAATATAAATGTTTGAGAAAAATATAAATATTTTGCTATAACAGAAAATAGCTCATCTCGGAGATCATTAAGTTCTCTTCCTGTGGTTGCTAGTATACAGGCACATTAATATAAGAATAGCAGATTGATATCTCAGTTCCTCTTTTTTGTTTGCAGTTCTCCAGATTAAAATGGAAGAAGGAAGAACAGCCTACCACTTCCTGCCTGATGCTAGGAATACAGAGCAGAAACCACTGACATGTTGATTTACCAAGAACAACAAATACAACCAGTCCATGGAATTAATTATTTCAATATATTTGAACTCCTTGAACTATTTTGAATGCTGTCCTCCAATAAACACACCAACCTTCCTCTCCACAGACCAGTTAAGTTTCTACAAAACACGTGCTGTTTTGAAGCATTTGTTTTCAAAAGATGTCAAGATTTGAGGTGTTTCAGAGCTGTTTTCCTGGCTGCTCACCTGGGAGCTGTCACTGCCCACTCTCCTCAGTGGACCTGCCTGCTATGCCAATGGGAGTGATTTCTCTTGAAAGCCATCAAGAGGATGGCCAAACCAGTAAGACCAACGTGTTGCGTATCTCTTGCTAGCAACAAGTCATTCAATGCATGGGTTGGGAACAGTTCCTGTACTTGGCAGATGTGTCACTTGTCTCAACCCTAAAGTCTGGCCCAGTTTCCTCTGTGTTAGCAGAAGACACAATCATGCTCTGATTTTTGTTGTCCTGTCCTATAGGGGAATACTGATGTGCTGATCTTTCAACCATTCAGCTGAGATGCACAGTCAGATGTGATTTTGCCAGTCTAGGCAGGGTCCAGCTGGTTTCGAAAAGCCTGGTTGATTTTGTACCAGGTGGTCTAAAAACAACTTCCATTTGTACTTCGTGACAGAAACAGGACTAAAAATATTAAATAGTTCTTGCATGGAAAATAAGTAATGACTAGTGCATGTGAGAAGCAGTGAAGAAAACATGATTGTTTGGAACAATAGTTAAAAATTCAGATTCAAATTTAGAAAATATTTATTGTGTCATACTGAATGATTGAATTATTATTCAGTTGCAGTACTTTTTGATCTTTAAAAGTTAAATAAATCTGGTTCAGCACTAAATTCAGGATGTAGACATGCTAGTTGAAACCTTCAGAAAAGCTTAGGCATTCATATAGTGTAATGTCACCCATAGTTAAATTAAGTTAAATATTTGTAAGGTTAATTGATCTTCAAGTTTTAAAATATAAATAATCAAGTCCTTGAAATATTTTTTATTTGAGAGGACAATATTTTTAATGATTGTAATAAGACCATAATTCTGCTTTGTTGAAGCTTATTCTTCTTCTCCTACATTTGGCTAAGTTTTGTCCACAGCATAGATAGAAAGGCAATGCATACAACTTCATACTTTAAGTTACCTAAATATTTACTTCATATGTCCAAGATTCTACAGGTACCTGTTTTCTATTGAGTTGAAAAGGGTTGGACATGTGCATCTGTGTGGATTGAGCTTTAGTTATTCTTTGACTCTTATGTAAACACTCCAGAGACTTGATAAAAGTGCATACTGCCATGCTAGCAACACTTACCTGCTGGGAAGGTGCCTGCCTCCATCAAGTGGAAAAATCCACTTGGTGTTCTTATTGTACTAGGAGCAACAACCAGATTAAGCAGCTGCCTCCTCTATGATGTCTGGAGAAGAAGGGATGTTTTTGATCCCCTTTCCAGAAAACAGGGCTGGTTACATGGAGCAGAAAAGGATGAAGCATAGCCCATGCAACAAAAGGACATCATCTGTCCCCACAGAAGATGGTGCTGGTGCCTATGGGTGTGTTATCCAGAAACAGACTTTAGGACAGTGTGTGTGGCCCTCACCATCACTCCTGTTCCTCGCAACTTCTTATCAGGACTTTATATCTGGTAGGTACTGTATGTTCATTTTGTGATCCTGGTATATGCCTCAGTATCTACTGCCATCCAGGCAGTCCATGTGCCAAGGGTGACTTCTATGTGCCTTTTTGTCAAGGAAGGGCTGAAAATGTTATGCTGGTCCATACTTCTTATGGAGCAGACTGCTGGTGTACCAGGATTTGTCCTAGGAACAACACTGTCTGTAGAGATGGTGTTGTCTGGGAGGATGGCGAGAAATGCAAGTGCAGTCCTGAAACCAATGGGTTTGGACAGGTGTTTAGGCAGCAAAAACCTGATGTTGCCTGATACAGGTTGCCAGGTCCAGGCACCAACAGTCTGGTCACAGAGGAAGGATGAGGAAGACTGAGGGTCTCTTGAAGAACTGGGTCCTACACCTGCTCAGCACTCTCCCCTCTCCAGGCTCCAGGAAACGTTGTAGCAGTGGACCTTTATCCCCACGTGGAGCACAGAGGAGTGGATGGGGTTTGAGGGAGGGTAGTGTATCTTGAGGTGCTGTGTATTGTCTCCCCTGTATTTGTGGCATACTGAAGATACAACTGGAGCATTCAGGAGGTGCCTTGAAAGCTGTCTATGAGAACACAGCCAGGTGTATAAAGATATGACCATTTGCTTAGTTTTTGCATGTACAATTAAGAAATATTTAATATATATTTCAGTATGATATAAACAACTTATGCATACTGTGTTTAAGGTCATGATTAGTGCAACTTGTTTGAATATTACATGCCTTCAATTTTTTGTTTTCTTTTTAGGTACTTATATATTTTTACTCAAGCCTTTTAAAACAGAGGAAATCTAATCTTGTCTGAGGTTCTGAAAGATGGAACCCTTAAATGCTGACATTGTACTGCTTATTAGATCCAAGTATTAGAATATCCATATAAAATCAAATTGAAAACATCAGTGGATTTGTAGTCATGACTTCAGTATGATGGGAATGCATTTAGGTTTTCCGGTTTAGAAAGCAAATGTTATTTTGAAGCCATTTCTCTTAAAAGATAATGAACAAAAGCCATCGGCATTAGGAAATTCCCATACTATTTTTTAACCAGATTACAAACAAAACAAAACAAAACAAAACAAAGCAAAAAAGAAGAAAATCCTATTTTGCCCTAGTGAGCTTTTTGTTCTCTTATAACAACTCTGAGCTAGTGCAAAGAATATATTTCATTTTGTTAAGACAGTATGTTGACATGGAACCTATAATTTGAGAAGAGCATATTACTCAGTCAAAGAATTTTGTATTTTTTTCCTAAAAGGAAAACAATGCATTAAATTTCAATTTTTTTATCAGACATTTATGTCAAAGCTGGCATAAGCAGCATGATACTTCATGAATTCAGTAATTTAAGAGACTTTGACTTTCTTTTCTAACACAGGTGCTTAAACTGCACTTGGTAACACATTCTATGCTGGACATGGTTCAAGATTGCCATTTATGTCCTCATACTCTGTATTCTTGGACTTTCTTCTAAAATTTATAATTTTTTTTTCTTTTTTGAGATCACAGAGTATTTTGTGTTACATTTGGAGCTATCAAGACTCCCTCTGGTGGCAAATTCAAAACCTGGCTGTCCAGGGATTACCATTTCTCTACATTGGTCCAGTAACTGCGCTGGCAAAGAACTATGTGCACCATAAATAATATGATATGAGCCTGCCTTTGTGCTTCTTTACAAAGTGGATAACAAAAGTCACATGGATGTACTCCAGAAAAACATAATAAAACCTGTACACCTATTAGAGAGTAAAAACTGTTTCACATATTGTCCATCCAAGAAGATGAGGAACATACTAATGAAAAAAAGATTAAGAAACAATTTGCAATAATGAGCAATACTAATCTACTGAATCAAAGCCATTATATGTTACTGAACCAAAATCCTGAATTAGTTTTTCTCTTTAGAAAAACCATTTTCTCTTGATAGCTTTGAGTAATTACATTATATGAATTTTCAAAGAAATGTCTGCTCCACAGAGAAACTATCTGAAACTGATAGGAAGGTGTTGTCTCATCCATCTACCATAATAGGGAGTCAACAAGCCATATCAGAAAGGAATAGTTAATACTTCATAACCAAAATCCAAAGATGTTATGAGCTTACAGCACAGGTATTTATTCTGGGTAGGTCCTTCAATTTTGATTTAGTTGAGGAAAAACATTTAGGCCTAATGAATTTGTACTTGTTCCATAGATAAGCAAAAGGATGAAAAAGAATTAAATTCCAAAATTAAAGAACTTGAAAATTTTCTGTTAGAATTAGAAAAACAAAACAAACCCATAGCCATAGTCATTATGAAACACACAAATACTAAACAAGGTCTAACTGTAAAGGAAGCAAAACCGCATGAAGAAATTAAGAATGTAGAGGAAATTGCAAACTGATCTTGAGGGTATGACCAGCAAGACAGAAAGCTTTCATACATTCATTATGGGATTATTAATAGAAACATTTTACATAAAGCATGAGAGACAGATTTTTTTTAACTTAATTCAATGCTCAGACCCCAAGACAAAACAAGATGTAGACTAACTAAAAGGTCTTGAAGGGACAGCAAGAAGAATGATAACAGATTAAATAACATGATTTGTGAGGAAAAGTAGAGAAAGCAATGGGGGACATGATACTAATCTAATATATGAGAAGTTCTAAAGAATGATGTAAAGAAAAGTGAACCATTCTGCATTTTCCTCATAATGTGGCAAGATGTAAAGGCTTATTTGAGTAGATAATAAGAAAACTTTCTAATACACACAGAGTTGATGTTGTGTGGATCAACTCTTTCATGAGACACTTTACAGTAGTTTGAACATTGCCTTTCAAGAGTGGTCTACGAATATGTGTCCTCAGAATACAGAGCAGATTGGACCACTTTCTTTATTCTAGGTTGCAAGGTGACATCTGCTAATACTAGATCTACACAACTTCTGCAGAGTAATTACTCTTGCTCAGTTTTAGACATGCATGTTTTAGAGTGGCTATGAATGCAAAAACAAGGACTGAATTCTCTCACTGCATTGGAGATACCCACATTTTATGAACTGCTGAGATGTGCTTATCAAGAGACAAAGAATTAAACTATCATTTTTTTCTTGCCTCAGAGTTTTCTTGAAAAAGATGACTAGTGGGTAATGCTTATTGTAAAACCTATTTGTTATGTTTGGCATCTGCTGCCACTGAATGGTACCAGGGAGTCTGGATCTGTTGTTTTTCCTCCTTCATCCACACTTCACATTTTTTTCAGCTTTATTTATATCTGAAAAGATGCCACAGGGGATTTTTTAAAAGAGAAGCATCCAACACAAACAAGTGTTCCAATTCATGTGAAGCAAGATAGTAATCCTGAAACATAAACCAAAATTACTTAGATCATTCTGTCACAATATAAATCCAGTACACACTATTTTCTTAAGAATTCTTTATAAAAATGCTCTTGCCGCTCATGTTTGTTCAAACCAGTCAGTTACTTTCATCAATTAGGTGTCTGTCCATGATAACATTCTGCCTTATCACGGGATCATAGGAGATGGATTTGGAATGGACATCAAGAAATTTCTGCTTCATCCAACTGCCTTATGTTCCTCTGTGTCCTATCTGACAATATGCACGAGTCCATTTTTAAAGCATACAATATATTAGTTTTCATTCTAATTATCAAATCAAACTGATACGACAATTTAAAGGTAGAGGGAAAAGTCCTGCATATCTTGACATCCAGGACATTATGGTGATCCTATCTGTTTGGCTTCCAATATTCTGCTCTCTTAAATGTGTACTTTGCTTTCCTTTTACTCCTTATTCTACTTTACAGCTTATTTTTCTAGAATTGTTGCCTTCTACCTTCTGTCTTTCCTTTGTCCATATTTACTCTGTTATTTTCACAGATGGTGGTGCAAAGAGAACTCAATGAAATGACTTGCTATAGAAAAGCCATCAGAAGCATAGTATCTTTTCACTGAACTCAGGAAAACCATGTGGTGACTGGAATTGCATAGACAGATTTAATAAGGCCTGCACAATAATGAGAAGCTCAGGTTGATACCCTAAAATCTTACCAAAATGATATCTGAGAAAACCTCAGTATTGTTTTTCTGCCAGTCCAGGCTGGAAAGTGTCAGAATGCACCATGGAAGGGCAAGGAGTATTTGGAGTGACTGTGGGAGGAGTCCTGTTGGTCTCCCCTTCAACTCTGGGCAAACATGGGCAAAGACAACAAGACAAAGCCCCTCTTATACCTGGAGACCACTGACATGCTGAATAGGGCTCTGGTCAGATTCAGCAGGGAGCAGTTGAGTTGGGGCAGTGTAAACACCTGCACTATATCTGACCTGCTAACTTCTGAAGAGGAATTTCTCCTAATTGGTCCGTATAAGGAAAACTAATGTTCGGCAGAGGTAAAAAGCATATATTGGTCAGAAAGCTGATAAGAACCTCAGTCTGACCCAGCTGCATCTTGTCTGTAACAAAGAAAAGTGAAATAAATTACAAGGTCATTGCACCCTGCCTGTATCAGACTGTCTTTCATATTCAATAAATGATGTGTGATTACAGTAAGCAGCTACCTTTCAGGGAGTGTATTTTGGCAAAGCTTCTCCTCTCTCTCTTCAGTACTGGTACTATGGCTTTGTGCCATGATATCCTCCTACCTATCAAAATACTTCAGTCTGAATGCACTGACTGCTACCAAGTGAGGAGTAAGCCTGGTGAAAAGCAGCCACCTCTGGAATGCTCACTGTGGTGAAGTCACTGGGCAGAGAGATTGCTCTCCCCATATCCACAAGGGTCATTCTGAAATCTACAGGACTTCCCCCATCAAATATAGGGTGAGGTGGTTTTAGGAACCAACAGGCTGTTTTATCTAGATCTGTGATTTGTGGAAGAAACAGCAAAGTGATTGTCTCCTTTATTTTTTCCCATTTCCCCTCTCCAAAATGACTCTGTCAAGAAACAGTGGTTTTTTGTTGGTTTGTTTTGGTTCTTTTTTGTTCTTGTTTTTTTGTTCTCTGTGTGTGTGTGTGTGTGTGTGCGCGCGCGCGCATGCATGCACGCGTGTATATTTCAGTTTCTTTGTAGTTGTGGGTTTGTTGGTTGGGTTTGGGGTTTTTTGGGGGGGTTGTTGATTTTTTTTTGTTGGTTTTGGTTTTTTATACCTAAGTATTGTCTTTTCTTACTACTTTCTCTCAAAAGCTCAACATTCAAATTTGTTTCTTTTATGAGTAGCATAAATTGAAGATGGATTCTGTTTGCTTCCTTTTACTGAATTTCTCTTGTTAAAAGTGACTGATGCTTGTTTATCCATTCTTTCATGCTTTGAACAGATATCAAATCCCATGCTTTGAGAAAGGAATATAGAAGGACATCATGGATTCATCATCATTCATCATACACTTCAATGTGCATGTGTGTGCTTACACTGCAAACTAAGACTGCAGATAAATTCATTTGTCTGTTTGCAGTGAGCTGTAATTAGAATTCTGACTAGGTGGAAAGTGACTCTTCATTATCCTGCAAAATGACAGAGCTAGATTAACTTTTTCTGAAGCCTTTTCAAAAACATCCTTTGCACTTTCTGGCATACACTGAATGATAATGACACAATGCAACAGCTTCTTAGTATTTTGTAATGCAGTATCATGTATGAACCCATGTCATCAACTGGGAGCCCACTGGGTTGGTTCATGTACAAAGACCATTTGTTCTGGCACCATCTGAAAGGTCTTACAGTTTAAGTGAGTGTGACTGAGCCTGAAAGAACATTTCTCCTTAACAGTAGATGTCTTTATTGCTCCTCTTCAGTGCAGATGACCTCCTAAAGGCACAAGTGGTGTGCCTCAGTATTCGTAGCATCTGGCTGAACAGAGCCAGTGGGGAGGAAAACTGGTGTCAGCCTCTGTCTGTTTGATGGCACACAAGGAAGGCCACAATCTGTGGCCACAAATTTTGGCCACCATCTTCACCCCTAAGGTCTGCTAAAAGCTAAGGCAGTTTGAAAAAATACCAGGAGAGAAGACTGCGATATGCCTGATTCAAAATGCCAAAGTGTGGAGGCCACCTTAAAATGAGACCACCAGCTCCTTTGAACCAGGGGACATGTACTTCAGCCACGGCCAAGGATTTAGATCTGACTATCTAGTCCTTGAAATAACATGGATAACCTTCCAAGCCTGGGCTCCATGTAGCAGATGCAAATATATATTCCCTTGTCTGCAAACATCTTGAAGCAGGAAATCTGGGATAAGCAAATTACTTAGCAGCCTTTAATTCAAGGTGTATTTTGCCCTGTGACCAATAATACCAAGGTTATGGGTTGTGGCCATTCCCTTAAGGGTTGGACTCAATGATCCTTGTGGGTCACTTCCAACTAATTCTGTGCAATCTGAGATATATGTGAAATTCTTAGCTTTTAGGCTGAAATATACTGTTCTCTTAAAAAGAGTCAATGTATTTGAATAATATCAATATATGCATTTTTAAGAAGAGTAAAACAAAATTGCATTTCTGCTACTACTGTAAAGAAAATGCTAGAGCATTCTTTCTTACCAGCTTCAACACTGAAGCCTAGAAAGTCAGCAAATGTACATCTAAATTAGGAATGTCTTTAAAATTCTAGTAGTCACTTTCAATGCTCTGATGAGATTCTGCTTTGATCAGCAGAGATGACATATTAAAAATATTTGTATATATGAGAAACACAACTGTTGGGGACAATTCTTTATTTTCCTTGTGGTACTTATTTGTATAGACACATTGAATGAAGTCTTGAACCATACTAAAGATCAATACAGGGAAGTTTTGGTTCTCAGTATGTAGGAGCTTGTGTCTGTGTGTGAATGATTGAAGGGAAATAGAGAATAAATCAGGCTTTCTAAAAGAAGGGAAGCTGGAGAGAAGCTACAGTACCTTAAAACCTTCAGGCTTAATAAAGCCGCTCTTCCTCAGAGCTGACCCTTTACCCATTCTTTGGCCAGGAATTCTGTATTCTGCAACACTAGCCCCTTCAAATCATCCGGGGGGGGGGGGTTTGTGATGCTACAGAGACCTTCAGAAATGGAGATTTTTAATAGTTCTATTTCTATTCTAGTGTTTCATGTGTACGTGGCTTACTGTACAATTTCATTAGCCTCTTCCATTCATTTAAACTATCTATTGTTTCTTGTCCTTAACTATAAATGTCATAAAAGGCAGTGGATTTCCTCCTGTGCTGTATGTACTCATAAAGGGCCAAAAGAGTTTTGACTTGTTATCTATAACTTGGCACTGGAAGTACTAAAAGATACCTTTATGGAAGATTTGCTGTGACCCAGAGGTAGAAGATACCTGGTTGTTACAGAACCTGCTGTCAGAAGGACTGCTGTATTACACAATTGTAATGACTCCTTCCATCCTGAAAATTCTTAAAATGATAATCAAACCTAAACTGCTGCCAACTTTACAACTTGAAAAAGGGAGCTTGAAACCCATTAAGAAAACTTACACAGATGCTGTGATTTCTGCTAGAGGAGAAGAACTTAACATGCTATATTTGCCCTTCTACTGTTTAATGTAGGAATGAAACTCTGACACAGAGTACAGTATCTCTATGGAGAAAGACTAATTAAAGGTCCTTTAGGAGACTGGATGTTGTAGAGCAGTGCAGAAATACTCTCTTGAATATTTTTGATAATTTTGGCCTTACTGAAGAAGAACTTAGGATGTACGATACAACATAGAGAAAGAGTCATCAGAAAAGAACACACCGATGAGAAAGTGGACACATGAGAAATTTATATGCTGTGTCCTCCAGAAGCTTAAAATAAAATGTGCTTTGAAAGTTTTGAAGGAAAGATCTTGAATCCTTTTCTTTCAGATTTTGAAAGCAGCAGCCGGAGCAGGCAGAGAAATGTGGTGAGAGAATTTCAGCAAGGGACACACTTTACATGTGACCAAAAGCTAGCAAACTGCAAGAAGAAGTACCTGCAGCTGCTGTTAAAGACTATTCTGTCGTGGTTTAACCCCAGCTGGCAACTAAGTACCATGCAGCCACTAAGCATTCTGCCCTCCGTGGGAAGCCTAACAAGAAAAAGTAAACCTTGTGGGTTAAGATAAAAGCAGTTCAATATTGAAATAATGTACAATATAATACTATTACTAATTATAGTTGCACTAGTAGTAGCAGTAATAGTAATAGTGAAAAAAGGAGAATAAAATCCAAGAGAAAGAAGTGATGCACGATACAATTCTCACCACTTGCTGAGCAATGGCCAGACCATCCTTGAGCAGTGATCAGTCCCTCCTGGCCTACTCCCCCTCAGTCTGTGTGCTATGGAATAGCCTTTTGGCCTGGTCAGGTCAGCTTGCCTACTTATGCTCCCTCCCAGCTCCTTATGCACCTGCGCAGTGGAAAACCATAAGACATAAAAAAGTCATTATTTTAGGTTAAGCACTACTTAGCAATGACTCAAACCTTATGAACATCATTGTCATGCAAAATCCAAAATACAGCACTGTACCAACTACTTGGAACAAAATTTAGTCTACCCCAACCAAAACCATGACACACTCCTTGATGGTGCAAGGTACATGCATGCCTTCCTGATGACTATGGGTGCAGTGACCTTAAACACATTGTTTCAAGGAGTTTACACCAAATCCATTTATGATTAAAAACTTACAAAACTCACTCAGGTAGGAAGTGTTTAAGTGTTTCAGTGTTTAAGATGCCACAAATGGAGCAAGCTTTGTCCCACTGTTTATTTCTCTTTGAGGAATAGTAATTAGGCCTAAATTTTATTCATAGATGACAGATAGAAGGAATTAATACATCTTTGTTTCCTTTGTTATAATAGGTCAAATAGCAAAATCTAGGAGTTCCAAAATCTGTATTTTTACAGGTTTTCCACTGAGCCTAATCAGAATGGGTTTCTTATTCTTAATTTTGCTGTTAATAACTTACTCTGTGGTTAGACTTCACATGTCACATAAAATGAATTTACTCCATCTCATCACCAGTCATTCCTGTCCATGATTATCTGATAGATTACTGCATTTGTCAGTGGTTTAAAGTAACAATCTTGCACTGAAGCAGGGTCTAAACACTAATACAGTAAGGAACCGTTCAGGGACAGCTCAGGGAAACCTGTTTGCCACTACTGGGTTGCCAGGTGACTGTAAAGGACAGCAACCTGCTGGAGGTCTGCCAGCTCCAGTCTACACTCACATGGTCAGAACTATAGACTCAGTTTCACAAACACAGCTCTAATCTAACCTCTTTTTGTGCAGCTTTATTTCAGCTTAACTACAGCTTGCATACATAGAGTATGTGTTGATATAAGGCTTGTAACTGTATTGGTATCAGGTCATGGTGATCATACAGTCATACCCTTAACAGATCAAGAAATCGACATTACATTAAATAAATCTTCTGTATCATGGAGTTGGTACTGTTGTTTAAATCTTTCAGTGAATGTGCCATTCTTATTACTATTCTGCTTCAGAAGTCTCAGAGAAATAGTTGTACATTCAGGGAGAAATATTAAATGCCTTTACCAAACCAAAATGTTTTCTTCCTCCCCCTAACTTTCACAGCCCAGATTTGTTTTAACCTACTAGCAATCACATATAGTAATCTATTTCTCAAAGTCACTTTTTCCTGTTCAGGTTCAACTACTCAACCAAATGAAGGTATGACAGTAAGTTGTGGTAGTTTTCCCACACCAACCTCATAGAACAACCACTGATAACAGTTAACAGTCACTGTAGCAGGGCTGTCTTAGTGTGTGCTATCAGAAAAGTAACTCTCCAGGGATCCTTAGTTAAATTAGAAGCAGTATAGCAGGATATGGTGTGACTGCACTTTCCTAGGCAGACATATCTTTCTTTTCCAATCAAAACCACCAAGAAGGTTAGGAACACAAATCTTTATTGGCTGCCTGTAAAAACACTAGCTCATTGGAGCACTTCATAAGTCTTCCTCTAACTTATCTTTACAGCTTATGTATACAATAAATATTGTCCTTCTATTCATGTCTCAATCAATCAACAAATGAGGTAGTTTGAGCTAATGGTTAACTAACAATTTACTAATGGTTCCCTCTGGAAGAAACCAATATGCTTCAATGTTGTAAGGATAATAGTTCTTCTCTTGCTTTGAATTTGATAAGTAGGTAAAACACACTGTGTAATATCATGCTTTAAGGAAATACCATTAACTACTTCTGTATTAATAAGGGTGCTTGTTAACAAGAATCATCTGCAATCATCTTTCTTGCTACATTTCATTCAGTTGTTATGAGAGCCAGCAAATAAGTGTGTGACATTCTGACAGGAGTTCAGCAGCTACTGTGGATCTTTGGTATTACACATTATAGTCATTATTTTTTAGTCCATAGAGAGCTTAAACTTGTAAGTATGTATGTATGCTGTATTAATTTCACAATATCTTCTTTAAGTTAGTCCAGTATGCCTTCTTTTATGTATATATTCTTTATGGCCCCAAGTTCTGTTTTATGATGGTTCAACATAATATGTTAATTTCTCTTTCTTCTGCAGAATTCCAACAGCTCTGAAAGCCTGACATAAAGACATATATTTTAAAAAAACTCAATAATTACTGATCTAAGGTCCAGAGAGGTTGAGTGACATTCCTGTAGGAATCCTCCATTGCAAAGAAACTGTAACGTAGAAACTCTTTAAATGACATTTCATTCTTAAAAAAATATCTCTGGATATAAGGCATAAACTGCAAGCATGTGGAATAATCCTTATATGAACTAGTGAGTAATACTTTAGACTACACACCTAAATGAAATAGGATTTCACATTCTATTTAAAAGCTGATGTTTTTTTCTAAAACATGCAGAAAAATCAATCTGAATTAACTTTTAAAATAGATTGGCTAAACCACATTAAGTTTCTGTGTAGCCAACTCTCATTTAGAATGTATTAATTTACTTTGGAAGTTAATGTAGTTAAATCAAATTAGGGACACTTTAGTTTTGAATGAGAATGTGCACACAACACAGTTAAAGTAATCACAACTTTAAATTCACACCTTTAGGTGATTTGTGCTAGTTGTCTTGAGTGTTCTCAGCCATATAAACTCTAAGTCTTACTGAAGTCAATAAACATTTCTTCAAATATGTATTGTTACATATTCAGGTAAATAAGAGCAACCAAGACAGCCTGAAGAAGCATGTCCTGTCAGCCAATAATGCTGAAGATATAGGGTAAAGGTAGAGTTTCCTATCTAATAAAATCTATGGTGAAAGCAACTCTGTCTCATGAGTGGTATCACCCAGCACCTGGACACTGAACATTTAAAGCTGCCTACTATCAACATTTCATTATATCTGTGATAGTCAAATTTTTGATACAGAAATAATGTTATCAAAATTGACTGCAGTGGGTTGTTACCACTTGTCAGGCAACATCACCTATGACAACTGAGAGGCATTTAATGAACCGTGGGTGGTGATTGCACATGCCAAGTTCCCTTCTCTCCCTGCAAAATGCAAGTCTTAATGACCTGTTTTGCTGTATACCTGATGGCCTCCCGCTGCTGGCTGTGTTTGCACTATGTACAGCTTGCTGCTTCTTTTAGAAGCTGCAGATAGAAAAGTCTGAAAGAGCGTTT
This sequence comes from Pithys albifrons albifrons, assembly GCF_047495875.1. Classification (NCBI taxonomy): domain Eukaryota; kingdom Metazoa; phylum Chordata; class Aves; order Passeriformes; family Thamnophilidae; genus Pithys; species Pithys albifrons. The sequence goes on along the minus strand of NC_092497.1, from coordinate 38,088,923 downwards.
ATTTGAGCAATTGAATAAACAGTGTGATGTGAAGGAAGAAGGCAGTGAGAATACAGTCTCTAATAAGGCCCCATCTTTACTCCTATGGAGCGGATTAAAACTTACACAACAGTTATCAAAGTGCCAAGTGAAATAAATACAGGATTCTTGCCCAGAATCTCTGTTCAAAGGTAACAGAATGCAATGGCTGCAGTACTGAGAAATGCCAAGGTATGAACATGAAGCAAATCAGTTGACAATAACTACACATGGCCAAGTGGACTGCGCTGAGAAGTGAGAGAAACCAGATGTCTGGCCATGAGAACTTAGTTGATTGAAATCTGTTTTTATGCAGGCAAACTGAAAATACTGTGAGACTGTGAATCTCAAAATTTAAAAATTAGAACAGGATGGTTTGCAGTGAATTTAACTATCTTTACTATTTCAATAAGAGATAAAGTAATCAACATACAATTAAATAAAAATTACTGGGTTACAAACACTGTTATCTCAGATTTTTTGTGGACAGAAGAAATTGAAGATCCAAGCAATTCTGATTAAAATATTTTGACCATAGTGAAACTACTTCATTTTGGCATCATTTTACTTTAAATGTTGTCATTTAAAAAAGTTTCAGATAGTCAAACTTAATTCTCATTTCAAAGAGCTGTACCAAACTTATAATGAAGACAGATTTTTTGAGCTGTATTAGCTTTTACGTTAGTCTTACATAATATGAAACACAAATCCTAATCTCTCACATTTTAACACATACAAATCACCTGATAATTTCAATTTAACATGAAACTGTGCATCTACAGTTAAATGCAAACTTACATCATGTTACAAAATTAATATAACATTCAAAATCTGTGTTCAGACATTTAAATACAAACCAGTCTGTTTGTAGAAGAGCAACATTGCTATATTTGTAAACAAAAAATCAAACAGTTTGGTATTCATGGGCCTATGAATGACTTGTTTTAAGTACATCAAGCTTGCTCATACAGATAAGTTACAAGTGAGAGACAGGAAAAGAAGGAAAATAGAGTGTACATGTATAATGCAATGCTGACAGCTTACTTTTTGGTGTTTGTCAAATTTTTCAATTTCTACTAAGGTGTCATTTTGATTATGCTCAGACTCTAACAAATTTCAAGCCTGTAACAAATTTTTCTCAGCAGCAGGAACAGATTTAGGACATGAACTGCAAGCAGTTTGCTGCTATTGTTAAATGTCTCAAAACTCTGATCCTATTTTATAGTTCTAACTGAGTTAAAAGTGTCTAATAAATCATCAAGGGTTTTGTGTGTTAAGCGGAATGAGTTCCAGACAGCACTGAGCCCATAGCGTCTTTTCACAGGTGTGCCTCCCACTCTCTTCCATGAGACATAGCCAGTAGAATTGAACCCCTCGAGTTTCAGTTCAGTAGTGGAAATGAAATACATTGTCATAGAGATTTCCCCTGATTTGACTAAATGTTGTTTATATTAGCTTCTTCTTTGGAGCAGTTTATCCAAAGAAAATATTCAGCAGTCTTTTAATTCAAGAGTATCTCAAGGTTGAGGAAACTTCACATGCTCCAGGGCAAATCATAATGAAAATCTGAGTTTTAGGAACATCATTTTAATGGCAAAATACTTATTTTATCCTTTCCTATTTAGTTTAAGCCATGGGCGTTCTGATTATTTATGGCTATCATTTTGGCTGCTCTGAGTGGCAGTGTCTTGGCTTAGTTGTCTTCTTTGCTCAGGATGAAAAATGAAGTTTGAAAGAATGTTCATTACCTTCATGGCATGTGTTGACTGCACTGATTCTTCGTCTGCCAAACTGCATATGCTGGCTTCTGTCTCATCTGGAGACCTCTGGAACTAAAAGTAATTGATCAAATTAATTCTAATGGAATCCCACACAGACCCTGCTACCACTGCAGCTTGTTAACCTTATATGCAAACAGTTTATTTAAACTATCTGGATGACATCATGAAAGCTACCTTCAATATATCAAAAAAGTATGAAATGAAAGCCCATTTCAATATTTTTTCCAACTCATGACTTGTGTGTTGCTATTTTTTTCCCTAAAAAACAGAATTTGAAACCTCAGCACTTACTGAATTAATTTCAATGTAGTTGACCATACTGCCCAAATTATTGGATTTTCCACTACTCTGAAAAACTAACCACAACATCTTTCAAACGGCCAAGTTCACCATGGTACCCTTGTATTCAGAATAAAGTAGCAGTTGAAGTACTTTAGAAGCAGTTTTCTGAACTGTGTGCTCCCTTTTATTTCACAAAATCACAGAATGTCCTGGGTTGGAAGGGTCCTGAAAGACCGTCTAGTTCCAATTCCCCTGCCTTGAGCAGGCCAATGATACTTCTTGCATTTTGTGGACCTTTACCTCTAAGTCAACTCAGTGACAGATCTCTATCATTCATTACAAACTCCAGTTCACTTATTGCTTCCCTATATCAGCTACAATTTCTGGTTATGCAAAGTACTGAAGCAGTTCTAATAAACACATTTGCAAATATTTTCACCATTCTGTGTATTTTCTGCTTTCATATCGGTTGCTGGTGGTAGGTTACTACTGACACCAGTAACAAAACTTGTGCAATGACCTGGCTTAATGTGTGAAAAACAAAATGTCTCTAATTGCAATGTCACAGCAGAACATATCATTTGGTATAAAAGATAACTATTCATAAAGCATCAGAAATTCCAAGGGTACCTAAAACAACAGAAAGTAATTCTAATAAAAAAAATAAGAGTGAGGAACATAAGTATGCACATGACTGGTTGTGATTTATAGGTACAGAACGCTCCCCACTGCTTCAGGGTCCCAGCTGCAACTAGACATAACATGGTGAATTAAAGATAGCACAGTAGTCTTAGCTTCAAAATTTCCTATAATTTATCACGTTGGCCCAAGCACTTAGCCATGATGATCTTATATATATATTAAATTACTATACATAATATTGAATCCTGAAAAGCAAGATTAAAACGTTATAAATATATTATGATGAAAAACAATATAATATATTCCAATCATATGCTCTCATCACTATTACTTAGAAGAGTAGCAGCTAAGACCTGTTAGACCCTTCTGTACTGAATATTTCAGGGAAAATATTTAACACTTATTAAACTTGGCTTCTTAATAAGCAGGATGACGACTATCATAAGAGCACTCCTAAAAGGATAATGCATTGTAATCATGTCTTGTGACCATTCTGCTACTTAATAAGAAAAATCTCCTGTTCAGGTAACCTGGACTCTTTCTTATAGGCTTTCATAAAAACTTTTTAAATTCTGTTGGCTCCAGTCTAGAAAGCAGTTTTTCCAAAACAACACAGTTGGAGCAGAAACAATATAACACTCATTGAAGTTGATTTCTTCCAGAATTGCTCCGTGCTACACACTACATTCTGTATTTTACATAGGGCTAAACTACAACATTTCGTTTGAAGTTTATTCTGAAAACAAACACTTAGATACAACATTTTTAGTAAAACATGGGGGTTTTTTTCAGATCTAGTATAAGTTTTGCAGTCAAAATGAGAGATAATTCCAAAATTATGCTGGTTTTCTGGGACATAGGAGCCCTGAGTTCAAGTCCACACTCCACATCATTTCTCTGGTAGTAATTTAGGAGCACAGTTCCACCATTTTAACAACAAAGGAAGGTAATGCCATCATCCATGAAAACATATTATTTGCTTAAATAATTAAAAATATGTTCATTTCTGAAGTTATTTGTGCAAATAGCTGCAAGGAGAACAAGATACCTGGTAGAAATGATACGCACAATGCTCTAGCCAATTACTAAAGATATCAGGATGCGAAATATGATGTATGACTATTGTTTTTTAGCTTACATTAAGCAAATACCAACTGTGAAGAGATATGGTTATCTTTCATGTATCAAAATTCCCAGATCTGGTTTGTAGGCTAGAGTGCTACCCTGTTTTTGTTTCTGTTTTTTTGCCTTTTTTTTTCTCTTACTGGTTCAGCTTCTGTAATGAAAAATAATACATTTTTCCCACAGATGTTTCTCCAAACACAGACATTCAGAGTAGCCCAGTGATTCTTTAGGCTGATTCTCTGGGACAAATTCTCTAAGACAATATCTTAAAACCAAAACACATTTTTGACAAGCATAGTTTGTAGCCCTCACCTAAGCCTTTGATAATCACCAGCAGTGATTACCCATTAACTAAAGAGGGAAGTGTAACAACCTTTTCTCATGAACAGAGTGGTTAGAAAAATATATTCCTCAGGCCTCAAACCCCAGGGATTTGTGGCAAAACTGTGTATAGGAATCCCAGGTTTCACCTCCAAGATCCATTCAAAGGTCCCCGCCTACAACAGCAGGGGTAAACCAGGCTGATGTGGAAAGCATGGAGCACACCATAACTTACTAGCCTTTGGGAGAAGTGAATCCAAATATCTTAAGCACAAAGTCAACAGGTTGCTCTATCTGGTTTTCAGCTGAGCACATGCACAGGCTGGCAAAGTTCCCTACCTGCCCAATCTCACTTCTTTCACTTACAGCCTGTAATTCTACATTAGTCTTTTATAAACAGTTCGTGGTGGGGACAGGCACCTTCTGTTTATATCTAGTGATTCTTAAATCCTCTGTGTGTGTGTGTATGAATTCCTCTCCCATTTTTTGAAAGGATAACTAATCCCAACAGAAATATTACTGCAATTAAAAAAGTAACAGAAGATTGTATTTATGGGCATATCAATTTCAAGTTCTTCATGGATTAATTAAGAAAAATGCTTGCAAGAACTGCGAGAAACAAAGAAATAAGAATTATATTTTACTTTTTTCTTTCGAAAACAGAAGTAGTATAGACTACTATTTGAGAAAGTGACACTGTTTTATGCATCATTGCAGTTAATAATTTATTCTAGGTATTAAATCTGTCACATTCCTTTGACTTAGAATAGAATTGAAGAATTTACAGCTAGAGACCCAAATCTGACCTAGGAATTTGAAAGCATAGGAGAGATATGAATCCAATTTTTCTCTGTCTAAACACTGACACACATACATTGTATCAGAGAGACATCTAAACAAGTCATATTTAATATCAGACTGAAATTATTACAAAAATGAGAGCATGAGTATTATTAAATACTCATTTGCTGAAGAGACTTCACTCCTGAAAAGATGCCATGAAGAGGCATTAGTTGATAATGTTAAAAGTCTCTTCAAATGCCAATAAATTTGGTCTCCTCTTATTTCCTACATTCCATGCCTTCAAAAATGCCCTTTTTTCCCCAACTTCATTTAGAAAGCCCTGATATACTGATCTTTGCAGATATCTTTGCGACAGCAGCATTTTTAGCACTATATTTGTAAGATCCAAAGGATTACTCACAAGTATATTTTGGTTTTTGGGGACCTGGGGAAAGCTTTCTTTTGGCTGGTTTGATTTGGTTGTTTGTTTTCTTAAAGCAGCTGAATCGTATAAGAACAAAACATGAAAACACAGCCATGGAAATCTCCTTTTGCACTATTTCTTTGAAAGAGTTACAAATATACCTTCTTCTTCTGGGTTTTCCTGAATCTTACTACTTGCAGACAGGACCTATATCTTATAAAACATTGAGAGACAATGTCTTCTCTTGAAGATTTCAAAATATCAAACCAGGGATGGTTTCCTGCATCATAATACAAAGTAAAGGTGATATTATATGCATGTGAAGTGGCATTGAAGCAGGGAAACCACCCACCAAACACATTTACGGTCATCAGGGGCCTTATGCTCAAGCAAGGAGGAAGACAAGGAACCAGGGGAGTGTGATAAAGGACACATGTGGATCATGAAGGCCCGTAAAGGCTTTTCAAGGTATAAACTCACTTTCCAATCTTTTTCCCAGGTAAGATTTTCCCTTCAAGGAGGTGGAAATGCTCTCATAACAAATGTCATAGGGTCAGACTTTCACCCCCTTCCCAAAGACCAGTGGGAGATAGTGCTGTGGCAGTAGCAGGGAGCATCTCCTCCCACTGCATACTTGCTGGGTAGTCCCAGCCCTTATCTCACCCCCTCAGGGCATCCACGCCATCCATCAGCCCTTATCTCCCTGCGGGCCCTGCAGTGCCTCGAGCCCCTGAGGATGCTGTCAGGGCTCTAGGTCGGCAGTGGCATGTGGGGCAGTGGGGGAAGGTGGATGTGGGGCAGCTCCCTGTGGCCTTCCCCCTGTGGCTGAAACGCCAGTGCACATGTATAGGACAAGCACCCCTAGAAAGGGACAGAAGCCATGTTACAATCACATTTACATTCTATTTCTTTGAAGCTGAGATGGGTATATCTAATCTCTCAGGATGTCTGCACATTTTCCCCCAGCAGCTGAATGCTTGCAGACTAGTACATCTCATGTCAGAGCAGGGATGTTAAAAGCACTAAGGATGCCAGCGTTCTCCATGTCTTCATGGGCTGATATTACTATATCTCTTTAAAAGGACTTCATTGCAGCACCAGGGATGGAGTAGTTTGCTCTTCAGACAGTCAGATCACACCACTCAACAGAGATATACAGTGAAAAATACTTGATATTTCTCAAATAGGGAGAAAAACTTGGAAAGGAACTGTGCCTTTCAGATTTCAGAGTCAACTCTGCAATGGCCTGGTTAAGTCAGGAGCTATGAGTGTGGTATTAAACCTTAGCGGTGCAGCTCTTAGATTACATGAAAGCAGGAAAAAGATTTGGTGACTAAATATCCCTTTTGTTTTCCAGACAAGGAAAAAGGAGAGAGAAGGACAGCCAAAACAGTAGCCAGGGGTAATTACAAAGCAGTGTAAAATATCAAAGGAGTGCTTTTATTCCCTGGGGTCGAGAACAAAATATTTCGTCTGCCAGGTATGACTGCAAGAGAAGAAATTGAGTGACAGGTCTCAAATGTGTGCACACATTATACAAATCACTTGGTTTCCAACATATTAGCCTTTACCCTAGTATAGTGCAAACAAGTCAGGTAGCATTTTAGACTTTGAGACTTCTGGTCAAAAATAAGTGAAATATGTACAGAGCAATGAGGGATTAGCTCCTTAAGAGTGTACACAATCTTTCATGAATGCTGAATTATGATTGACTTTCATTTTCAGTGTAAAAGTTTGTTCTTTTGATACTTCCTTAGACTCCCCTATGGGATTCATAATTCAGTCAGTAATGCAAACTGAAAACGTGTAAGCCAGAGCTTCCTGGAACACAGGTCTTAAAAACACATTTTTGAGGTAAAAAGATGATACTAGCATTAGGCACACCCAGGGAATTAAATCTCATTGACAATATTTTCCCAGAGGATCTCACTCATTTAGTATCTTCCAGAGCTAGTTCATCATATCCATCACCTGTTTGCTTTGCTAGGAAATACCAATCCAGTAAGAGGAGATTTGAGAGGTCCCTGATTCCACAAGCAAGAATGGTATATCTTCTGCATTTTACAAGCTGTTAGCATGGAATGCTGCTTGCTTACTTTCTAACTTTCATTTGCTGTTCACAGGACATACAGGCTTACCCTAACTTTGGTAGTCTCCTGAGTGGATTGTAGTATGTTTGACTCATTCAGGCTACACTAGTTTTCTATCACTTCTGTGCCAAATTGATTCAGCTTACACACCCCTCTCTGGAACATAGGTATTCACTGCCTGATGCTGGACAGTGTGTGGAAAATTCATCACTGTCAACAGAAGGGACCAGTGTTAAGATTTTTGGTCCCAAGCATGAATTTTCTTGTTTAGAAGTATTGGATTTTAACTTGGCATGATATGGTCTCTGCTGTGAGTAAAGCAAAGATTCTCTAATGTAAATCATTATCTAAGTGTTAAGCACTAAAAAAGGAGGAAAATAATAATATACCTTGTCACCTAATTGAGCCTGATTATTGTTAAAAGAATTTGACAGGCCATTAGAAAACAGTAATATTTGCTTCTTTCACTTCTATAAAAATCCCTGTATTTTCCTCAAAGAATTCATATCTCTTAATTAATTTAAGTCCTTATTAAGAATATTTATTTGAAAATATGATTTTTTCTCTTTGTTTTATTTAATGATCCACTTTTCCAAAAATATCAACAAACTTTAATTTGCAAATCACTGCTCCATACTATAACTTCTTTCTATTTAAGAAACAGAGTTTAATTTCTGAATGCTGTCATATAAATGTCATTAAAAAAAACCCAAACCAAACAAACAGAAAACCACACAGTGTTACCTGAGGAAAAAGTGGAGTTTTAACGATTGCTTACTTTATAAGCGAAAGAAACCACGAAGATTCTGTCAGAGGACAATATTACATAGTAATATTGGGAAGTTTGCATAACACAATGCCAAAATACACAGATGTTGAGTATAATAAAACCCACTATAGAGTAAAATGGCTTAAAAATTCCTTTTCTAATCAGAAGAAAGAAAATTAATGAAAGCAACATAATACTAGCAATTTGCAGTTGATAGATACTTGACCCTACCACATTGTTGTATTCCAAACAGGCAAAGAAATATTTTATGCAGACAATATGCAGTTCAGTGCTGAACAATTTAATGCACACCAGAAGGCAGATGTAGAGAATACCTGTAGACTTCTGACACTTAGAAGGCTGCTAGGATTTGTATGATGTGGGATTAGACTGGTCCAGAAGACAGAAGCACAGATTATCTAGACATAGAATACTGGCTGTAAAACAATGTTTGGCTGACACAACAGCTGCATTAGAGCCATATTATGCAACTTGTACACTGAAGAAATCTTGGGGAAATTTCTTGGCTAAGAAAAGAGAGGAATGTTAGTACTCTCTTCCTTTTGTTGACACAATCCTTATGACAAGATCTTTCACCAGTCCCAGAAAGGAACACATGGACAGCTTGCACCTAACAAAAGTGATGTGCCTCTCCAAATCAGCAGTGCTAATGAGAACTTATAACAGTAAATTCACATTTAAGACCAAGAGACAGGAAGAATAGAGAGTGTTACTGCCAGTCTTCTATGTTAAACCCTGAGTCGGGAAAACTCTGTTTAATCTTTTTGATCCTCTTCCAGAGCTGGACTTGAGCAAGAAACAGATTTAGATGATGAATATTTTTAAAGTACATTAAGAAAAGACTGATGACAGTCTGATATACTTCTGTTTGTAAGTTTATTGATAACAAACTACTAATGAAAAAAAAGTAGAAATAACTCCATCGTGTGCAGCTGAACTTGATCTGTGTCTGATTATTGGGAACATTTTTATCTTTACTGTTTGGCCTCATGGGTTGAATTATTTTCTGCTGCTGGTTATTTGCTGAATTTGTGAACAACAGGGGCTCTAGATTAAGGGTATCTCTCTGGATTTCACTTTTTTTTGCAAATGTATTTTAGATATATTACTACGATCACTACTCTGCACCCAGAGTCTGTGTTCAGACACTGCTATTCCCACAAATGCAAAAAAGGTTTGTGGAGTGATGAGCAGTATGTGCCCTTCAGTCTATAAATAGAATGAAAATAGGTGTTGTAGAGGAAAACACTTAAAGACAGCCAGATGGCAAAGAGGTCTCAGTCCAGACTCTTCCAGTGCTTAGGGTAATGGACTGACAATGAGGATATAAAGTGTCATGGGGCCGTTTACCTTCTCTGTCATCTCCTGTCAATGCTGCATGCTGAAGACAGCAGTGCTTAACAAAATGTATGGTCTGCATAGGTGTCTATAAATAAGTAACGGTTTCTTCTATAACACTATATACACTACTTACCACAAAAGAAAGAGGAGTAAATAGATGCAACTAAGCTCAAGCTGCAATTTGCCTTTTAACTATTTCATCCTGGCTAGGTCCTCAAAATAAGCCTGTGCAAAAGTTAACCTCATTCTGGGTATTAGTGTTTTGTTATGGCATAGTTATAGCAAACAGTTATAACAGTTACATCACAGGTCAGAAGGATACTATGTCAGAAACAGGCAGAAAGTAAGAAATAGTAAAACAGAGAGTGTGGGTTTTTAAGGGTTGGATTTTTCATTTGTTTGTTCTGTTTAGTTTTTTAGTTTTATTTTATTTTTAGGATTGAAAAATAAAAGACTTTTTGTTTGGGTTTTGGGAACATTGACTAGGTTTATCTTTACTTATTGGGTAAGTTTCTTTTCAAAAGGATACTGAATCTATAAACATGTAAATAATAAAAATAGAATTACTATAAAAGCTGTTAAGAATTACTAAAGCTGGTCATTGAGTCACTGTACTTGGTTGACTGAGCTACCTAGACAGAGTTATGAAAAGGTAGATGCTTCTACTCTGATACTCACTGGAGTCATCACAGTCTTTGCTGTCAGAGGAGTGAATAGTGTCTTAAGCAGAGACTTCTTGTTAGGGATTCTTAAAAAAAAATACACCAAAACCCACATCAATCAGTTGTTATGATGCAAATCTGAGGCTTGTTTTAGGGGTGAAACATAAGATATCCCTGTATAGATTTTGTTGTGTTCATTTTACCTTTGCAGGCAACCTCTGACAAGCACCCAGCTCATGCCCACAGCAGTCTGCCCTGATCTGTGAGAACTGCATGCTGTTGACTGCTCTGGGTGGCTCCTTGGTGCCTGCACTTCTAAGCTCCTGCCCCTCTGAAAAGGAGAAGGGGAGAAGGAGTAACCCTTCATTACGCCTGTGAAATGCAGTACAACCTAGATGGCCAAGTGGTTTAATGCTATGACAGTGAGGAACAATGGTCTCTGAGCTGCAACAAGCTTTGCAAGGATGAAGCAGAAATGCTGTCCTGGTACCAGCAGGTAATGTCTTCTTGAGCAGAGTGGATCAGATTGGCACTTGAGAAGTGCCAGGAAGAGTCGCTGATTCCAAGGAACAAGGATGGGATGTAGGAGCTCAGATGATATAAGGAGATAAATGTGATCTAATGCTATCTTTCCCACCAGCTCAAATGACACTAAAAGATCCCCTGGAAAATGATTAGGTATTCAAACAAAAGATGCACCAAATGACATCTTGTCCTAGAGGAAAGAATGACATGATGAGGAAAGAAGTCCACTGCACAGATGTTTTCTTGAGAAGTGGCCCTACTTGGCAGATAGACCCTCCTTAGACCTCGAGGCACTGTCTTTTCAGAATGGATGCTGCCATAACTAATAGAAACCTTAAACCAATGTGAAGCAGTTATGTATCCTCCAATTCTACTTTTGATTAAAAAAGCCTCAGGTATGGAAGAACAAAACAGGATATGAGAAAGAAGATGAGAAAAAATGGTGATAAGAAAAATGAATAATAATATGAATAACAGCAGAAGTTTTGCAGATAGAAGCACCAGCTAAAGGGATGGATACAATTTGTTGAAGAATTTCAGTGTGGCCAGAGACAAATAACTGAAACACTTTTATACTGGTGAAAGATCTTTAGACAGGATGCTGCAAGAAAAACGATTACCAATGTGAGAGATTAAATAATAGAAATGGGCTGGACTAGTAATCAAGCTTGCACTATTCATGGGTGGGCTCTGTTTGAGGAAGAATTAAATAAATATAAAGACTGTACAAGGCAGTAGCCTATAAAGTTTTTGAAATCACACTCTTGGATTTGTGCCCTCCATGGCACCATTTCTTATATCTTTAGGGCTGTTTACCAAAATGAAAGCCAAGTGTAGATAAGACTATTCTATAAATAAAGGTAGGTATGAACACCCTGTAAGCGAGAACAACTGTCTAAGGAGAATGTTGATACAATGAAAAATAAATATGATATGGCAATAAAAAAACAGACTGAAATTCTAGGAACATTTCTCTCAGAGCAGGGAGGTCCTTAAAGAAAGCCGAAAGTGTAATGAGGGAAGGAAACGCTGCTTTGATAAACAACAAGAAATCCTATATATAGCCTTTAACTTTGTCCAAAACACAACTTGCCCTATGTTCATTAATAGATTTTATTTTTCTTCCTTTTGCTTTTTTTTTAATTATTCACTTTACTTTAGTATATTTCAGGTACTTGCAATGAAAATATTACAACACAGAAAATGGCAGAAGCATCAAATACTTTGTACAGCCAAATCACTTGGCTTTAGAGAAAATTACAGGAAGAGACTGATAAACTATAATAAGATGTTTCCCTACCAGAAAAGAAAAAAAAATCACCTATTAAAGAGGGGTTTGTGATAGGGACTGAGCTAATACCACAGTCACCTAGCAATAGAGGAAAAACCTGCTGTGAAGTATTTCATTTTTGTGATTCTTTAACAATTTATAGAAGAAATGTCACATAATAGAAGTTTGGCTCCCTTTTGGGAGTAATAAATAAAACAGTGCTGTAATCAAAGGACAGAAGAAAAAAGACTTTACAGATATTTAATTCTTATTTATGCTGTCTTCCGTAACTTATGACTTAAATGTAAATGCAGAAGGTTGCAGCATACAATAATTCAAACCCTTATATATTCTCCAGCTGCACCCTGCCTGCTAAACATTTCCAAAGCCTAAGCTTGCTGCTTTAATTTACAGCTTTCCACCCAGTGATTAGAGAAAGGTTTGAAAAGGTCTCCAGAAAAAAAAAGTGGTGAGCTTTCTCTAGGATTTGTTACTGTAGTCCATTCATTTGTGATCAATACTTGGTAGCTATCTGTGTCTCCTCCTTGGAGAACCTACACTTCAGCTGCTGGAACTGCCAGAAAGCAAATTTCATGCAGGCACACAGATGGCTCATTTTCTTCCTGCTGGGTGTAGAGATTTTCAGAGTATCTGGAAAAATTAGAAAAAATAGTGTTTCTGGATGAACTGTTAATACATAATAAAACATTACCAGCAAGATCTAACAAATATGATTTAAGCTTAAATAAGAAATCTGTCCACTTTATTTTTATCCCTTGTCAGAAGCAGACTCAGGAGCAATAAATATATAGAGGAAATGACAAGCTTTGCAGGAATAAACTGTTAAAAACCTACTGGATTACCCTTGATTTATCTCTAAATGTAGTTTGAATCCTTTAGGTTGCATAGAGAACTGGAGTGTAAATTGTCTGCAGGGTATTCACTCATCCTTTTTACAGATCAGAGAAAGGGAGGGCTGGGGAAAGAACTGAGGGATCTGCTTTGCTTCCCTTGTCTCAAGCCACAGCACCCTCAGCATTGTCCCAAGACAGAAAATAGTCTCTGGGATCAGCTGCCAGCTGAAATTTTTCTGAACAGACTTTCATTTCAATCTACCCCTGACCCAACTCAACCTCACCTTTACATCAGTAGAGCTGTCAGATGCATTGCATCTGTTACCACAGGTCTGCTGAAAATTACCTTCTTCTGCAAAGCCAGACATTTGTCATGGCAGCAGTGTGACAGGTCCTGCCCCTTGGTACAAGTGCTGTGAGGGCATGGGAACTGTGTGGGACAGGAAACCATGGATGTGCATTTTCTTTTTTTTTGTCTGATGCCATAGAATAGTGTTCTTTGTTTTAAACGGACAAACTCTGTATCTTTTCCTACTTATTATTAATCACCACTCTGTGACTGTAGCAAGACATGAGAGAAATTTTCTTTCTAAGGCCATAACAAACAGGCATATTTGTCTAAGTTCCTTCTCATTTAATAAATATGTTGTTCCCATGCTTAGGTAGTTGATACCTTTTAGAGATCACCTCCTAGGCCAAGATGTTACCTCTGATGGATCTGGCAACTCACTTCAGATAGGTTGGGCTGAACAAATCTTTCTGCAGAATTACTTCAAAAATATCCTCCCAGTGTTACCCATCTCATCTGACCAGAGCCTTTGTCATGCCCCCAAGGCACGTGAAGCATCTGTGAAAAACAGAGAACATGGCTTTGAAGTGATAGTATTTGTAGGGCACCAAGCAGCCAGCTGGTTAAGAAGGAAGACAGAGGAGCTCAAAATGAGCCTTGTTTCAAAATGAAGGATAGGCCAGTGTCTTCTGTATTCAACCACAGAAGTGCAAGATGAAGTTGAATGCCAGCTTTGTACAACTGACTGTGATAAAGTGCATCTCTGCCACTCCAGTAAATGTTGTGTGGTCACTAGTTCTTCCCTCTTTTCTCGATCCTTACTTTCTATGGCCAAACTTCACGAACAAAGATTTGGGAAGGGTTCTCCCCACATGGGGGTGTGCCCTTCGAGCCTGCACAGTGGATTTTTAAGGTGAGGCACAGCGTGCACAGAACTGGCCCCACTGTTTCAGTCCTGAGATCCATCTGCCATGGCCAAGCACTATACTGTCCTTATTCCAGTTTATGCAGCCTTGCAAGTTAATGTCATGAAGAAACTGCTGTGTGACATCTCTTTTTCTGAGACCACATTTTACCTGTGAACTCTCAGATGGTGAATGCCACGTGTCAGGTTTAGAAAACAGTTTATCTTGTTTTATTTTAGGTTTTGTCAATACACTGGTACTGTATCTCAAAAGTTGAAACTTTTGAAGAATGAGACATGGCAAGAATAAGATTTGCAGCATAGCAGACTACCTTCTTTTCTTGTGTAATGGGAAAACATCAAGGGAACTTTGCTATGCAGTACATCTTTACTTTCCCTGGAAATGACTGTGTTCTTTTGGGATGGAGCAACAATTACTCTTCTTCACACAACCATAGGCACTGCTATGACCTGTTGTACCACTAGATAGTAGAAAATACTCTTTTTGGTGGCCACTGAACTGCTCCCACAGCAGTGATTCAGAGCTTGAGAGCAGTGCAGTTACAACAACCATTACTGCTTTGAGGAGCATCCTTCAGCTCATCCTTGTGAAAGTCTTTCCTTCAACTGTGGAGCTACAATAAACAGCATAATCACAGGCAGCCAAAAACAATCCTTTGCAAGAATTCGTGATGCTTAGCATAAAATCTTGGTACTGAGCATTTAAGACATTAACCTGCACATATGAGTATATTGAAAGATTATATGAACCTCTGCATAAAAAACTGTTTGCATTTCATTCCAGCATCCCACTGGCAAAGTCCCTGTTCCTTGTACACAGAACTGTAGTGAAGTTTGAGCACACTAATGGACAGTATCAGAATATAAACGTAAGTGAAGGAGGATGCCCTATAGTGCACAAAGTGGATCATTTTAACAACTGTAAATGGAAGAGGCAACTTGTCCTGAAAAGGCAGCTGACTAATTGTTATCCATTATGACTTTTTTTTGCCTTTTCATGGTCCACACAGAAGGTAAAGCCATTCTGAGAAGGCAATTTTTATTCCTAGTAGGATGAGTGGTCTGAATATGAAACAGCTGGTAAGATCTGATTGGTTTATTTTCTTAGTGTACCTTCAGTATACTGAAACAGTCTCCATAAAAACAAACAAACAAACAAACAAACAAACCACAACCGCAAAACATCATCACTGAAGCAATGTAGAACAGACAGCATTGTTTAGAGAAGTAGGTTTTTGTTTCCAGTGAGAAACCTTTTTGTACTTTGAAGAAGCATGCAGACAGCATTTCAATCATCAAATACAAGCTGTCAAAGTCATAAGCAGTCTAAGATTCATAATAATGACATACTGAAAAATGTCGGTCCTCTATAGTTATACGTAGTAATTAGGAGGGATACCAGAGCACTCTACCAGTGTCAGTTTGAAATGCTGTTTTGTAGAACCATAGAATCAGAGTGGTTTGAGTTCGAAGGGACCTTAAATGTCATGAGAGTTTCCAATTCCCTGCCATGGGCAGTGATACTTTCCATCAGCCCAGGTCCAGGCAGAGCCCCATCCAGGCTGTTCTTGAACATTTCCAGGATGGGACATCCACTGATTCTTTGGGTAACCTGCACTAGTGTATCACCACTCTTAAAGCAAAGAATCTGTTCCTAATATCTAATCTAAATCTACCCTCTTTCAGCTTCAAGGCCACTGCCCCTTGTTTTATCATTACATGCCCTTTTAAAAAGTCCCTCTCCAGAATTCTTGTAGACCCCTTTAGGCACTGAAAAGTGCTATGAGGTCTCCCCAGATCTTCTCTTCTCCAGGCTGAACAGTTCCAACTCTCTCAGACTGTTTTCATAGAAGATACCACTATTTCTGTGGTATCTCTCCATCATTTTACCTGGATCTTTTAAAAGCTGAGAAGAAATGAAGTTCTGTTTTTCCAGTTCATTATTCAATATTTCTTGTTATTTTCCTCCCTTCCATAAAGTCCTTTCAAATAAACCCTTCTCTTTCCTACTGCCCAAAAATGAAGGGCCGTAATACGTAGCTAAAACAATAATGAGACAACATCTTCACAACTTAGTCAGAAGGATAGGGACTCACTATGGCAGCCCTGCACATATAGAATCTGTATGATAGTGGTTGTTACCATGGACCTGAGTGAAGGACTAATAACTGCCAATAGTTTTAATTTTATTGGTGGTGTCACAGGGACCAGTTCTGGGACTCGTGCATCAACATGCACACAGCTTTGCTGATAGGAGAGAACACAAGCAGTGAAGACCAGAGACTTCAGGTCTTTTGTTGACTTTAACCATTCATTATTGGTTATCCCAATTTCTACATCATCTTTAAAGCAGATATTAGTATTACTAATTACTTAAAGAAAAATAAAATTAAGTTGTTGGCTTTGTCCAACTGCAGCAAGATTTTTAGATGTAGAGAGAGCAGCAGAGCTACTGACAGGTTGCTCTTCCCATGGTTATCCACCAGCCATGCCTGAGTGCTGATAAGAGGTTCAGTTTATGCTAGTATATTAAATGGGATCAGCTAAGACTGAATTGTATATAACAGCCCATAGTCATGTACGTAAATGTTCTTTCAGTCCAAAGCATGTGAACTACCTATTGGCAGCAGTTCATTTGTACTTTGCAGGGAGCTAGCTGGCTGTCTGGCCATCATGGATTCTTGGACTTTTAGTAGGTTAGTATGACAGATAATTGTGCTGGATGATGTTTCCCATGAGCTCAAAAACAGTGCCTTTCATATAACCATCATGAACTGTTAAGAAAATAGATAGCTCTGAAGCTGTATGTTTATTCCTGGGCTTTTGATGCAGGAAGTGTGAATTTCTGTTTTCTTCCATTCATTAGATTAAAATTTTACAGATTGCCTGGAAGGAGGTAATTAGCTACCAAGATAATTTAGCTATTAGCTGTAAACTGAAATCAGAAGAAACACCAAGATAAACACATACTACAGTGACTGGCTAAGACAGAGTGCTGCTGTTACTAAAGACATCATCTACAACAGGGTTGTTGACTGCAAATATCCCAAAACGTACTATGGTATGAATCATTTTACAAGTCAAATTAACAGACTTTTCTGATTGTCTCTTCACAATGGATCCTTTTTTCTGTTGTAGCCTTAGGATGAGAACAAACTCTGAAATAGCTTCAAAATCCAGCTCTGGTGACTAATTTAAACTAATGCCAAATACATGCAATAAATATGTAGACATCAAGCCTGATGTGTAAATCTCTAAGACTAAACTGTGTCTGTGAACATTTCCATATTTTCATGTTACTTTTCAAAGCAGACCACAACTTAGTTTGATGAGTGTATAATTTTCTACAGTCCTCAGAGAATTTGTTTCCTAAGCTTTTGTATAGGTTGCATCTTATGTACACATAAAATGTCTTTATGCACACACCAAAGCAGAGAAGGTAACATCTCCGAAATGTTTTTAATTGTTAGAACAAAGACAAAAAGACAAAAAAAATATTGAATGCCAGGTATTTCCAAATTACAATATATGAATGCAAGCATCTTTAATTTAATTCTCAGGCTTTCCCAAAATTGGAGGCCCATGGTCTAATAATTTTATTTCTATGTGTAAAATGACAACTCTTCTCCTTGGGAGAACCCAGGTTATCGACTGGCTTCAAATGACCTACAAGCATCACATAATCACACAAGAATTGAGCTTAGAAGACACTTCTGAAGGTCATCTGCTCCAGCACTCCTACTCAAGAAGGGCACCCAGAGCCCATCACCAGGTTTTTAATATCTCCAAGATTGGAGGCTCAGCCATCTCCTTGGGGAACCAATGTCAGTGCTCGGCCATCCCCAACAGTAAGTTTCTTTAAATTAAGAGAGAACCTCCTGTGTTTCAATTTGTTCCTGTTGCCACTGGTTCTGTCACTGGGCACCACTGAAACGAGCCTGGCTATCTCATCTTTCATCCTCTCTTCAAATATAAGTATACACTGGTAAAGTTCTCCTGAGCCACCTTCCCTTCTAATTAAGGTAGCAAATGATGAGGTTTCAGTGAAGGGGACCTCCCTTCCTAAAATCAAGGACAAAAATTAATGGGATACTACAAAACTAGGATTAATAAATGACAGTTTTATTTTGAGGAGATAAACAGAAATTAGTGAATAAGAGAGCAGAGGGGGGGTGGGCAGTGGGGCAAGAATGACGTTACCCTTGTGTGCAGCATTTTTAGCTCTGGTAACTGCACAGGAATGAAGAATGGAGTCCTGTTTATTTACATTTGTTTTCTGCTTGAGAGACAGCCCAAGAAGTAAAATAAAATGAAAGCCTACTCAAATACCTGCTATGTTTCCCCTTAAATTGAATTTCTCATTTTATCAGGAAGCAATACTTGCACTGATGTTAGACAGGCAGCTAAAAGGTCAGCAAGTTCCCTTGGTTGCCTTTTGTCAAGGGTTTTTGACTTGTCTGTGAATAAAGATCTCCCAGGAGGAAGGCAGACCTGGATTTCCTGTCATCTTGAAGACAGCAATGAATTTGAAAATGTTACAAAAAGCATAAGGGACTTGAAGTACACCTTCAAATGCACTGCTGATGCCAATAGCTCCCCATGTAAACATGCACAAAGAGTTGTTTAGGATTTGTTCTGTCAACTTTTTGTTGTGGAACAAATTGTTATACAACTGCTTACCTCGAATACTGAATGAATCTGATGGTTTCCCATTTCTGCACTATGCCTAATCTGGACTACAATCTCTCTGGATTAGCTGTGGTGCTGGCACACTCCCAGCAGCAGTAGCTGAGCCACTTTTCATTTTCCATTGTGGTCTCCTATGACTTGCCTGGTGTCTGATCCCATTCCATCTCGACTGCTTGCAGCTCTTGATCTCTTTAAAAGTGTGAGGGGTTAAGAAAGTCTTAACAGGAATCCTGGCAAAAAGAAAAAGCTCTCTCACTCATGAGAAGCATAAATCATTCCATGAAACACCCAAGTTTCTCTCCAACACAGAAAGCTATAGTTGCCAGATTTTTGTAACATTTATGTGAACATGCTTCTTGTTCTTATAGGGTTGATGTGGAACAATTTTTTAGAATACATTTCAGTTGTTAAAGTCTCTATTAATATTGTTTGCTCACTGAGCTTATTTAGTGAAATGTAATGTCACTGAACAATATATTTTAACTGCATATATATTGCATATGGGGAAAAAAAGGTCTTAACAGGGTGAGTTAATCTGTTTTTTAAGTCCAGAAACCCAATTGTTTTTCAGTGTGATATGCAGCTAATAGTGTGGAAAACTATTTACTTAGTTCAGAAGTTCTGTGTAATACCAATTTTGCAAGTCAGAAAATGAAAGCTGACATAAACAGAAAGTTACTACAATGTTCTCAGGATCCTCAGGAAGTTGCTGCATCATGACTGCTGGTAAGGTTTTCAATCTGTACTTGTTTAGATATTTACACATACATTCTTAGTGAAAACAAATTAGTACTTTTAAATAATTACTGCCTTCCTGAGCTACAGATAAAATCATTATAAATCATTATGAAAACCAAAATGAACAAACACCAAAGGGTTATCAACTATTATAAGGTGTTCATTTTGTATATTTGAGATTCCTTTTTGATTTTTTTTATCTCTTTAGAAAACTGTGTTTCAGGATAGATCCACAGGAAAAATAGGCTACTCTTTGTTGCACAATTTGGAAGATTTGAAGAGGAAAAAGAACCCTAATTTAGATAGGAATTGTGAAAATTTTTGTCACTGAGAATCTTAAGTATTAACATTTTAAAAACTGTTCCATATAGTGGAGAGATTGTTTTCTTTAATATGAATGTTCATTTAGAGTGACTTTGAAATCTCTTTGTGTCAATTCCAGGTGAGCATAACACACAGACATGCTGAGACCATGGCAGAATGAGAATAACAAAGAAGAATGGAGGGTTGCCATTTATTTTCCCCTATTTTATAGTCACATAGGTGCACATCAGCACATAGATATATGCATATTAAAGCAAGCACTTTTCACAAGATCATTAATGGATTTGCAAAAACTCTAGATCAAGGATGTACAACATAATTTCTGAATTCTATAGATTAATATTACTTTTACAAGTGGCAAGCCCTGGTCTTCGAGAATACATGTTCTGAAAACCTTCCTCTACCCCCACACATTGCATACTGTGTGAGATTGTACTACTACTGATAGTTACATTGTGTAGATATTTACCTACAGATGCTCATCTGGTGCTTGTCTCCAGTGAAGACCTTTTTATATCTGGAACTTACTTTGCAGTCAGATATAGTTCTAACTGTACAAAGGGATTGGTACTGAAATACATACAGCAACAGAGACTCAAACAAAGTGATTTTAGATCCTCCAGCTTTCTCATTCTTTTCTAAAGTTTAAAGATGTCCACTTAATGTTCTTTGATTTGTGCTGTCTTTCAGGTTATATATGATTATAATTCACAGAAGTTATCTCCTGTTCTTAATTTTTTTTTAGTTATAAACAAAATGCAAAGCTCAACACATGTTAATGGACTCCCATAAGAGATAAAAAAATAAACAAAACTATGTAAAAGCCACAGAAGTAGTTTGGTTTAATTAAATAAGGGCAAACATTTTTATTTCCCTGATGGATGCATTACCTGAATCAATAGGAATGTAAACACACTAAGGACAAAAGAGTACAAATCCAATCACAAAATCTTTTCAGTATTCTAATGAACTACAAAACAGATCACCTGCTAACACTTTCAATTAAAAATCCCAAAGATGCATGTCACATAGATCTACAATGAGAGGAAATGCTAAAAAAATACCTGTTTACAAGTACCAGAACAAGATCACTGACCTGCTCCTGCTGGCCACACTATTGCTGATACAAGTCAGGATGGCATTGGCCTTCTGGCCTCCTGGACACACTGCTAGCTCATGTCAACCAGCACCCTCAGGACCAGGTTCTTTTCCACCAGGCCACTTTCCAGACACTCTGCCTCCAGTCTGTGGCGCTGCACGGGGCTGTCCTGGCCCAAGAGCAGGACCCAGGCTTGTGTTCCCAAGAGGCACTGCAATGAGAAGCATTCACCCATCCACTGCAAGCCACAGTGAAAACAAACACAGTCTGAGAGGAGAGGATGTTCTTCATATGCAGTTCACAAGAGGGTTTTGTCTGTGCCACAGGTAAAACCACCACCCACAAACACAGCATATGTTGAGTACCTAAACCTTGAAAAAATAAGCATAACATTAAAATAGTTTTATAGCTGCTTTCAGTGCCCTAAAAAGAATGTCCAAGCACCCAGTTGGGGATGCTAAGGGAAAAACTAAGCCACAGCAACTTCCTCCAACAAAGGAAGAATACTACACATTTTCTTGGAGGCAAAACAAAACAGTAATCTTATCCAGTGCTTATATCAGTTGTGCCTACATGAACACTATGAAATAAGGTACTAAAAATCATCCTGGCAGTTTTGTAAACAAATAAACTATGAGATTTTATCCATTGTATAATTTTATCTGCTGAGGTGATAGATTTATTGTGTTAATACGAAACATGACTTTTAAAAATTGTGATTCCTTGTAATCTAGCCACCCTTGATTGTATCAGGATTTTGCTGTAAGGCAAAAATGTGACTCTGAAAAATATCCTGGTCTTGCACAATCTGGAATTTATGTGGCAGAGATGTTATCAGGATGTATTCAAACATTAGTTACAACTCAACCGCCTCCACCAAAAAAAAGAACAAAACAAAACACAACAACAAACAAACCAAACAGGGAAGGGGGAGAGAGGTCTATAGGCAACACTTAACTGTGTTCAGCTTCTTCAAGACATGGGCTCTAGACCATTGCCTGGTTCATAGCCTTAAAGAATAGGACCCAGTATATGAGATTGTGTTCTCTCTTGTGACTGAAAAATATGATACACAAGGAAGTTTCTGCTGGCCTGCTCTCTCCCTGCTTCTGACTTTTTATATGAAAACAATCCAAATAACTCAAAAAACCGTTTCCAGTCTTCTGCAGACTGATTCTCCATTTTAAACGTTTCTGTAACTCCAGTGATTTAAAAATAGAGACTTAGTTTAATTTGGCATAAAGTAACACTGTAAGTTGTTTCTTAGATTAGAACAAAGGTCAGAAGGAGAGCTTAATGGGACATTAGAAATGTTCAACAGTTTCATAGGAAAATGTAAGCTATTAAACTGTATGAAATCCTGAAAAGTGAAAAAATAACTGAAAAAAGATCAAGACCACACAATGTGAAAGAAAAATGATGATCAGTATATTTCTAAAACAGTTAAAGAGTCAGTTTACCTAGGAACTATCCTACAGCTCAATATATCTGATAAATGCCATATGTTAATCTATTCGCTTTGGAATGGTTATTCCCTCTGGTGCCATTTAGAGATGAAGAGTGGGTAAATAAGCTTTTAACCCATGCTAACACTTTTAATTTTATGTGAAACGCTGAGATCATGCAAATGCAATGAACTTAGAAAAAGTAAAACGTGAATTTGGAGATCATGTTGGAGTGAACTATGTTTTGCCAGCTGATCTCTGAACTCTTTGCATACAAATTCCAAACACCAACAACTTAATGGTTGTCTAGGTAAGTGTGATCACAAACGCATTGTACTGCTTTGCATAAAGGCATCAGTGAAGTAGCTCCAGTGACAGTATCTTGCATATGCATATACTGCAGAGCACTCACACAAAACTGCCAAGTCTTCACTGAAACTGGGCACAATTCTTAGTCCATCAAAAGGTATTTACTCACTCTAAATTTTTAGTTTGTGGCACCTACTTTAAACATTATTAATATTACCTAAGGTTTTATTGCAAAAATCTTAAGAATGCATTTCAACAGGCTGGGGCCAGACTGTCTCTGTGGTGTCCAGCAACAGGACATGGGACTACAGGCATGAACTGGAACACAGGACATTTCATCTTTACTGTAAAGGTAGCAGACCACTGGAACAGGCTGCCCAGAGAGGTTGTATTCTCTTTCCCTGGAGATTTTCAAAAGTTTTCTGGAAAAAATCCTGTGCAATCTGCTCTAGGTAAATTTGCTTTAACAGGGAAATTGAACAAGACAATCCCCAGAGCTACCCTCCATGTTGTGATTCTGTGAAATTATCAGAAAGACAGTGTAGGTTTCTGTGCCATTGTTGAGCATTTCTCAAGGAAACAGCTGTGGAAGTTGGTCTTGTAATAGATGTAGCCTCTTGTTCACAGCCCTCTACTCTGACATACTTGGAGTCTGGTCTCTAGGGATTTATTTAATTATATATGTTTTTTCTCAAGTCTATGTTTGTATGCTGCTCACAATGCTGCTGCCTGTAGATCACTGTCATCAGCAGGTAACATGCCTCCCCAGACCTTCTCCTGCCACACCGTGACTCTGTAGGCAGAAAAGGATGAGTGTTGACTGTAGCTCAGAACATAAAATAGTGGGGGATCATGAACAATGTTGATGTTCACAGACAGGGAGACCATATTCATGGGGCTTTCTTCTGAGCTCGGCCTTTGTTTATTGCATCGGTGAATAAATGCGCTCTTCCCTCACCTGCAAGGAAAACCAAGCTGTACTAGTCTTTTATTAACTGTTCTGACAGATCCAGCTTTCTTCTTAAGCTGTTGGGAGCAGCAAAGTCCTAGGTTCTGGTAGTAGTCTGTGAGAATACATTGCTTGTTTGCAATTCTCACTGTCTTGATTTGATGCATGTACCAAAGCAAGGAACCCTGCACACATGGTCTTTAAAGGCTGTGCCAGAGGTATGGACAGGATTCTAATCTCTGCTTTCCTGTGAGCTGTACTGATCTTCAGCCAGAAAAGGCACCCTACTGTTATATATTCAGACTGTGCCAGATGCTGATTGGTATGTGACCATCATCAGTGGCAGGCAGCATGGGCAGCTGCATGACACCAGTGTGTCCCACAGCTTTAGTGGGTCTGGGCTCAGCAAGACCTGTTTGTAACAACCACAGTAGCCCTGGACATAGCAAAGTGATGTAAAGTTGTTACCTATGTGTGGCAATACCACCTTAGTGTGCCCCCTGTTTTGCAAGCCATTCACAAGTATTGTGGTTAAACCCCCCAGGCAGCTAAGCACCACATAGCCATTCACTCACTGCTTCCCAGAGGGATGGGGAAGATAATTGGAAAAAAGATAAAACTCATGAAATAAAAATAGTGTAATAGAACAGAAAAAGAAGGGAATATAATAATAATTAGAAAAGAATATAAAAACATAGAATATCTGAGTTGTAAGGGTCCCACAAGGACCATCGAAGTATAAGTTCTGGGCCTTCACAGGACAGCCCTAAAAATCACACCATGTGCGCTGAGAGCATTGTCCAAACACTTCTTGAATTCTGTCAGGCTTGGTGCTGTGACCACTGCCCCGGGGAGCCTGTTCTAGTGCCCAACCACCCTCTGGGTGAAAAACCTTTTCTAGATATTCAACCTAAACCTGCCCTGACTCAGTTCATGGTGTTCCTTTGGGTCCTGCCACTGGTAACCAGAGAAGAGACTGGTGCCTTCCCCTCCACTTCCCCTTTGTAAGGAGGCTGTAATCTGCTATGGGGTCTCTCCTCAGTCTCCTTTCTTGCAGGATGAGCAAGCCAATTGGCCTCAGCTGCTCCTTGTAAGGTTTCCCTTCTAAGACCCTTCACTATGTTTTGTACAAACATCTATATGAAACAAGTGAAAAGGAAGGCAGAAACATATTTGAATGGCATTCAAGGTTGACTCAGGCTATGAAATATTATTTTTACCATTTTTTGCAAGTAAAGGATGAGATTACCTCACCCAAAAAGGAATGATAGGATCAATTTTTCTTGCGTGCTACTTATGAGAGCAACTAAATCAGGCTTTTGTAAGGAAACTGGAAATGTTTGGCATTTCATGTTTTCTAAGTTTGTAGATAATTTTTCTGCAAGTGTTTTCCACAACACCAACTCCCATTTGCTCTTATTTTATTCTTTTGTACTTTCTTGCCCCTCCACATTCTCCTTTCCAATGAGTTTGTGTCTGGCAGGCAACAGAGGTCTTGGTTCTGTTTTATTCCTTTATGTCTCTCACCTGGAAGGCAGACTGCTTGTGCAAACTGTGCAGTGATCCACAAATTCTTAGTTGGTATGAATTGTGAAAACAATGACATGGAATGCAAAGCAAGATAAGAATAGGAATCAAATGCAAACAGATTGTAAGCATAAAATGGAAAAGTAAACTAAGTCAATAGTGTAAATAAAAATAGGATAAATTAAAAAATAAAAATATTAAAGGAAAAAAAAAATCAGCAAACATGCATAAAACACTGAAAAAATAATACAGCACTAAAAAATGTGAAAACCAAGCAAATGTGTGTAGGCAGGGATAATTTTTACATTGCAAATACTCAGTACTGTTCAGAAAACACAAATGATAGCATTCAAGTTACAGTAAAAAGAAGATAAAACTTGAGAAATAAACCAAAGAGTGTAAATTATAGAAACTTGTATTGACACTTGAAATAGTGATGACCACAGCACATGACTACAGTCCTTGAAACTGCTTCTGTGGGAAACCTGCAGTAAGAGCAGAGAGGCTGGAGGGTAAGGTAGAAAGGCTGGAGGGTGGCACGCAGGCTGTGTGGTTGAAAGGTGGCTGCTACAGCCTCCCTGGCAGAGTCTCAGAACACCTCTTGCTCAGGCAGCTCTGGCTCTTGGGACATGACAATGAGTGGGGGATGAGCCGGTATTAGTCATGCAGGGAGGAGGCAAGTGCTGGAGCTTAGGTGAGTGCCTAAATAGAAAGTAGGCTAACCTGAATAGCCATCTGAAGGGGACATACTTGCAACAGAGCGTTGCTGGCCTGATCTACCTAAAATGCAAGAATACCCTAGAAATTCTGGGAGACTTTTTTTACCAGCATCAAAAGAATTGCTTTTCTCTGCAGTCTCTCCTGTGCCAGGCATTCTCATTCTCCCTCCTTCCTTTTAGCCATCTTCTCCAACAGACAAGGATAACATCTCCCGACCCACTTTCCTCATCTGTAGAATCATCTGCCTTGATGAGTTCTGGTTTGCCCTGGCTTACTCTCAACTTGCCCCAGTTTCTGCCTTGGGGACTTCTGGTCCTTTCTCTTCTTGCCTGGAATAAAGCATATTGCACTGTTGTTCTATATTTCTTCAGTTCCAACCTCTGCACATTCAAATGTAAACATCTTCATTCACAGGGAAATTAAAAAAAATTGTCATTAAGTAGAATCATATAAATTATCACCATGTATCTTCTGAGTTTAAAATACTTTTCCCCAAAGAAAAAGGCATTTTCCAAGCTTGTGACAGAGTGACGTATTTCATTTAGCTTCAAATGCTGATGAAAAGCAGAGGTACAGAATGTGTAAATTCACACAAATAATGACTACAGAACTGGGCAAATTCTGTGCTTTCAAATTTGTTTCTGTCTTTGATGCCAAGGTAAGAAAGCTACAAAGCTCCAGCTAAATACTACGAACTCTGTGTTTACTTGCTCTTCTTTCCTTTCTTTCTTGTCCAAATGTTTTTGGACAAGGTTGTGTACTGTATTTTTTCTGTACTTAATTTCTAATTCCAGCTAGAATTCTGAGTTTTGCTTTGTTTTTCCCCAGCCAGCACAAATCCCCACATTTTTGGGATGCAACTTAAATTCTTGGAAATAACCAGCTTTCTTTTTAAGGAGAACAAAAAATATGCTGTGTATTTTTAAAGGAAAGGTGAAGATTTAAGCCTCCACTCCATACCCCTCCCAAGGCTTTTGTCTCATCTTTAGATTTAGCTCTTTGTAACACCAATTACTCATCTCAGTTTATTCAGTTTTATGTCACTATATTTTAGCAATAAAAAGATACAAAATACAGATGGAATATTTTGTCTAAACAAAATATATTGGTATTTGTACTATGTTGCAAGAAGCCCTTCTAATATAAATGTCTTGTTATATCCATTCTGCTGTGTTTGGGTTTTCAGTGTTAAACTGTTTCTGTGATTCATTAATACCATGTCCAAAATATATTCCAGCTGAAATATTTAGGTATACTATCATGATATACGTTAGTTTACATAGACATATCTTGAACACAAGAATAGCAACTACTTAGTCTTGAGGAGTATAAAGATCCAGAAGAAATTACCTACCATACTTGTAATTGGAGTTCTCTTAAAGGTCATAACCCTCTATAGATCCACACTTACCCTCCTTCCTCCTCTTGGGATTTGGAATACATTAGGCTTTGGCTAGATTGTTTAGTTCTCTTTAGACCATAAAGAAACTGATGAAGAATAAGTCACATGGTGCTCCCTGTAAGGCTTGAATATAACTTAGCATACATAAGTCAGTCTGACAGATGGCTAGAAATAATCTTTTTAGTAACATGACTCAAATATTGCACTAAAAGTAATCATGATCTTCAAGTTATTTCAGTTACATAAAAGTAATTAAATTTGCTTCTACTAGTATAGCATCTACCAAGCCTCTTTTTTTTAAGGCTATGAGAGTTTGTTTCACTAATAAACAATAACACTATCTTTGACTGAAATATCAAACAAACAAACCCCCTACCCATTTTTTCTTTTCCTTTTATATATATAAACAATATTTTAAATATATATATATAAGAAGATTATTTTAAAAAATACTGCTGAAACTCTGCTTCTCAACTATAACAAAAATGTAACACTTTATTTATCGTTCCAGATAGGGATTTCGTGCTTTCTATGCAAAAGATTGCTACTTCATTACCTCTCCAGTATTGACTGCATGAACATAAAGGGATGGCTTGAAGTTATAGCTTTAAGTGCAGATGGCAAGTGTTGTATTCCAACTCTGATTTCATCCTTAATATATAAAAATTCCTACTTTTCCACAAGGATTTTTCTCCCCTTTGCTATACTTATTTATTTCAGCATTACACAGTATTAAAATGCCTACATAGAAAAGGTCACTCTTTTTCATTTCAAAACATTTCTTGTGGTTTCTGTTCCCAGAGGCATACATAGAATCAGCAATCGATAAGAGAACATCACATAACACTCTGACTTACCTTTGAGGAATATCATTTAGGTCAACACATTTTAGCAGGGAAAGACTTTTACAGACAATAATTTTGCTTCTAATGACATTTTCTAATCACTAGATAAATTTTCCTTGAATATAAATAATACAGCTAAGTTATTCAGTTTGATGCATTTTTTTCAGGAAAAACACAGAAAGACTTCATTCTGAGAAATCCTCTTTTCACTATTGCAACCAGGTTTTTATGAATTGAAATGATCCCGTGTTATAATTCTGAGCATTCCTGAAATGGATAAAGACTTTGTTTCCAAAAGGATAGCTTAGTAGGTTTCCACTGCACTGCATAACCAGGAGAACACCAACAGAATTCTAACAGAGGTATCCTGGATTCTCTTACTGCCTCTGAAATCTTTAATTTTAGTGGATAAAGCCAAATCCACACAGTTCTGCTACTTAAGTATAATTAAAAAAAAAAAAACACCTCCAGAAAGTTCAGCTTTCTGACCATGATGATGTATCTTTCAAATTCATCAAAAAAGAGCATAGAAGAGTTTTTCAAAAGGTGTGGCATGGATTGCTATGAACAAGGTCCCTGTTCATAAGCCACTGCCAAAAACAAATCCAAAAGCCACATAAAATAGTTATGCTTCTCACTTTTTCAGTTTACTGGGAGACATAGAAGAGACAGAAAAACTGAGATTTTAGAATCATGTTAATGATGTATTGAGGCTATTGATTTCAATGTACTAGGAAAATTTAAATTTAAAATATGAATTCATCAACCACTGTAGTACTCAGTAATTTCCATGGTTTAAGTTGTACTGTCCAATATGGTATGAACAAAAATTGCTTTCCTTGGAGACATATCTGAAAGCCATTTAAGAAACAAATACTATCTTAACAAGCTATCTGCTCAGTTTCTGTATTGAAGGGTTTGTAGACTTTCAACTTTGTTGTAATTACAGAGATTCATGCCTTAAAAGCCAATTATGCCAACTGTAAGGCTGTGCAACCATTCATATGCATTATGATCGCATATTTATTATAGGTTTATTTTCTCATTCAGTACAGAGAAACAGACCATGTTCAATATTTTATTTCTCTTTATCATTCAGAGCACAGCCCTACTCTTAGGATACGTTTCTCACATCCTCCCTTGCATTAAAAAAGGCTAATTGCCTCATGAGCATTTCTATGCCATTTACCAGCTTATGCAAAGGATGTAAATAAACTCCAACATGAAATGTTACATTTGCTTTGTTTACTTCAGTCTTTCTCACACAGTATAGAGTCATTTAGTGGAAGAAAATATTAAGGATGCTGGATACAACTAATAGGAAGAATACCAGTCACTGACACTTGGTTATGCAGCACGACACATAAGAGATGGAATGGCTGGGGTTGAAAATAGGATATGTTTAGCTCTGGAAAGACAGCTTGTGCTCTGGCACACAGGAATGAAGTTGCCCAAGCAGCACAGAGCACCAGCTAGAGATCACATACCCAGATGTAACTCCAAATCTTCACTTTGTGACTTGGCACTCCACTGAACCTGTGCTGTACTAAGCATGGGCTTGAGGACTCTGAAAGTTAATGTTCATACTTACACTGATAGTAAAATATTACTAGTGGAAAGCTTACACTCCGGATTTTTTTGTTGCTGTTGTGGCAATTAAGAGAGACCTTTCATTGTGGCTTCTATGTGCCATGACATCCAAGCTTACTCCACAGATCTGAAAGATCCCATGGTGTTCATCCAGTGTATGCTAAGCTGCCAGGGAAAAGTAGAGTGGGTGACTCAACAGGATTTGATTTGCAGAGCAATAAGTAAATAAAAAACCCATGAAATTCCTTTGGTCAAAAACTACCTTAACAGTATGCTGATAGCATGGGAAGGGAAAAATCTCTTGTATCATCATGAGTGATATTCCTTTTCTTCAGTTCTAGCTGTGCATCCTAGAAGGTCAGCATTGTGCAGGCCATGTGTATGAAGTTTAGTACTACTGTAAATCATTCTGTGCTATAGATGAATAAGATTGAGTGTCCCACTGGCAGTAACAATATCTAACATAAGATGTTTAAGAAATTTGGGAGAGGCATGGGAAACTGTCTAGACCAGAGAAACAGACTTGAGGGCATTGCTAGTTCTATCTATGTCAGCATAGATTTCTTTCTATCTAAATTTGTATGGAAGTAGGAACAAAATAATATAAATCAGTTGAAAATACCATGGCTACCTAAAGACATTTAGCAAGGAGTATCTAAGAATAGGTTGAGACATTAGCTGAAGTCTTTTCCAAATATGTTTTTTTTGTGAGCATTCCCTTTCTGAAGAAACAGATACCAAAGGATGAATGGATGACACAATGAGCCTCTCTGGTTACCTAGATGGTTTTTGTGAGAAGAGGTTTTCCGGACATGCATTTGCAAAGTACAAATCAAACAGTGCGACCACAGGGTTTACATGTTAACTCAGAACCTGACTGGTTACCTCTTAAAGAAAGGATTAGCAAACTCATTTTTGTTCAATGCTGTGTGAATACTGGAAACCACACAGAGAAGGAAGAATGTCATGCAGGCCAGTTTTCTGGCCCAGAGTTTGAGGATATACATGTGGAATTCCAAAGTATTTGATTATTTGTGTATGGAGACAGCTCAATGGGCTTCCCTGGGTTATCTGAAGAACAAAGAAAGCAAGAGAATGAACTTGATGACCTTTCTATCAACTGACTGGTTTAAAATATGCCTCTCTCTGCTTGGAGTTTCCCTAAACTCAGTAACATCTGATGAAGAAAGGCAGTTATTTAAGGTGATCAAAAGTGTTAGTGGAGGAAGATTTCAGCTTTTCTTCACTACTTTTATTATTTTTCTTTTTTTGATGGAGGTGGGCAATGGCAGGATGATCTCAAAGGAAGATTTTCTATTACTGATTGCTTGGGATATGTTTGTAGAAGACAGAACAGTAAAAAGAGAGAAGATACGTTGAAAAGGTATGCGTCCCTGCTCCTTATGCAGGTGCAACTTAGGAAGAAAATACAGAAAAATGTATTGATGTCCAGCAAACTGCACTCAGGATCCAAAAAAAGTTGACCCTGAGTGAAAATGTACTTCCTTGTGATTATAGAATGAAGAATTATGCAGAGAGTATAACATAACTTTTTTAGAGGTTACATTTTTAAAACATACTCTATTGAGCATATTATCTAAGGCAAATGGCTTTGGACTTGCACCATGAACAGAATAAGCTGACAGAGGTGGCGGTGATATAAAACTGGCATTTAAGATATGTTCTGATAAGTGATTCAATTCTGTTTACAGGATAAATTTTACTTTCATGCAAACAAATCTGCAGAGAATCCTAGTGTTCTAATGCTAAAATGATGCAAGGGAAAAAATATATGTCATTTTGGTAACTGTGCTCTCTTAAAAGACTATAAAATATTCAACTAAATGCAGTTGAAAAGTGGCTTGAAAAATGTCACCCCAGACACAATTCCTTGGTTTCTCTAGGAACTTGAAAAGTAGTTTGTTTATTGTGGACAAAGATCTTTAGGAAGGTACACTGACAGCATCAAATTCATCTGGAAATACTTGTGTTAGCATAAAGGTCTGCTTGTCCTCCCCCCCAACATTGTGTCTGCCTCCTCAGCTTGGCCTCTTAAAAGATGGGCGGAATTGTATTTGGTGCATTGCGCCTTGTAGAATTGCACGAGTCTAAAGAAAACTACTCCAACATCTGTCTTCTTTCAAGACGATTGTCAACAAGAGGAGGGGGTAAGGGAAGAAGGAGAAACTTTGCAAGGATGTTTTAAAGCCTCCAGACAAACTGTCGCTTTGAGCCTTGACAGCTCAAGCATTTGACACACGCGGCTGGTTCCTGGAGGCTGTACCCTGCATTGGCAAGCTGATCACGGCTGCCGCGCTGTGACGACACAGCGCTCGCCTGACCTGACATAATGGGCAGCTATTTACTGCAAACAAGGTAGATGGAAGAACATAGACTTAAATGATGCTCTGGTGCAAGAAGAAAACCACTAGGGCCCCTAGTCAATCTTCGAGGCTTTCGCCCCCCCCCCCCCCCCATTCTTTTTCTGTGATTGTTTATTCTTTCCCTAAGGAACAGGTGACGGGGCAGAGTTCTAAGCTTCCCCCCCCCCCAGATCAATAGAAAGAGCTGAAGAAACTATTGCAGGGCAATAAACAGAATGACAAAATTATCTTTGGATTCCCGTACAGCTTGCTTTGCTAGCTTTTCATTTATTACTGCTTAAAGTAAAAACACAAGCCCCTGCAGGGCCTTCCAGAATGCTGTCAGCTTCGTTCCAACAAGGAAGCAAGACCATATTTGATGGATGAAGAGCAGGTGTTGAAAGCTAGAGTGGACCTTTACAAATATTGTGTGTATTACATGAATCCAACTGCATCTGGTGTCAAGTATTTTTTGCACACCACATTTTTATTCAGCTGTGAATGTGTTGAGGCAGATGTACCATGCATTTCTGCTTCCTGCTGTTGCAAGGGAGGTAGTGAGCTGAAGAAAACCCTAGCTCTTTTCCTTTAGCATGCCACATGCATAGTACAGACAGCATCCTTCACTGATGTAAAACACTAACAACATTGATCCAATATGCTGGTTTAAATCAGATGAAAAAGTCATCCAGCTTGCAAAATAAAAGTATACACATGAACATGGTGATTAAACAAAGTGTAGACTTATATGACATTGGCGTAGCTTCAGCAAAAACTGAAAGCTAAGACAACACAGGGAAAGCCTCAATTTCACTGTATGCTTCCTGACCTTTCTCTGTTTTAATGATGTTGCTAAATTTCATTTTTCTTCACAAATGAATTTTTCTTTAGAATAAGTTTAGCAAAAAAGTGACAAGATATCTAAAAAGTTGTTCTTTCATTTATTTACTGATGAAAGTTCTGGTTTTACAGTGGATTTTGGTAACTGTCTGCATTCATATAAGTCACATTAACATATTTGCATACATGTCCAAACACGTGCCTTGTGTAGGAGTGAAAAAGCAGAATTGAAATGTTTTTATGGGTTTCAATCTTTAAATTCTACAAAACACAGAATTTTATACTGCAGGTATGCTGATTTAAGAATATTTAACCCAAGGCATTACCACAAGTAATGCACTTCCATTATATTCTCCATATGAACATAGTGTTTTATGCATGTTACTCTTTAAAATATGCACTCTCTAGACCTAGATACTTTGAAGCCTTATTAAAATTTTGAGCTAATGGAAAAGTGCAAATGCAAATCATGCAGTAGGAAAGGGCACTGCTTACTGATAAACCCTATTAGTAAAGCCTAATTACACAGGCATTTCACAGAATCACAGACTATTCTGAGTTGGAAGGGACCCACGAGAATCATCAAGCCCAATTCAAGTCAATGGCCTATACAGGGGATTGAAGCCATGACTTTGGCATTATTAAAACCAAGTTTTAACCAACTGAGCTAATTTCAGTACTTGGTATATTTAAAAACCAGCTTCCAAAACATTTTCTGCAAGAAAGCTGAATCTAGGACCATATACAGCTGTAGATGGGAAACAGATGAAATGATGCAGTGGTGGCTTCATGCAATAACCTGGATATGCCACAAGGCATAAATGATCCAATGGGCAGACAAGGTTAAAATGCTACAGCCTTCTCTTATCTTGACACAACCCCTTGTTTTGCATCCACAATCTCAGGACATTAGTCAGGATCTCGTGGTATCTTGTCAAAATCTACTTATTGAAGATCTAAAAGAAGTGGTGCAAAATACCGAGAGTTAATTTGACATATGCGTATAGGTTAGGTTCATCTCTGCCCATGGATGAACTGGTCTCTGTGTATGTCACACACACAAACACACGTCCAACCTCATGAAACTCATCTAAAAGAGAGCTACCACTTTCCCATTCCTACAAATCTGACTAGAAGGTAAATGGACAAAATTGACTTGGCACAACCACCAAACACACGCTTGCACTTACAGATAAAGCAACATTGAAATACAATTGTAGAGAGAATGATAGTTATCTGGCATGCACCACCATCCACCTGTACATTGGTCTGCCATACTATATGCATCCAGAAGATACTATGGAGGAGTATGCAAATGACAGTTTGGACATAAAAAAAATATTGCTCATCAGAAACTATAACATATATGATTAAGCGTGAAGGGATCGACAGCAGCATGAGACTGCATTCCTCAATATTACTGTGAAGAATCCCACATGGGGTTTTTGTACTGGATACAACCACTACAGACTCTATCTTCCTCACTGTTATTGTGATACAGCTGAAACATGTATTAAAAAGCCCAAGAATAAATGGCACATTTTTCTGTGTCTTCTGTGGGGCAAATAGTATATATTAAGAAGCATAATAAAAGTGCATGTATTTTTTTCAGTGTGTAGTGAATTGAATGATGATGAGCTGTGCCATGCATTAGTGAGCTTTCCTAATGGTATCACAGTTTCCACAAACGACAGTTTATGGAATACCTTAGGAAACATTTTGTTTTGAATGAATGTACTCTTCCTTACAATTTTTAGTATAATGATTTCCATTGTCATTTTGCTTATGAACTAACTACCCTACAGACAAGCAAAGAATAACTGAAAAAAATTTCATAAAGAAGTTAAGAACTTTACTATCCCAAGAAGAAATACTACTAACTGGGTTTTTTTGTATTCTTGAGTTTGGACTGAAAGTAGAACCTGTTCCACCATGAAGACATAGCAGATTCTAGAGCCACAGTTCCCAAGCTCTACTGAATTCTATCTTCCTAGCATAAACGAGTATTCCAATGTCATAATGAAACACAGAAAACATGTTGGCTATGGGCTCACACACTGTTGCCAATGTTTTGCTAGCTGCTGTGATTACTTTGGGAGAATTACTGAGTAAAACCCCCCAACACATCTACAGGGAGAAGCATTATGCATTTCTTTCACACTGGCTGTACTAGGACTTTGGAGTTATTTCAATTTCAGGAATGTCTGAAGAACTGCCTCTCTGTTCCTATGAGGGCTGTAACAGACTGAAAGTCTGCTCCTGAAATGGAATGTAACTTTCAGTGACGGATTTTTATAGTGATTCCAAGCCATGTTTCTACTTCATATAACAACACACAACACATGACAGAAACATATAGCAATACATATATGACCAAACTTTTGAAGGATTAATTCTAAGGTCATCTCCAGGGTGACACCAATACTTCCTGAAGTATTTGAAAGTGATATACTGAGGTATCTGGAGTGATGTAAAGGGGAAAAAATAATGATAATAGAAATTTTTCTAAACTCTATTTCCCCTGTGGTTGTCCAAACCATCCCCATCTTTTGACAGACCTGTATTGATGGACCTGTAAGGGACATCACAGCACACATCACCAGTGTCACAGCACCTTGCAAGAAATCCACAGTTCCAAGCATGTGGTGATTCCTCTGGCAGCAGAAAATGGCTGGCTTCATTTACACATTTTAAAAGCTACTTGCTAAATTACAAGAATATTAATTCCTAAATTACAAGGACTATTTCCCTGGTGGGATAAGTCACTTGAAATAATAGTACATTCTAAGGGACAAGGCTTTACACTTGTTTCCAAAAAACTGTATCCCAGTTCTGATTCAAGAGTTCCTGTGTATGCTGTCCCACAGAAATCACCTGACTGTGTCATATTCCACATGAACATGGAGCATATGTTTTACTTCTTAAGTATTATAGGACTGCGACTGAAAGTTTATTGAAATTAATAGAATTCAAATATTTTATATGAATTAAAACTCAAAGTATTACCAAGCAGTCTCTGTTTAATCAGGAGAGTATTTTAGCTTTCATGCCTTCTTTCAAGATACTGAGTTTTTGCTTGCTCATAATTTTACAGGTTTCTACATGAGCAGGAGTCTTCTCATCTTCTCCAATGTGACAAACCTCCTTTTGTGAGACTACAGACTTATGCCTACAACCCAGTATTTTATTGCATGTGGAGTACCATCAGTGTCATCAACAGTCACTGTTGAAACACGTCTCCATTGATCCTGGTGATGTCCACTCTCCTATGGCCCATGCAGTTCAAAGGGATATCTAATATCCTTTGGCTAGAATGTGGAGGATATGCTGAGGAGCTGAAATGTTTTGGGTGCCCCTGGGCCCTGTTTTATAGCCTGACCACATCCTTCAATGGGGAGTATCATGTTGCCTCCTATTCGCTTAAGCCACTAATCAAAGCAGGTTACGTTCACTAATTGTCCATAAAACCAAAACCAGTCAGAAACCAGAAGATGATGGTGGGACATTTAAAGTGAAGTTACTAATCAGGAAATTAATACCTAAAATGTATTAATCATCCCAGCCTAGTAACTATAACCACAGACAATGAATAAATGGAAGAGTATGACTGGTTCAATATTCACTCAACCCGTGTGCTCACAGGTGATGCCTATGCTCCCTCTAATGCTGATTCACAGGTGTACTTACATTATTGTGTAAAGGCCCCAGACTTTCTTCTTTAGAAGTCTGGACTCTTACAAACTCCCTTTTTGACCACATCTCTTGAATGTAGTCCAAAAGGAAGCAATAGACATTGGGGTCTTTTCAGAAAAATTATGGTTATGATTATTCAATTTACATAGTGAAACAACTTCAGAGCCGCCAGGGAAAAGTAGAGTGGGTGACTCAACAGGATTTGATTTGCAGAGCAATAAGTAAATAAAGTAAGTAAATAAGTCCTTCTGGAAACTGATTGATTGATGGCTGTGTTAACTCAGATCAAGCATCTGCCTTCAAAGACAAAGCTATGCTTTTATTACGACATTTTGCTGTCTCTGCACTCAGTCACGTGTATATGGAGGCATTTCCTTTCTGTAGAACTACAGTGTCACCTGTGGGAAGCTCTGAGGCAGAATAACGAATGTGTGTGATATTGTCAGTACCCCCACAGAAAGGCACAGAATAGTTAAGACATTGTACTATGAATCCAGGAACCAGCTACACTTGTATTCTGTGCAGAGCTGGAAGCCAGACACCTTGCTCTGGTGACTAACTGGAAACCTGACCTCCTCTACCACCTTGGGCAGGCAATTAGGTTTGCAACCTGAGTTTGGATATACTAGGGAAGAGTATATCTAGGGATATACTAAAAAATCTACGGAAGAGTCAGACTAATTTTAATTAACTATACTCTTGAACTGATATAAGGAAACAGTATATCATGAAAGTTCCAACACAAGGGGGAAAAATGGAACAGAAAAATCAAGGTGGGAACATGGGCATCTGAAGTAAAAGTCTGTCCCAAAGTAGTACCCCTTTCTCATTCTGGAGTAATATCCAGCAATATATCCAGTAATATTCTGTAGTAATACCCAGCCAGCTTGACTCCTGTTGAGTCCTATAAACTTGGTCTGCAGGTGCTTAAACCTTCACTTACATTCTTACTGGCTGAATTCCTACTGCTTACACAAAAGCAGAGCTTAAGTTAATGCCCAGATACCTAAAAAGAAAAAAAAGTGTGGTGATCAGTATCCATCATCTTTCCAACTGCCTTGTCACTACATCAATTAACACAATTGAGCAAAAAATGTCACAAGCACAGTGGAAAAACCTTTACACAGCCTTTCAGGGGGACGCTTACTCCCAGCTTTTTTTCCCTTGCATTAGCTCCTGTCATCCACAAAACAACAGAACCCAGTGGTGTCAATTATATTTGATTGACTGAGTAAAGAACACACACAAATAAGCAAAAACAATGGACACAAAAATCTATATATGACTCCTGTTGTCAGGGAGAATGCCTGTCTTCTCCATTTTCATGCTGCACGGTATCCTGCTGCTACAGGCTTAAATGTTTCCTTCAGCCCCCAAACTATCACCAATTAAGTTAGTAGGGTCTTCAAAGGTGTCAAATGACTCCCTGGGCAATTGGTTGTAACTACTGTTCAATAAATGAGGTCTAATTTATCAGTTTAACTTCACTTTTAAAACCCTAATGTCTCCTGGTACCATGTGCCATTTGCCCAGAGTGTGAAGAGATGCCTGCCACGTTGTATTTTGAAAGTTGTATGAGCTCATGTTAGCAATCACATGTTTTGTCTGTCATAACTTTTCTCTCAATTTGAAAGATGTATTTGAATAAAATATACTTGAGTGATATGGACTTGTGCAGTACGGTGACTCAATTAACCATGCTTAGAAAAACAAATAAAAGGAATTAGGCACAACTGATTTCTGGTTTTGCTATAGCAGGGTTTGATTACACCTTAAATAACAGCCCTTTGTTACTTTTCCTGCAATCCTTTTACATTGTCCCTACACGGAAACAGTGGAAACTGTGTTAGAGATGCAGGAATTGTGTGGCCAGCATTGGAGATGCTCCTTCAGAGGATATACTTTTCAAGGCATAAGGTTCAGGATATGATTGTGGCTTACCACCAACACTCTAGGAGTATCAAGTGCAGTCACAAAAGATTAAAAAGATAGGATGAAAATTTAGGAAATACATATTAAAATATACAGGGAGCAAAACTGCCTCCAGGAAAACATCATGCAAAGAAGTTATGACTGCAAACTAATTGTTCTGCCATAGTATATAGTTAACCTACTTTGTATGTGTCCTGGGGAGCAAATAGATGGAATAGAGAGATGTGAAAAAGGCAACAGAAAATCTGTGTATATAAATTCATGTTACAGAAAAACAATGTTTTTCTAGTAATAAAAAGTAAAATATGTTTTCACTACAGACAGAGGGTCACAGCACTAAGCCTGACAGAGTTCAAAAAGTGTTTGGACAATTCTCTCAGGCACATGACATGACTCTTGGGAATGGTCCTCTGCAGGGCCAGGAGTCCAACTTGATGCTCCTTGTGAATCCCTTCTCCATATATCCTGTGATTCTGTGAAAGCTTGTGCTAGAACAAAACTACTGCTTTCACAGTTGTCAGCATTAATATACATCAGTAGTAATGGAAATTCTGGTAACCCAGGGAAGCTTTAATTGCATATTTGAGTAAAACTGAAATGCTACTTTTACACATTTTGGGTTTTTTTAATATATAAATGCAAAGTTGCTCAGTGAGGCAAAGGCATTCTCATGTGAGCTCCTGCTTCAATGCATTTTTCTTTATAATCTATCTTATCCAATACAGGATTTGAAATAAGGGAAAGGATGTTTTGCACATGAAAGAAAAACACACACTAAACTGTGGGCTGGTCACATAATGGGATTAGGTGTGATATATTTCCTATGTAACCTTCTTAACTTGCCAGCTTCTGTTTTGATCCAATGGTATCTGTAACACACCTATTCTAAACCTGAAACCATCTTCTCATATAGCATAAGAACCTTCATTTAACACTGGGGTTCATTATACCATTGACATTAATGTGGTATACAGGAAACACTTTAGACTCCAAGCTTACAAACAGTACAAGAAGAACCAAAAGCAAGGGGGCACTTCATACCTACATTCAGAAAGAAAACACTATTGGAACTGAGCTTTGAAAGACTTAAAGACGATCAAAAATGCACATAAAGAGTCATCTTCTGTAATATCAGAATGAGTCAAAAGAGTATAGGAACTCTCTTCACCTTAAAGACATATTGAAAGGACATGAGTAGACCAGGATGAGTTTGTAATCTATTGATTTTACCTGAACATCTTTCTCAATACCTGCAGATTTCATTTACCTTTAAATGACACTAAAATTTTATATGCCACATACATCCCTATGAAGTGTCAGCAAGTTTTCCTGCAATGTTGCTGTGCAGTATTTCTTGTCTACTATATCATCATTGCTTTTTCTTCTAGTCCATGACTGAGGACTACATTGCCATCCATGATCATTGCTGTTTCTCTCCCTCTCTCATTTTCAAGTACAAATCCTCTCAATTGAAGTGGAGGTTTTTACCAGTACCTGTGTTATTAACCCGGTTCATTTTATGGTGAAGTTTCTTTTTTTTTTTTCTGTTACTGTAATCCTGACCGTTATTTGGCTGTTCCAGTAGGACACTCAGATCCTCTTCTGGTGGTAGTTCACCTGAACTCTACACCTTGGACAACTGCTAAGACCAAAATACTAAAATAAAGTACTACCTCTCCCCATGATGACTTCTCAGAAACTCCACCTGTAACCTCAGAGCAGGTGTTTAATCTCCTGTTCAAAAGAAACTAATACCATCTCATTTTTAGCAAATTACCACCATCTTCAGAGTTCTTATGTTAATCTCTAGCTTAACTGATTATTTTTCATGCTAGAGGATATTATCAGATGCTTCACTGAAGTTCAGCCAGCTTTGTTCATCTTCTCTACAAAATCAGTTACTGAAGAATGGTATTGAACTGTGAGAGTAAGTTGCTTGGATCTTAGCTATAAACTGCTGATTATGGACCTGAAACCAGGAGCAACAAATCCACAGGAAATCAGACTCCTGAAGTTCTGGTCATGCTGAAATTAGCTGGTTTTAAATTAGGGTTTGGTAGGTAAGTGCTACTCATAGTCAAGGTTTAGAAATACTTTCAGAGTATTTAGAATGTGCTTAACAAGACTTAGCTGCAGACTGCCCTCCCAGACCTGGAGATATGTTCCCTCTACTCAATTTCATTTGATCTAACTGTCAGAATGAGTCTTTATTTGCTTTGATTTTGGTAGGGTTGTCTGGTGGTGAACTTAGGAAATGCACAGCCTGTGCCATCAGGGGTCTGTAGGATCACAAGCATGTGAGAGGCAAGATCTATAATGGAATTTCCTTTGGGGGGAAACAATTTAGGCAGTGACCCTGCTGCCATGAGCACATACAAGCAGCTCCACAGAACCAAATGAGACTGTTCACAAACAGACAAGTCAGCAGGATATAAATGTCTAAATGGCATTGGAATATCTCTTCCTTAAAGTTACTGATAAGGAACACTTGACTTGACAAGAGCAACTTAATATAATACTTGCTTTACTGTGGCATCTGAATAAAATTACAGTCAGACACTGTTGTTAGTACAGTTCCTAATGAAGATATACAGGGTTCTATTTTTGGAGAGTCTATAACAGATCTTGTGACAGCCCATGGAGATTTATACTGCAGGACGTCCTCAGATATCCACTGGCTTCTCTCCCACAAAGGTATTCCATGGTCCTACAGGCTTCATTCTGCTGCATCTCAGGAGAGAAGGCTACTTATTAACACATCTAGTGTGAAGTATTAACTGATGGCCTTGCACTACATTTTGTCAAACATTAAGCTTTACACAGTCACTTAAAAAAAGCAAATCTATGCCTATATACCCTGAATTCTTAATAGATATTTTAGTAATAGTAACA
The DNA here is from genome assembly GCF_047495875.1 of Pithys albifrons albifrons. Taxonomy (NCBI): domain Eukaryota; kingdom Metazoa; phylum Chordata; class Aves; order Passeriformes; family Thamnophilidae; genus Pithys; species Pithys albifrons. Next base: position 38,047,444 of record NC_092497.1, on the reverse strand, counting down.
GGAAGATTATTTCACCTAACACAAAAAAACCCCCAAAAACAAAAAAACAAACAAACAAACAAAAACAACAAAAAACCCACCAGATTTTAAAGTAGCTAAATACTAATCAATTATTCTTTAGTCTGGCTTGTTTCTGTACTACATTTAAAAAGTTCCAAAAAGGCTTGAATCCCCTAAAGTCTGCTAGAAAAAAAATGAAATCTTCTTCTCCCAGACCACAGTGTGGTGAAATAAATTAGTATAATGATTTATGTTTACGGTTTTAGTCAATTCTGATAGAGATTATAGAGACAAAATGACAAAGTGCCTTAGAGGTAAACTTAAATCATGTCAGCCAATCTTTAGTTTTTCCTTACTCTAATTGCTCCTCTTGTTCATTTATCTTCCTAGGCAATCTTTAGAAGAAATACTAGTTTAATCAGTGCATGTGCAAACCACCAGAGATAAAAAGTTTAGCCTAATTTGTCTCACTAAATTGTAATGCCTCTAGTAAACAAATCTTGGCTTGAAAGGAAACCAAGAAAATCTAAATAAACATCCTGAACAAAATGTTTCTCTCCTCCTTGTTACACATAATATTACTGATATTTTATAAGCTTTGCCTTTCAATGCAAGCAAACCAAACTCACACACATTAAATGCTTTTGCTGTTATCTAGGGTTGTTCCTATCAAATATTCATGATAGCTCTTAAGCACTAGTAATTTCATATTGTTACAGAAAAGTAATGTAAATAATTAAATGGCAGAAAATATATTATATTGCAAGAGCTGTGCAGCATATAATAAAAAGAGATTAATAATAATTTCCCTTTCTGTGATTTTGAGGCCAATATAGTTTTGCTGCTCACAGCATGCAGTACCTTTTAACTTGGCATAGCTTTATTGCTGTTAATCTTATCTTTCTCTCACTTGAGTGAACAGTTTTGCCACTCACTTTTGGTGAAGCAGGTTCAGTCCATTAAGCTCTATTTCTGCAAATGTATATCCTTTTCCAGTGGAAGTGCTTGGATGAAAAAGCAAGCAAATGTACAAATCTTTGCAGAGTAGAAAAACAATTAACAATGTCTGCATTCAAAAATGTCCCTAGTATAAATTAATTCAGACTACTCATTTAATTTCTGCAAAGTTAATGGCCCTGAATGCAGACTGCACTTGCTTAAAAAATCCACAGCTCTAATTCTCCAACAGTATGCAGTGGCTCAATATTAAAGGACTATTTCAATGGCTACATTTTGATTGTTTTTCTGGAGCAAGAGTCCTATCAATGAGAGAAATCTCATTAAAGGGAATTTTGCCCTCAGGATCCAGACTTTCTGGGCATCTCAGATTAGAATCTGATCTCAATAGCTAAGTTTTTCAAAATACATGTGTGTGTCATTACTCATAAAACTAATCCCAGCAAGTCAAAAGAGACCATATATGTGAGAAAACGAGTATGTGTTTTCAAATGCTTGCTGGATTGGGCCTTAATTATTTTTTCCCCAAATCATCAGGATCCCATCAGAGGTTATATCCGGAGATTTTTGTTATATATCCCGGCATAACCCTTAATCCTGTGGCTCATGCTTCACAGGGAGGAGAGGCATTTTTAAGCAAAAAAAGTACAGCAGCATCTGTAGTAAGGTTATTGGCTGAGATACCTTACTAGACAGCATCCTTGCCAGACATTTATGCACTGGGTGGAAAAATATGCTTGCTTCCCAATTAAGAAATTAGAAAGTAAAGATAAAGTAGAGCATCTGCATTTCTGGACAACAGAGACATAACTCATGCCAGATGCTACAATTCTTATCACTTTCTCATTATGCACATTTATCATGGTCATTCATCTACTTATCAGGTCTGCATAATGATACAAACATCAAAAAAGCACAAACAACCAAAAGCCCTCTAAAGGAGCATGACTTTGTGCCTGACCTTTGAAAATACATCAAAACCACTTAATTTTCTCTCTTACAGACAGCAAATTATGTAAATTTTAAAGATTAAAGAGAAGCCCGTAGTGTATGTGTACATCTATATATATATATATGTATGTCTATTATCAGCATACTTTCATTGCTCTATGTCTTTTTTCATTGCTCTGCTTGGTGAGCTAGCCTCTCAAATGTTTTAACTTGCCATAGTTCCCTATTAAAGCAAGTGTACCTGTGCCAGTTTACACAAACTAAGGATCAAACCCATGCTCATTTCTGAGAAATAGTTGGTCTGGTTTGGATTCTGTTTTACCATGGCTTCAAAAGAACCTGACTACACTCTGGGAACAGCACAACTACACCAGTGAGAAATTAGAAGCGGATCCTCTCCATATCACCTCAATGACAGTGGAAGCACAATTGCCCTTTTTCGTGTGTCTTGCAGAGTCTTTACTCAGAGTCTTATAGCCTGGCTACATGGATGACCAGATAAAAGATATGTTTATCTCTGTTAACTTTGTCAAGTGATCAGCAAGTTCGATAAATCAGAACAATACACTATAAGACAACCCATCTCCACTCTCAGAACACATTGACAAGCTGATTTTTATAGCTCTTCTTTGTAAGGATGGCTGTCAGAAGAGCAATACATAATTAGGAAATACCAGTCTGAGACCTGTTTATTGCTGTTACTGCAAGCTAGTGGAAAGTGGAGCAAATGGCTGAGCTCCAGCAAGCTGGCGTCCTTGCATCCATCTCATACATCCTTTGATCAGCTCCTGCGTGAAAGGAGAGTTGAGTAAGGACAACATGCTTCCTTATCCAGTAAGGCACAGGGAAAGTAACACTGCATGAAAGAAATTACTGCAGCAGACAGCTGTCCACTCTATCTGGATTACTCCTTCCATCACCTCAGGGTCTGTCTTGGTAGTTGTCTGCCAAGGGAGTGAGCTAGGTAAGGGTAGTTCACATGGGCATCCAGAAACTTTCGGACTGCTTTCAAGTACCTTCATACAAGTTTATCTGAATGAGAAAGAAGAAACAAAATTCTGTCCAAACACTCCTCTTACAATAAAATTAAATGCATATGAGCAAGGCTCTTGGCATCCAGCTCACTTCTATTTTAAGTGCCAAGATACCCAGTTGTTGTGATACCTCTAACATAATTTTTACTTGCTAGGTGTGAATTAAACAGGATTGAACTGAGTTTTGGAAGCAATCTGGAAAATTTAGCCTTTTTGTGAGATGTTTAAAAATAGATCACAACTTTACAAAATAATAAGTAATATAAATTGTATGATGAATATTTATTTTAGTTGATTTTTAAAAAAAGCATCTGCCTACTTATAGCTTTTGCTGTAAATGTTATATCACTTCATGTGCTGTGTCACAGCCTCTTTGAATGGTTTCAGCATCATACACACAGTGAGCATCTGAAAAACTCATAAGGAGTGGGAAGAGGATCAGACAAGGGCAGGCAAGGTCTCTTTTCTTAAGCACTGCATTAAGTCATAAACACTGCAGAAATACATATACTATGGCTGCCTTAATGGTAAAAGACGTTGTGCCACAAGTACCTAGCCAAATGGACGGTGGTGTTCACGATCCTTAAAGTACTACTTCCAGATGGGAACAATGTCACTGGCAGCTACAGCTTAGACACCCTGTGATGTGGCCTCCTGAAGACCCTATGTGGCACCAAACATACAACTGTTCTCAGCAGTTCCCCAGTGGGGGTCTTTAAATTGTATATGGGATGTCTGATCCATAATGTAGAGATGAAGATGAAACAATCAATATGAAGAAAGAAAGATGGTACAGTGATGGTTTGGAAATCACCAAAGAAGAGTAGAGAAATCCTTTCATATTGTTCTGATAATCACAATATGTGACTTGTCAACATATCCAGTCTAACAATGCTGCCAGAAGGCACAGCCTGAGAAAGGCCATATGAACCACCTGTAGAGTTATTAAAATACAGACCTTATTTTCCTGAGAGTGACACCAAAACTCTAAATAACAATGGCCATACCTTTGCTATAGGGATGTTTGACTATTATAATGAGAATGTGATTATAATGCTATATAAAATAGACCATCACAGACCTCCCCTAGAATAAGACTATTGGTGGCAAGAGAAGGAACACCACAAAAACTGTCTTTCTGTTACCGGTCCCTTGAGACTACACAGCACATTGTTCCTGTTTTCACTGAATTCTTGCTGGGGCTGCTCAAGGATTTATAACTTTAGCGCAGGATAATCAATTCAAATACTGAAGCACAGCTCTGAAACTTTCCAATCAAAACCAAACTGACAGTAACAAAGAGTTAATGTGTTTGGAAGTTGCACACCACCTTTCCAGAGCTAGACAGGGCAGTGGCATTGCATCACCAGGCAGAGTCAAAATGTATGGGCAGAAGGCAGACTACTGATGTGCACGGATTAAAACTGAAAGATGACAGGCTCAACATCACTATTTTACAGACTGAAGGCTGGACAGATGGTTAACAATGTTAATCCTTTTACACTATTTCCCACATGTGCATAATGAGCCCAAAGCCTAGGGAGAGAAAAGAAAACATCCCTACTTTGCTGATTGGAATACAGCAATAAGTTTTCCTCTTTGCCCATGTTTGGTTGGTTTTGTTTGTATTGACAGAGCATACCACACACTATCTATTGAATTTTACAGAAAACACTGAGCAGGTTAACCTAAAGGTCCAATAAATTATACACAGAATGTTCTGAGGGGGTTTAATGAAGAAAAATATACTTTAATGTTTAATTCACAGCAGTTTTGTTTCTTTTTTATTTTTCTTTTTAAAGAGAGACTGAGAGTCCCACATGCCTATAAGCAGATTCTTCAAGCCCTAGTATGGAAAATGCAATGCAGCATAATTTCATAATCTGACCTCAGTGATAATATTAAGATGACCTGCTAGTATTGAATAAGAAATCTTTTGTGAATCTCAAACCTAATTTTAGAGGACTCATATACTTCTATTTTTGCACTTCTGTAAGGCATAGCCTCTATTTCTTATTTTTCTGCTCTTAAAACATTTACCTTTTTGGACGGTTAGCTCTCAGGATAAGCTGACTTGCAATTAAGAATATAGCTTTATAAGTCATAAATGTAAAAAGAAAGGGAGTGAAAACTGTTGTGTAACAGACCTCCTTCAGAGAGAAGTAAAATAGAACAGTCAAAATAAACTAGTAACTTCTGTAGCCTTGTATAGCAATTAAACTAACGATAGAAGATGCACATACTGAATGAATATTCACAATTCTTCTAGGCAGATCATTGGCAAGATTTAATCAATCAGAATAAAATCTGTTTGAGTATGAAATTTTAAACACACAAAATTAACACCTAGAGATCACTACAGGAATATATAAAACATAGAATTTAAAAATAAATGTCATCTTGGTCAGTGATAGAAACCCTCAGTTCTGTTGTGGGCTGCAAAATGGTGTAAGCAGTATAGACAAAGCATGATGGGGTAATAGATCACAGTAATAACATTTGCAATAAACAATAACAGAACAAAGCAGACATCTATAAAAATCCCATGAGGAATTTGCCTTATCCATAATTTTTCTTTACATTTGAGAAACTGTGTCAGGAAAGGCCATTACAGACAATGGCACCAATTAATTTCTGCAACTTTTAATGGCATGTTTCTGGATAAAAACCTCAGATAATACCCCGGGCTCATGATGGATAGAAGCCTATGTTTGATTTGTACCAGACTGTTGATTTTTTAGTAATTTTAAAGAGTCCCAGTGCAGCCAATCAAGCAATCAACATGAAATACTCAGATTTTATCTTGTAAAGTACAAGAAAACAGAAAGACAATGGGACTTTCTTCATAGTCTTGACAGAATATTGGTGATGTTATTTCAGTAGCTCTCCAGATGATGGATTACCCAAATTTTTATTCCAGAGGCAAATGATAACCAAAAAGAAATCTCTGATTCTCATGCCATTCTGGATATTATTTTACCCTTAGAAGGGCTGTTGAAATGCAGAAGAGATAAAAATAATTGATTTTGAGAGGTGAAACACCCAAATAAATTGATTTTGTGTTCAGTTTTCTGGTCTTCAGCTAACCAATAGTTTCAAACATACAAAATAAGTCCAACCTGAGGTTCTCTATAATAAATATGTGGGTAATTTAGAAAATGCAAACATAATTCCCTATTATTTTCCAGAAGTGTTCAGCAACATTTCTTTTATACTTTGGGATCAATTGTAGAATTAAACTGCCTGAAAACAGAGGTAGGTACATCTTTGTTGTCTAGTGAGCTTCTTACACCCATTGCAATAGATGCTGATATCTCCATCTCTGTAGCAGTAAGACACATATAACCACTGTGATATTCAAATAAATAAATAAAATCTCTTAATGGAAACATGGAAAAACATGTGTTTGTGGATGCATTTTACAGGGGAGCTAAGCATTCAGGAAAAGTATTCATACATGTAACTCTTATGTGTATGAGTGCTGGAGGGGTGATGATGCCTGGATACCACAGCTTTTAGCATGAACAAAAACACAGCAGAGAAAGTGACAGGCACTGGTTTTCTTAGCTACTTGCTTAGCATGTGAGAGCTGTAATCATCTCACGCTGTTCTCATGGATAGCCAGCCAGGCCTACAAGCAGCAAAAAGGTATGTTGGACAGTCCTGTGAACTCTGGTTTATTGCACCAGTGTAATCAGGTAAGCCTGGTAAAGGGGCATGAGGAGAAACAAACCACACAGCTACAAAACTCTTGGGCTGTGGGAATTAGACTACTAATGTTCAAGACTTCTGATGGAGACTTGGATGTGTGTCCTGCAGAACTGCTCAGGCACTTTCTTGAGTCTCTGTGGTGACCTGTCTTTACCAGTAGGTGCCTGCCTCTATATGCCTTGCTATAGATGGGATGTGTGTCCTCACAAAGATTTACACAAGAGGGTGATTTCTGAGGCTTAGCTCTCAGGACAGCCTAGCAATAACTTTTCTAGTTATGAACTCAAATTAATTTCTGAGATCTGAGGCTTTGACATTTGATGATCATTAACAGTAGGCAAATATGCAATGGGGATGTGGATCTTATTCATGAAACTGCTTTGAAGGTTTCCAATCACAAATATTTAATTGTTTTGAAATAATTTCTGAATGACGGAATATTTTGAAATAATATAAATAAAATGTATCATAAGCAGCAAATATCAGATCACAGGATTAGTACCGGTACCTCACTACTGAGCTCATAGTTATTTTATTCCACTCTTATTGCCAATTAAGAATTCTAACTGCAATTACAATGGTAGTAAACTGTTAAGCTAAGCCCTCACATGGACTGCCAGGAAGGACCATACCAATTCATGGAAATAGCCTAATCTGAGTCAATTTAATGTAGTACATTAGTGGAGAATTCAGAACTGTAAATCCTATGAAACAAATATATCTCATTCTTGCCAAGATTTGTATGCAGTGTTGGAATTACTCCTTTTCTAAAAGACCCCTCTGTCACATTAAACTGATTTTAACAAGTACTACCAAGCTCTTGAAAATGAATATACTTCTTCCTAAAAAACTAATTATTTTTTACAGTCATGCCTCATTAAAAAAAAAAAATCTTGTCTATTGGTCATCCCTCCACAAACAAGCAAAGCTTTCTTTATTTCCTTTGGACAAAGTTATTTTCCATGACAGTTTTTCAGTAAATACTTCTTTCATTACAGGAAATCCTTGTTATATTATCCATTATAGGGGTCACATGTGCTCTCATTGCCTACTCTATAGCTGTCATACAACTGTGATTACACTAGAGGCTAAAATTTGACTCTTGTAATATGCATTCTGCAAGAATCTTCAAAGTCTCCTGTCCCAAGCATTGCCCCTTTCAATTCCTTAGTACTTTCTCTTTGAAGAATAGTTATCTACCATAGAAAAATAGTGTTTGCCGTTATGTATATCAGATATGACAAATGCAAAGGCTATAAGTATTAACAAATAACCATGTTTATTTTTATTGGCAGAGCTATGCAAAGGAATTCCTAAGTAATGGCAGTGCAGATATTAATTACTGTGTAAAGATCAGAAAAGATATTTTTGAAAAAATGCTACTATGTTTTGGATACAAGTATCTTATTTTTTTTTCCTGTTGCCTTTTTGACAACTATTGTGAATACTCAAAAGTGAAACATGTCACAGATAACTCAAATAAACATGTGTTTGTTTTGTAAAAAAGCATGTGTTTCATCCCAGAGCCTAATTCAGTAGATTTATCTGCTACAATTACAGCACTTTGATCACTCCAGAATAGGTGGTGTAGTGTGGGGTGTAGCTGTCCTTTTCCAATTCACTCTCCTTATCAGGATACATGTCTGTTGATTTGTGGGAAGCTGGCTGTTTTTCGTTCCTGACAAACTCCAGTGATTAAAATGTAGTGGCTTGCTCTTGTTCCCCTGATAAAGGTGACAGCTGCAGAGTTTCCAGTGTTAGTGGATATGGTCCATGCAGATTGCTTTTTAATGAAAGCAATATATTATCTTACCTAGAGACCCTGCAGCCTTACCTTGTTAATGTATTCTAGCTTGGCACCACATTCATCTATAAATTAGTTGTATTAAACATGCTTCTTACTATTTATCCAGTCTCTAAAGAGTTGTGGATGTTTTGGTTGGGGCTTCTTGTGTTTGCTTTTTTTTAATTATTTTTTTTTTGTCCATAATTTTGCTCCATACCTTCTCCAGCAGCAGTGTCATACACGCATTGACACTGGTGTAGAGTTCTCAGAAAAATACCTGGCATTAAATAATATAGTCACAGACGCCTCTGTATTTGATGACTTGATAATGCTTCACATTTAGCCATTAAAATACACACTAAAGGATGTGGAATCAACAATGCTTGATTATACATGTCATATCTGCAAAGGTTTTTTTCCTTTACTTCAGTTTTAAAATCAAGGTGATTAAAGTAATTTGTAAAATAAAACAAAACACAGGTTTAAGCTAAACAAATTTGTACTTCAGTTTTGTAGGCATATCTCTTTTGAATAGCCTGAACCATGGCAGATTAAAAATTGCAGTTTCATTATATCTTTTAAGAAAATCTTGCAGGTCTGCAGAACACTCAAATGCCAAATTCATTATCACAAAGAATAGTCTGTTCTTCAGATATAAGCAGTGCATTCATTGTCAATAATTTGTATTATTTGCACCAACCTTCATCTTGAAATACATTTCATAAAAGGACTGGAATAATACTTAGGCACCAACTTCTCTTCTTCCCCTGCTAGAATCTTCCCCTGCTAGAAGTATTTTTCTAGCAAAAGATAAATATTTAAAATTATTTTCTTGCATAAAATGCACATAAAAATATAAAAGTTCAATTACATTATTGTTACTTATAATGAAAATTTAGTACATTGGTATAATCCAAAGGTGATCATTACATTATCTTTAAAAATATCTTGTACTTATAATAGAAAAATAAGAAGTTGTTCAATAATTCAGAAATATGTAAGCTGCTAACTACTGTAAGAATGTTTTAAAAATATTACAATTTAACTATGCCATGGTCAGTACAAAGACTTCTTCAGTGGTAGGTATTCTGCATTTTGTACTTGAAATATTGGAATTTAACTTCTTTAGAGTGCCTGCGTCTTTTTGCTGTGTTTGTATCTTTGTTAACAATGCATGTACAGTAGGAGAGATAAGTAAGGGATTAGCAAAAGATTAAAGGAAAGCCTTTGGTTTATATACACTCTGAACACTCCTCCACAGTTAATTTTTTAAATTTTTGCCTTTTGTTGGAAAGATATGAAATTACTGTACCTGTTTATTTCCTCCATCTAAACCAGAACATTTATCTTCTCATTTCCTTAAAAATGCTAGTTAGCTTTCTGGGTATTTTATAAAAATAAGGATACCCTTAAATTTCTCTCAGCAGCAGCTTTGATAATAAAGAATTATATTTGGGGTTTTATTCTGTGTTGCTTTTTTTAATGTTTAAAATGTCAAACTCAACCAGACCCAGCAAGTTTTCTAGTTTAAAGGGAATAAATTATCCTCATTTGGTTAAATACCTAGCATCCCTTGAGCCTGTGAACACAGAGATAAAGACAGCATGTAAACCTGTAATTCTGAGAAGGGCCATAAAGCCTTCAGCTCACTTAACCCGGAAATACCAGTTCGCAGCTGGGGTGGGAACTGCACTTTCTCATGCTCCCTTTTCTCTGGCAAGGTTTATTTCTAAAAATAGATTCACTTTTTCTCCATGACAAATATGTGAGATATATTAAAGGTACAAGTACACCTCATGCAATATTGCAGTCCTTTACATTCCCTCCAAATCCCTTTGAAATCAACAAAAAGGTTCCAGCTTCCTAAGTTACTTCAGACACGTGTTTGCTCCTTGTCAATAGACATAATTTATTTTAGTCTTCCTTATAACCATCTAAAGTCCTGATTATATTATGCTGACATCTGAATCACATGTATAGCAAATAACTGAAGTCATAGTCAGAGATTTAACGCTTAAGCTGGTAAATTAATCTCATAGGTGAAGTCTCTACAGAAGGCAGTTTGACTTTTGTTATTTCTGGAAAGAGAATCATGAATTCATACAGGTTCAAAACTAAACAGCACCAATTTAACACTGCATTTATGTTCTCTGTAGTGATATAAGTAGGCTGCTTGCATGTACATACATCATCATTCAACTGTTTGATAGTCAAGCTGATTATCTGAACCGTTGCCTGTCTTAGCCGGCTTGGTTCTAACAAAATGGAACACACTTTATATGAAATTTTCTTTTAACCATTCAGGTTTCACTTACAGATTATTTTTCTATTTGTGTGATTGTACTGGCATTGTTGTCACTCCATTGCCATATTTTGTGGAGAGTTCATAGAAAACAATGTGGTTTACAAGTCTGAAGTGTATTTGATTTCATTTCAGTACATTTTTGCATTTTGCTTCTCATAAAGAACTCAGTAAGTGATCAGTGAAAGACCTTGTAAAATTATGTATTATGAACTGCAAATTTTGATAACTGTGTAGAAAGCAATCAAATTAAGCACCGACATTCTCATCTCACTAGGAGATACTAAGGACCACAGTTAAATGCATTTTTTTACATTTTGCCTTTGGCATGCATACATAGCCCCTTGAACACACAGTCTTGCATGCTTAGGATATATTTCATCCCCTTTTTGTTCATCAACTGTGACTCAGGGGCACACAGTCAGCAAATCAGACAACCTCTGTACCTCTCCATCCTTCAGGAGTAGCCCGCACAGCAGGGAATGGCTACAGCCAGGCTCTGTAGCATTTCTGTTCTTCATCCCAGGAAAGGCTAGGAAGGTGAGGAGAAGATGTGACACAGCAAGGACAGGTGATATGATTCCACCATGAGGAAAGAGAAGGGAAAAGTACAAAGGCATAAGAGGTAAAAAAGAGTTTTCATTTTGTCCCCATTAATCATTTAGGCAACTGTACATGTCTACGAAACACACACAAGCAAACCCACAGAGTGCTGATAGCAGCATTTGTTCTTTGCATATAACCAACCATTGCTTTGCAAATTGGTTCCTCTGATATATTTTGCCATAAATAATCTGTTTAGAGCAAGAATTAGATACACTGTATGGGTTGTTCTCCACTATCTTTTTTGTATATTGCTGTAGCACAAAGATTTTGATTGACAAAATAACACACTGGTATAAAACAAGCAGAAATGCCAAGTTATAAATCACACTAGTAAGAAAAGAGATTATCAAACAGCTAAATAATGCAACCCAGAGCAAAACATACCAGTAAATCATACAAAGTAGGGTAAATTAGATAACACTGTCCATATACAATTACACTGGTTGGCTCCCACAACAGCCTTTAAATGTGACATGTTATTTGACATGTATGCAATTAGGGCTTAAAATCAATTTTTTTCAATTCCATTTAAAATAAAAAATGTACTATTTCCAAATCAAATACTACCTTTTTAGTCAAGATGGACAAGAAGTAGTATCAGGTAGCAGCAGCATCTTAGCAGCATAATGGAAGTCAGAAAAGGATGGCTTTCTTGAATACTGATAAAGATCATATCTCAGATAATTACTCAGATACAGTACTCATGCTTATTTATTATTCCAACATTTTTTTCCCCAACAGGACTTGTGATAAAACCAAGATTCATTGAAAATTAAAAACTCTAAAGCACAGATATACAGATGACATATTAGGTATCGAAGAAGGGTTAGATCGTTCCTGATATGCAAGGCAACATGGCATACCATCTTTAGTGTTCAGTTCCATGGGAAAGTGACAGAAGGAACATCCTGGTACTAAGAACAGATCAGGGAGGAGGAACATTGCTGGTGGGATGTTTCCAGGTTGTCAGATTTACATACCTACTCTACCACTGTTCTTTCATCAGAAAACGCAGACCAACAGTGTTTCCTTACCCAACTTAAAGGAGTGTTAGAAGCATTGACTGGTTCCAGTGAAAGTCTGACAATGAAAGTCACTAGAAACATGTTCAGTGTCACTGGATGAAAATTGCCAGGCCAGGGCCCAGCCTCTTTATGCTTTTTGGCTATCCACTGGCATGTGGGTCTATGAAATGCCTCCAAGACTCCAGGCTGACAAATGAGTCACATGGTGTCCCAAAGGTCATAGAAACACGAGTTCAAGCAAAAAATCTTGGTTTCTGGCTTTTCCTTACTTTCCCCCGTTTTCTCTCTATAGCCAGAGGGAGAACCTCACAGCTTATTTACATGGCTCTTCCAAAAGTATTCCATTCCCTCCCCATTACCTTCTCCCTGCCCTTGGGACTCCAATTCTGCCAGAAGTGCCCAGACACTCTCTGCCAAATGAGAGAAAGGCAGACAAACACACCAGAGACCGGAGCTGACAGTGGCTAGAATACAGGAGAAACATGCAAACCTCAAGGACCAGTAAAGGTTCCTCATCTTAGTCTTACGAAAACCAAAATGTTTACCAAAACCAGAGGAAAGGATTCCTCTTCAATAACAACATCACCCCTTATTAATTTTTTTAAAGAAACTTCAAGTTGAAAATAAATATAAGAAGGATAACTGTTTTAAAGTACTATATATATGTATATATGTAGATATAGATGTAACTATAAACTGACCAGAGCAAACTACTCCCTCAACACCAAAAATAACATCCCCCAAAACTATAAGTTCCTCCTGATGCAATTATATTTATGGACAAGGTCCATGTCACACCTCAGCTGACTGTGAGGTGAATTATCAGTCTTTTCCCAGCAAGGCAGAGACAAGGGAGTGTGTGACTCACGTGGTGCAAGATGGAGCCTTTTCAGTGGGGTAGAGACAAGACTCTCTCTCACCTTGTCCTCTGTTGATGCAGATGATGGCTGCAGTCTGGTGAAGAGTGGTGGTTGCAGTACTGTCGAGGTTCTGGTCCTCCTCTGGATCCAATGAGTGGTTCCCCAAGTCCCAGAACCCCCAAGATTATATCCCGTCAGGTCCAGGTGGCACTGCCCAGTACCTCCTCCAGGGCGGGGAATTAGTCACACCCACACAGTGATAAACTGGTCCCACCTGCTGAACTAGGACATTTCTGAACTTCAAGGAGCCCCAAACCCAGTTTCAGATCTCAGCCCCTGTGGAGTTCATGTTGTAGGACCACAGGGATATGTCCATACTGCACTGTGGGGTGCAGCATACTGATGTCCCAACTGATCCTAAGCAAGTTCAGCTTGATGCTACTTTGCAATACCTTCCCAGAGATGGATTTGCCACACAGCTCTGGAGAGGATAAATAGCCTTGATCTCAAATTCTTGATTTGTACTTTTCTTCAGTTTTACTTGCCTACCAGTCATTAAACACTAGTATCTTCCTGTGGCTTCTCAGTCTTGATCTGAAGCAGGCTGTGCTGACAAAAGGATGGTTTTGAGAGTTTGAGGACTCCATTTGAATCATTAGTGCAAAGTCAGTACCATCCTCTCTGTGTTTGGCAAAGAAAACAAACCTTTCTGATCCCCAAAAGAGCAAGATGACAAAATTAATCACAGAAGAAAAATATCTTTAAAATATGCAGATATTTCTCTTATACTTCGAAGGTTATATTCCATGAAGATCATCTGTGCACTAAGATATTTCTTGTAAATTTTCCTGTAGAGAAAAAAAATACTTCATAAATGTATGCTATATTTAGCTTTTAAATAATCAGATGACTACTTCAAAACTATGAAAAGTTATATTAGCTCCTTTATATGAAACTGATATTAAATAGGATTATGTATATCCTGGTACTTTTCTCTTTTTCCCCCCTTTGTAGTCTATTTGTTATCCAGAAAAATTTTAAAATGGTAATAAGGAAGTACTTTACAATTTCTACACAAATTGTTTTCCATGTCACGACAAAAGTTTTGGTTTATTTGAGGAATCAGATAGAATACATGTCACCTGAAGAGAACCCCCAAAAGTGAGGCAGCTGCATTAGGTAGAAACCCAGGGAAAGGTTAAACTTCCCAAGTAAATAAAATTAGTTTTTGTTGCCGTTCATTGTTCCTTTCCTTTTAGTTTCTGTCTTGTCTTCAGTCATAGGGTTGTTGCATCAGGAATCGAGTTTATTTTTTCCTAAGGTAAATAGTTCTTGCTTATTTAATACAAATGGAAAAAGTGTGAATGATACATAAAAACTCTGAACTCTTTTATTTCTGTAGAGAACATGAAACCTTAGGAAACAGTAAATACTAAAGCAAACTGTTCTGCAGTGATAGCTGTAATCATGGTTGTACTTCATGACAAGGTATTAAAATGAAGTTCCTTTTGAATGCTTCTGTGCACTATGCCACTGGCGTTAGTGCTGTGCTGTTGAATCAGATCTATAGATAAAATAAATTCTGGTGATGAGTCCTAAAGCAATGATTCATTGCCTTTCCTTTGATTCTATGTGCGATTTAAAAAATTCTGCCTTGTTAGTGAAAACTAACTCTGTATCTTTTTTTTTACCATTTTCATTCAATACACTCAATAAGCAAAGGGCAAATATTCTGGAGAGTCCTGGTTTCAGACTCTTGGTTCATGATGGTTGCAAACAAGTGCTGTTTTAAACTACTTTTTCTGGACAATCAGACAGGATTGAGAGAATGACACCCTTTGAGACTGGTATCCCTAAATACAGGGGAAACAAATCTCACTGGACTTAATTTTTCTGTTTGAGACCTTCAGATACTAAAAACATGCAAGACCAAACTGTGGCTTAGTAAATGGAGAAAAAAATATTGCATGTGCTTGCACTAGTCACCGGGGCGTGATGGGGAAAGGCATTTTCTCAGGTTGCCTGTTGCAGCGAAGGAGGATTGAGGTGGGGAGCGGGAAAAGGACACAGCTACCCACAGTAACGCGTCGTCTGGGTTGCTAACCTAAACTTCAGTTTTGCAAAGGACTAGCACGCTATCTACCACGGCACAGAAACACTCCAGCGCACCTTGTAACTCAAGGGCAGCACTTGGCAAATTTTACTTCATTCCTCCCCACCGGCAGACGGCAAAAGCAGCCGGACAGTGAGAAGGGTGCGGGGGCAGTGCGAGGTCGCCGCGGGCAAGCGGGTTTCCTGCGGCTCCTGACGCCTCCTGCGCCTCAGGGGGCACGGGAAACTTCCCATGGGACGGAAGCATCCCTGCCAGCCACCTGACCCGCTCTCACTTCGGCCCCCGAGGAGGGGGAAAAGCCCGGCGGCAGCGCCGCGCCGTCTCACCGCGGGGCGAGGGCCCCCTCTGCTGCCTTTCTCGAGGAAACGAGATTCCAGGGAAAACTGCTCCTGCACAAGACTGTCGGCGTTTTTTTAGATGGATTCTGAAGGCTCACGTCTCACCTGCCGGAGGAATGCCGGAAGGAAGGTTTGGCATTTCTTCCAGTGTGAGAGGGAAGAAAGAGGTGATAGGTCACTTCACAGCTTATATTCGCCACCTGCGGCCACAGCTACTTGGCCGTGCCCCTGTCTGGTGCTCTGTCACATGAGGTAACTGAGCATTTTTCTGTTAAGAATGCCTGAATGGGAAAGCATGGGCACTCTTCACGTGTAAGCAGTCCCTTATCTCAGCTATGAAAAAGTGGACAGATTTACAGTCCTTATTTATGATGTTAGCAGCAAGCCAATACACCATGCAATCAATACACAATCAATTTTCATAATGGAGTCAGACAGAAGGGCAGAAATCAGCAGTCATCTTCCCAGCCCTACAGAGACAAATGACTGTGTGGCAGTTCTGCTTATGAAACACTCCTGGTGGATCATGTAAAGGATCAGGTCACTTACTTTATGCACCGGCAGGGGCACTGATCTTACTACATACAGTAAAGTGGTTCTGGGCAGGTCTGTCTCAACTGTTGTGATTGCAGCTGTATTTACTCAGTGAGTATCACAGCTTCTTTGTTGAACCTCCTTGCTTTTTTTACTGTCCTTTGACAAGCTTATCTTGTTCCACTCTCTGCCTGGGTATCTCAGTGCTCATGGCTGCAGTCAAGGAACCCACAGAGAAACCATATAAGAGTTCAGATAAAATCAAACCAAGCATTAGAAATGCATCCACTTCTCACTTTTACTCTTTGATCTGTCAGCCTGATTGGCAGCTGCAGACAGCCCCTGCTGTAGGAAAGGGTTGAGCTCAGAGAGTGACAGAAATCAGAAGTTCATAATTCAAAATAACAAAAGAGCAAAAGTAGAGTGAATCCAAACTCAGATAAAGTAAAAATCATCAGATTACAGAATACCCTCATGTTTCTATCTCCTAGGGTCTACTTGAGGTGTTCTCTGGGGTTTTTTTCTCTGGGTTTTTTTTCCAAATGTTTTGTTTAAGCTTGCATTCATACAATTACAGCAAGTGTAACTGAAGTAACAGCTTCATCTGACTAAAGGTAAAACAAACAAGCTTATGAAGGCTTGCAGTCAGTGCACAACCGGTGACAGAGCTGAGGAGCTGTTGTGAGAGAAGTCACCACTATTCCTGCGTCTATTTTAGGAAGCAGTGAAAGAGAAAAGGTGTTTTAGATCGCATCAGCTGTAGTAAATGCTTGGGTTGCCATGAGCTAATGTAAAAAAAAAAACACCTTATGAGCACCATGGTCCTACAAGCTGATTCCTCTATAACAAGTAGACATGCAGTTATTCTTCTAGCTTGCAGAATAAATCAAACCAGGATACCACCTTTTCCTCTACCTGACTAAAAAGGTTACCACACTGCCAGAGAGAGAAATAGTCTTTTCCAAAATATGTTGGGTTTTTTTTTCTGTCATAGGCAATAAAACCAGTCTGCTTCTACTGAGATATTTTGTGGTTGTCATTTTGTAAAAGGTTTGGTTCTGTATTTTAAAGTGCTCTGATAAAGGTGGTATATTTGGGTGTCATTAGTCTCTAAAAAGACTGAAGGCAGAAAAGCAAGTGCATCTCCAGCAGAGGCCAGTGCATATTTCAAAATAAAACATGCCAAATGCTGTTGCAGAGACCTGTACAGGCACTTTTCTAGGAGTACTCTCAGTACTCCCTTGTACCAGCCATAGGTATTCATATGTGGTACCACCATTTAGTGCCTTGTTCATCATTTCACAGTCCTCTCTGCCAATTTCTTTCTTTTCCTGCAGTTCTGCTTCACACTTTCTTTTCTGACACAAAGTTTTGTATTTGTCCGTGCACAAATAGAACCAGAATTGTAAAAATATTCTGCTAGGCAGCCAAGCTTGGCAGTTCCAATCAATTAGGACCATAAGTCATGATGGGATGGAGAAGGCAGGCCAGGCGCAGGCTGTATAAATGTTCTCATGGCCCAAAAATTCTCTTGGCAACTCCAGCTCCAAGCAATTCAGTCTGCTTAAATTACTGTGTTTTTCAATTTGCCTGTGCTGGTCTAGTGTGCTTTGTCTCATAGTTCTGGGGTAAGTGGTACTTCAAGAATTGTTTCTGTGATGGTGACAAAGCATGTTCTTACCTTGGGTCCTGAGGGTGAGCAGCAGAGATAAGGGAGGTGGTTGACATGTCTTTGGTGAACAGTTCCTGTGGATATGTATGGGCAGTCCGAAGCATATAATAGGCAAGGAGCTGCAGAAGTGCCCAAGTTTCTGGACATCTTTCTGTGGTTATGGTCAGTTTTCACAAACATGATGAAGGTGGCACTTCTAGCTCAGCTTCACCTTCAACTTGTTCAGCTTCTATAGTGAAGTCCCTCCTAGACAAGTCATGGGGAAAAGCCCCATTGGATATACAAGAGAAGAAAGAAACAGTGCTGGCAGTGCAGCCAACAGTAAACTCTTCCCCTGACTACTCACTGGACAATTCTTAGCACTGATTTTAGGGGAGTGTAGTGCAAGGCATGGTAAATTATTATTAACTGTTCCTCAGAATGGTGCTGACATCTACCACACAATAATAATAATTTAGCTACATAGCTACTTACAGGCCTTCTACATATTCAGCCACAGGGATAAAAGGTGTTTTCAACAGCTACCTCTCTGTCCACAGCTGGGTACATGCATTGCAACACTGTGCTCCGTTAGTTCATCTCAGCTGTCATGCAGAGCACAGGGAGAAGCCAGGACCAAAAATAACTACATTACCTCTGCAGTTATGGATTCTGTTGTTTCACTTGGCAGCAGATGCATCTTGTGAAACATGGGTTCAACTTTTCCCATGTGGGCTGTCTGACCTCATACCAGCTCTAGCTGGGTACAGCAGAGTATAGTAGTGATTAAAGCAAGCACGGAAGAACGCAAACTCATCAGCTGGCTTATCACAGATTTTAGTTTTGAATTTAACATGGCCTGTGGTCAATGAGGAAGAAAAATCATTCTTTGTCCCAGCTCTATCTGTACTGCAGTCAGGGGTTATGTTTGTGCAGCACTGATTGTACACACAGAGCCATGTGTGCTATTTACATGTGGTAATAGCTGTTTCTTTCTATCAGATGATAAAATATTAGTTTTGGAAAACCATTCTGCTGGAAATGGTGCTCTGGTTTCAGCAGCAATCTTACTTTGCTGGATTGATGGCTCAGACGTTGTTCTCGTGGGCAGATTAGTCTCAAGTTACAAGAACAGCCAGACATGACTGCATCCCAATCTTCTCTGCTCCCTTTCTCAATCTGGTAATTTCAGGCAGTTGTTCTCTAGTTCTAAATACAGTTCCTAGAGTTTACATGTCCAAACAAACCCAAAATTATAATCACTAGATTCAGACAACAGATTCAGGTCATCTCTCAGATTATCCTAAATGGAAGTTAACCTCTTGGTTTCAGGCTACCTTACAACCATCTCCTGTTAAAATTCCTAAGAGAGTTATTCACTGCACTGAGGTATTTTCACAGTTTTGCTTCTTGTCCAATAAAATTGTGCTTGAAATGAACATTTGTTGTTTTAACTCTGGAAGTGTAAGACCTATTTGGCCTCTCTTACTTCTTTTTTTCTGTCCCCTCTGCTGTCCTCTACTTTTAATCCCTGTACTACAAGTATTCATGTACTCTGTTAGGCCCTGCTTAAACTTCACTAATCCCTGGATTGTTTACTTGCCCAACAAATATACAGGTCTCATTTACCATTTTTAGTAACGAAAACTGAAATTATTGATTATCTGTTTCCTTCAGGACATGGCGTTAAACTGCTTCACTTCCAAACCAGAGAAACAGCACCAGAAGAAAATCCCCCTGAAAATGTAAAAAGGTCAGTGGTGCATATGATGACATGAGTGCTTATGAAGCCACATAATTCATCATTTGTTACTACAGAACTTTTTCCTAGGGGGATTAACATTTGCCAATAAATATACCATATGCTGGATTCTGTATAGAGATTTTTTTAAGCTACCTTACTAAGTCATTAAGGATCTCCCATGACAACTATGACTAAAAAGGGCCAAACCCACCAGGGTTCCCTGGACCAGTGAAGCATGTAGGTTAAAGGATGAAGTCATGTCTCATTCGTGTACCAATTCTTCAGTGAGACGTTTACAATTAAATAGTTTGGTTGTGACTTTTCTTTTAAGGAGTACTATTACTCCTCTGTGAGGATGTGGACTTAACCCTTCCTTCTCTCCAGAAGAAGAAAGGAAAAAGAACACAAATGAAAGCAGAATTTGAGCAGCTATTGGTGGCGGTGAGGTTTAGATCCCAACAAAAACTGTGGGTATTGAAGAAAGGTTATTAGTAGTTTCCCTTTACTATCTAATTATAACTTTTTAAGTCAAAGGACCAAATATAAGGAATAAAACTAGTTTTCTGAAGTTTGGCTCTCACAGGAAGGGCTTGTGTATTTCACCTTCATGCTGTCATAGTCCTTCCTTAGCAAAGTTGCGTGAAACTGCAGAGAGAGAAAATGGACTTTCCAGTAACTGCAGCAGGAAGCTCTGTAAGGCAGACACAGGCATGAGCTCACTTATGGACTGTAGCTTCCTGTACCAACCAAATGAGAAAAATCTTTTTGCAGATGATGAGAAAGCATCAAAATGCTTCTTTGGATCTCAACTATCTTCCTGACTCTCATGCCAAAATAGTTAATATTTCCGCTGCCTCCCATCAGCCTCCCCTGTGTTACACTCTGCCAGTAAATGAAACAATGGCTTTTTAAAACACACAGCCTGGTTTTGTGCATGTTCAGACTCAAGTACTCACACAAACTCTGTTTGCTTTTGATATAAAAACACTATATATACACACCCAAGACTGCAAGTGCTGAACTAAAACCTAAATGCCATCACTGGAGCCAAATTCTTTGAAGAACTCAGAATGACTTAGGGCATATCTGCAGCATGTGAACAATTCTGAGGATCTCTGGAGATGAAAGACATTACTTAATTGTAAACACTGGGAAAAATTCCCAGTACAGCCGAAAATTAATGACAAAAATTCCCAAGGAAATTCATTAGACAGAATATTTGGCTTTTGTGACATAGTACAGATGGCTAAACTTTATCATGATTGATACACTGTACATGATTAAATAAAGGAAGAAAAGACATGATGAAATAAAAACAATAGTAGTGTATATTTTCTAAAGTGATCTTAAAATGGATCCTCAAAATATATGCATTGTTAGGCTTTTGCCTTCTTGAAAAACTTTTTGCCCTGTTTTAAGTTTCTGTTTTCACTAATAGGGAGATTTTGTGAAGCAAACCATGCTGCACTAGCAGAGAAACTTCCAGTTCAGGTAATACTCAAGTGAATGTGTGTCCTATATGTAGAAATATATATGGCTTTTTTTCTTTACCCACTGCCCAGAATTTATGTGAGAACGAGCACAAACTTAGCAAATCTGAGAGAAAATAGAATAAGAAAGTGTCTGCTTATAAGTTTAAAGTTATTCTTAAATGTTAAAAAACTCTCAATAAAGCCAAACCCAAGCAATTGACAACCAGGTAATCCTGTTGACCTGACCAGTCCAAGAATGGCATTATTTCAGTGCTACAAAAGAAATCGTTCATAGAACTGGTATATGGGACACTTTTTCCACACTAAATTTAAAACAGTTGCAATAGCCAAAATGAATCAAGGCCAGAGCCGTATATGAAGGTGCTATTTTGAACAGAACAAAATGAGCTATCTGATTAACAGGGTTTTATTTCCTTGCCATGTTGTAGGAACTGCTGTGTCTCTCTGTCTTCTTCACTATACTTTACATAATTTTTCATGTCACTATGTTTGAGTACATAAAAGCTGTGTGTACGTCGTAACTTGAAATGAGTGCTGTGTAAGTGATCCATTCCTCCTGAAACTGGGTGGTAGAGAGAAGAAATGACAGATTTTCTCTGTGTGTTTTGGAATACAGAGTACCTGAGAGTCCACATTATCCTGACCATTACAGAATGGTTCTGCTCCAAGACATGTCAGGGAAATGACACTGAATGGGCTTTCAGGGAAAAACTGTCTGACAGCCTGACTACTTGCAAATTATTAAGTTGCCAGTTTTTCCTTTCCTATCAATAAAGTAAGATAGCAACCAGAACAAAGTTGTTTAGCCAGATAGGCAGTTAGCAAATGCAGGTTCTTGAGAGCAGAGGATGTCGATTAGCTCTGGGACTTGTGAGAAGCCATCTCATCCAGGTAATTATGAGGACTCTGAGATCTGCAGGTCTATTGCCTAGAGCTGTACCAACATTTTTGGCTGCTACATTTTTTCCCAGCAATTATTGCTACAACCACAGTAGACTTCTAAATCATTATTTTGGCTGATACAACAGTAAAGGCTTGAGTTCATCATCCACAGGCTGATCTCACTGCTCTGCAGGTGTCAGCCCCTGGCGCCCAGGCAGAGAGGATTTTTGCTCTCTTTTCAGCCATGTTGTAACACAGGTTAATTACAAGCACTGTGGTCACAAAAGAAGAGAATGTACTTTTCCTCCTAGTATTCTATTTACCAAAATTTACACCATCATTAAGAAGTTTTGAAATAATTAAATATCCTTGCAGACATGCTCTTAAACAGCAACAGGTTCCCTCTTGCTTGAGAATGGGGTGTCAACATCCTTTTAGTTCTCTCTCAAAAAGGCTGCATCCCAAAAGGCACATACACATGTGCTTCTGTGCTGATTTGGTCAACCCATTTGTGTTTGTGCATTTCATTAACTTAAAATAAAAATAAAAAGAAATAAAAAAAGATTGCTAGTGAGCCTGTCTTTACTCAGGAATATTTTGTCCTCTTACTCATGTCTCTCCTGTCATACACATGTCCACCCTAACGAAAAGCAAAGACCAAAGCAGCGAAGTCTCATTATTATGCACATTTGTCACTGTTTTGGAAACTTGGATAGTCTGGTGCTACCTTTACCCTGAGTACTACTTCCCACTTTCAGCACTATCCAGGAATGTTACACACTCTGTCTCCCTCTGGTGATCAGCAAGGCCACACGGCAGCAAGCATGCCCATGCGCCATGATTTGTCTGTCACAGCTTTCCTGTGTCACTTGCTTTGTACACACAGGGCACTGTTCAATTGCCAGTCAAAATCCAAATGATTGTGTGCAAACACTATCTGCATTCTCACCCACCCTGCAATACTTCAAACAGTTGGATGAAAAATATTCCAGTAATACTTCAATGCCAGAAGCTAGAGACAACATTAAAGACATACTTTAAAACCATGAGCATGCTGCAGTTAAAGTGGCACAAGAAAAGCATCTGATATACAGACACTAATACTCTGAGGCTAATTGCTAATTGTATGACCATGTTACTGACTTAGGATTTGCATTTACTGAGTTTCAGATAGAATTTCAATGTACACAGTGTGAACTTATCTTCTAAAAAGTTTGTATGTAAAATTTTTCCAAACTACATTGAAACAAGTTCTGAACATAACATTAGGAAAATTTTGGCCCCTAGAAAGGCTTTTATGTGAAATATTTCTGAAATAGCTCCCTGGTGCCTTGCACATCATACTTTCAGTGCTTTGAACTTAACATTATTCTGAATAGGTGGTGTTTACTGACATCTGTTCTGCTACATAAATGCATATCAGGAGCACAGAATGCCAGAGAAAACTTAATAGTTTAACAGATAGCTGCCAAGTTATATCTTGTACCTGTGTGACATTTTAAATTTTTCTAATGTATATCTATATTTACATATACATACAAAAGAATATCTTTCTGTCCAGATTCATCCACATATCTAGAGGACAGGGGTAGAAGTGAAAAATCAGTCATTCTTAGAAATCCATTTCTCCTGTTTCTGGAACCTCTACTCTCTTTACTTTCAGAATAAACTCATTCGGTTCCACTACTTCACTTAACAGTCCTAAAGATGGTGACTTCCAACAGCTTCAAAGGTGCAGTTACAGAAGAAGCATGAAGTGGCCTCTTGATTACAGCTCCAAGTGGCTGAGCTGCTTTGGTTTTAATCAATACCAAACTCTCTTCCCCTTAGTCTCTGCTGGATATGGTCTGTTCCTTGTTTTAAAAGGTGTTCAGAACTGGTAATAGACATGTTAAACAAAGAGACTCTGGTCTAAAAATTTTATGTTGAAGTACAAATATCTCCTGTCTTTCTAATAAGAAAGGCCAGAAAGAGATGAATAACAGCTCCCTAAAGATACCTACTATTTGTCATGTGGCAAATTTCTTTATCCGAGGAAACCAGAAATTCCAAAAGAGCGAGTTCACTACTTTTCCAGTAGTGGACTTTCATAAATGAAACCACAAAATAAATTGGAACATAGAGACACATTTAATGCCCAGATGAATATTTTTTTCTATTTAACACTGCCTAATGAAATATGTGCCTATTTTATTTTGTTGTAAAAGTATAATAAAAAAGCAAATTTGAAGAATGCCTAGGGTTTGGGGGTTTTTTTATTGCTACAGCATAAAAAAGGATTTTCTCTCTGTTTCTTTTACTGTCGACTGTTTCAGCATTTGCTTAGGTTGTTCCAATTAAGATAGCAAAAGCTTTCAGTGTAGATAGCTACAATGGGATTTCTTCGTGAGTTATCTTTGTTCATAACTTCTTTTAATGCTTTGAAGTACACTTTTAAAGCACTTACCTTCAGCACCACCAGATTTGTGAATGCACAGCACAATTCTACTGAAAACAGTCAAAAATTATCTCCAGTGTTAACACTGGAGGTGTTATCTCCTTTGTTAACACTGGATGTCACTGGATGGCAATTTTCCACAAGAATTATAGTTGTTCAGGAATATGATTGACTGTTTTCTAACTACTTCATACAATAGAGGGAAAACAGCTTCAGAAAAGCCACTTAGGAGAATAAGCCCAGGAACATGTCAGGCAAACAAGTTCAAGACAATGAGACATCCAAGTGACTTTCAGGTAAGAACAGTCAGCATTTTATGAGTAGTCAGGGTTTTATGAAGTCAAAGTACAATTGTGATCTGCAACATTATCTGTAAGGAGTACTCAAAGGGTTTTGAACTGTCTCAGAAAGCAGTGCACACAAACACAGATATCTTGGCTGTGGTTTTGAGATGTAAATCTTTGTGCCAAAGAACTCAACCCTTTCTCACTGGAATGGCAAAGGTAACCTCTTCCTGTGTTGCTAAAGGAAGCCACATGCAACCTGTTGATAACCCTAAGACACTTTTTTTTATGCCTATCTCCAGCAAGAAGGACAGAATCCGTGTTTGAGAAACATGGAAGGGAACTGAGTGGTAGGTACAGGACAAGATCACTTCCAGGATTGCCATTCTGCTATTCCACACTTGCTCTGCAAACTTGCTTGGGCATTCGTAGCTTTTCTTCACCAAAATGGGCACCTTTAATTGCTGCTTGAGATCCTTCCTTTGAATTAAAGCTGGACTATTCAATTACTCTCAGTGACTGATCACAGAATCACAAAATCAGAGAATTTTTCAGGCAGGAAGGGACCACTGGAGGCCACCCAGTCCAACCTCCCTGTTCAAGAAAGGATCCTTAGAGCACGTTACTCAGGATTGCATCCAGATACTTTTTGAATATATCTGTGGAGGAGACTCCACAGCCTCTCTGGGCAGCCTCTTCCTGTGCTCAGTCACCTTCACAGTAAAGATATTCCACATCATTCTGGTGGAACTTTCTGTGTTCCAGTTTCTGCCTGTTGCTGTTCATCCTATTACTCGGCACCACTGAGAACAGCCTGGCTCCATCCTCCTGACACCCTTCCTTCAGATACTTAAAAGACATTGATAAGAAACCCTCTCCATCATCTCATCAGCTCACTCAGCCTTTCCTCATAAGAGAGGAGCTTCAGTCCTTCTCTGTAGCCATTGAGTGGCTTGCCCCAGAAGCTCCATGAATCACAGACCATTAAAAATTAATTTCCTGAAAGAGCTCTCAGGAGGTCATCTAAGTCCAACTGCCTGTTCCATGGCATTTCTGATGGTTGCTACTGGCATGTAATTTCTGACAGTTTTTTTTTCACTCACTTGTTCTTAAAATCCTCCAGTTAGGACTCTCTCACAATTTCCCCCTGGCCATTGCTTCCAGTGCTATCAATACCGGTGGACAGTTTTGTTACACATAACCTCCATCTCCTTTGCTACAGTTCTAGATTCACTGCCTCTTGTTCTACCCATGTACACAATTTGCACAGCAACAAGGAGAGGCATTTGTTCACACACTCCTTTTTAGCTGTGTACTGGCAGACAGTAACATTATGCATGCAGACTTCAACATCTGCATGCATAAAGACATATAGGTATATGGCCAGGCCACATCACTTTGAGCTGCAAACCCACTGAATTGGTCCCCATACTGCTGTTTTCCCTGATTCTACACATATCTGTACACCGTCTCCATATAATTTTGTGTACATATCTATACAGGAAAGAGGGCATAGTCCTTTAAGGCTTTTTCCCTTCACTTCCAGACCCACATGATTTTATTTTCTCTTCTTGGAGCAGTATTTCTGACTGACAAAAGAGAGAAAAAGCTAGCTCTCTGTTTGAACAGCGTGAGGCTTTGTTATCAGTTTTCCAAATATACCCTAAAAAATTATTTTCCTTCCTCCTGTACACTGTTTGCCAGTAAGCATACTGGAAAAAAAAACCTAGCAGTTTGAGTGGGAAAGGAAGTGACTCTGCAAATATCAAAGTAACATGTTCTTCAGGAAACAGATGGCTTGGCCATAGTTGACCATATATGTTAGACAAAAGCAGTGCATGTTATAAAATCTGTAGTATCTGGGAAACTGGTGATGCATTATTATTAATGTGTGCAAGGAGGATGGGTGGATGACACTGTCTATGTAGCACCACTTTAGTTGGAAGAGGTTGTGTGACATATTAAGAACTTACCTGATTTCTTCTGGCTGAAGTCTCTGATACTTGAGTCAAAGTTACATATTGAGTTGTCAATATAATGAGGAAAAGATGGGCACAAATAGTGTGTAGTAAGTCTGGTGTATGTAAGAAATGATAGGGTAGTGATACTGTGCAGAGACAGAGCATGAACTGCAGGTTATCCAGTGCTTGGGCTTTTACACTTGGAGAACTTAAACTCAGCACAGCACAGCATCTGAAAGATCTTTTGGTTGCAGGGCATGTGTTCTTTCTGCACAATTGTGTACTTAATTGCAACCTCAAAATTCATTTCTAAACAGAGAAAGAACATTATACAAACAGCTAATTATGTAATGGCTATACTTGAGTATAGCGGATGTACAGTTGGAAATATACTTCTGAATAGGAAATGCAATATAATTTGAGAAATTATTTCTATTACTTCATTGAAAACCATTTCATGACAGACAATTAAACCTTGTAGTTTGATGATACAAATGCAGGAACCATATTTTTCACATATCTTTCTGTTGATTTTTCATCAAAAAGGTTTTTAAAAGGCTAAGAAATATTTTGAGGGCGCAAGGAGGCGAATTTTAGTCTACAAGCAGAAAAAGGTTGTCTTACCATGAGATCCGTTCACTAAAAAAAACCATTAGTTCATACTCAAGATGTGATGTGCTGACATTTTTACTTTACTCTTAACTGTGCTGTGTGATTCTACTCTAACATAGCTTGTGATGGTAGGTGATGAAACATGCAACAAATCAGCTCTCAAAGAGCATGTTTCTGAGACAGTTACCATTTTGCTATAAATAAGTGGATATTGGAATGGTTTTTTTACCATTTTGCCATCAATCATATTTTGTTATGCCATTGATCTTATGTCAGCTTGATGTTACAAAAAGGTTTCTGAATGACAGTTTCAGTGAAATGAATATTAGATCTAAATGGTTTGTCTAACTTGTCTCTTTCACCTCTTTCACACATCAACTATGCTGACTATAGTAATTATATTAATTAGTAACTCAGCAAACCAATGTAATTGCCTTCTAATATGGAGACTGAAAGGCAAATAAATGAAATATTGCTAAAATGCTGCTCTACTAATGTAGTACAAATCATAGCCCACCATTCTGCTGATGAAACAAAGCACCATTCTTGCAGTTCTGATGCTGCACCTGTCCATATGCTGCTTATCTAAAATACCAGAAACAAATGAATTGGTCAACCATGAAAAAACCCAAGGCTCTTGGCAAATGATTTTTATTCTTCAAAAAAGGAGTCCGAGATTACCTGAACTTGAGTGTTCACTACTGCTCTCCAGAATCCTGTTTATCACCTTTGGTGCAGAACTGGAGGACAAACAGAGGCCTTGTTCTAACATCTTTGGGGGGTGACAGAACATGAATAGTTATTCTTTGTACCCACAGTGTCCCCAGACACAGTTTTATTAGTACACATACTGGTTCACTAGTAAATCACTGCTTTTGTTGATCAAAAATTTCCAAGCAGACAAAGGAGGACCTTTTCTGCAAGAGCTGTAATTATAAGTGTTCCTATTATATGTGTTGCCATTAAAAGCTGCGGCTAACTGGTATTTTCTGAAGATGTTTGCTGGAAATTCCCTGATTGCCTCTTCTGTCTCTGGGAAATGCTTATTCTTTACTGACAGAAGCCTGACTTAGACTCATGACAGAAGGGATATGCCTGGAGGATTATAAACTAAACAGAAAGAGTTATGGCACCTGGATTCTATAGCTACGAAAGATACAAATATGCAGAGAATACTTGCTTCAGCCAGCTGAGGATCACAGAATCACCATTTCTCTAATAGGCATGACATCAGAGTGTACCGTGTGCAGCCTTTGGGGCCCTAGGTGAGAAATAAACTACAAATTAGGAACCATAAAAGCAGCAGTTTATACATGAGCTCCCTTTAAAGGTTCCAGACACTACTTTTCATGCTTACATCTAGTGTGCCTATCTTCTGCACTTGTGAGTTCTGAAACAGATTTCTGTCACATTGTGTTCAGGAGCCATGGATATCTTTAACCATAGATCCAAAACATCTTCTGGTATCCCGATCTTATCTCATGTAGCAATCTCTATTGCCCTAGGATACTTGTATGATGAGATTCTCCATGTGCTGTAAGAGAATATATTCTAGAAATTGCTACATTACAGAGTGTAGGCAACTTTTAAATCCTGTCTTCAGAGTAGGCAATTTCTTTCTTCTAGGACTTGACATAGTTACATCCTAGTCTGTTTCAAATCCTTTCACTGAAATTAATTTCTTTCCCCTGCTTCAGCCAGATACTACAGACAGCTGTGGCAGACCTTATGCATCTCCAGTCCATCAGGATCACTCAGCACAACTTGCTGCTTCTCCCATTCACATGACCAAAGCCAACTCTCTACACACTCAAAAATGCAAATTGCCAGTTTGTTTTAAGCCCATCTAGCAGACACAGAATCTCTCCTTTTTACCTCTCTTTCAGCACTCTGGAAATTGCTGCACATGTGTCTCTTCTCATTTTGCATTAAGATTTTTCATGTGCACAGAGACGACAGGAGGCCCAGCTAGAGGTATTGCTTTTCCTGGCTCACAGATATTTTTGGAGGTTTGGTTGTTTCTTTAAACAACACAGCTCAGGTCAGCTAGAGTGCTAGGTTTATCGTGTTAGTGCAAAAATCAGAGTGTTGCCAAGTGACAGATAAGAAGTATGGAATGAATTTCTGAATTTCATTTCTCTAAGTACATGTTTTTAATTGCTTCTGTTTGAATGGGTTGAGTTTTTTGTTTCATTGGGGTTTGGTTTGGTTTTTTGTGTGCCTCTGTGTGTGGGTGCATGTGTAGGGTGGAGGTTTGGTTTCAAGTTTTCCTGATGTCTCATTTGGCCCTATTTTATCCAGTAGTACTGTGCTTAACCAAAGCCTGCAAATAGGGTGCCTGGAGCATTCAATCACCTTGGTCCAAAAGCTCTGTGGTCAAATGTGATATCAACTCTGAAGACTGACACAAAGACAGACATTCATCTCACTTAATTAAAGGCATCCAAATACGATGTCTTCCAAGATCTTACTATCTCACTTCCCTGTAGTAAGAAGGAAGGGATTAACCAGTACGCCTGGTAAATGAGCTATCTCTAATAGCTGCAATGAATCACATTCAGGAAGTTTCTCCCTCCTCACTGGCCAGAAATGAAGTCCAATGGCTAAAAGAGATACAGCAAAAAAAACCAGACAGGAGAAACTGCACAGAAAGCAACTCCGTTGTATTTAATCAAAATCCTCACATGCCCACATTTTTTAGTTACTAGTTCTGCAATTGCAGGAATTTAGTTTTCATAATATAATAATTTTTTATATCCCTGCTCACTGCAGGGAGTTTGGAACTCAATGATCTTTAAAGGTCCCTTTCAATGGAAATCATTTTATGGTTCTATGAACTGTCCTTTTGACAAAAAAAATTTCTTTGGCACTTCCTTTGACTTCCCTATATTCTACTAGAAGAGTCAGTAAAATAAATCCCCATGTATTTGGATCTTTCTCAGCAAATCATAGCAGTCTACAAATGGAAATAAATCAATATAATAAAAATAAAGCAAACATATACAAATATATTTGATATAGATAAATGTAACAAGTAAAGATTGCCTAGTAGTCTGCTTTGGATGTTGTGCTGTTTGACATATTTGAACATTTGAAGGATAGTTTTACCAGAAACAAAATGAATTCATTAATTTTCTCTAAAAAGTTCAAAGAACATTCAATAAAAGGATCACGAAAACTTTGAGAGAATGTGGACTAGAGTGTCAGCAGATTATTCAGTAATGTGAACACAGCTGAGCACATTGCTAGTGTTTGGCAAGTCACAGTACTTGGTAACTTAAAATTGCATTTATACTTTCTTTTTATTTCTACATATTTTAAAGCTGATAAAAGACCACTAAACATTAAAGCAATTCTTGATTCAGTTGACTGAACTGTCATCTGGGTACGGACATTGTCTAATTATCAGATGAACATGAAGGAGAACAATAAAAAAATTAAAGCTCAAAAGAGGAAATGAATATGAGAAGTTAACTGCATTCATTGTGTCCTATTAACACCATTTTTATTTCCTTTTTACAAAAATTAGAAATAACAACAGACAAAACATATTTAAAAAAAAAAATCAATGCTTTTGCCTTGGTCTCACTGAAGAGCTGCGCAGGCAGAGTCCTGGCTGAAACTTTGAGAGTACATGCCATTGACAAAGGGAAATAAAAGTATATGACAATATATCCATGCAAGACACAAAGTACAAAATGTGTTCTGTGACCCAAAAAATATTTTGGAGGTTGCCTGTGTCATAACAATTTTCAAATTGTTGCTTTTGATCACCCATGCCTTTACACAGCACAGCTTACAAACAAGTTATATATACACATATCATTAAAAAGATTTGTATATGGTCTAATTACTACAAATTAAGGCATCCTAACAGCTGCTGTTTTGCTGGTGAGGGGTATGTCCTATTAGTATTTCAAAAGGCTATATTTCAGGTATTTCAAATGAAGTAAGACATCATGATGTGGTTTAGAGGAAGAATTCCTGCAGCTCTGGCTCTTCAGTATGCTTTTGACTGACAGATTTCTGGCTTTTCCAGTTGATGTCATCAAGCCTGGAGAAAAAAAGACAATTACTCATGGTAACACTAACAATATAGAGGGATTTTCACGGTAGTTATTTACTGTTCTATTCAATTTGCAGGTACTGAAGTCTGAACTAATCTTTCAATCTGAGCTTATTTTTCTAGACATGTACAACAAAAAATATTTTTAATACTGTGTATTATTACTGAGTTGTAGCTTTCATTCTGAAATCAAACCTGGAAACCAATGGGATGATGAGGACCTCTTTAAGTCATGGCATTAATTAGCATGCTCTTGTAATATTCTGGTAATAATGCACGAACATCAAAAAATTCCTTGTTCCTTTAGTGAAAAGTATCACAGTGCTGAAAGATCCACATTAGATATATCCTACTGGTTTCTGACTATGCCTGTAATGGAATCATCTTGTCCCCATTAATAATCATCAGAGACAAATTAACACTTTTAGAAGATGATTCATGGTATTTACTCTATGTGTCTGCTTTAAGTAAAAGATAGAGGCAAAGACCATAGAAAAAATGGTAAGGAGTGATCATCTTTCTCACATGGGGCCTATATCTGCTTTAACATTGTAATTTAGGTAACGACTCAATTCAGGTCATCAAGATCTTATTAGATATACAGCTAAGGGTAATTTCTCTATAGTGTATTTCCATTTCCCCACTAGGTAAACTTAAATTAAAAAAAAATCTACCTATTGCATATGAGAATTGAATGACAGCTTGCCAATTAAGGTGAAAAAAATTATTCACTACATATTTGTAACACTCATTTTCTTCACTTCCTTTCATATGTCCTTGGTCTGAATTCACAGTATGTTCCCATTCTCTTCAATTAACCTTCCAATTGATTGTTGACTAAGCATCCAGTCTATAGCAACTTTAAACAGTTAAAAAATCTCACTTTTAGTTATACTACTGAGCAGCCAAACTCATGCAATATAATCATGACTACCTGGCTTGCTGCTGCAAAGGACAGATGCTAGAGTGAAGGCAAGGGTATACATATTTATGAGCCTGATTATTGTAAACCAGAATAGCTTTATTTCAGTCTGCAATCATTCATCATAAAGAACCAAATATTCCCAAGGATAGGGACTGTTGTCACATACCCAAAGCAAGAGCAAAAGACAGAATTGAGCCAGGGGAGACAGACTTTGTAGGAATGAGTTTGAGGTAAAAGAGGAGCATTTAACTTTTTGCCATATCTGCTTTTTGGCACTTAAGAAGCATAGCTGTTATCAACAGTATGTAGCTTTATTAAAGGCTGCTTTCTAAGGCTGAGGTAATTAACTACTGCATGAGCTTAGGCTTGCAATGCTGAAAGACCCTCTGAGTCCCCCATGCAGAAGCATACTAGCCACTCCAAAGACCCCATAAAAAATGTGTCTGATGCTACTAATTAGTAAGCAAATTCCTAATTAAAATTTTTAACATCTTCTAGTGTCTATATAATCCCAGATATACTAAACATCCCCTCATGCAGCAAGCATCCTCAAAGCAGTTCACAAAAGACAAATGTAAACTGTCTGAGACAAGGCTTAAATTACTTTCATAATACTGTATTAGTTTGACTTGTTACTCTTTTATTAAACATGCAGATAGCATGCTTTTTCTGGAGTACATATTTGAAATTGTAATTTATCTAGCACTAGGTCTGGCAGTGTAATGTTTATTAGGTTAGATCCACTTACTGTTTTAGACACATGCCCAGTTTACTCTCTGACAGAACTGTGACAGTGAATTCTGCTGATTGCCCCAATGTATAAAGCAATTTTTGCTGTTGATAGCTGCAGCAAATACAGGGGTTTGTACGATATGGTGAGTTAGTGCTTACTTTAATGTAATGCAGATTTCAGATGATTTAAAGTATGGGAAGGTGGGAAAAACTACAAGTATTTGGTTGGAGTTGTACTATGCAAAAAACTATCTAATCCTTACAAAAGGGAGAAAATTATCCCAAAGCATCCTGCACATATGAAATTTCCTCCAAGGCTTTAAGAAAAATAGCGTGTACCAAATTTAAATAGGCCACTAAAAATTTTAGCACAGTCCTCTATTATTAATCTGTGGCCAATAGGAAAAAACAAACTACAAAGCCTTGATGTACTTGGGTATTTTGAATTAAAAGAAAAAAAAAACCAAAACCAAATGAAATAAAAAGAAGTTGAAGAAGCTGGAAACTGGTGGGCAGGAATGTCAACTCACTGAAGGCAGATTTTGTATAATGACTTCATATTTCAGAAGATGCTAATAAAATCTCCTGTATAAGCGTCTACAGTTAAAATGGGTTTGCAACTCTGTCCCAAAATATAACTCCCCAATATAAAAATCTACAAAGGTTTAAAACCAAAGATTATATTCTTTTCTTCTTTTCCAGATTTTTTTTTCAAAATAGTTTTGAAATGGTAATTACATAATCTCCCCAGACTGTCCAGGGGCTTCTAGTGCACACATTGGTGATGTTCTAATTTCAGAGCTACTGGGCATCATGCAGTGGACTAAAAATTAGCACCCATTTTACCATTCAAAAATAACAACAGATATCAAAAGGCATCAAAAAGGCTGGCTTAGAACCCTTTGGGTCTGTGTTCTGATTTCTGAAAAGCACAATAAAAATTCCATTCTTACGTGATTTTTGGAAATCTCATGCCATAGATTATGGCACACCATTTGCTTACTTCTGTCCTAATTCGTGGATACTATTTGTGTCTCCTCAAGTTGTGCCCCTTGTGCACTCTGCTCCTTGTTTCCTACTTTCTGGTTCTCCATGCATCCACAGCCATGAGGGCAGGTTCAGGACATGATGCCTGGACCAGCAGTGCCTGGAGGGATAGCTGGGAGTTCAGGCCTAGCCATCACCCTTCCAGCAGGTGACTTCGCATGTCTGCAGTGGAAACCAGACCTTCCTTGTCTCTCACTGTTCCTGAGAAATACTATGTTGTAAGGGATTTCTCACACAAGAGCAGTTCCACACGGAAATGTCAAATTACAACAACTGGCTACCTCTGGGAGACAGCTCTAACAAAAGGATGAGAGTAACGGTTTTGTATTTCTCTATGGTCTGGACAGGCAGCTGGATGTTTTGACTGGAGGCTGCCCACTGATGCTCCGTCAAACTGCTGCACAGCAATTTCCTTCTTTGTTTTTTCAAGAGAATGAAACCTCTTGGGAATCTTATAGTTCTGTTTCTGGTTTCACATATACTGTGCCAACGACTTCAGAACAAAAGTCACATTTCTATTACGGAAACTGAGTTTTGAAGTATGGGAAGGTCCTGGCAATAGAAAACAAGTGGACAAAAAATATATATTAGACATTTAGAAAATAGTAGCCTGAAAGTAATTTAGGCTCCTGAATTGCAGAATGACTAACATCAGACAACTTTAGATCTCAGTTTAACAGAAAAAGGAATTTGTAAGTGTTAAGAATTGTGTTAGCAGGTAATTTTTGGAAAGCATTTGCTTATAAAATAAACATTTTCACAGAATCACAGAATATACTGAGTTGGAAGGAGAGACCCAAAAAGATCATCTAGTCCACCTCCTGGCCTTGCACTGGACCATCCTCAAGAGTCACACCATTGTCCAAATGCTTCTTGAACTCTGTCAGGCTTGATACTGTGATCTCTTCCCTGTTCCAGTGCCCAACCTCCCTCTGGTTGAAGAACCTTTATCTAATATCCAATCTAAACCTCCTCTGACATGACTTCAGGCCATTTCCTCAGGTCTTGTCACTGGTCAGCACAGAGAAGACATCAGTGCCTGCCCCTCCAATTCTCCTCATGAGGAAGTTGTAACTGCCATGAGGGGAGCCCTCAGTCTCCTCTTCTCCAGGCTGAAAAGACCAACGGCCCTCAGCCATTCCTCATACAGACTCCCTCAACGTCCTTCACCATCTTCATTGCTGTCCTTTGGACACTCTCTAATGGCTTAAGTGCTCGTTACCCAACATGTCTTCATGGACATTGAGGGACTGATCTCAATCTGACTGAATAGGCCTGACGGAGCATATCCAAATTAAGGAGTTTGAATATAGGCATAGTTAATCAGACCTTTAAAAAACAAATTTAAGTTCAAAGTTTAAGGGAGAGTAAGAAGAATGTGTGAAAATAAAAGAGCACTAGACTCAAAGTACAGCATTCTGCCTCATGTTCTCTGTACTCTATTTAGAGATGAATTGTGGTCTTTTTTTCCTCTTTTCATGAGAGGAAATTTAATTTCCATTTTCATTTGGTTCTTGAATTTTATTCAACAGAGGCAGAATACTCAGCCAAAGTCTGCTATACACCCTGGTGGATTTATGACACAATACTTTCTGTACTTGCTTGGAACTGTAACCTTGTAGCCAGTTCAACAGTGACGTCAGCAAAAATGCATCATAAATTTCTGCTTTTCTAGGAATTTAGATTTACATCTATTTCCCTTCCTGTGAACCAATAGATTCCAGTGTTTCAGTTATCAATAATGTTAGCAAACACAGACAATTTGAGAAAACAAAGCAACAGAGATGCTAAACATTACCATGCATAAGCACATACCATACATAGTTACACAGTTCTTCATTTAGCGTGCTAGAGGAAACACTGGTGTAGCTGAAGTAAGAATCCTAAGTATAACATCGTATCAGTTAAAGGCATGCACTGCGTTTATCACATGCATAAAATGGAAATGTACCAAAACATGCAGTTAGATAGCCATAATATTTTAATAGATTTCTTTCTAAGCCTGAATCTGTTACCTTTTTGATGTGTGTGCTGTGGTCCTTGGAGTTGGTATGAAAATTTATTCTTTCCACAGTTTTGATGTTGGCAAGAGTGAAATGCAAATATGGGCTTTTCATAAACAAGCATTTTACAGTGCAAGCATCAAATACTGTCAGAATTATCTCATACAATTCTTCAAATTTCATAGGAAACTACGAAGACTGCCCATGACCTTGCAATCTATCAGAACATCTTTGAAGAGAGATGAAATTGTCCCTATGAAATCTGGATCACTCATTTGAAAAAAAATGCCATTGTGTTACAAAAATACTTCTGTATTGAACTGTCTGTTCAACTAGATGGTGTATGTCTTTAAAGACAGAGACTAGTAGTTCATATTATGACTCAGTAGATTTTAAGAAATGCAGTTCCACTTCAATTTAGCCTGTCTCCTTTGAATTTTTCATTTCATTTCAGTCTGCTACACACTACTGTTCTAGAAGCACCCACAAACATGAACTGCTCACTGTTTCCCAGTTCTTTCTTTCCACTGTTTCTTTTCCATACTCATTTTGACTCCTCTTTGCCTAAGAATTTCCTGTGTTTTTCTCCCATTACCTTGTCATACTTTTTATAGTAAATAATTCACTATCCTCCTCTTCCTATTGGCCAGCTTTAAGTTTTTTTTTCATCTTGAAATTATTCTTCATGTCTTTCCATTCACCCCTTCCCTCCTAGGCCTGACTTCCACAGAGGATTTCATCATCTACCATTCCCTCTCTACTCTATTTTATCTCCAGATGCTCACACTTCTCTCCACTCCACAAATGCACTACAGCCACAGTATGTTCTACCACTATCTCTTTCATTCAATACCTCTTTTTCTTGGAAGATACTTTTGTTCAAAGTATTTTCTCATTTCTTTCAAACAAGAGGGCCAGCCTTTTAAATGCAGACACTCCTCTTTCTGCTGGAGTCCCAGAAAGGACACTCTGTTGACTGCAAAGAGGGGATGAACTGGATACAGTACATTTTGCTACAGACCAACCATATGCACTGACAAAAGAAGACTATGCTATAAAGGTAAGGTGGACAAATAAGGCTGTAGTTCCCACAGAAGCAGAAAGGATCATGTCTGCAATTTTTCCTGGTTATATTTCTTATTCTTCTGGCTCCATCAGTCTTGGCTGTAGGACAGGACAGGGCCAGTCCTTCAGTTATTTACTCCTGAGATATCCCATGGGTTCAAGAGTGACATTCTCATTATACGTTTTGTCACTCAGTGAAATATCAAACATTATTTCCATGTGAATCATGTTTCTGTGGAAAGCTTTCAATGCAGAACATGTGAACCATATGCCCCAAGAATACACTCTATACACAAGCAATACCTGCCACACCTAGGAAAAGCCTTCCAAAACTAAAAAGTGAATGGGCTTTCTACAAGTCAAATAAAATTAAGTATTTGTGTGCATCCTTTTGCTATGGAAAAGCAAGAAGAAGAAGTTGCCAAACTTATTCATTACTTAGAGACTAGAAAAAAAAAAGGGCCTTCCTTCTTTCAGTGCACTCACTGGTTTGTTTCTTCCTTTTGAGAGAACTGCGGGATTTCCCTTGCTGTCTGTTGTCTTCCTTCCTAATGAGGTAAAAGGCAGCGTTGATGAGGTTTTGATCAGGTTTGCTGTTTGACAGTTGTTGTTATTATTTTGGTTGCCACTCAGTGTCTCCATTATGGACCGAAAGGTTCCAAAAGGCCTTTTCAGCTGGTCCCCTACATGCTCCCCAGAGCCGGATGGAGCCCGCATGAGTCCTTTGCTCCGATCTTTATCCTTTTCCTCATTTAGTTCTGACTCTGCTAGCTCCACCTGCACCACAGGCTCCTCAAAAGTTACACGAAGTTTCAAATTTTGAGACGTTCTGCGCTTTGAAGATGGAGATTTGAGAGCACTCTTAGGGCTTGTGGCAACCTTTTGAGTAGTGGCACTATCCAAGGTGGATGCAGAGTTGTCTCCACAAAACTGGTTCTGAGGTACTGTACCAGCCTGATATGGGGCTTCATTATCTGGATCGCTGCTCTCTGAAGTCGGGGAAGGACTGTGGCCATCCACAGACTTAGAGACCCTGATACCAAAAGGGAAGCGTCGTCCTGCTGCTGAAGTGTGTTTCTTAAGCATTAGGCTCAAACTCTCTGTGCTCTCAACACTCTCCACTACAGGCTGAGGCCTTGGTTTGTCAGTTCTTTTCACAGGGGTGTTCTTGTGGTCCTCAGAATTAGCTGAATCTGTATCAGACTCACTGAGAGACCTCTGCATCAGTTGCCTCAGTCGGGCTAACTTCAACTCCCTTTTCTCTGGCAAAATCTTCTTCACATTCTTGGAGGATGCATGAGCATCCTGAAATTCCAAAGTCAGCTTTTCCTGCATACAGACATTTTCAGAGATTTCCTTCCCCAACAACTGGCGCAAGATTTTATCTGAGTCCTCATCTTTTATCTTGGCTCGAGCACGATTAGCAGTTCCCAAGCTGCCAAGAATCTGAATCCCATCTTGCGTGTTCAATTTACTTTTCAGTGGAGACAATTCATCTGCTTCAGATGGTTTCCACTGGGGTTTGCCAGAAGCAGGAGATGATGGCAAGCTTGAAGAAAAAAAAGAGGAAATGCCAGAGCAAAATTAACGCACATCTAAATTGTGAAACTCCCATTTCCAGTGTATGTGTCTGTCTCAGCTTCTTGTTGTTACTTATTTTCTTCATCACTACTCACATGGAATTTATGACTACAATGCCACAGCAAAAATTACATATAGAAGGATCTAACCCTATTTTCAGTCCTATTGGGAATTGAGTATCTTCACTTTCCCTTACAAAGTAAACTCCTTAAAATCAAAACTTAGAATTGTTACTTAAACACCAAATATGACTTTGTGAGGAAAACTCTAGAGAAACTACTGTTTCCTATTTGGGAGAGTTGACACGTTTTAAAAGGAAAAAAAACCCAAAAGGTTAAATGTCTACTATCCACATCACACCATAATACAAAAGTAGCTTATTCTAGGTACTGTGAAAGGACCAGCTCTCCACATAGCAATGATTTCATAAATCTAAACTTCATCTGTTACTAGTAATAGCCATATAAGACCTCATAAAAACTCAGGGCCATTTGCATGCAAAACTTTTTCAGATATGAAATACTGAAAAGCAAGAGAAAGGTGACACAAAGGTATTTCAAAACTATTAGAATAATAAATTCAATTCAGAACTCCAAATGTTTTATAGCAAGGAAACAGCAATTTCAAGTAAGCCTGAATTGCAAAGAATGTAAATTACAGGGACCTTTTCCTTCCCTGTGACATATGCTGGAGCTCATAATACTTCACATTCTTATGTTAAAACACTTTTCTTCTAAGCAAGGACAAGATGACAACATTAAGGTTAGAGTGAGACAGGCAAGCAGGTTATCCTCTGATGAGTCCATAGTTCTCACACTGTAAAAAAATTCACATACTAGCCACTTCATTTTCAGTTACTTTTGTGTTTTTTTCTATGGCAAACTGAAATAGAAAATGAAGAATATGCATTTATGTATAGCAGACATTCCTAGTAAAAGGAGTAGGTTCCCTTAGATCTGCTACTGGCTCCTTGGGTGATAATACACACAAGTGAGTCCTAAGTGGAAGCAAAAGTAGTAGTCAGACATGAAATAAAGTAAGAGGCTTGCTCACTTAACTAAAATTATCTTGAAACCTAACCTTTTACAGGAATAGTGAATGATGAGAGATCTGCTCTCACTTGATCTTATTTGATACTAAAAGTAAAACAGTTCTGATGCTCTCCGGTACTCAGAGCCAAGACCACTTGGAAACACTATTCAGCAAAAATCACAGAAACCAAATGAGCTAGAAGACACTGTTTGGTGCCATTGTCCCCGTTGAGCTGGCAGACAGGGAAGACAAAGATTCCTAAGAAAAGGACAAAGAAATTCTTTCCAGCGTGGTTTTCTACTTCAGCAGGAGTTTGGAGTTTAAGCCCTTTCCTAGCTCAGATTCATCTCCAATCCCAATGCCTTTGTTCTACTATTGTACATTATTTGCACTTTTCTGAAACAGTGACACATACAATTCAGGGATGTAGAGCACTTTACAGAAAAAGGATTGAGATTCTGTGAGAATCTAAAAAAAGCAGTTCAGAGTTGATGACCCAAAGCTCTGATCATCAATGCCTGCGGAAGCTTTGTGCTGGCTTTATACTTTCACATATATGTAGCTTTCTAACAACTCCAAAACAAGGAGAAGGATCTTGTATGTCTTACACAGAGAAAAATGGATCAGAAGGTAATGATAAACTGAGTTCTATTTGCATGTGAGTTACTTAATTCCTTTCAAAGTAATCTTCAGATTACTGGGAGAGAGAAGTTGTGTTTACTTGACTTCCACTAATAACACTGTCAGAGATCCAGTCCTCCTCTTTTACTTTCCTCCCCTTTAATATTTGAAAGTTAATTCGTGTTTCTTTCTGCAACTTCTGACACGATATGTAAGTAGTACATGAAATTTCTAGAGTTTTGGCATTTTATACAAGCTACTGGAGGTAAAAGATTTAATAAGTGCAAGGAGCTTTATTAATCTGAAAGAATGTTTTGTTGGTAACTGGCTTTGTAAGTTACTGCTACCAGTAATGTATGGTGGACCATCACAAGGTCAAACATTGCAACTTTCCTAAGGGTTTCTAGGATCCTCTGCTGTTCATCTGCTGTAAAACTGGGTTTCACTCCATTGGGAAACAAGGACTATTCAGTTCATACTGAAAAAGTCCAATACTTAACATTACAAACTGTCAAATTCTAGAAGCTCAGCTTTGAGTCCATGAGGTAAAACCCTCATATTTTCTTTACAGAGTACATCTACTATTTAGCCAGATGACAGTTTCTCCTGATAACTGATATACCATGAAAGTGTGCAAATCCAGGCTGCAGTACAATTCCAGTTATCTTACCTTGGGGATGTGGGCAGTGACTTGCCCTCTGACCGCTGGGCTTCTAAAAGCTGCTGGAGCTGGTTCTGTAACGTCACACGTTCCACTGTCTGTCTGTAAAAAAATGTAAGACTGTTTACCTTAAATTGTAAAACTGTCTACATTAGTAAGCTACAGCATAACAGATACTACCCTTTCAACTCTGTATTAAAGGAAGAAGCCCTCTTCACTTGTAATTTATGTAATAAATAAAAAGAGAACTTATAAATAAGAACGTAGAGAGTTTGTACTTTTTTCTGAATCTCTATTGGCATTTTGTAACCACTGTAAAAGAACAACTAAGAGAGAACCTTACTTGTCAGATAATTTATTATACTTCACATAAGGACAAGTGTGTGATCATAAGCAGGAATGAATTGGAATTGAGTGACTCACAAAGATATGGAAAAGCAAACTTAGAGCCCTTTGGTTTTCACTTGACTGTGGAAAGGAATAGAAAGTGGACAAATTAAGCAGTCACTTCCTGTTTGTTTTGTTTGGTGGATAGCTTTTACTCAGCTAAGCGACAACTCAGACAACAGCTCTATCCTTTTCTATCTTCAAATAAACTCAGAGAGGAGTTTTGCCCTCCGGAAAGGACTGGTCCAATGTTCAGACACAGGATGGAGCTCGTTGTGACCTCTGTGCCATATCTGCTTGTTATCCAACTTTACCATAGGTCCTACCTGTGTTCTGCACCCGCCTTATACTCAGTAGTGCTATCCCCACTGCAGTTTATCCCTTTCAGTTTGGTGTTATGATCTACACTGTTTTGTAAATAACTTTAGAGACCAACACTTAAAAAATTGTAACAGTACCTAAAAATTGTTAGTAATATGATAGCGATATCATATGTAATTGTGCTATCTGTTGTCCTGCAATGTATATATTTCTACAATGATTTGTATGTGTCTGGTGGCAGAACTCAAGGAAGAGGCAGAGAGGCTAAGAAGCACTAGGGAAAGTGAAAGGGAAATTAACTGGTGGAGTCACACTCTTTCGACCCCTAAGGAAGTCCAGCAGGAGACAGTGAAGCCCTACTCCTCCTGCCATCAAGCAGATGGAGCAAACTGAATGGATGGGGGGAAATGGAAACAGGTTCCTGACTGGAGAGGTAAAAGAACCCCCTCTTGACCCCCATCACCTCCCCAGGTGCCCTTAAAGAACAGATGAGGCCCTGGAGCCAGATAGTCAAGTAGAGGACAGTCAAGACGAAAATCTGTCTGGAGGGTCTCCTGGTTGCATCTGCCCACCAGACAGATTACAACTACAACTATAAGAAAAAAAAGAAGGCTAGTTGTAGTTGATGACTCCTTTTTGAGGGGAACTGAGAGCCTGATCTATCAATCAGACCCATCCCACAGGGAGGTTTGCTGCCTTCCCAGGGCCAGGGTGAGTGATATTAGTAGGAGATTTCCTGAGCTAATTCAGCCCTCAGATTATTATCCACAGTTGGTAGTCCAGGCTGGCAGTGATGACATTAATGGAAGGAGTACCAGCGTAATTAAAAAGGATTTCAAGGTGCTGGGTCGGTCAGTTCATGGGACAGAAGCAGGGGTGATATTTGCCTCAGTTCCTGTGGTAGCTGGGATGAATGAGAAGATGAATGTGGAGAGGAGTAGGAAAGCCCAGCTTATCAATAGGTGGCTAAAGGATTGGTGCCACCATCGAAATTTTGGGGGTTTTGACCATGGGGCAAACTCCATGGTACCCAGTCTCCTCAAATCAGACGGGCTTCACCTGTATAGGAAGGGCAAAAGGATGGTAGCCCATAAATTGGCAGGGCTAATCAGGAGGGCTTTAAACTAGGTTTGAAGGGGCACTCTAGAGATAAGCCTAAAGGTGGAAAGCCCAAGTTGAGAGTGAAATCAATGGCCCAGCTGAAGTGCATGTACACTAATGCACACAATATGGGCAACAGACAAGAGGAGCTGGAAGCCATCGTGCAACAGGAAAGCTTTGATGTAGTTGCCATCACAGAAATGTGGTGGGGTGACTTGCATGACTGTAGTGCTGTTATGGGGGGCTACAAGCGCTTCAGAAAGGACAGGCAGGGTAGGAGAGGTGGAGGGGTGGCTTTATATGTTAGAGTCTCTTGAACTCACGGTCACCAATGATAAGTTTGAGTGCCTGTGGACCAGAATCAGGGGGAAGGTCAACAAGGCTGACATCCTCATGGGAGTCTGTTACAGACCGCCCAACCAGGATAATGAAGGGGAAGAATTATTTTACAAGCACCTGGCAGATGTCTCAAGATCGACAGCCCTTGTTCTTGTGGGTGACTTTAACCTGCCAGATATCTGCTGGGAGCTCAACATAGCAGAGAAGACGCAGTCTAGGAGGTTCCTAGAGTGTATGGAGGATAATTTCCTGCTTCAGCTGGTAAAAATAAACCCACCAGGGTGGGGTCCTGTTACACCTACTGTTTACAAACAAAGAGGGGCTGGTGAGAGATGTGGTGGTCGGAGGCCATCTGGGGCACAGTGACCATGATATAACAGAGTTTTCAACACTCAGGGATGCAAGGAGACCATCAATAAAACCTCTACACTGGACTTTTGGAACACAGATTTTGGCCTGTTCAGAAGACTAGTTCAGAGTGAACCTTGGGAAACAGCTCTTGAAAACAGGGGGTCCAGGAGGGATGGACATGCTTCAAGAAGCAAGTCTTGAGTGTGCAGTGACAGGCTGTCCTAATGTGCTGTCAGCAAGATGGCCGGGAAGACGACCAGCTTGGTTGAACAGGGAGATTCTGAAGGAAATCAGGTCAAAAGAGAGAGTTTACCAACTGTGGAAAAAAGGGCTGGCTACTCATGAAGAATTTAGGAATATAGTTAGGTCATGTAGAAAGAAAATTAGAGAGACAAAAGAAATTTGAAGACAATTTTGCTACTTCTGTTAGGGTTAACAAAAAGTGCTTCTATAAATACATTAATAACAAAAGGAGGGTCAAGGAAAACCTCCATTCTTTGCTGGACTCGGGGTGGGGGGCGGGGAACATAGTTAACAGATATGAGGAGACTGAGAGGTCCTGCTCTGCCTCAGTTTTCACCAGTAAGACACTCAGGACAACCAGCCTCCTGAGTGACAAGGAGCCGAATAGCCACACTATGTTCCAGGAGGAAACAGTGACTTACTGAGCCCTCTGGATTCTAAGAAGTCTATGGGACCAGATGGGATCCATTCTAGAGTGATGAGGGAGCTGGCAGAAGAGCTCGCCAAGCTGCTCTCCACCATCTACCAACAATCCTGGCTCTCTGGGGAGGTCCCACATGATTGGAAGCTGGTTAATGTCACACCAATCCACAAAAAGGGCTCCAAGGAGGACCTGGGCAACTACAGGCCTGTCAGCCTTACCTCGGTGCCTGGCAAGGTTATGGAGTAGATCATCCTGAGTGCAATCACACAGCTTCTACAGGATGGGCAAGGAATCAGACCCAGCCAGCATGGGTGTAAGAGGGGCAGGTCCTGTCTGACTAACCAAATCTCCTTTTATG
The DNA here is from genome assembly GCF_047495875.1 of Pithys albifrons albifrons. Taxonomy (NCBI): domain Eukaryota; kingdom Metazoa; phylum Chordata; class Aves; order Passeriformes; family Thamnophilidae; genus Pithys; species Pithys albifrons. The sequence goes on along the minus strand of NC_092497.1, from coordinate 38,002,906 downwards.
ATCAGGTGACCCACCTGGTGAATGAGGGGAAGGCTGCAGATGTGTTTATCTGGACTTCAGCAAAGCCTTTGACACTGTCTCCCATAGCATTCTGCTGGAAAAGCTGGCAGCCCACAGTTTGGACAGGGGCACTCTCTGCTGGGTTAAGAACTCGCTGGATGGCCCAGCCCAGAGAGTGCTGGTGAATGGAGCTACATCCAGCTGGCAGCCAGTCACCAGTGGTGTCCCCCAGGGATCAGTGTTGGGTGGGTCCAGTTCTATTTGATATCTTTATTGATGACTTAGATGAGGAAATTGAGTCCATCATTAGCAAATTTGCAGATGACACCACACTGGGAGAGAGTGCTGACCTGCTGGAAGGCAGGAGGGCTCTGCAGAGGGATCTGGATAGACTTGAGAGATGGGCTGATTCCAGTGGGATGAAGTTCAATAAGGCCAAGTGTCGGGTCCTGCATTTTGGCCACAACAACCCCATGCAGCGCTCCAGGCTGGGCACAGAGTGGCTGGAAAGCAGTCAGGCAGAAAGGGACCTGGGGGTTTGGATTGACAGGAGGCTAAACATGAGCCAGCAGTGTGCCCATGTGGCCAAGAAGGCCAATGGGATCCTGGCCTGTATCAGGAACAGTGTGGCCAGCAGGATGAGGAAAGTGATCCTTCCCCTGTACTCAGCACTGGTGAGGCCACACCTTGAGTACTGTGTTCAGTTCTGGGCCACTCAGTTCAGGAAAAATACTGAGGTGCTGGAGCAGGTCCAGAGAACAGCAATGAGGCTGGTGAAGGGGCTTGAGCACAAGTCCTATGAGGAGAGGCTCAGGGAGCTGGAGTTGTTTGGTCTGGAGAAGAAGAGGCTCAGGGGTGACCTCATCACTCTCTACAACTACCTGAAAGGATGTTGTAGCCAGGTGGGGGTTGGACTCTTTTCCCAGGCAACCAGCAGTTGAACAAGAGGGCATGGGCTTAAGCTCTGCCAGGGAAGGTTTAGGTTGGATGTCAGAGAGAAATTCTTTCCAGAGAGAGTAATCAGGCATTGGAATGGGCTGCCCAGAGAAGTGGTGGATTCTCGGTCCCTGGAGGTTTTCAAATTGAGACTGGATGTGGCACTTAGTGCCATGGTCTAGTAATCACAGTGGTGTTGGATTGAGGGTTGGACTTGATCATCTCAGAGGTCTCTTCCAATGCAGTTGATTCTATGATTCTACAAGAAGGACTCAGTTGAACAATATAACCTGCAATCCCTGAAGCAGTCCTACAAGAATGACAGAAGAGATCAATTTGACAGAAAAAGGTGTTCTCCCTTTCCCTACTCCCATACAATTCAGACATTCCATTCTAACATTAAAACAACCCTTTAGCTTGTTGATCACCACAGACAACATTCAATCTTGTTTAGCATTCTGTAATTTCCAGTACTTCTAAATACTGCACAGAGAGAGTTATTGGGAAATTACTAGAAAACAAGAGATAGAGCTTTTTATTATTGCACACATGCTATCTGTCACCTGAAACAGAATTGGCACATTGCATTTTATTCCCTGGTCGTGATCAAATGACCATGGAAAAATGACTTTTTATCTGATTCTCCCAGCATCTGCTTCTGTTGCTATATAAGCAATACATTATTAGTACTTTTATTCTTGTTGGATCTGAAGAATGAAGACAGTTCTCAACCAGTGAGCTGGACACTTTCCTAGCTTGCATGCCATGAGCAGAAGATTTAGCTGAGTTCCAAATGCAATCTTTATAACTGGCAATGTCAAAGTCAGAAAGAATCCAGATGACTTTTTAGACTAAAGGTCTTACTTGCAGAGCTGGCAGAAAACAAATGTTTTACTTTTAATGTACGAAAGTGAATTTGAAAAGTGCTACAGAGATGAAGATGTGACCTTGACATACTGCCTTGCCATCATGTTTTACAATACAGCCATGCTTTAAGTACGTCCTTCAATTTTCCATCTTCCTGCCTCTAGCCTACACACTTCCTTAGACTATTTTAAAATTACTCCTACCATCTGTCAACATTGGCTTGTATTGCAGATCCCCAGATAGTCTCTTTTAAGACCCAGGGAAATTTTCATGTGAAATTAGGTTGTGATACAATTTATCTGTTTTATTTGCCTTTTATCTTTCCTTTAATTTCTATTACTAAAAATTTAAATAATGCTGTTAACAGTTTTTCATGTTTTTAGTTTTAGTGGAAATCTCTGACAAGTCTTCTGAGTTAATATTCTCATTCCATTTATACATTTTATTGTGCTAAAAGAAATGAATTTCCCTCCATTTTCACAGTTTAATTAGTTAGTACATAACTCAGAGAAACCCACACATCTTGCCAGCACTATCTCTTAAGGTATCTAACATTTAAAGATATCCCTAAAGATATAAAACATATATGTATATATCTAAGATAACACTGGAAACAAGGGATCACAGCTTCTTGGAATAGCAATATTGCAAAAATTAAAACCAGACTGACTAGGAGATAAGATCACAGTAGCTTCAGGGCTAAGAGAGTCTACTTACTTTGTTATTCTTAATGTCCAAATTCTGAGGTCTTAGCTTAGATCATGTTCCCAGTGAAAAACATGTAAGGACCCTTCTGTGTCTACTTACACAACTGTGGACCCCAACTGCTTCCTCAGTTGAGAGCTCAGTAACTGAACAGGGTTGAGGCACTTGGCTCTACTGAAGTATCTTTCATAATACATTTTCTTATTTGTCTACAAGAATGGCCACTCCACAAAGCAAAAAATAAAATGGCTTAACTAAGTAAAAAAAGATGAACATTGTAAACTGCACATTCAGTTTTTTACCATATGTCTATATAACATATAGTACCACAAAAAACGCCCTGACCAACCAAAAAGACCAGCAACTTGCACATATCTTACCATATCACTATAAAAAAATTTTAGTCATCCATTTTTACAGCTATTCCTATGAAGTTCCAGGAAAATTATGGATTTCTTTTACAGAACACAGAAAAGTGCTAACAACAGAGGATATTAAATTATTTTCTCAACTTCATCTTTTGACTCATGGTTTGCTTTGATCTTTGTCTTGCCAGAGATTTTGGCTTGATAGTGTATCAAAAGAATCTCTAAGTGTCTCATTCATAATAGATTTGCACATCCAGGTCCATAAATGTAGGACAGTGCAACCATTTTGGAATGCAGGTCCATCATCAAGCAGCATTATAAAAGGAGTCTATGGAAGTATTAATTTTGACAAGATCTCTTCAGACCAGGAAAGCCCAAACAATAAAGGTAAGAATTTTCTACACTGTCAACTAAGGATTTTTTAGGCAAATAAAATCAGTGAGGGAGTAACTAAGATCTATGGAGACCTCAGGAAATATAATGAAAGCAAATTATTTTGTAAGTCTCTTTAAGAAGCTTTTGTGACAATCCTAAGCATTTTGTTTTGTTCAGAAAGTCACAGTGGATTGACCAAACTTCTGCAATTATCCAGAGATGTAAAGCAAAGCTTGCATTTTGAAGTCAGTAACAGCAGGACTTTATGGGCCACATTCCTTTCTACCTATGGAAAGAATTGCTTGGTTCTTTCCCTTTTGTGAAGATTTGATGGAATATTTGTAGTGACTATTTATTTCCTTCTTTCAATTATAAAGGCTTTTCTCTCTGAATGGAGACTCAGATCCAGCTTAGAAGATGTTGCTCTTCTCCTCTGTATTTGTCAGCTGAGCTGCTTCGGTACAAAGAGCTGAAAGATGTGAAGCCTCCGGAAAAATGTGATTTATTGTTTTTATTTGTGCCTTCCTTTCAGAAATGACTTCAAATAGTGTGATGGATTGAAATAACAAAGAGGAGATCAGAGAAAAGATCAGTGCCTGCCCCTCTACTTCCCCTCATGAGGAAGTTGTAACCGCAGTGAGCTCTCCCCTCAGTCTCCTCTTCTCCAGGCTGAACACACTAAGTGACCTCAGGCACTCCGCACACGGCTTCCCCTCAAGGCCCTTCATCATCTTGCATGATCAGCTTATGTTTACTGCAGCTGAGGGAAGTCTGGGAAGCACAAAAGGGCTTTCAGTGTTGATATTGACTGTGTAGGTAATCCGTCATGATAGTCATACCTATTCTGTCTCAAGAACAGTGCTCATTTACACTCATAGAAACATGTGAAGAAAATACAAGAAAAAGCCAGTTCAGCTGCCCAAGGTCAAGCTATTCCTTTGTAACAGCTGTTTGAAGTGACTTAAGACTGTATTCATGACCTTCAGAGATGCTGCAGCCAATGGATTCTTCTGCTGCTTCATACCATCCTTGGATTTTTAAGACGGATGCTAAACAGGTCTTCTTCCAACATCCTCTCTGGCTTCTGAGCATAAGCCTCTGCACATGGTCCATTGCTTCTATCAAAAGCACTCATAGTCTGAGGTCTGCAGCCCAAATGGCCATGCAGAGGCTGCTATTTCAAGCAGAAAATAGAATATTTCACTGCCTCAGTAAACTGCAACAGGGTTGCACGAGAGACTTTCACCTCTCTGTAGAAAAGAAAGAAAAAGCTGCTGCTTAATGGAACTAATCTGAAGCCTGAAAAATATGCTACTGAATGGAAGGAGATTTAACTGCAGCTGAAACAAGCAAAGAAACCTTTCTATGGATGCCACCTATGAGATGACAGTGGGTAGGCTTGGAAAAGTGTTAATATTTCTGTCATGTAAGTCACAACTAGACTATTTCTGTGGGGATAAGCAGGCTGCTGACCGGCATAACAAGTCTTTCTCTTATGTACAAGAGGTAACACTTGTATCAAGTACTGGTGAGGACTCAAGAGAACTGAAACATGTAGACTACGTGGTTGCTATTTTTACTGCTGAGTTATGCAGAAAATAAATTCTATTATACATGAAGATGAGTCTGATGCTAATGTAGTCTACTCAGGAAATGTTCTATATTCTGAGTTTTTTCCCTTTATGTCAGATGATTGTATTTTTCAGCAAATGAATCAACTTTGAAATATGCAGGGAACAGTCAGACTGTGAAATTAAAAAAAATTGAAAATTTTAATAATTCTGTCCTAGTTACAGGGGCCAGAACCAGCTTATCACTATGTCAGTATAACCAAAACTGTGTATTTTACACACCGTACATAATTTCTGATGAACTGTTGATAATAGAATGCTTTACAAATTTGCATATCATCCTTGCACAGGGCTAATCTCTGTATCCTTCCAATTTTAGTATATGTGCTGCTTTGGTGATACCCACATGGTGATAAACTGGCCCCAGCCCCTGTAACGGGGACAAATCTTCAGTTCACTGTTTGTATTTGTATAAATGTAAAAGAATAATGAAGATACGACAAAGAGAAAATAACAAGGTAAGGACAGGGAGATCACTTATGAGCTACTGTCATGGGCTAAAGAGACTCGACCAGGGGAATTTATCTTAATTCATTGTCAATTAACATAAATATTTAATTATTGGTTTAGGTTTTGGGAAACAAAGAGGAAAGACATTTAAATTATTTTTCCTCCTCTTTTGCAAGGTCAGTTTCACTCCCAGATTCATCTGCACTGCTAGCTCCTCTTCTCCCCATTTCTCAGGCTTTACTCCAGACTTCTCTCTCCCCCTCTTGTCATTGCTGTAGGTTACATCCAATCTTTTCAGTGAGCCAACATGCAGTACAGGTAAAGCCTCCCATGTAGGAAGTTCTTCTCTGCTGCTCCCTTTTTTCCTACTTTTTCCTGTGCTCTAGTGTGGGTCCTTGACAGGCTTCATTCAGGAAATCACCAACTCTGGTATGGGCTTATCCATGGGCTGCAGCCCTTTCAAGGGATATACCTGGCCTATCATGGTACTCTATGGTCCACAGTCCTTTAGGGGATGTGCCTTTTCCACCATAGTGCACCTCCAGCTCCTCTGACCTTGCTGCTCCCTCTGTTTGTCATTCTTTTGTTCTCTTCTCTCTGGCATTTTCTGTTCTTTCTTAAGTGTATTTTCACAGAGGTGCTACAAGATTGATCAATGGGCTTAGCTGTGTCCTGCAGTGGGCCTGTTGCAAAGAGTTATGTTCAGCAAAGACTAGCCCCTCACCTGTTCTCACTGAGGCCATCCTGAAGCTCCTCTGCTAGCAGAGCATTGTAACTTATAGCCATTACAATTAGATACATGCTGCTTGCATAAAATGATATGGTCTCCTCTAAACATGGGATTATCAGACATTATTTTCATGGACTGTGATACCTTATCATGTATCTAAATTGGAACAATGTTAGATCAGTGCTGATGATTTCTAAGAGTCTTATGAACCTACTGACATGGTAAGTCACAGTAAATGCACCTACAACTAAAGAAAACAATCACAAAAATCTGTGTTTCAAAATAACAGGCTCTTTAAAGAATATTTAATAAAAACAATACTAAAATATAAAACCAATTCATATGAAGAACAAACAGATTTCCTAAGTAGCTATTGTCGGCTTTGGTGAACTTCCAGGTCCAAAAACCCCTTACAACTACTATTTCTACTATTCCTCCCAACATCAACACCCAGCAGTGTAACTGGGAAGACCTGATCACTGTATGTAAAAGCATTCTACACAAATAGAAATCATAATCAGTAATGATGTGATCGCAAGATATGCAAAGGGAAAAGGGACTGCATTGCTTCATACATACCGGTTTTCATTTCCCACTCCTTTCATCTATATTCACAGCAAACTGTCACAAAGAGAAGAGCTGAAAAATTGAGCAGCTAAACGTGAAAGGGCAAATACTTGAGAGAAGGAAAGAGTAGAGAAATAAAGTAGAAATATGACTTGAAAATGTCATATATATGAAGCAGAAAACAGACACTGCTAATAAATTGAAGATGAAGTAGGGTATTGTTTTAAGATCAATCACTCTGCTAGCAATGAAACACTTACTCCTTCAGCTGCTTAGTTAGCTTGACGACCTGAGAGGCCAATGACATACACGTCTCCACAACTACTAAGTAGCGGGAACACATGGTGTGCCCATGTCGCTCAGCACTTTGTGAGGGTTTCTCTCCCACATGGTTTTGCATGGTGACATTTGCTCCATATTCAACCAGTGTCTGTAAAAATATGAAAGCAAACAGTGACATGGGTAAGTAAGTGTAAGTCTCTGTTGATCAGCACAAGAATGGGTGGAAGCAAAGCACTGCTGAAAAAAATGCTTGAAATGTTAGCCTAAGCCAATAATTTTTAGAATTCAGTCACTGACAAGCCTGAATGCAGCTTGAACTTAAACAACATACCACTAAAATCTACCACTCAGGTGCAACAATACCATAGAAGAGTGAGCTGTTGTTCAGAAGAGATATAAAAATATTCTATTATTATTCTTTCCTCTCCCCTCACAGTTCTACTCAATTAATTTGTTTTCATTTGTTTGCATAGCATAGCATCATTTGTAGCATTCATACAGGCTAATCAAATGAAAATTGAGGACTTTCATTTGGCCATCTATTGGTTCTCTCTGGCACCAGAACAATAAACTTTTTCAGATGCACCTATCTATGCATTACAGAACATTGTGATAACTTTACACACGGCAGACCTAGAAAAGAAGATACAGGCAAGTGCCATTCAAAGGACATCTGTTCTAGATAAGATCAGTGCTCCGAGCAAAGTGCTGGTCAGCTTTTAGTGGATGGTGATGAGTGTAATGGCTTACCAGGTGTGGTAGTTCTTGGGATTTCTGCACTGTAAGGAATTGCAACTCATCCTTAGAACTTTTAGGAATGTTGTTGCTACAGTATTTCCTATCTTCTTTTGTGGTATAACTCTCAGATTCCTACCCAGTGAAACGTCTACAAGTAAAATATTCAGCAGAAGATTCTCAAGGTCCTGGTAATGTTTGGATATGAAAGACAGGGTAGATATTTTAGGTCAGATAGGCATAAATTTCTTATTGCAGAAAAAGATCTGTGCAATGACTGGTTGGAGTTTTAGGCGGGTCTGGCTGTTTTGTTTTTTTAATGCTGAAAGAAGTCTCATTGCTTTGCACTTGCCTGATTAGTCCCTCTTTTCTCTTGAAGACATACTGAAATATGTATCAGTAAGAAAATAATGTCTGTAAGAAAAATAATGGCTTCTATTCTGATGTATATTCCTATATTACACACAATACTAGCAGAGAAGCCTAGCTTGCTGCAGGCGAACTGTCCAGGTTGTGAGCATGACATTCGAGTTACTCTGGGACTTGAATACAGAGTGTTCAAAGTGCAAAGTAAGTTCCGTCAGACTGATATCAAGACACCCAATAACTGAATAAAGAATTGAGCCCAAGACTTCACTCTCTATAATCTGTTTGTAATAATGAGTGTTACACACCATTTGCATTACTGGAGAACATAAAACAGGAACTAAATGTTCACAGCAATGCTTTGACACATATTGGTCACAGCACTTTGAAAAATTTCTGAACAGAATCATAATACACCCAAAAACTACAGCTTCATTAACATTACACATACACATGCAGAAGAAGAATAGTATGGCTGAGCTCTTGCTTGAATTATCCAAGATGAGCTGGTAAGCCACTGATGATTAGAGTGACCTTGTTGACCACGAAACAGCAGGCACAGAGACCTATGAAAGAGGAATGGTGGTCTTCCTGGTCTGCTAAAACTATACAGAAAGTAAACTTATGAACAGTCTTGCACTGCATCTCATGGGTTTAAATTGTCAAGAAAGAAAATAAAGATGGGAGAGCTATGACCTTGCAGAAAGTAATCTTACAGTTTGGAACCTAATAGGAGTGTTATCTGCTCATTAACACAGTGAATGAGAGGGTCAGAGAATCACTGACAGCCAGTGACTCTCCATTTTTGTGCTTCTGCTTTAATTTCCCTGTCTCCTCCCCCACTTCTTCCTTCTTACCAGATTGTTCACTGTACACTGTTTTAAATTAGACTAAAAGGTTACTGGGCAAAGGGCTTATTTTGTTTCACAGTACAATAAAATATCAACTACATGTAAGACTGTGGGGTGTTAGTGAAGTGACATTACTAACACTGTGTTTTTTTATCGTCATTAAATATTTTCATGACTTATTTCTCATGGCTTCAACACAAAGAACTTGCTGATTTGTATATTTATCAAAAATATAAAAATCTTCATAATTCTAAGTCATTTCTTAAAGTACATTTTTCACAGGGAAAACAGGGATAGCCATTTTTTTTGGTTTAGTTTTATCTACGAAAACAGCCTGCAGATGTCACCACTCTATTCAAAATCATCTACACTAATTTTTCCTTCAAATGCACTGTACAGCTCAATGAGACACTGTTGAGAGAGCAACCCCAAACACACACTGTATAGCAACCCTAACCACACCTCTACCACAACAGGGCTCCCTTGCAACTAAATCATTAACATTGCTTCTAACCATTTTTTTTCCAACTGATCATAGTAATTGTCTACAACACAATAACAACACCACTAGATTCAACACAAGTGTGATGATTTGTTTGTTTTATTCTCATATGAATCCATTCCTCACGTCTTTACAAAAAATTATAATGTTCCCTCAATGAGAAAAGGCAGAGAAGGTCATGTCCTTCAAACTGATTTGTTTTCTTTTCAAGTCTATTCATTCAGCTCAAGTATCAGCTGTTTTTCTTTTTTTATTATGTGAGATTCTCAATTTGGCTTTTATGGAGTTATGTCTTCTCTGTGTCCAGATATATAACTAGATTGCTATAATAATAATTAGCAGTTCTGCAGCTGTAGACTTAACATAACAGTGTGCACAAATACATTCAGCTCTCTGAAGAGCTTAGGTAATGAGAATTGACTAGCTGTATTTCCTTTAGGGTTGGATTAATGAAAATATTCTGCATTTGAAGTGGCCTAAAATTTGATGTGAATCAGTTCATACGTGGTAATAGAACTAGTACGTTTATTGATATATATCTGAGTCCTCTGAGAATTACTGTTCCTTCTAAGACATGTTCTCCTCCCTAACGTGACTTTATCACTTTTATTTTTTTACTTGCCATTCTGCCAAGTGGTTATTTATTCTTTTATCTGTTTTTCTCCAGTGACTAATTTGTTTATCAAATACCTTTCTGCAATTTCCTGGAATAATTTTGTTATTATTTCTTCTCCAAACAGCTTTCACTTAAAGTGCTGACAACACATATATACTGAAATGTACACACAAGTACTGAAATGTACTCGTGTGACTAGTGATTCTAACAAACTGCAGGTACAAGGTGTACACCTGCAATCAATACAAAGTTAAATTGCTTCACCTTCAATCATTTAAGAGCAGTTGTGATCAGCCAGGGAGGCCCCTACGACTGGTAGTTGCCAAATGTGGTGCCCATCTGTAAGAAAGGTGGGAAGAAGGATCCAAGGAATAACAGGCCTGTCAGTGCCAGGGAAGTTCAAGAAGCAGATGAATTTGACTGTCATCACGCAACAAGTACAGGACAACCAGGCAATCTCACCCAGCCAGCACAAGTTTATGAAAGGCAGGTTTCGCTTGATCAATTTGATCTCCCCTTCTGTGACCAAGTGATGAGTGAAAGGTTGTGGATGTCATCTACCCAGACTTTAGGAAAATCTTTGACACTGTTTCCCACAGCATTCTCCTGGATAAATTGGCTTCCTATGGTATGGCATGGGTGTACCGCTCATTGGGTGCAAAACTGGCTGCATGGCAGAGCCCTGCAGTTACCACCAGTTAGCAGCTGGTGGGTGGTCACTAGTGGGGCTCCTCACGGCTCAGTACTGAGGCCAGTCCTGTTTAATGTAACAATATAATTGACAACATGGTCAAGGAGATTGAGTGTACCCTCAGTAAACTCACACATGACGCCAAGTTGGCTGGGAAGGCTCTGCAGAGGGATCTAGACAGGTTGGATTGATGGGCTGAAGCCAACTGTATGAGATTCAACAAGGCCAAATATCAGGTCCTGCACTTGGGACACAAGAACCCCATGCAGTGCTACAGGATTGAAGCAGAGTGTCTGGAAAGCCGCCCAGGGTGTGGCTCCACAGCTGTTTGAACATGAGCCTGCAGTGTGCCCAGGTGGCCAAGAAGGCCAGTGACAACCTGGCTTGCATCAGCAATGGGGGGCCAGTAGGACAGGGATTGTGATCATTCCTCTATACGCAGCACTGGTGAGACTATACGTTTTGGACCCCTCACTATATGAAAAACATTGAGGTGCTAGAGTGAGTCCACGGAAGTGGAATGTAGCTGTGGAAGTCTCATGAGAAGCATCTGAGGGTATTCAGCCTTGAGAAAAGGAGACTGAGGAGAGACCTTAACACTCTTCACAACTACTTGAAAGGAGGACATTGAGAGATGGGGGTCGGCCTCTTCTCCCAGGCAAAAAGTACCACGATAACAGGAAATTTCCTCAAGTTGCACCAGAGGAGGTTTAGATTAGATATAAGGGTAAAAAAAATAACAGGATTGTTAAAAATTGGAACAGACTGCCCAGGGAAGTTGAGGAATCATCGTTCCTGACAGTGTTCATAAAACCATGTGGATATGGCACTTGAATACATGGTTTGATGGTGAACATGGTAGTGGTGCCAGTTTGAAGTTTGGACCTGAGGATTTCAAAGGTCTTTTCCAACCTTAATGATTCCATGGTTCTATGATTCTATGACCTAGCCATCCGGTTCAACCCTATGGCTTTTTTTATATGTCTTCATTGAACATGGGTGCTGGACAGAGGTATTCAAACTCTTTTGTTCAGATCTAGCTCCCAGAAGTATTGTAGATATATAAGCCTTTACAGCCAGACAAATTGCCATTTTTAGCATCTCTTAAAACAGAACTATAATGCTGTCAGTGGCCAAGATGATTCCCTGAGAATTAGGTAGAAATTAGCATCACTCTGCGTTGTTTAGCAGAGATTCATTCAAAGATGACAAGTCTGAAAAGGATGGTTTATTCAAGGTGTAAATCCTTCAATAAACTTATAACTCTCCTGAGCTGGACAGCTACAATCACTCAACAGAAAAAGAAACAGAAGGAAAATATCAGAACAGTAAGAAGAATACACATATATACACCAGCTGTCCTTTTGTAACAAAAACATACACACTAGCTCTTTAAGTATAAACAATATAATCATGCTTTCATCTTCCAATACAACAGTTTAGACTTACAGCAGCATAATTGAGAATAGAATAAAAAATCCAGAGTATTCTAACATTTCAGTCTGACTCCCACTGGTCTAAAATTCCTCCTTCTAGTCTATTTTAAAATAGCAATAATTATTCCCACCTAGATTTCCCATAATAATTTTTGGTTGTTGTCATTCAAGCTTGATGTTTAGAAGTTTCTGATATAGCTATCACTCTACCTGTATGCATCCTAGATAGCCATGTTGAGCAGCTATGTGAACAGCAGTATTTCCATCCTGGTCAACCTCATCCAGTGAAATCCCTTGTTCTTGCATAAACTGAAGAAGCCATAGAAGGATTTTCTCCTACGGGAAGGGGGGAAGAAATGTCAAAAAAAGACAAGAAATAACAAAAAGCTAAATGATATACTAGAGGAATACCGGTACTGCCATCTGTTACTATCACTATCCATTCATTCCTTGTTTTCAGTTTCTCTTAACTTCGTAGAACTTAGTGCATTATGGGTCTCTGGTTTGGGTTTTTTTTGTGTTTGGTTTGGTTTTGAGGGTTTTTTTTTTGTTCTGCCCCTCTCCACCCCTTCATTCCTCCACCCCAGGAAATAAGATGAAATATAATTTTATAAAGACATATAGTAGGAAAAATATGAGTACTGTAATACATTCTGAGAAACTATACATAAAGATCATGCCTGCCGTTGTGTTCTTGACAAAATCTGAGGCACAATAACCCACATATCAATCTGAAAATCAGCTTGTGAAATTTGGTTGAAGCTGACAAGACTCTTTGGAAAATTAAAACAGGAGTGTGCTCAGATCACAGAGTTGAGTAATTAGATTCTTCAAATCTATAGCCATTCCCCAGGTCTGGGAGATTGGGCTAGAGAAGAGACAACACAACTGAAACAGGAAATCTTGCTATCCTTGACTAATGGACCATTTGTGTGTCCTAGTGTTGGGAAGGATGGGGAGACTTAAGACTGCAAAAATTTGTGAGTGAAAGTCTGGAAGTCAAAACTGAGGTACAAACTTCATTTTGTAAAAACACCACTTTTTCTGTGTGTATATAGGTGTAATAAACATTTAGCTGAGCATCCTTTTCTAACAATGAATAGTTTATATAAGTGCACTATGTCTTATTTCCTTTCTTGTTTTCCCCAGCAGGCTTACTTGAAAGAAATTTCTTTTCTCTAGGAACTTTCCTTGCCTCTCCAGATTAGATTGCATTTTGCCCTACTGAATATGATACATATTGAACATCTAGAATAAATCTACAGATTACATAGAAAAGTGAGGTCCATTAAAGGATAACTGATCACAGCTTCCTTCCCAGTTTTTGCATCTGAATAGCTGAAAAGAATAAATTACTTCTTACCTTATTTTTTTTGTGTAAACATGTATTTTTTAGTATGTTCCATTGATACTGATCATGTGTAATACTGAAAGAAGCTCGAGTTCAAAAGGGCTTTGTAGATTCTAGTGTTGCTGAGGCAAGCACTGATTCACATGCTTAACCTGCAGCACCTCAGTAGCTTCAGTAACACATAAGTACATAATCACCCACAGCTGGATACATGGGTCTGGAAAAGCTAAGTGTATCTCAATAAAACAGTATTGAAAGCATGTATAGGACTCTGAGCAGGAAAGAAGTAGAAAAAAGAATAAAAATGAGGAAAGAAAATTCTAGGAAGGTTGGGTATAAAACAATTTTTTTTGTATAAAAGTATCTCAGAAAATTTAACCTCAATGAAAAGTGAAGGGATTAACAGACTCTTCTAGCTCCAGGCCAAAGGATTAAGGATTCTGCCCATTCAATCACCTGGATTTCTGCTTACTGCTTCAGAGGCATAGTCCCTCCGACAAGTATCTTCTTCATATCTTCACTTTAAAAACAAATTTGTTTTTATGACAGGTTGAAGGGATAGGTATTTTAACTTCTCCTTGGGTGAATGTCCAATACTACTGACAGTCAGAATAGAGAGATGCCTTCAGATCACATATGCCTTTAAAAAGATTCTTGAGCAGTGTTCTAATATGCCAGTGGTGTTGACCAGGAATGAAGAAGAATCACACTAGCTTATGAATTACCCATATGTTTGAATAATTAAAAGAAAAATATTTTAGCTAAACTGCTCTGCAGAACTGGAAGACAACTATAGCTTTGAAATCATATATTTCTTTGGAACATAATAGAGACCAGAATGTTAATTTTATGATTACAATCAGCATAAAGTAAATGATGTTTTCTATTAATTTATCTTGCCAACACAGAAATCAAGCACCTGGAAGGCTATATTCAATCATCTGTACTTAGGACTAGCTGTACATCAAATGATCACAGGCACAAGTCATAGTCCCACTCAGTTTGGGTTTCCCTCAAATGACTATATTTTCAAACAAATTCATCCTTGATGAAAAAAAAGCCAAAAAAGAAGAAAATAAATATCTTTTTCACATACAACTAGGGAAAATTAAAACATCATACATCCAAATACACCACAGATCACTTTACTAACTCTTGTGTTGCAAGAAAAGTGGTCTCAGAGCAACTCAATTTATTCAGACCAAAGAAAGGATAATAAGAAAATTGATGTGATGAAGACAATGGGAAATTATCTCTTTTTTATTATGTAATAGGAACTAATAAATACTGATGAATTATTCAGTATCTTGTATTTTTAAGACCTACAATGGTCTTAGGATGTAGCAGCCACTAACATCACTCTGGCATATTCTAGACTTACAATAATTCAAACCTGTCTATAAAAAGATTCTGGGAATATGTGGGACAGGCTGCAGATTTTGGTTCCATCAGCTGGCTTTTGGGGAAGAAAGTACAAGTAAGAAAGACCATTTAAATCATTCCATGGACTACAAATGTAAGGATTAGTATGGTGAAGAATACTGAATCTACAGCTAGCCTTAGGCCCATCACTTGATTTTAATAATGTTAATTAAACCCTTACCACTATCCCTTCATGGTAGAGGAGTAGGAGTGAGTGAAAACCACTCATTACTCTTGTGAAAATGACATTAGACAGACACACAAACATGCTGATGCGTAAAAAAATGTTTAGTTAGGCCTCTGTGTATCTGAATGTCATACATTCCTTTCCACTGTGCTCTCCAGCACTGTATCACCATCGAGTCACAAACTCTCCGCATTCCCTCCTATTTTTGCAGTCCATACTACCAACAACATCCCTGTTGGAAAGAAATGACAGCCCTGTGAAGCTTAGTCAGAACTCAGATAATGTGTACCTATGACTGCAGCATCTTCCTGTGACATGGTGCCTGTGCCAGGTACAGCTGGTATGCTGCGTTCTCATGATTTATGTCCAGCATGAAGAGGCTTGCCAATAATCATGATTTCTTCTTGCATAATCTCATGCGTAAAGAAACCCTTGCAAAGAGGTATGGTGACCAGGCTACAGGGTGACTTTAAGCTCTTGTGCTCTTCCATCAGATCAACTTAATGTAGTCCCTCTGTCATTGGAAAAATACAATATTGCTGACATGATTTTGGAGTCAGGCTATGATTGTGGTTTGATGACCTTTAACACAGGAGCTTTGCTATGAACTCACCTTTGCTGGTCATTCTAAATTATAATTGTTGAAAAAAATATGGTGCACATATCTATAATGCCTGGGGAAACAATGGATGGACTGAGTGTTTTAAAAACATGTCTTCCTTGTAAAAATATTAGTCCTGTAACTCTGCCAAGACCAGTGTTTACGCAGATTATCTCTAGTGTAAGTAATGGTAAAATAAATTAAAACTTCAAGGACAGTGCCAACTAAGTGTTTAAATTTCTTGAAGTTTTTTAATTCTTAACACAGTTGGGTGAGATAGTCTGGCATTCCTTCAGCCTCAACATTCCTTCATATTTGCAGATTGTTTATGGGTTATTAAAAAAAAGATAATTGACATTACATGTGAACTTTCTTTGGCATTCAGCTAACTAAGAAAATTTTGCAGCAATGTATATATCACCTTTTCAAATTTCATTGGTTGCTGATTGTATCTGGTGTTTCTCAACCAGCAGAGCTTCCGTTCTGCTCTGAAAAGAATCTAGATAAAATGTGCCAGATCTGTTTCTGGCAGTAGACAGCATAGCTCACTGAAAAGCCCCAAAGTTTCTTTAGATTTAGTTTACATAAGTATCTTTACAGAGGACAAAATTAGACTAATCAAGTGAAGATATGAATTTAAGTTTAAGTTCACATGCAACTTTCTCTTTCAAACTTTTTCTCCTCAGTAGCAAAACCACTTTTCTCGAAACCGGTTGTGATCTGGCTCACAACTTCCCTATATTCAGTGCTGGGTTTACAGGCCAAACTGGCTATGCCAATGAGGATAGAGAAGAATAACAAATCACTATTCTTTGCATACTAGATCATGGAGAAGGTCCTTTGAAGGGGAGTTATTGCAAGGTCTACTAAGATAAAAACAGACTATACAGACTAAAAATGTTCCTCCAGACATTAGCAAAGCACTAGAATGCTGTACTTCACTGGTTTCTGATTATTATTATATTTAGAGATAAGTTAGGTGTGAAACAGGATTGTTTACAACATATTTTGTATGTAGTTCTCAATAAAAGAGGCTAGAGACAGACAGATGATGTTCAAGTTTCACCACACTTCACTGTCAATATACTGAATTCCTAAGTTGCCACAATTTGCAAAATTTTTTTGAGATTAGTCTCTCTTGGAGAGATAATGTGAACTACCCTAAAATCTTTGCTGCTTTCCTGATGTGTCCTATGAGTCTTCTAGGGATCACGACAACTAATCTTTCTAGATGTACTTGAATTTATTTGTTGGCCTAATATGCCAGCTAATGTTCTCCTAGCCATCACTCAAAGCTTTGAAAACAAAAAAACAACCAAATAAAAAACTTAAGAGGGAAAACCCTGAAAAAAAAAGTACACATATTAAGTGGGAAAAGCCATAAAATGATACACATGCTTTAAAATTACTCTTATATGAGCATTTAAGTAATCTCTTTGAAAAGATAAATGAAAGTTGTACCTGGCCATAGCAACCTGCATAATGAATAAGGCTTGGGTGGTCTTTTGAGCAGCTGAGTTCTGCAATAGCTTCTGTTTCACTCACCATCCACCGAACACACTCCAGTTGACCATTCTAAACAAGTAAAAACAATTTCAATTTCAGCTGTTTCCACTCTAAACACATTCTAATCAGAGAAAAGCTTATCAGAATTATTAAAAAGTTATGAATTTCCAGTTTGTTTAAAAATGTGTTTGTCTGCTTTTATGATAGACACCTGTATCTTGTTGTCCTGGATCAATTATATTTGACTATTTATTACACTGAAAGGGGTAATCTGGTACCTGCTCTTACATTGTTCAGGGAAAAATGTAGTTCTGTTTCCAACAAGGAAATTCAGCAATGTTCAATGATGAAATAAGATTATTTGCTGTTACAGAATGAACAGTCTACCTACAAACCAGTTTTCATTGAACATCAATTAAATGTATGTCTCTTAAATTACTCTTACGTAAGTAGTAGCTGAATGCCTAAACCTGATGAATTAGGACCTCTGCCCAGTACTGTGCAAACACATAAGCAGATGGTTCTTGATCTGAACACCTTTTACAGCCTTGTCTCCAGATTCT
Source organism: Pithys albifrons albifrons (assembly GCF_047495875.1). NCBI lineage: Eukaryota > Metazoa > Chordata > Aves > Passeriformes > Thamnophilidae > Pithys > Pithys albifrons. The sequence goes on along the minus strand of NC_092497.1, from coordinate 37,985,168 downwards.
CAAGCTGCTATGCACACTCCTAGTAGTCTGCAGGTTACTATGAAGTAGGATGTAGATGCTGTGGAAACAGGTTAACATTTTCTTCAAAGGATGTCTGCAGCCCAGTGTAAAGGCAAGAGTTTTAAGCAGCTGCTCTTGCTGCAGCCCCTTTTCAGTGATGATACACTGGTAAATGCAGTTCGGCATGACCTGTGTTCTGGCCCGCTCTTACTTAGTTGCAACCTTAAACATTCTCTGATTCTGTGATTCCATAATATAACAGCATGGTTGGTCACAACATAACACTCCATTTTCAGTCTCTATCTCAGAGTTAGAGGTCAGAAAGGTGTCTCAAATCAAAATAACTAGTTTTAATTTGTTCATTTCTTACTGGGAAATGTTATCATCACTAATTTGTTGAAATTCTCTTGCAATAAAGTTTATGTTTTCATTCATTCTGATAGTCACCACTCTCGTGGAAAAAAGCTGTACACCGCACATAGTATAACATTATGGGAGTTACAATGGCAAGAAGAATAAAAGCCATTGCATCAGTGTTGAAAATCATGCTGGCAGTAAGGATCAAGAGCTACAAAGTTTAGTTGTGCCAGATTACTTAAAGACTCTTACAAAACTTTGAAATTATCTGGGAGAAGCCCAGTCATGCAGGTCATCATTAGGAATACTTGGGCAAAACTGCAGGTCAGAATCCATCAGTCCTTTCTCAGTTTCTAAACTTTTCCCAAGAAGCAAATAACCATAAAACCTCTGAAGAAACAGAAACTCTTGTACTATATTTCATCCCTTTTCTTCTTCCTCAAGGCTAAAAGGAATGACACTCAACCATTCAATCTCACTTACTAAAGAAAAAGAAGCACTATGGTCATTGTTAGCCTTCCTGTACACCACTGTGATTTATTTTCGTATAGTAACACCTTGAATTTTCATATTTTCCCACATAATAAGTTTTTTTCTGTAAAGTTTGACATTAATTTTTGCAGATTTTAACAGATTGTTCTGTAACATATACATTTTAACTCTGATACAAATGTTCTAGACAGCCAAGAATTGTCATCTCCAGGTGTTTTTATGCTTTGTAAACATCTCACACTTATCTTAACTGCCATGAATCCTAAAGAAACAACTGAATTTGAGTTAAATGAAAGTTGCTAAAAATAATGTCCTAGTTCAGCAGGTGGGACCAGTTTATCACTGTGTGGGGGCGACCAAAGCTATAAATCCTATACCCTCTATTCATTTCCCAAGAACTGTTAAGAATGGATCATTTGCAGCAGCTGCTCAGGGCACACTGGACTCCTCAGGTTGTGACCTGGGTGTGAAAGACACCTATGAGATAGGAGCTGTGATAACTCCCCTCCAGGGAATTGTTAGCACCTTCACACCCAGCCTAAGGGAGCATGTCTGCTAATGGGCCATCAACAAGTCCAAAATACCCCATGACTCACAGAGTCAGATCTCCCATTGTGGAACTCCCTGCCCTGGGGGAGGTACTGGGTGCTCCCACCTGGACCTGAGGGTCCATAATCTGGGAGTTGGAAGACCTCGGGGAACCACTTGTTGGATCCAGAGGAGGACCAGAACACCGACAGCAGGAGACCACCACTTTCAACCAGACTGTGATGACAACTCTTCACCAGACTGCAACGTCAGCTGCGCAAACAGGTTTTTCACTTCCTTTTACTTTGGACTTTGGGAGAATAATGTGGGGTTCAGCATAGGGGCTAAAAAACCCCTTTGTGTTTGTGGCCCAGGGTGCTGGGTTGTACTTCTGGGTTTTGTGGGTTAAAACCAATTTCTTTTTATGCCATTGCATTTATTGTAATATTGTTATTAAATTGGAACACTGACTTATAATCACTTTTGTGTTGGGTTCATTTCATTACCTTTAAACCAGCACAATAACAAATATTCTTTAGAATCAGTTGACTTATTTAAAAACTACTGTGTATGCACTGACAACAATGTATAAATTGTCAATGTTATACACTGGATAACATACTATACATCCCATATACTGATTTTAATTTGCTTATCCAGTACCAGCCAACAGTTTTTTTGTTCTCCTGCTGGATGAATTTCTTACTGCCATCACAGGATGAAACCAAATGACCTTTATGCCTCATTACAGTAGAGAAAGGGACTGTTACCTTTATTGCTAATCCAGCTGGAGTTAGCTGCTCAATGTTTCGTTCATTCAAACAGTCTTCACCCATCAAAGAAGTGAGATGCTGCAGGCATTCTGCATGTCCCTTTGATGCTGCTACATGCAACAGATTGTTGTCACATTCATCATGGATCTTATCCAGATTATCTGCTGCTAAATGAGGCTGTTAAAAAAAGCAGTATGTTACACAGAACTAAGGATAAAATGATACAATTATCCTCACAGTCCTACAAACAAGCCAAATACAAAGAGGTTTCCCTATAGGCAAGTTCTTTTTTTAAGTCAAAATCCAGAGGTTTTCACTTCACTATACAGAACCTGGCCACTATTAGCAAAGGAGAAAGGTAGGATGCTCACTGGCTTGATGCACTATGTAGTTTCTCTCCTTTTCATGCAATTGTCATACAATGGTGTAAGATCTTGAATGGCTTTAAGTCTTTGCACTAGTTGGTCAATGAGGTAGCTGCAAAAATACCCACACTTCAATAATTTCTTTTTTATTATTTTTTGGCATTATTCTGATGATAAAACATTCATGACTTCTGAAGTAGTAGCTTGTGCTAAGCACAATTTAAAATGTAGTTAAAACACATGACAGAAGACTTTCATGTGATTACGTGTTTCCAAGAAAACTATAGTTGGAATATTTACCCGAAGTTCTACACAACCATGATGTAATATATTATTTAGCCCAATTCTAATTTACAGACAAAACAACTGGATTGGGAAACTCCAAAAGGAAAACAGAAGACAGAGTTAAGGAGTAGTAATTAAGTTCCTAGAGTTGTATAGACTTGCCAGAGAATTTTTTATGAGTCTACTTCATCCTGTTTGAAAAAAAATGTGTATTTTCTTTCCATCTACCTACGTACTATGATCTCTTTTTTTTATCCCTCAATTCCTATACCAGGGTGAATTTAACTTGCTTTTGTTTCTTAATGAGCACTCTAATAGCCTCTTCTGCCTTTGTCTAGTTTTGAATATCTTCCTTTGTTCTTGCTTCTATGTTAATAGCATGCCTTTGTGCTTGAGCTAGACTGGCAACAGAAACGCTAAACAAAAATGCAACAAAACCAGTTCTCATACAAACATTGTGCCTCCACCAGCTGTTCTGTGTGGAGATCACATGCTCTGCTCCTTTGTGCTAACTTACAACCAGTTACTTTGGAAACCATCACTGACAGTGTCTGATCACAGTGCTAGAATTTACTAAAAAAACTTTATATGGGTCAGAGGCCAACAAGGCTTTAGAGAAAGCTCCTGCCTGAGAATGCTGCTGCAACAAGACAGCATAAACACTCCTGAATAATAATCAGAATACAACAGGAGCCCCTCTGTTCCCAGCATCAACATCTAAATAATAACTGAGGTAAATCAGCCATAATTTAGCAAAGTCACCCACAAATGTTGTGAAAGCAAAACTCGATTAGAATTTAAATTTGATATTTTAGTGATTTCAGTAGTTAAAATGTCTGAAAGCCCATATGCTTCATTTCTAAGGAGAGTACAAGATAAAGATGGCAGTGGTTCAAAGTATTCATGTAATCAACTTAGCTGGCTTACACATCATAGACCATTTTTATTCTAAATTTTTTATGAAAAAGATTATACTTACCAGTAAAGATATTTGGCCTTCCTTCACAATGTTTAAGATGCTCTTAATTTTTTTCACTTCTTCATTCTTCTCTTCTGGGGCCCCTGCACTGTTCCAGTTCATACTCAGTTCCTCCAGCTGCTTGCTTTCTGCCATTGCCAGCTGCAGGTGGAACGTCCTCTGGTGGCAGTTTGGCATATTCTTCTCAGTTTTGTGGGCATGAGGATCAATAAAAGTCCTGCTAAGGAAGCCCTTGCCTAGAGCTTCAGATTCATGGACTAAGCTACACTTAACTAAAGGCTGGGAAAGCTCTAATTCTTCTGCCGAATGCTTGAGCTGATCAAGGACAACAGGCTGTGTTTTTCTCAGCTGAGAGCCTTTCACAGGAGACAGCACACAGAACTGTGTGCCGCCAGCAGGCGAGCTCTCCGTGCTCCCTGCAGAGCAGCTCTTGCCACTGAGACCATTCGCTGCTGAGCACACACTCGAAAGTTTTTTCTCAGGCGCTACCTTTGTAAAAGGAACAAGTTGCTGGCTTGATTTAATATAAGGCACATCCAAAATTTCATCCATATCCAGATCATAGTGCTCCAGCTCCCCAAGCAGAACAGCTGGTTCAATGGTTTTGCTTTTAAGGCTTTCTCCTTCTCCTGGACTCTGGTCATCATTTCGAGGTGCACATTGAGAATCACTGCCTTTCCGGCATTCTCCCTTCTGGTTCTTCTGGTCGTCACTTTCATTGTTCTCAGAGCTTTCTGGCTGATGTTTTAAAGGGGAAACCCTCTTCACTGGTCTGAATTTATTGCAGACATCTGCAATTCCTGCTGGTTTCTGTGCACTTCCCAGAAGAGTTGACACTCCACAGTTCCAGCTGCTGCTGGAAACTTGAAAAATAGAGGAATTTGATTTAGAAGCGATTGCTACCTGACATGTGACATGATATATCATGCTTTAAAAATATACCTGGCCAAACAGTGGAAAGAATGCCACATTCATATCTAAGCAGATTTAATGGCATCTCTATCAAAACAGCTGAAGAATTTAACACTCCAGAAAAGAAACTTTCTTCCATCGGGACATACATTGCAATAATTGAAGTATTTCTAATCAAGTAATGGACGACCACAAAAACAAATTCTCCATGAGCCAGGAATGAGTGTTTGCAGCCATAGAAAGCCAGTGGTATCCCGGGGTACATTAGGGAAAGCACTGCCAGCAGGTTGAGGGAGGTGATCCTGCCCCTCTACTCTGCCTTGGTGAGCTTCACCTGGAATGCTGTGTCCAGTTCTGGGCTCCTTAGCACAAAGAGACATGATGCTCCTGGAGCAGATCCAGTGGAGAACAACAAAGATTAAAGGATTAGAGCATGTGTCCTAGAAGGAAAGGCTGAGGGAGCTGGGCCTGTTCAGCTTCAAGAAGTGATGACTGAAAGGGGGCTTTATCAATGTATGTAAGTATTTGAAGGGAGGGTGTCAAGAGGATGGAGCCAGGCTCTTCTCAATGGTGCTGAACAATAGGACAAGAGACAAGGGGCAGAAAAGAAGTTCCATCTGAATATGAGGAAGAACTGCACACTGGAACACACTGCCCAGAGCTTGTGGAGTCTCCCTCACTGGACATATTCAAGAATCACCTGGACACGATTCTGTGCAGTGCTCTAGGATGACCCTGCTTGAGCAGGGGGGTTGGATCAGATGACCCACTGTGGTCCCTTCCATCGTTTACCTATCCTATGAGTAACAGCCTAGTGGCATTTAGAGAGATTCTGTCCAATTATGCTAGTTTGCACTCCACCTTGCATGGAGATGTATCATTAAGAGTAGGATTATTTTCTGTGAGGGCAACTATAGAGTTAGCAAAAAAATTTTATTGGATTTAAAAACAGTAACAAAAATTCGACTTTTAAGGCCTATTTTCTCTGGAAGATATATTTGTCATAAAAGAGCTGGAAATTCATATGACCAGCTGCAACGGTTGAGTGGGGCTCTAGGTCCAGGAGCTAACCGACTACCTAGAGGGATGTGCTCCCCCTGGCTGTCCCCCACGACGTGGTCCCCAGGGAGGAGCCCACAGGGACCACGCAGAGACCACAGGAGAGGGATGAGAGAGAGAGTTTATTGTTCAAGGGTGAGGGTTTATATGGGTTTTGAGGGGATCAGAAAGTTACCAATAGTAAGCAAAGGGGGATTTGGTTCTGCGCCAATAGAAATAGAGTTAACAACCAATAGAAAGGAGTAAATAACATCCAATAGAAATACTTCTTGAAACTTCCTTCCAGAACATCAGATACATTCCTCAGGGGTGAGATAACAGTTATCTCAGGGGATTTTGGGAAGGAGAAGGGTGAGTTGGCAAAAAGAACAATAGACCCCATTTTGTACACTTAAACAATATTTAAAAACTCAGACTTTAAGGCATTAGAGATAGCTTCTTCATTTTCTTCACAAGTTCACTTCTGACAGGACTTTTTCCATTCCAGATATTGTAAGTCGAATGCCACAACCAGCAACGGAGAGTTAGAATTGTTCAGCTTGGGGAAGAGAAGAGTTAAGAGGAATTTCATCATTAAGAACGGAGAGCAAGGTCTTTCTCCATGGTGCCCACAGACATATGAAATTCTATCTGAACACAAGAAAACACTTTTTTACTGTGAGGCTAGTCAGATGCTGGCACAGTTTCCCAGACACTGTGTGAAGTCTCCATCCTTGAAGATATTGAAAATTCAACTGGACAATCCTGGGCTTCCTGAGCTTAACCTGCTCTAGCTGGCCCTACTGAAGCATTGGACTAGATGATCTCAAGTGGACACTGCCAACCTAAACAATTTTGTGATTCTCTGACCTAAAAGTTAAGCCTACTTATTTAAGTATTATATTTTCTTTTCTACTTCTCCTCTCTATGTTGGGCTTCTCTGTCAAATTTTCCATTCCTTATATGTATAACCTGTACACAGAGACACTCCCCACTATAGCTCTGAACCTTTCAGACAATTATTTCAGTGCACTGCAGGAAACAGTTTGACCAGTGAATCTGACTTAACAGAAGGATGGGAGCTCAAGTCAACTGAACTCTTAATCCTACTGAACTTGAACTCAATCCTACTGAACTTGCACACTTTCACATAGTCCTGATGGTGATATCTATAATCTCCATAATCATGGAACTCTGGCAAAGAGTTTTCTTTCTTTTTTTATTTACAGTTGAGGAACAGCAGTAAAATCTCTAAAGCCTTTAGGCAGTCACTATGCTCCTTTCAATGTACACCAAGAGTTAATGCATTCTGAAAGTCAAGAACACTGTTTAAACAAAGCAGATTTATAACATGTGGTAACTGCATATCAGTGGGATCTAATTTGTGGTCAAAACACACAATTTGCCATGAACACCTTCCTAAGGAAACAGATATATACACTTCCTCTGCAACATCAATATCAGAAGTGAAAGATTAGTATGTCTTAGTAGATACGGATGTCTGAAAATGACATTAATACTTTTGGAAGTTCTTAAGAAAACATTTCCAAAGAAGAAATAAAAATAATAATAATCAAAAGGCATGTAACTTAGTGGGCCAATACAAAGAATGCACTGTACTGACTTATTTATGTATTGTATAAGATCCTAGGTTCAAAGGCCTACGCTTTTATGTTCGTTTTATTTACATGTGAAATTTTTTCCAAGTGATACAGGGAAATGGATACCATATGTTTCCCAGCTGTTTAGTTCTGACAGGAACTATTAAGCATTCAGTATGGAAATGAATTCTGTCTGAGTTTTATGAAAACACTGCTTTCAACACAGGGGTCTAGACAGAGGAAAAGGCATCAACATTTTGTTTGTCGTCACTTTATATAAGCTTGCATTTATTTTGTTGCTTCACTTTCTCCACTTTTTAACTTTAATGACTTGTATTTACATAAACTACTGATGACAAAATTGTAAAATTGGACACTGCAAAGCAGCAATGATTTTTGTTACAAATCTGTCTTGTATAATTGTGAAGTCATGTATTTCTTTTTCCTTTCATCAAAGTTAGAGCAGAGTACGGTTCTCCCATTTTTCATTGTTTTTCTTCCCAACTTTCCTTTGCAAACATTGCTTTTCCAGAAAACAAACTAGAACACCAAAATCAGTTAGCCAGCTTTTTACTGCCTTAAAAACATACACTTAACTGAGATGACGAATTTATGCTGCCTTTAATGAACGATTAGAATATAGCATAGAACCACAGAGCAGGAAGGAACAAAGAAAGACTGGTAGACACAGCATTTCTTCATGCTATTTACTATTTAGGCATTGTAAAGGCTGCACCAGTCCTTAGAAAGTTACAGCATGGTTTCCCTCTACACCACACTGAAACCACAGGCCAGAGTGGACCAGTGCATGGCTCAAAAGTCTTTCAATCTGCTTTCATATGATCGTTCCCTGAAGAAGCAAAAGCAAGTGTTGCCTATGGCCTCCAAAGCACCAGCACAGCAGGAGTTATGTGAGTTGTCTTAAACAGCTGCTCTAGAGGAAAAGCTTCATGCTCATCCTTCCATACTTATGAACTCAGGCAGGGGCCATTAAAAGTTTGGGTCAAATAAATACTGTTTGATTCTTTTTTAAACAACAGTAAAAGATGGTCTGAGTTTAAGACAGGAGGCTAAAATGTGGAGCGGGTAGCTTGATTCCAGAATCTGACAAGTAATTCAGGTATACTCCTAAACGGTGACATTTTTTTTCCCCCAACTATGTTGTCAAAATTATTTCCTTAACTTTTATTCATTAATATGAGATTTGGATAATCCCATCATTGTGCTGCTGAAGCAAAACAAAGAGAGGAATCTAAAACTGCAGACTTCATTCACATCATTAAAGAAGTGTTGTGCTGTCTGATAGACCTAAAGTGCCAAACCGTTTCCTTGGCACAAAAGAAACTAACTGATGAAAAAATCTGCAAAGTTCAAATTTGCAGTACTTCCTAACCATATACTGTTCTCTGTGTTCTTCTTGAGAAAATGTAAAATGTGAATCAAGAGGCCTGTGAGTTCACTTATTATCTATCTATCTATCTATCTATCTATCTATCTATCTATCTATCTATCTATCTATTATCTATCTATCTATCTATCTATCTATCTATCTATCTATCTATCTATCTATCTATCTAGTTATCTGTCTAGCTACCTAGCTAGCTACTTATTTACTTACTTACTTATTTACTTACTTACTTACTTAATTTTCTTACGTACTTACTTATCTGCTTACAGATGACCTAGAACTACTGAGGGCAAAAGGGGACAACTATGAAGCAGTGTTTCTTGCAATTTAATTGCTTTATCTGACTCTATTTTAAGGAATCAAAATTGGCCTTGGACTTGCTAAAAGAAGATCCTTGTAGCATTTCCAATTGGAAGCATCTGTTGACTTCAGAGCATTTTTCAACATCATCTCTATGTCTAGAGCATGGGAAGGTGAAAGGGGAGTTTTATCTGGTATACAAGCATCTGCAGCACTAAAGGGTAACTATTTGGGTTTTCTCCAACCATCACTTCTACCTCATGCACAGGTGAAACTTTACCCTGTTGTGTTACAGGTAATTTCTGTGATATTTACAATCTAATGGCAAACATCAGAATACCTTTAAATTATCTTGAGTATAATGAAAATAACACTGGCAAGGTTTTCATTAAGAAAGTCTGGGAATAGCATTGACAACTACCCACATTTTTTAAATGCAGTATGTCAACATTTTGCTCATGTAATATTGGAAGGGGGCCTGCAGCAAGTCTGTATGTTTTGTATTTGGAGTTCTACTGTCATGTGAAAGAAATCCCTGGATTTCTTCCTTGTGATATGACTCTTGAATAACTTAACACTTGTATTAATTCCAGGTCCATTTAAATAATTGTGATTCTGACTTTGAATACAGACTAAGGTGTTGACTACACCAGGAAAACTTTCAGAAAACTCGTTGTTGTTAACACAAATGTTTCTCACACACTGGCAGCAGTACTTGGGCTCCAAGTGATACAGGAAGGGATGTCTCAAATCAAGGGATAATCAAAGCCAATTCTGAATATCTATTTGCTGTTTTAGTAATAGAACAGAACTCAGATTCAAAATTTTAACTGAAGGTGGCACTGTTTTACAGTTTTAACATATCAATAACTTCTACCAAGAACACAGAGTTCTTTAATGTAGCTTCTGTAGCATGAGAACCTGAAATAAAGAACAATCTTACACCATGAGAATAGAGGGGGGTTGTTCCCATTTAAATGGAATTTGAAGTCACTCTAATGAAGAAGGAAAGGGTAGACAGGGTAAAGAATATATACTTTTAAATAACAAAGTATTTTCGCAGGTGTTGAAACATTAATACAAGCCTCAGTAAATGAATAATTTTTATTTTCTTGGCTTGAGGAAGAACAATACAAAAGTTTACATGCTAAAGTAGAGGTTATAGGACATGCAAAGAAAATTTTGAAATCAATAAAGTGGGTTTGATTGACCTATGGATGTAACAGGAAGATAACAAGCAAAGTCCTAATGAAAAATCAGAAGAGGTCATTCTGGCACAAAATATATAAAGCAGGAAGACGGAAGATGTGAAAGCGAGTTAGAAAAAAGTTTATATGTAGCTAAACAAGTTGTTTTACCATAATAGAAAATTCTTCACTATTCTACCAAGGAACGATCCAATCAATATTGTACTGCTTCAAACATACTTACCAGGGAGATACTTAGAGCACAACAGGCTAAGAAATAGATGCCATGTAACACTGCCTCCAAATAAGATTTTACTTTACTGTCTCATACAACCAAAAAACCCAAGAGTTTCAGATAGAAATGGTCTAATTTTATGTTCCTTGATTATTTCCTTTTCTCAAATAGAAAATTAATCTTTTGAATAATTTTATGAATGGTAGTTACTTTGAGAATGAAGTAGTGCAGAAGGATAACTGCTGAACATTAAAGGTGAATTTATTCTTATCATTCTGTGAATAAAGATCTACAGTACTATACTGCCTTCATTTGAAACATCCATTTGACGGCAATCAAAAGTCATCACAGATGACAGAATATACTTCAGCAATGGCACGGCTCAGTGAAGCTCGCTGATGTCTTGAGCCATTTGATCAAGTGGCCTTTAAAAATGTGCCTAGAAAGAACACAACCAATTTCAGGCTTAATAATAAAAGCATAAATGACTAATTTCTCTTTCAGTTCATCATTCTATATTAAACAATGCCAGAAATCAATGGACACAATGGCTAACACTTCATTTCAGAAAAATCAGCTAGCTAGATCCATTTTTAAACAACATTCTTTAATTTTCTGTCTCTGAAGAAGAACAATCAGAGAATAACAGAATATTCTGAGTTAGAAGGGACCTACAACAATCACTGAGTCCAACTTTTAAGTGAATGGCTTGTATAGGGCTTAAACCCACAACCTTGCTCTAACCAACTGAGCTAATGTCTACTTTAGTGGTTACTAAGCTAGATACAAAGATCTACAAAGATGTTGAAGCATGATGGTAGAGAAAACAATTACCCTTAATCATGGTTTACTGCAGATAAACCATGATTTGCCTGTACTTTTTTGTCAATCATATATATTTCACTTTGTAATGTGGGAATACTGGCAACCGTATCTTGGCTTCAAGGATCCCTTGGAATTTTTCTGAGTCAGAATTCCCTAAACCTAAGAAGGACACTGAGAAGTCATAAATGACTTAGATACTGGAATTAAAGGGACACTAAGTAGTTGGCAGATGATACAAAATTGGTAGGAACTGTTGACTCCCCTGAAGACAGAGAGGCCCTGCAGAGAGACCTCAGCAAAGTAGAGGACTGGGCAATCATCAGCCATATGAAGTTCAACAAGGGAAAGAGCCTGATTCTGTAGCTGGGATGGGACATCTATAGATGTTCATACAGACTAGGAAATGAGATGCTGGACAGCAGTCCCATGGAAAGGGACCTGGGGGTCCTGGTCAATGGGAAGTTGAATATGAGTCAGCAGTGCCCTGGCAGACAGGAGGGCCAATCGTGTCCTGGGGGTCATCAGGCACAGCATCACCAGCTGGTTGAGGGAGGGGATTGTCCCGTTCTGCTCTGCACTGGAGCGGCCTCACCTTGGATATCGTGTGCAGTTTTGGGCACCACAATATAAGAAAGATATTAGGCCATTAGAGAGCGTCCATAGCAGGGCAATGAAAATGGTGAAGGGCCGTTACAAGCTGTGTGAGGAGCGACTGAGATCACTTGCCTGTTCAGCCTGGAGAAGAGAAGACTGAGGGGAGACCATGTTGCAGTTACAACTTCCACAAGAGAGGAAGAGGAGGGGCAGGCACTGATCTCATCTCTTTGGTGACCAGTGACAGAATTCAAGGGAATGGCCTAGAATTGTGTCAGGGGTGGTTTAGGTTGGATATTAGGAAAAAAGTTCACCCAGAGGCTGTTGGGCACTGAAATAGGCTCCCCAGGGAAAATGGTCACAGCAGCAATCCTGCCAGAATCCAAGAACTGTTTGGACAATGTTCTCAGACACGTGGTGTTATTCTTGAGGTAGTGCTGAGCAGGGCCGGGCTTTAATGATCCTTGTTTGTATCTTCCAACTCAGAATATTCTGTGATTCTGAGTCAGGACCGAGACTGTTCTGCCTACATGACTTTCATGCACATTTTGCAAAAGGGCGAGGGAGGAACCACGGGACTTATCCACCAATACAGATCACTGTCCACTGCTGTCCAATAAAGAGAGGTGATGGTGAGAGTTCAAGGAGGAAAAACTACACATTAGAAAAACCTTTTTCAGACTTTCTAATACCTCCTTTTCAAAAGAACAAGTAATCTTGAGAAAAAGTTACAGACCGTCAGAAATAGTTTAAAAACATCAGAAATCTGTTGAAAGATCTACGTGAATTGCTTGAGAAAGCACACTGACTCATAAACATAGATATCTGCCTAGGATTAAAAGTGCTTAGAGTAATTTGAAAACAATGTAATCAAACACTTTCATATGTTACTACCTTATTATTCCATGTTTACATGAAATGGGAAAAGAAAATGGGATTTATAGGGCTATTTACCAAATTTATCTCCTGGCAAAGAATAATAAGCTTCCATATTATTAGCCATATAAATAAAAAACTTAATTCCACAATGAGGAACTGTCTGTTTAAATCTGTTCCAATCCTGCTGGTGAAAACGGCTTCCTACATATAAAGTTGAACCGTACTTTCTCTATAATTTTGTCTTAACTGTTAGTGAACTAAATATTTTGCTGAGACAAAGCTGACAGAGAATTGGTTTTTAGACTGTGATGGTCCTGACATATCTAATCTGTGGTCTACTTATATTTACCTTTTAATTCTTCTATCTACTTTCATAATCCTCTGTTTTAAAGGAGAAATGGGACCTCTAACTAAGCAGGAGTCAGTACGAGGTAGAAAGCTCAATTAGTTATTTTTAAAACCTCTCACTTTTTCTATATGTAACTACTTGAATTAACAATGGAATACAGATATAAAATAGCAAGAATGCCATACATACTAAAGATTTATGATACAATCTATCTTCATTAAAATAGCACATAGAAACAGTAATTTGCAAAATTACTTTGACGGTCTACAATATGAGGGAGACTGCATCAAAAAACTATGAAAAGTCATCAGATGTTGACTGATGCAGCTCTCGATATTTCAAGGTGCTTCAAATACAGAAGTCTGTACAGTTATATAAAGTGATAACGTCTTGTCCAGAACTATATGATTACTCAGTGATTAGGCAAAGTAAAAATAAAAGGGTTTTAGTATTACTTCCTATTCACCAAAGCTCGTAAGTGATAAGTGGAGAGAAAAAATCTGATTTTAGTACTATTTTCACTTTGCTGATAATATTATCAGTGCTAAAGACCTCTTTTTCACTCAAGACTTTTAATCAAGTTGGGAATTAACTTCCCCTGCCAGACTCCCCAGAGCTACTACTGTCTTCCAGCAATGCCTGTATTTGCTTCTGCCAACCCCTTTTCAAGGAAATAGATGAATGCAGATGTAATTAAAATCATAATTAAAACATGTCTGACTGCAGAAGCAACCACTGAACAAGTCTACACAGTAAGATTCAGCAGCCCACAGTCTAAAAGAAGAGCTCATAACCTGTACTTCAACCTTACTATTGGTCCATATTTTACTTTATAATTGCTATCTGAATTTTAAAATTTACATCTTCTTTCTGCAAAAAGATATTGATGCTACCACTGTGGCTGATCAGTCCTTATGAATTGACCAGCCAGTGACATTTATTTTAGGGGCTATTCTTGCTCTCCTCTGGTTCATTTTGCACTTGGAACAGCTGAGTGAATGAGTGGCTTTAATTGTTTTGTATGACAAGATACGTAATGCTCTGCAGTCACATGATCAGCTGCTTATACTGATAGGCAGGGATGGGGAAATGTCAGTAGTGGGCAAATGGAGAGGAGGGAGACAAGAAAAAATAAGGGTGAGCATTCTGGGTAGGGAATGAAGAGGGTGAAAATGAGGGGCATTAAATGATGCGGAAGAGAATGGTGAGAGGAATGAGGTAAAGAACGTCTGGGAAAATGGTGGGAAGAATACTGGAAAATACTTGGGGGAAACACTGGGGAAATGACAATGTAAAAAAGAGAGAAAAGATATGGGGAAGAATGGTGGGAGAGACTGGGGAGGGAAGAATGTGTAGGAAGGAAAAGTAAGCTCTGGGGAAATGGGGGGAAATGGTGGTGTGAACATTGGGGAGAATAGGAATGAAGAATGGTGGAGAGAAATGGAAGGGAAAATAGGTGGGAAAACAGTGGGGAGAATGACAGAGACTGGTGAAGTGAATGGGGAAAGAATGGGAGGAGTATGGGGGGATGGTGGGAGCAACATGGGGAGGAATGAGGGGATGAATGCTAAGGAAGAATGCAGGGAAGAATGAAGAGCAGAAGAGGGAAGATGTGGGTGAGAAAGAAGAAAGGAGTAGAAGAGGTAGGACAAATGACAGAAGAATAAGTGGAGAATAGTGTGGAGAAATGGTGTGAGAATAGGAGAACAGGGAAAGAGAGGGGAGAATGGGAGTAAGAATGATTAAGAAGAGGGAAGAAGGAGAGAAGAAGAAGGAAGGAGAAGGTGCAAAAGGAGAAGATGGGAGGATGCATGGGATGAAGAATGCAGGAACAACTAGCAAGAAGGTAAGAAGAGAGAAGAAAAGGGTGAGGTAAAGAAGGACAGAGAGGTCTAATGGGGAAGGATGAGAAGAATATGGAGGGGAGGATGGGGGGAGATTGGGGTAGAGTGAGACAGGGGAAATCGAGGGTGGTGAATCTGGTGTCTTCCCGCTTTATACTTCTTCCCTGCTTTTGTGTGCAGTACATAATATGTGTGAAATCACTGCTGTGACCTGTATGGGCAATAACATGGCAAGCAAGTGTGGTAAGGAGATCTTTCCTTCCTTTGCTTCCCTTTATTGCCAAGAACACTGGCATGTGATGACTTGGGCTTTAATGACTTGGGTCTGAAGTAGGTATCAGAAAGTTTTGACTTAGTTACACACATCGGAAATTTAAAACAGTATGTAAGGAAATATAGAAATAAAAATTGTCAAAATATAGCACAGTTGTTAAAGACACCTATGATCCCATGAATTCCAGGTCTCTCATTTCTTTTGTAAAAGAAACAACATTCACAAAGTTCAATTAAAACACCAGAAAGCACAATAAACTTTTCACAGCTCAACAAAAAATGCACCTCTCTCCAATTCACTTCTCCTCCACTAGGAAGAGAAAAAAAAAACTGGATTAATCTGATTTACTGAGTGAAAAACAACATTGAATACACGTTTTGTCAGGGGGGTAGGGAGAAAGTCTCCAGCTGGTTTTCATCTATATGCCATGATTCTTCATTTAGTTTACACTATTAAACTAAAAACCTCAGCTTTAATCTTAACTGTTACAGTATGCCTTAGACCAGATTCTGTCATGTAGCATCCTTGATACAGTTTCAGACTCTGGCAAAACATCATCCCTCAAACTGGTCGTGACCATATGGATAGTAAATATATCCAACATTTTTTCATTGGCGCCTACATTATTACGTCTTGTCACCAATGGTTTCTCAGGTTTTCAAGTAAATTGTTGCGTATACTGTGGTTTGGAGCTGCTGAGATGAAGCCCTACATTTATCTGTATACAGTCAAATCCTTTTTTGGAACTTTTTTCCTTCTAGTGAACTAACATCTGTTGGAAAAAAAAAAAAGAAAAGAAAAGAAAAAAAAAAGTCATGTTTCCAGAAAGCTATACAGAAATGAGAGAAAACAAAATAACAGGACACTGCCAAGAAGCTAGTATTGCCAAGCTGTACAGGATTAAAAAACAAAGGCTAGAAAATGATGGGCACATAGAATTGAGCATCTTACCTGATCTCTCTTCATTTTGTGAATCACACCTTCTACATAATTCTGGGATGGTCTTGAGAGAAGTTACAGAATACTGCAAAAAAGAAAAAATAGAGAAGTAATAATTTAAAAAGATAAAAGGTAAGACTTTCAAGAGGTCTGAATCTCATGGACACTACCTAATAATCTACCAGCCAGGGCTACTTCTGGCAGTTCAATGGTCTTCTCAGATTGCATGAGAAAAGCAGATGGCACCTGCTTGTTTTTTCGTTTTGAAGCACATGAAACAGACATTCCAAGGTACAACAAAACATCTCCCCACCTCAGATTTCTCCTTCCTGCAGATCACCATTATTCAAGTCACAAATACAATGCAACACAATGCAAGATATGTTGAAGGTCAGAATACATCTAGGCTTCACAGTAAACTTCAAGGATCTCACTTTGCTCACCTATGCATCTGCTATGGTGACTGCACTGTAATAAATGTCATGCTTAAAAATTAGAATTCAAGCTTTCACAACCCAGTGTGCAAAAGCAATGCAATATTTGCACTGTAGAGATCTGATTTCAGATGGATGTGTGTACATAGACATATCAGACAATGGGCTCATTTCTCTAATTAGGCTTTATTAAAGCAAACTTGCATCATTATTTTGATGTGACAGAACACATCTGATATTAATCAATATGTTATTCTCTGAATTCAGCATTAAAAAAGGAAAAAAAAACAGGGATGACATACCCATTTTACTGAACAGAATTTTTTTCCTTATACACCTGTGGAATACTCTTGGAAAGATCCAGTATCTAGAATTGTAAAACCATACATTCTGATATGCAGTTACTTAATAGCAAGTCTTCCTTGACCAAACACTTAAATGTTACAGGAATCGTCCCTTAAACAAATGAAAATCATTATGTCTGTGAAAGAAAGATCAATGACTTTGCTTATACAAAAAAAGCCCAAACTACTAAAAGCAGTATTTTGGAAACCAAACTAGAAAAAAGCATTTAGGATTAGCAAAACTCGTTTTTTTTAAAGAATACATAAACACCATATGTTTTCAAAGAAGCAGATATTTTTAGCTGGTGTGCTGTTGACCAGTGAAGTAAAACAACTACATGTAAAACCACTTGAACTTTCCACACCAAAAAGAAAGGGTCATACATTGCCCTAGTTTTTACTGACAGTTCATCATTGAATGTTTGACATGTTTCTTCTGCACAGCTGGCAATCTACCTCAAAATAATCTAAAGACAAGCTCATGCAACCAATGGCAGAAGTAATTAACTTTTCCGGTGCAAGTTTAAGTCTATTACTCAAATTACTTCAGCTACTTTTAAGGCTGGAAAACCTCCCATGCCTTACTTTTTTCCTTGCTGACCTGATTCAGAAATGTATTGAGAAACCTCAGGCATAAGAGGAAGGTCTCACAAGTATTTCCAAGATCAACACTGAATTTATTAATTAAAACGTGTAGCAGTACTCCACAGAACTACTCAGTGATTCCAGTCCTCATTAAACAACAAGTGGTTGTCTGTAAGGCTGGGACTGCTCCAGGATGTGACAGCATAAAGCAACAGAGAACAGAACAGAGACAGGGAGAAAGATGCTACATAATATAAATTAATACAAGTTAAACACAGGCATGGTCAAACACCATGTGCTGTGCTTCACTTTAGTTATTGTTTAATAAAGCCTGAGCTGTTTAACTATACATCTTGATATTTCAGCACAAAGACTCAAAATGAATCCACCTTTTTTTTTTTTGTCTTTTTCCTATTCTTCCTGAAAGAACAGATATTTTTGTGTTTCCACATAACTAAAATGTATTCAGTTAACGCATCCCACCACAAAAATCTACTAAATATTATAAATGTGATGATACATTTTAATCACATTGCTTTGACTTCATTAACAGATTTCCTCCCACTCACCTTTGTCCTCAAAAACATTTCTGCACATTTACATTTCTGCCTTCTGTATTTTGTGGTTAAAATGTGAAGAACCAGCTTTGGTCCAGGAAACAACTAAATTTACTCTCTAAAGTGGTTCTTTCTCAACCATAAAAACAATCCAGTCCCAGCTCTTTCCACTAGAATTACTCTCTGTCATCCTCTAGCTACAGTTGTAATGATCAGTAATGTTTTTTAGTTTTTCTTCACCCATAAATTTCAAGTTTACACAGAGGGGCAGCAGAAGAGGTTGAGACTGCAACTTTTCCTTGGAATAGAATTTTAGATTTAACGCTTATTTAACAGCACTTAAAATTAATTACTTCCAACTCTTCAATAATTTCAACTTTTTTTTGCATACAAAATTAAACACTACCTCTCACATTTCATCAGTTAGAGACAGCCAGAGTTCAGGGCCATGCAAGAGCTAAGCATATCTGGTCACTTGGTTAGTCAATGCTTAGTGTGATCTTTGGTATTTAACTACACTCTGTTGTGGCTGACAGTAAAATTCAGAAACTAAGGGCTTGTTTCCAAGATAATGACTGTAATGGAATTTTTGTTTACTGTTTGAGGTCTGGGTTCTTTTTCTGCATTTAGTAAACCCCTTAAGAACTCTGTAAGATAGGAGAACAGTATCAACCACAAACAAGAGACAAGAAGAATTAACAAGCATTGCATATTCCCAATTTTCTCAAATAGACATTGCTAATTCAAGGGAAAATGGAACCTCCCTTGGAATGCAAAACATTTGGGCATTATATAAAACTGCACTACAGAATCTGAATTAATGCAAATGTTAACCTTTTAAATTTCATGCAGGCCTTCAATTTCAATGCAATGAATTTGAAATCCAAAACATGAGAAAAAATATCTTCAAATAGGCACTTGCAGACTCGCTTGTGTCCAAGAAGTACTGGAAAGAATAACTGATTACGTGTAGAGCATAGAAGAAATATATATAAAATAGTTTTAAAATGTAAATTAGGAAGCAAGAGTTACTTTTCAACATTCTGTTGTGAAGAATACCTTTAATGTTTCCTAAAATGTAATCAAAGTGCAAAGCTGGATGCATAGTGTGACTCGCAGAACATGATACCCCCCCAAAAAAGAAGAGCCATGTCCAGTTCCAACTGTTTGCAGTATCAAAACTCAAATAATTTACATCCACTGGATCAAGACTCTAGTGGCTCTGTCCTGCTCTTAAATGCACAGCTCTTTGTATTCATTTACATACTGAAAACAGGCATATTCCATCATTACAGCTAATTTTTTCTTCTTATTTGTTATATCTTCTTGCTCACTATAGAAGAAAAATGAACGTCTCATTAATACTGAAATCCCATTAAATGAATAAATTTATAATACTTTTTTTCCCATCATTTATAACTGTGCAATACCACCCTTTTCCCCAGACATTTATTTGGGAGTAGCAAGCTACACTGAGAAAAAGTAAAGCAACAATACTCAGCCTGATGTTTCAGGAAGATTATTCTCAATAGCAGTGTCAATTTAAGTAGTTTCAGAACACCAAAAAAGAGAAGAAAAGAGCTGATGGTTATGATGAGCATCTTTGGACCATTGGTTAGGTTATTTGTACTATGCCTTGTTGACAGGATCTTATATAGACACTTCAGCAGGTCTTCAAGGACACCAAGCTGAGTGGCGTGGTTGATTTGCTGGAGAGAAGAAAGACATCCAGAGGGAAGGCTTGAGGCATCGGCTCATGTCAACCTCACAAAGTTCAACAAGGTCAAGATCCTGCATATGTGTCAGGGCAACCTCCAGCATCCATACTGACAAAGGTATTGACAGCAGCCCTGCAGAGAAGCATTTGGGCATATTAATGGATGAAAAATTTGACATAAACTGGCAACATTCACTTGTAGACCACAAAGCCAATCAAATCGTGGACTGCACAAAACATATGGCCAGTGGAGTGAGGGAGGTGATTTTCCCCATTCTTGAGAGAGTCCACCTGGAGTATTACCTAGGAGTCATGGGCCCTCAGGACAAAAAAGGCATGGACCTGTTCAGTAAGTCAAGAAAGCCATGAAAAGAGCCAGAGGGCTGGGACATCTCTTTTATGAAGTAAAGCTGAGACAGCTGGTGTTCTTCATCCTGGAGAACAGAAGGCTGCAGGGAAACCTTCTTATAGCTTTTCAATATATAAAAGAGGCTTATAAGAAAAATACAGAAAGACTGGTTGCAGGGGCCTGTTGCAACATGACAAGGGGCACATCAAAGAACATTACCTTAGATTGGATATATCAAAGACATTATTTTTTACAATGAGGGTAGTGAGACACTGCAACAGGTTGCCCAGAGAAGTTATGGATGCCAATCATTCATGACTGTATTTGGTTTATGTGGCAAACTAGCAGGAGGACCTGTTCCCACACAGGACAGGAGCAGCTGGCTCCATTATGGACTGGCTTCTGGCTAAGGCTGAGCCTGTCAGAGATGTTGGTAGCGTCTCTGAGATAACAGATATAAGAAAGGGTGAAAAACCCTGCACAAAAGCAGCAGGGAGAGACAAGTAAGAAAATATGAGAGAAACAGCTCTGCAGACACCAAGGTCAGTGCAGAAGGAGGGGAAGGAAGTGCACCAGGCACTGGAGCAGAGATTCTCCAACAATCCGTGGAGACGACTATGGTGAAACAGATACCCAGTTCACAGTCCATAGAGGACCTCACATTGGAGCAGTTGGATGTGCCCTGAAGAAACCTGCATCCTGTGGAGAGACTGTGCTGGAACAGGCTCCTGGCAGAAACTAAGGCCTGGGGAGAGGAGACCCCAAAAGAGCAGGTTTTCTAGCAGGGAACTGTGACCCTGTGTGAGACCCACACTGGAGCAGTCAGTTCCTGACAGCTCATACCTCATGGAAAGTATGCATATTGTGCAGTCCATGAAAAACTATGGCCTGGGAGAAGGACTCACACAGGAAAAGTTCATAGAGGACTGTCTTCAGTAGATGAGACTCCATGCTGGTAAGGGAAAAAATCATGAGAAAGGGAGGAATGGCAGAGACACCATGTGATGAATTGAATGCAAACTCCATCATCCCCTAACCCCCTGCACTTATGGAGGTGGCAAGGTAGAGCACTCAAGAGTGAAGTTGGTGCTGTGAAGAAGGGAGGGGTGGAGAAAAAGCATTTTTAGATTTATTCTTGTTTCTAATTATTCTTTGTTATTTGATTGGCAAAAAATTTAATTAGTATTCCCAAGACGAGTCTTTTTTGCCTGTGACAGTAATTGGTGAATGATGTTCTTTTCCATGAAGCACATGCTTTTTGTCGTAATTTTCTCCCCATCTCGTTGATGAAGGCGGACTGACAGAGTGACTTGGTGGGCACCTGACAACCAGTCAAGGTCAACCCATCACAACGAGGCTTTGATCAACAAGATCTAGTGGAAAGTCCCTACATATTACAGGGGGATTAGAACTGAATTACCTTTGAAGGTCTCTTCTCACCAAAACCATTTTATGATTGTGTGATATTGGAAAAATGTAGTTTTCATTTCTCATGTATGAATGCAACACAAAAAATTCAAAACAAAGTAAAACAAATGAAAATAAACCAACCAACCAACCAAAAAAACTCTGAACTGACTTACATATGTATTTGCCTTTTAAAACAAATTCCTGCCTTCCTGTCTATGTCTTTGGTGATTTTTTATGAAATGGAATACAAGGTCTGGACTATATACAATGGCTTTCTAATTCAGATACATTTGTAAGTGCATCATTTTAACAACCTTCTTGCTGCCATTATTTTTAGTCACTCCTCCACACTGGATTAGAACCAGAGAACTAGCAGGAACAATTTAATTTGCTAACACTGACGCTGTGCAGCTGCTCTCACCAGAGTAGGCTAATGATAAAATGTGAAGGTTAGGCAACTCAAAGTCATATATGGTGAGATATGAGTAGAGCACTAGAATAACCATGATTTTTCTTCTTACTCTGGACTCTACCAACAAATCCTTTGTCCTCTTAACCACTAAAACAGGGACTAAAACTGCTACCTCAATAATTTGTGCTGGTATTTTATTTAATGTTC
The DNA here is from genome assembly GCF_047495875.1 of Pithys albifrons albifrons. Taxonomy (NCBI): domain Eukaryota; kingdom Metazoa; phylum Chordata; class Aves; order Passeriformes; family Thamnophilidae; genus Pithys; species Pithys albifrons. Next base: position 37,962,989 of record NC_092497.1, on the reverse strand, counting down.
AGTATCCAATGAAAGAATAGACTATTAAAGGAGGCAGCCTGAACTGTTCGGCAGAAAAATGAGTAACCTAACCCACCGTACACAGCAACAGCCACAATGGGAGAGACATGGAGAGGTTACAACTATTATGTTTTACAGTTTTACAAGACTGAGTATAGAAACAGATACCAGGACATAATCTAGCATGTAACACCAATAAAAAGAAAGTTGCCCATAATAAGGTATTCACTCAAGATTGGCTCATTGTCTTGTAATATTTTGGGCATTTGTCATATTCTACTTTAATAAAAATTCGACAGTACAATAGATATAAAAAAAAATCCTCTTCAGAAGCAATCTGTCTGTGAATAAAGCATCTGGAATGTTTTAAAATTAATCAAGAGTCCCAAATCCTAAAGAGAAAGGCAGGCCCTTTTAAAAAAAAAAAATCACCAAAACCAAACAAAACCAAACTGTAAGACTACAAAACATGGAAGGAGATGGTGGCATACTTTCATCTGAAAAGTGAATTAATAAATTCTCCTCTAAGGAATTTCATTTTTGTGTATTCAAGTCCATTGTTTATCAGACAAAAAACATATGAACAACTCTATTGCACAAAGAGCCAAACCACTGGCAGTGGGAGTAGAATTGTGACTAACAGACAACTCTGCTGTATCACTGCTTCCTACAAGAACACTAACAATGTAGGTAAACTGTATTTTTGCTTGCCATTATGTTTGCAGTTGTTTTAGTTTCAACAGTAAGGATCAGTGCTGCCTGTAAAATTCCTGGATTTCTTTCTCTCTCTTTCTGTGTTCTACCGTGTACCAGGTAGCTACATCACAGCTATTAATAAAGTCCTGCTGTATTCGGAGATAGCTCCTGGTGGAAAGGGCAAAGGTGAGAGAAGCAGGAGTTTTTTACAATTAAAATACATTCAATTAAAGAAGGTAAACTTACCATTTTGGTGTCTAAGGCTAGCACTATAGCACATATAACTCATTCAGGACAATAATGGAGATAAGCAACACAGAAATAAAACTAATTTGTTAATTTGATTTGCAAGTTACTTTTACTGCTTGATGGACAGGAATCAAGTTTTCTATACCAAGCTTATCAGATTTCCTTTAAAAGACATCTTATTTTATTCTAGATTCAAGCTACTTAAAAATATTCCTACATATGCAGTAAAAAGGATGGCTTCTAACAAGTATTGTTTGCTATACCAGGACTGAGAGATTAAGATTGACTCAATTTGAACAAACAAAGTAAGACTTGTACTTACTGATATATCATCACTAAAATCTATTTCATCCAAATCAAGGTATTCAGGGGCTTCCATTATTCTTCTATGGACATTTTCAGTGAGTCAGCACACTAGTAAAAGACCTAATTAAGAAAAGAGAAATAGATTGTCTTTAGTCAAAACCACATATAAATTTTATACAGTTGGTATACATAGCAGTATACTGTATTTGCTACCAGCACATTACTGAAAACACTCTACTTGAATACTAACGTTTTTCATAACTTAATCCTAAAAGTAAATATGATTTGCCACATCTACTGTGAGCAACATGAAGCAGACATTTCAGGTTTTAGAGGGAATACCTAAGAAGTACTTGAAATGGAAGTCAAAAATACTTGATTCAGCATCACTGTCCCTCCAGAAGTTCAATACAGGTGTAAACATCTAACTGTCAAGCAACCTCATGACCTTGCAACTGTATCTCTGTTGATGATGTATCTTCTTCTAAGGATGCTATTAACGTACAGACACTTCTGTTACTACAGTTTTCCTCTGCACAAAATGGCAGAAAAAACTGAGAATCACACTGTGCACAGAAAATTAAATCCTATCACACCTTTTCTCCACTTACAAGCAGACCAACACACAGTGCTGCCAGTGCTTTACAGACGAATGGTGAACCACTCCTCAGCCTGCAAGTGCACATATCCCAAAACAGTAATGAAGGCAAAGCCAGGACTTTATCTATGTGCACTAATTATCTGTGACCTCAACCATTTTCTCATAGCAAGAGAAAAAGAACAGAAAATTCTCTTGCAAAGCAAGAAATGTGGTTGGAAAAATCATTATCTGGAGAATAAACTGGAGCTTAAACAAACAGATCAAAAACAGTAACTCATCATTCTTAATCCTAACTAGAATGAAAGGTGTGTGTGATCACTACAGACAAGTACAACAGAAGGCAGAAACAGAAGCTATTTTAAAGGAAGTTGAACAAGAAAAATGTAATGCATTTTTAAATACTATGAGGCATGACATAAGTATCATTATGGAAGTATTATGATAAGTATTATTATGGAAGAAAATGAAATCCTTCTAATACTTGTACATAACAAATGAAAATGTCTGAAGGTAAAAATTAAAATACAAGCCCAATTTATTCATATGATGATCGCCGTGAAATATGTTTTTGAATAATGAAGTCAGCTGTGTAGGTCTAAATAAAATCACCGTGTGAAACATTCATATGCATTTAAGAATTTTCTAAGATAAGGGGTCTGAAAAAAATGCTTTTCTGCAGGTGTCATTGGCAAACAAACCTCAGTCATTAATTTCCCTAAAAACAGACTAGCCAAGCAAAAAGCTGACCTTAAGACACCTGTTCTTGAGATGTTCTTAGAAGGAGAACCAAGAGGTATCTACAATTTTAAGCTGAAATAGATGGAAAAGCAAAATTTTGTTTCTCACCAAGTTACCAAAGATAAAGCACTATCAGCATCATTTTATCATTAAATGAATATGATGGTTTTGGCTGATAAGGGTTAATTTTCTATGCAGTAGGTAGTATGGGACTGGGGTTTGGATTTGTGCTGGAAACAGTGTTGATAATTCAGGGTGGTTTCATTACTGCTGAGCTGTAATTACCCAGAGACAAGGCCTGTTCTGCTCCTCACCCCACCCCACCCCACCCATGAGCAGGCTGGGGGTGCACAAGGACTTGGGACAGGCAGAACAGGTGACCCCAACTGACCCAATGGGACAGTCCATACCATGCTCAGCATGTAAAGCTGAGGGAAGAAGGAGGAAAGGAGGGATGTTTGGAGTGATGGTGTTTTTCTTCCCAAGTCACCTTTCAGAGTGATGGAGCCCTGCTCTCCTGGAGGTGGCCAAAAACCTGCCTGCTGATGGGAAGTGGTGAATTAATACCTTGTTCTGCTTTGCTTGAATGCACCTCTTTTGTTTTCCCTACTAAACTGTCTTGATCCAATCCATGAGCTTTCTCATTTTTACTCATTCAGGGGGGAGTGAGCAAGCAGCTGTGTGGTGCTTAGTTGCAGTTGGAGTCAAACCACAGCTATGAAAAAGAGTTAAAAAAAAAGATAAACAAAAAAACCCCCCATGGTTTTCTTTAATGTACTAGGATATCTCTGCTTGGTGCATTATAAGAAGGAATCCATGAACCAGTGCGCAGGAGAAACTGGGGAAGGGGCAGCACATAAGAATGTCCTCAGCTACCTATTATGAGCTCTCACTGACTGCTAGACTTGAGTGAAACAGTGGGAAAAGAGAGGGCTACAAAAAGGTAAAAGCGGTATAATGCCCTCAGTCCAACTTGGTATGAGGGCACACAAGTATCTATACTATGAAACTCATCAGAAGCTTTTCATTTTCCACATTCCCAAATGCTAAGTTTATTCTCAGAAGGAAGCACCAAAATCACAAAAGCCTTACAATGAGAGGAAATAGCTATTGTGAAAAGTGTTGTAGTTTGGAATTATTATGTAAATTCTCTCCCCTGCCACTAACTGCCCATGCCAGTAGTTAAGAAAAAGAAGTAGTAAACTGCTGATCGTTTAGGTGGGGGCAGGTTGTCTCTTTTGTTTTTGGGGACATGTTTTTGGATTCTTAGCTCGGAAGACAGGAGCAGGGGGTGTGCTGCCGAGGAGGGAAGCAGTCCTTTTTCTCTCCAGCTCCTGCTGCTGACTACTGCTGTGGCTTCTTGCTGAGCTGCTGCTTTTCTCCTCGCCACGGCTGCTCTCCTGGTTCCTGCATCTGAGGTCCCGGCCTCTGTTCCGGTCTCACCACTACTTGCAGCATCATGGCCTGCCTGCCCCGGCTGGGGCAGCGACCTGGGAGAGAGAAGTTTGCAGCTGCTTTTCAGGACACGCGGCGGTTCCCCACTTCCAGTTTTCCTTTCTCATTTGGGACAAGAGACACAGAGAGAGAGACAGAATTCAACTGGGAACTCACCCTGCAGTCAGCCGGGCTGTGACACTGATACTGCCTCATAAGTATAACTTTTCTCCCAGAGGAAACTTGCCGGTGTGGGGGTTGTTGTTATGGGGGTTGTTGTTTTGTTGGTTTTTTTTCTGTGGCGTTGGGGAAGCGGTTTTGCTCTGGTCTGTTTATAGTTATACCCATACCTACACACACACACACACATATATATATGTATATATGTGTGTGTATATATATATATATATATATATATATTTATCTCAGGAGTTATCCTTCTTGTATCCATTGTCTGATTAAAGTTCCTTTTCTTAAATTTGATAAAGAGTGGCGTGATTATTGTGGAGGAAACCCCCTCTCCTCCGCTTGTGGGTAAACATTTTGGTTTTTGCCCCTCAAACCAAGACAAAAGGCATGAACCCATTCAAGTTTACATATATTCTCTTCCACAATACAGATTTTGCTTAACAGAAACACAAAATTTCAGTATATTTTTTAAGGTTTATGCTTTTATGCATTTGGGAGACATTACAGATTACATGTGGCAAATTTCACTGCCTGTGTAATGGGTTGGCATGGCAAGTAGTGGGAGAGTTACAGGTTTGGCTTCCGTGAGAAGGTAAGTTTCCTGTGAGACCGATGGAATCAGCTGACTCCGTGACAGACCCAGTGTGACCAGGGCAGGGCCCTCAGTAATGATGGTAGCACCTCTGGAATAACAGGTTTCAGAAGCGGGAAAAGTTACTGTGCAACAGGAATCAGGAGACAGGAGTGAGAATATGTGAAGAGCAACAGCTCTGCAGACACGAAGGTCAATGAAGGAGAGGGATTCTCTGGCAGACCACGGTGAGGTAGGCTCCCACCCTGCAGCCCATGGAAGTACATGGTGGATGAGAGATCCACCTGCAGACTCTGGAGGATCCCAAGTCAGAGCAGATGGACGCCCAAAGGAGGCTATGACCCCATGGAAAGTCCATGTTGGAACAGGCTCCTGGGAGCACCTGTGAACCCATGAAGAATGGAGTCCAGGTGGGATCAGTTTGCAAGCAGGACTTGTGAGCCCCCTCCACAAAGGTAGAGACTAGCTGTCAGTTTATCACTGTGACTATTGATACCAGCTCAAAACAAACTATTCAGTCGGTTTCAGGAAGACAAATGCTGACTGTAATGTCAAGCGTATTTGACAAATGCTGACTCTATATGCCAACAACCAAAGGGAGGCTGGGCACTGGAACAGTCTCCCCAGGGAGCCTGACAGAGTTCAAGAAGCGTTTGAACAATGCTGTCAGGCACTTGGTGTGATTTCACAGATTTTAGAGAATACTCTGAGTTGGAAGGAACCCACAAGACACAAGTCCAGCTCTTAAGTGAATGACCCATACAGGGATCAAATGCACAACCTTGGTGTTGTTAACACCATGCTCTAACTAACTGTCCTGTGCAGGTCCAGGAGTTGGATTTAATGATCCTTGTAGGCTCCTTCCAAATTAAAGTATTCCGTGATTCTATGACTCTATAGGTACTGTTCTACACAAATTAAAGAACTGTACCACCATATTACATAAGATGATAAATGTATGAAGTAAGAATGAGCATTAAAGTATAATAACTTAAATGTTAAAACATCTACAAACCATATAACATAAAAATAATCTGAAAACAAACTGAAGCTTCAATGAGTTTCAGTTTTTCACTGGAATTAAATGGATTAAAAAACTGCCCATCCACTACATTTAAAAATCAAGGGAAGAGATAAACAAACCCACTCTAAACACGTGTTGCAAGCAAAACCAAGAAGTGACCCAGGGTTTTTATTTTTCACTTAAATTGATCAGTTAAAAACTCCAGCATAAAAAAGTTCATAGCTTTTATAAAATAACTACAATTTCTGGTCCCCGTATATCTCAAGATTTTATGAGAAAAAGATCTCAACCTCTCAAACTTTTCTAAATTGCAAGAAGCCATTGAGACAAAAAAAAATCGCTGTATCGATGTACAGCTGACAAAGGGACTGCATTTTACCTAGCGATGTACAAAACTCATGAAATCAGTCCACAGTCTTGTATAATTACTTCCTCAAAATGTTACCTTCTATCTTTTCAAAAGCATAGACTATGAAACACCCAAAAGCTGAAGAGAAAGTTGGTAACCAAATCAATAACATTTTCTCTACGAAAAACTTTGTGAAGATACTGTTGAGTTACATGAAACAAAAGGACAAGAGTTTAATATATTCTGTTTGCTACAAGTTTGGGGGTTTTTTTTGAAAAGGTAAAACCGGACAGCAATTCAAGTCAAATACTACAACTAAATAAGATTTCCCATGATTATACTTGGGAGTTTCAGTCAAAAGGTGTACTTTTTGGATACAATTTAACACAGTTGAAGGACACCATGTATAATGCACACATGGTAAGGACAGTATTCAGAGTTGTGACTATTTTGAGAGCTTTGCAATGGCTGAATCCAGCACATTACCAGATAAACAATTTGAACAGCATTCATGGGATCATAAGCACAACTGGTCAAATTCAAGGTAAAAATAACTGCAACCAAAATTGCAACTGCCAGGAATTGATGTCATGAGATGAATAATGTGTTTCCAGCACCAACATCAAAGCAGCACAGACAACTGTGTCTAGCCTGTTAGCAGAAATGTTTGACATTTAACTTTCAAATTTTCCTAACTGTATGTTGGAAGCTAGTAATTTAATATTCCACAAAATCTTAACCCAAAAAAGGGCATGTCTTGTTTGGCAATTTGACTTGCAGAGAGATATATGTATATTTTTTACAGGTAAAAGAAATCTGGTCTCCTCTCCAAATTCACACCCAAAAAAGTAAAACCATGCTAACATCGCCCATAAGTACTCAGGAAAAAGTGGGTTTTAATAATTTTGTGAAGCAGTTCACCAGGAGAAAACACCTAAATAACAATTATTACACAGAAATCTAGTAATATTAATATTGGTACAGTAATATGTTGCATATGTTCCATTGCAACAGATAATAAACAGTATCCAAAACCAAATTCATCCTTCTCTTTTTCAAACATGAGCAACATAGATTTCCTCTGCAATTGCCCTTCTCAGATAAAACTAGATGTCTGAGCTCAAATCCTCTTGCTAACAAACATTCAGTAAAATCAGGAGAATGAGGGAAAAAGGGAGAGAATAATTTCTAGTATAATAGGAATAATAGTAGTAATATTACTAATAATAGTAGCAGTGAAGTATTAGATGCAGGTAATAAAATCATCAATTTCTGCAAATACTAACACACCACTCTGGATTGACATATTACCTGCGTATGAAATGCTTAAAATTGTTCACAGGTTTAATTTTTCAGATGTGGTAGATGAGGCCCTGAGTTTTGACCCTCACCTGGTATCAAACAAAGAGTCACATTATCACCAATCCCTAGGGGCCAGTGTGCCTTTTGAGGATGATGTAGACTCAAAATGGAAATGGCAGGATTGCTTTAGAAATCAGTTCAGCTGCCATCACCTAACCCATGCTAGTGCACATCAGGCAAGAACAAGGCTATACAGGTGAGCATTTGCTGTCTCACAATGAATGAAGACATTGATATGGCAGGCAGGATATAAGCAAACATCATGTTCAATTTCTTGTTCCGATTACTCAGTGCAAAACTGTGGAACAAAAAAGGTGTAACTGATTTGTAGTAACCCCTTTGCAACAAGGCTGCAGTGAATTCAGTAGCTTCAAAAGGAAACTGTCTAGTACCCCAGAAAAATGCAGTCTCAGTGTGGCATGTGAAAGACTAAATCCAAGAGGGAGCACAGGCAAAATGTCCTTTATTGAGCCAAAACAAGTAATTGAGAATGCATAATTTTAATTATTTATGTATACACAAATAACAAGTAACAATAAAGGATCTGCTGTCAATTAAATGTTTATTTCAGCTGTAAATCAAAGAAATCCTGCTAAATGCCACATGGGATTTTATTTTCCACATCTCAGAACTACTATAACAAAATATTTGGGGATTTACTTAAACTTTCAATCAAATATAAAGTGAATCAGATGGAAAATACTTCTAAGTATTTGCAGCAAAAGGCTGTTTTCTTAAGAACACTTAATATTAAAGATTAAGGCTTTAAATACCAGAATGCCAAGACAGTTGCTTTTTAATTAATGGATAAAGTTATATTTTTCAATTATAGGTCTAAGTTAACAAAATAAACATATGACTCTTTCCTAAGCATCAGGAGCTACAGTAGCTCAAGATGAACAAGATCTGTGGGCAGAAAGGAAAGGCTTTACATCTTTAATTTGAACATATGGCATGTGTTTCAACTAATGTTTGAAGTCTGGTGAGTGTATGAATTTTATTCCCTAACATTAAGAAATACCAAGATCATAACCCCAAATTTCTTAACTTTCAAACAAACAGAAGAGTGTAATGTTACATTATGTTGAATCTACTTAGCATGCACTGAAAAGCCCAGCACCCAATTAAAATCTACAGCTGGGGAAGACACATTATCTTTTCAGCACTAGGAAATATTTGAAATTGAATTCAGATCCTCAATTCTCAAATTCTACTGTAACAGTGAATTTCTACCAAAAATTAGTTTGGCCTTTCAACCTTATTTAGCACACAGTGTGAGGAAAGCACGATAGTGGGTCCAGGAGCTCTGCCATAATTCAGGGATGTGAGAAAGGAACTGTTCAATGAAGGCAAGAAAACCTGATCCCTGAGGCCTAGCAGAGATAGCCTGGGCTAACACAACCACCTCTAGCTTTCACATCTACCTATCACTGCTTCTTAAGTTTCCTGGTGCCTAGCTGTGTGTTGCCTCATATTAAGGACTACATGTTAGTTGAGACAGGTATCTTGTGGTCACTCTACATTTGTCTGGCTTTTCATATAGCTTGTGTCCTTGTCTCTTAACAGAGCTTTGTGGTGCAAGAGTAGTTAAACAGGATACAAAGACACTGAGCTCTGGAAGAGGTCCCATTTGAAGATCTGTGGCAGATCCCCAGACAGCTAAAAATATTTATTTGCTAAATACAAATGGTGTCTTTGCAGGTGATAAATGCATGTGAAGGAGAACACATCAAAGACATAGAAAGCACACAGTTTCATCAGAACAGATCAGAATAGTTCAGTTGGAAAAGACCTACAATGATCATCTAGTTATAAGTAATACTTTAACACTTCCATACATGCACTCTTAGAAGACTACAGCTTCTCATTCATATTTATATTGTTATCTTTATTATCTCTAAAGGATAAATTATTTGAGTATAAGCACATGGCTTTGAGAATATAAAGAGCAACAATGAAGCTCAAATAGAGATTTATTTGTTTTTCAAGCTCACTACTTTCATTTTATGCATTCAAATAAAAATGGCAACACAATACACAGACTATGTTGACATTTTTGGGTCATATAAGAGTTGTGCACTCTAAGTGCATTCTTTTACCTTCTAGGACTCCCAAAGTGTTTTTCCTCATAACATGATGTAACATTTTTTCTATGACTTGTGCTTGACATTATCTATCCAGTCAAATTTAAAAGGTAAAAATATAAAGGGAAGTAGCAGGAGATATTAAAGAGTTAAGATTAATTTTAAGTAACAATTTATGGTTAAAAAAAAAAAAAGAATGAGGCTGAAAAATTATAATTTCTTTCAGTAAAGAATGAATTATGTGACAAGGATTACCTAATTCCTTATCACATTTATTTGGAACTGTTCCTCAGTTTAAAAGTTCACAACAGCAATTCATAACATCACAATACTTCCAAAGCAAGTAAAAACAAAAGCACTGCTTTTAATCACCACTCAACTATCCTCAATGCACAAGCTTCAATGATAGGACAAGAAGACAGAATTCAGCAAAGCAAAAGATAAGAACAAATGTATTTCTTCCTGGTCAAGCATAATTGAACTTCTCCCAATCATACACCTAGACCTCAAGAACACATGTTCATCTGTACTGCCTGCCTGGAGGTGAGTGTCCCACTCTACTCTACAGCCTCACCTTGAGTCCTCTGTGCAGTTTTGGGTGCCACAGTATAAGAAGCTCTTAGAGAGCATCCAAAGGAGGGCAACGAAGATGGTGAAGAGCCTTGAGGGGAAGTGCATGAAAAGCGGCTGAGGGCACTTGGTCTGTTCAGACTGAAGAAGAGCAGACTGAGGGGAGACCTCACTGCACCTTGAGGGAAAGGGGAGGGGCAGGCACTGATCTCTCTGGTGACCACTGACAGAATCCAAGCAAACTGCATAAAGCTGTGCCAGGAGAGGTTTAGGGTGGATATCAGGAAATCATTCTCCACCAAGAGGGTAGTTGGAAATTGGAACAGACTCCCCAGGGAAGCAGTTGTGGCACCAAGGCTGACAGAGCTCAAGAAGCACTTGGGCAACAATCCCAGTCATATGGTGTGCTTCTTGAGACTGTCCTGTGCAGGGCCATGAGTTGGACTTTGATGATTCTTGTGTTTCCCTTTCAGCTCAGGATATTCTATAATTCTATGATTCAAGTCTATGGAGTGTTAAGGGAGATGTGCAGACAATGTGTGCTCACAGCAAATCATATCCTGGACTACATCAAAAGCAATGAGGGCAGCAGGTCAAGGGAGAGGATTCTGGTCCTCTTCTCTACTCTCCTCTGGTGACACCCCACTTGGAGTGCTGCATCCTGCTTTAGGCACTCAGTACAGAAAAGACATAGACCTGTTGGAATGGGTCCACAGGAGGGCCACAAAAATAGCCGGAGGAATGGAACACCCCTCTTGTAAGGAAAGGTCAAGTGACTCAGGGAAGTTCAGACTGGAGAAGAAAATGGTCCAGGGAGACCTTATTGCAGCTTTCAATACGTCAGAGAGAGCTTACTGAAAGACAGTGGCAGACTTCCTAAGTAGAGCCTGTAGTGATAGAACAAGGGATACCAGTTATAAAGATGTTAGACTAAGGAATAAATTTGTTACAATGCGTGTGGTGAAACACTAGAACAGGTTGATGGAGAGGTGGTAGATACCCTACCCCTGTAAACATGCAAGGTCAGGTTGGCTGGTGCTCTGAGCAACCTGATCTAGTTGAAGATGTTCTTGCTCATTGTAGGGGAGCTGGATTAGCTGACCTTTAAAGGTCCTTTAAGCCCAAACCACTCCAAGATTCTACGATTTCAAAGAAGTCATATGGACATAGGTAATAGCATATGGGTCACCTATTCTATCTTCTATTTCCATGAATTTAACTGCATTTCAACTTCATTCATCACAACTTCAGGCATTTTACCATCAAGTATTTTTAACCATTATAAAGACTGATACTATATAGTCTGTAAAGTAAAACATATGTTAGCATGCACAGAGTGAGGATAAAGTATGTTTATTAAGACACAGGTCCTCATGTTTGTTGGGTTGGTTTTTTCTAGCACGCTGAATAGTATTCCACAAAACTTACTGCAAGTGTTACCGTAAGGATGACATCTGAGCTGCAGTAATGTAAAAGCAACCTTTGTCATTAATATCTGTGTGACTAAGATGTTACCCACCTTAAGGCAAAGAGTGTCTATCTGGCAGTTCAGAAGCATCTCCTTCTTGCTTTTTTAAATACTAATCCATTTAGTCATCACATGAATAACCATTACATTTAATATTAAAATAGGGTGATTATATTTCTTCATTTCCAAAAGAACACAGCAATATAACTAAAAAGAAACTAATAATCAGGCTACAGAGTGATCTGACTAACTGAAGAGTTGTTTTTACTGTAACACAACTTGAAAGACATCTGCTCACTGCAAATCACCTCAGATTTCTTACAATGAAACCATCCCTTCCACCCCCTGGTTTTATATTTCCTTCAACCTTCAAGCATAAAGAAAATTGGACTCCGAGCATTCAGCCAGAAATACACACCTGGGCATTTTGGAATGAGGCCTAGAAAAATAAAGTTGTTTATTTGAATTAGCCTTGAAGTTGGAAATTAATAGCTGTTATTCAAAACTGAAACAGCATACATGATACAAGCACTGTACAAAAGCAGATGCACTGTTTGCTTAACTTTAATAGAGGATCAAAACAAATAAGATATCAACTGATATGATGACAAAATTTCATTGGCTTTGATTAATCTATGGTTTTATTACTTTTGAACTACAAGGTTATTTGTTCTTAATAAGAAATATCCATAGTCATGAAAAATTAATATGCCTACTTCATTGCCCTCCAGCTTCTATGGCAACTGTTCCAGTTATTTCATAACAGATAACTCTTTCTATATTCTTTATGACTCAACATGCAGAATCAAAACCAGATCAAACAACCCCCTTTTGTAAATTACCTAAGTACATATATGCATAATAGGAGGGAAAAACGGCGCAGAAACCTCACGAGAACACAGACCAAGCATACACACTGCTCCATGATCATAATTTATTTCTGTAATGCTGTGGTGATCTATAGTCAACAGAGGACTGTAGCTGTATGAGACACTCGGTTCGCATCTGGAGTGAAACATTACAGCTGCTGCCTCAGACGTGATCCACAGATAAGCTCTAAGAAAAGCAGGTGGTGGCATTTACTTCAACTTCTAACATCTGAGCTTTTGTATTAAAAGTTTAATCTTGTCTGGCTTTGCCACTTACCCAGTTGTCAGCTCACAACAACTGTGAAGCAAGAAAAGCAGTGCTTTAACAGTGGCACCATGCACAGAGGTACAGATCCTACTGAGTGCACTGCAGCAGCATCTTTTCCTCTTCACTGTGACATGCTGTTGCATTTGTATACAGGGACCACAGAGTTACTTTAACCATTAATAAGTGGTTAAATAAGTTCATTCTTTATTTAACAATTTTCCATATAAAAATAAGATATTCTACCTGTGAGGAGAGATTAAATGAAACAATGCACTATTCCTTCTTAGCCATTTTTTGTTAAAGGTCATTAAACTAGTCAAGCATGGAAAATATTCTGTAGTTCTACTTATTTCCAGTGCTGCTTTCATGCCACTTACCTAAACTGAGGAGTACTACATCCTGCAGCCACTGACCCTATGTGGGTATGAGGGCTGCTCTCTTCACTTGTTTAAAAAGGGTCTTCAAATAGTAATGGACTTCTGCTTCTTTCTTTAAACTGTTCATGAATATGTTTTAATATCAGGGTTATCCTTGGTTACCACTTGTCCTCAAAATGAATTGTTTCAGTCTTCCCGCTAAACATTTTTTGTGACAGTATGACTTTAAAATAACAAAGTGCTCCTGCTAAATGTAGAGAATAATAGCTCTCAATTCCCTGTTAGAAGAGCAATACTAATGCCCATTTGAAATTACCTACTTGTGAATTTTAAAACCTAGAGGAATAAAAAACCTAGAGGAATAAAAAACAATCAAAACCCAACACATGCTACTTAAAGTGTGAAATTCTTATGATTCATCTATGAAATTATCACTTCTCACAAAAAACATTGGCATCATCCCCATGAAATATAATTGAGTTTCTCAAATTAAATGTTCCAATGGTTCAAAGGGGACACTGGAGGCAAACAGTGCACTTACAGCAGAAATTTTAACAGCAAAGACTGAATTAAAAAAAAATTATTTTCCATCAACAAAAATTTTCAGAAGACTAAAAGCCAAATTCAACTGCAGATCAGCCTAGGCTTTGCTAGCCCTATCCATAGAAGATCAGACAACAATACTAAGCTGGTCCTGAGTCACTGGCCTGCATTTCCACCTCTTGTCCCTGTCATGACTTAGTTCACTGAGATCTGCTGGCTCATCCATGCACCAAGCAGGACCGACTCCTGCCACCTCTTCTTGACTTCTGCTTATTGGGATAGGCTTTTCTTGAGCTTGGAGGAAGGGCTTCTACAAGTATTTTAACCAGAAAAGGAAGGTCAAAGCTGCACCCCATTGGACAAACAGTGCTGGCCAACTAGTAACAGGAGAAGGCTGAGGGACTTAGCAGCATTTTTGCCTCACTGGCAACCCCTCTTCCCACACCTCTCAAGCAGATGGACAAGAGGGTGGGGACTGGGAGAACAAAGAACTTCGCATTTGAAGTGAAGATCAGGTTCATGACCACCTGAGGAATCTGAATGTACATAAGTCTATGGGACCTGATGAGATGTACCTCAGAATCCTGAGAGAATTCGCTGATGTAATAGCTACTCTCCATATTATTTGAAAAGTCATGGCAGTCAGGTGAAGTCCCAGGTGACTGGAAAAAGGGAAACATTGTACCCACCTTTAAAAAGGGCAAACAGAAGGCTGGGAACTACTGATCTGTCAGCCTATGGATCACTGAACAGATCCTCCTAGAAGCTCTGCTAGGGCACATGGAGGACAGTCAGGTGATTCTGGACAGCCAACACAGCTTCACTAAGGGTGAGTCCTGCTTGATCAAACCAGTGGCCCTCTGTGATGGAGAGACCAGCCCCCACTCTGCTACAACCTCCTTTCAGGTTATTGTAAGGAGCAATGAGGTCCCACCGGAGCCTCCTCTTTTCTAGGCTAAACAAATCCAGCTCCCTAAGCTGCTCCTCATAAAACATGCTTTCTAGGCCTCTCCTGAGCCTTGTTGCCCTTTGCTGGACATGTTCCATGTCCTCAATGTCCTTTTTAAAGTGAGGGACCCAGAACTGAACACAATACTCAAGGTGTGGCCACACCAGTGCTGAGTAAAGGGGAAGGATCACTTCCCTAGTCCTGCTGGCCACGCTATTCCTGATACAGGCCAGAATGCCATTGGCCTTCTTGGCCACCTGAGCACACTGCTAGATGATATCCCACCAGCTGTCAACCAGCACCCTAAACTGGCTGGGGGGTCTCTTTCTGATGAACTCTGGGGAACACCACTAATGACCAGCCACCAACTGCACTTAGCTCCATTCCCCACAACTCTCTGTGCCCAGCCATACAGTCAGTTATATATAGACCATAACTACTGACTTTCCCTTACCTACTAAATGTGTTACTTTGTCATAGAAGGAGATCAGACAGGTCAAGCAGGACCTTCCTTTTGTAAATCCATTTTGGCTGGGCTCAATCTCCCAGTTGTCCGGCATGTGCTGCATAATGGCACTCAGAATGATCTCTTCCATAACCTTGCCTGGAACTGAGGTAAGGCTGGCAGGCCTGCAGTTCCCCAGATCATTCTTCTGACCCTTCTTGCAAATGGGCATTAAATTTGCTAATTTCCAGTCAGCTGAAACTTCTCCAGTAAACCAGGACTGCTGGTAGATGATTTAAAATGTTTTGGCAAGTTCTTTTCCTACTTCCCTCATTATTCTGGGGTGGATCCCATCAGGACCCATGACGTTTAAGGTCCTGTCCAACCCAAGCTATTCTATGATCCTATGACCAACAAGTCCTTGCAGACTCTTCTTTCCAGGGCTGTAACTCATGAGATTCGTATTGGTGCCTATCATATTAACAATGACTTCCTTCTCTAAGCATTTATTACCTATTATTTTTCTAGCTTGTAAATGTATGTGAAACTTAATAACAGAAAAGTTACATTTCAAACACAGAATATCACATTTCTAATAATGTAAGATAACCAACACTGAAAACTAAAGCCAAGGCAGGGATGAAGACTAATTTTGCATTTTATATTCATTTTTCCAAGCTGGCATGGTTTCGATGTTTTTTCATTTTAGTGTCCTTTTTATATATTGAGGTATTTAACAGAGATAAGAACAAAAAAGAGAGAGTGCTGTTTAAGGCTTTTTAGGATATGTAGAAACAGAAATACCTATCAAAATAATTATTTACATAATCGTGACATAAACAAGCTGCAATTAAGCTATACTTATCATTTCATTATGCTGCTCATTATGACCAAGATATCCTGTTTGTTCTGCCTGTTCAAACAAAAAACCCCAACCCTCTTCATGAAATCAATTCTTTTAACAGTGTTTCAAAAGGAAGTTGGAGCTGGTAAACACATGTTCTTATGGGAAATTGCCATAATCCTGACTATACCCCAGCAGGCTCTGAAAATATTTCTCACAAAGTCTTTCATACAAAATCTAGAACATATGTACAACAGACCATGATTGAAATTCTTTTAAGAAACTTGCTAGAGTGATGAAGAGAACATTACTCTTGCTTTTTCTTTCAAATGTCTACCTTTTGCTAAAGGTATTCTGCAGTATTTGCTTTCTCTCCTATTTTCATGATTTCTGCAGTTTCATGACTCTGTAAAAGAGGCTATGAAAGTTTACATGTAGACCCCCTACTGACAGCATCTTACTGCAGGCTTCTAAAGAAGTACAACCAACACACTGTCTATTGATAAATGCATTTCATTATGTTTGTACCACTAAGCTACTACCATTCTTCCAGGGCAATTAACAGAGAAATCAGTACATTTGTTATTTTTCTATGTGGTTGCTAAGAGGTTTTGAAATTGATGTCACCTTTACCGGGTTTGGGGTTTTTTGGGGTTTTTTTTGGTTTGGTTTTTTTTTTTGTTTCTTTTTGGGGTTTTTTAATTACTATTGACTGGTATGTCAAAAAGAGCATAAACAGATCAACACAGTTTTGTTACTAATTGTCATGCAACTAAATATCTATAAGCCATTAGGGACATATAAAAGTTACAAACTTCTGGATGAGGAACACTAAAATAGATGAACATTTTTAAACTTCACCACCTGAAAAATGTAGATCACTCTTTACAATCTAAAATGGACAGCATGGTTTCCTCAGCAATGTTTTCTTCATTGCTTCTAAACTGAGTTTTTGCCCTCTTGCATCAAACAAGGTAATTCAGTTAAAGAAAACAAGATCACATTAGACATGGAAATATTGTGAATGCAACCAAAAATGCAAGAAATATCTTGAACTTTTTATTCTAAATACAGGTCTTTGATAGTCCAAATTAGAAACCTAGCAATCACTTTTTTTGAAGAGCTCTATGATCCAATATCACCTACCATAATTACCTATTTTTAACAAAACCTGAATCTGCAGCAATCAGAACTCTGCCAGGACTACTGTGCATGTTGTCTCATGCATCATCTTCTTTCTCAACCATTAATTTTTCCAGAATTGTTTACCAGAGAGATGAACAACCATGTCTCATCTCTTGTATTCACTGTAGCAGTATGGACATTTATGATTTGTGCAACTTGAAATTAAGCACTTAAAAGACAAAACAGATTAGAAAAGACAATACTTATTCTCCTTGTAATTTACTACATTTGTAAAAAGTGGATTTATAATTCCTCTATTCTGATTTACCAGCATTTTGCTCACACTTACACTGCATTTGTAGAAACAGTTGCACAAAATGCAGGAGAGGAAAAGAAAAAAATCAGAGCTTTAATGAACATACAAAACTTTATAACCAATGCCCTCCATGTTGAAATATCACATATGGTAAGATTAATTTTTAAAGAAGTGTTCCTTCCTTTACCACATGCAAAAACACTGCAGTAGTATTTTTAACTTTTTGAATGCCAGTTGGCCACAATGACTTGTTACTATGGTAGAAAACCAGATCACAACTGTTCTACCACTAAAGTTTAAATCTATCTCTTGGTTTTGACTTCACGCTATAAATTACTAAAACAAATAGAAAAACTTTTCATTTACACTTCTGTTAACTTTCCATCCAGGACTCTACTCTCCAGACAACTATTCAGACTCCCCCGTTCTGTTACATGTGACTCTCTTAAAGCCCCAGATTTTCAGTGCTCTGCCTACAGGATTCAAGCAACTTCTGTGGGTGTCACTGTTAATTAAGGACACATGGAAAGGAAATTAAGGAGCCAAAAAGCAGCCTTGTTGTCTGGAAAAACACCAGAATACATGGACACGGGTGACAACAGTAGGAAAAATCAGAGCTGGGTAACAGGAAATGTTTGCAGCTGACAGAAAGACTTTAGTTAGTGCCTCTTTTTGAAGCATGTGAGGAAGCTGAACGAACAATAAATCAGCCTCAAATCAATTATAAACTGGGACAATGGCATAAAAGTTTCAAATATAACTGAAAAAGACCCTGTCCTAGTTCAGCAGGAGGGACCAGCTAACCCTGTGTGGGGGTGATCAAAGCTGTGTATTCTACCCCCTCTATTCATTCCCCAAGGACAATGGGCCATTAGCAGCAGCTGCCCAGGGAGCCATTATCACCTTCACACCCAGCCTGAGGGGGCGGAGCTGCTAATGGGCCATCAACAGCTCAACACCCCCTGGCTCCCAGAGTTAATCACCCATTGTGTGAGTCCCCGCCCAGGGGGAGGGACTGAGAGCTCCCTGAGGGTACATAAGTGGTGGGTAAGAAGACCTTCGGGAACTTCTTGTCGGATCCAGAGCAGCAGCAGGACCTTGACAGGAGATCACCGCTCTCGCCCAGACCACAGCCCTTGCCTGCACCAACAGGTTTTTCTTTTCCTTTTGCTCTGGACTTGGGGGAACCACAGGGGTCTCAGCACAAGGGCAAACAAACCCCCTTGGGTTTGTGCCCCAGGACACTGGGTTATACTGCTGGGGTTTTGTGAGTTGAAAGCAATCTCCCTTGTGTGTCAGTGTTGTTATTGTAATATTATTATTAAATTTTAGCTCTGACTTATAATCTCTCTCGTGGTGAGTTCATTTCCCCTGCTGGTTCACCTTTAAACCAGTACAGACCCACAGAAATTATAACAAGGATGAGCCTACCACTGCTAAAACACATTCTATTTCTTTTTATATATTTTACTCAAACTTCACTAAACATGTAGTCATTCATAAAGCTACCAAATCATGTAGTTAGCTAGACAGAGACAACCTTGCTGAAAAACCAGTAAGGAACAACAGAGATACACTTACTTATTGACTAATTTGAAATTAAGCCTTTTACTCTGTGGTAGCTTCATTTTTGCTCCACATCAACTACTTTTCTGTTTGCAGCAACAAGAAAAGCATGCCAAAACCAGATGACTCCAATATCTGGTAACTATTAACTAATATCCAGTTCTGATTTCTAGACACCAGCCTTCCCAAATGAAATGATACAACCATGTAGTTTAAGATGGCCACTGAAAAGGACTGTAATTCAAGACACATAAACTGCATGCCTGAGCTGCTTATCATACAAAGAGAAGAACTGAGCTCTCACCCCTGAACTATCATGTTCAATTTCAGATCCCCCAACTCCTCCACCTCCATTGAAATAGTCTGAACTCCACTCAAACTCTTCGCTGGTACTGACTCTTGGACCCACCAGGAACAGCTGATGCATTTAGTACAACACCTTGATAGGGATTTTAAAGAATGTATGACCAAATGTAGAACCACAATCCCTTTTTTTTTCCACTAAAAATTATACCAACCAACATTTCTACTCCTAGTTCTAAAAAGGTGTAAAAGAATAAAATTAGAAACTGGGAACAGATCTAGTTATTGAGGGCAAAAAACCCCCCAAAACCAACCAAAACTGCGAACATTTGGCAGACAGCATCTTAGCATCACAAGCCAGTATGCAGTAGTCCACAACAGACAAGTAAGCAGAAACACCAACTGGCTAGATTTGGCTTAAAATCTGAGCAAGCAACTTAGTATCCATGTTATAATGTTTAGTTTTTAAATAAACAATATTGTAATAGGAAAGCTTGTGGTTGTGGATAGTAACACTATAATATGTAGTTTTATTAACATAATTTTCTGTATCTATAAAGCAAGTCATCAGTCTTGGCATGTGACCAAGGTACAAGTGTAGTCACTTCACTGGGAATAAATGCAGTTGGCTAAGCAGCATTTTAAGACTGTTATTCCACTTTTCCAACAAAGGAGTAGTTCTTTTACTATCTCTTTTTCACACACACATACACTGAAACAAGCAACAACACCCCAGTAAGCATCTGTCCGAGTTTCAGGAAGAGAAGACAGCTTTAATAGTACTCAGAGCAAATCAGCACCAGTTGCAACTGTTTACGAGATTATTCCTTTTAAACAAGATCAAGTATTTTCCATTGACTTGTTACAAGGTAAAGGGACATTACATCTGATGAGCAAGGAGGAACAAGGATTTCCTGGTTTGTATATTCCTCCACACAGCAGAAATTGTTACCAATCCCAGCAGCTGAATTTTGGAATACTGTCAAAATTGTGAACCTTATATGGTCCAGGATGCTCATATGGTGTTTCAATTATACAGATTATTCCCTGATATTTAACACAGCCATATACTCTGAAAAGGAACTTTGGACTGCTGTGTCAGTTCAGCACTTAGCTGCTACTGATGAATACAATCTTAGGTTGCTTGCTACCTAGCAAATCTGTCTTCCAAAAAGTATACTTTTGCTACTCAGTAGTCAGCTGTAACTCTCACAAATGCTCTTAGGAGATAAGAGATGACTTACAATTTAAAGAAGAACCCTGTCTGAGCAGAGAAGAGAGTGTATTGTCTGCAGCTGTCAGAGTCCTCTGTGAGCTGGTGATTCAGGCTCATGTAAAATATGAATGTCCCTTAAGTCATCACCATCAGTTCTTTCTTATGAATAGTTGCAATATCATAGTAAAACATCACATAAACTCTTGCACAGATCCTCCCCTGAACAGGCATTTATTCAGACACATAAATTTTTGCAACTTACTGCCTTAAACACAATAATGAGCTTAGAGAAGCCTTAATAACTAGGGCAAATGAATTCCAAATCTGCTTAAAATCCTGGATATGGCAGAGTCTCCAGCCGTCATAGTGAAATTCTCAAAGTTCTGAACATTTATGAAGAATTTCACCCACTTCAGCTGCTCAAATACTCAAAGATTCAACACTGTCTCAAGTGCTGAAGAGCAACTAAATTTTGTAGTAGTACCTTCCTTTGAGGATTTGCAGAAATACATTTAGGGCCATAAAGTGCTGGAGAGTCACACAAAGAAACTACTAAGTGGCTTATGGAAGAGCTTCTGACAAGAGATTAGGCACAACTGTGGAACTGTAAATCGTAAAGACATTAATCCCTCCTTTAACTCACAGATTCAAAGAGCCCATCACCAAAATACTAGGAAGCTACATTCTTCCCTGTAAGATGACTCAACTTTCCAGCTGCCTGCAAGTTAGTTAATGCTTGTACAAATTCTTTAAAAATCTCGCAGGACCTTTTAAGCATGGAATGATTAATCCTTTAGTGCTATGGAAAATGGATCTTCCTTTAAGGAAAGTCAGGTCTAAGTAAGACCTTTCAGAATCAGCTGACAGTCTCAACAGGACAGAAAATGCTGTTGCATACTGGTGTATATAGAAACCAGGACTGAATATAATAAGCAATCCTATGGAATATCTACCTAATCTACTACGGAATCTAAAATGTAGATTTATACTGAACAACTAGACAGAACTTACCGTTAATGTAACTAATATTCACCTACCCACCTGAAATCCAGAGTTGCCACATCAGCCAGTCTCCAAAAGTGAACTCAGGTGAAGCTACTTTAACCCCCAGAAGCTGTGACATGCGTACCTTTCAATTCAGATATCTGAAAAGCTCCCTTTGAATCTAGAAAAGAGCAAGTATTGATTATCCTCCCATTTTCACCAATGAATGACATAACAGTACTCCACAGGGTTTGAGTGAAAGATACAAAAAATGATTACTATCTCTTTTTTCATGTACATTAAATTTAGTTTTCAAAGCAAGAAAGATAATTACTTCCTTCACTCTGCAGAATTATGTAAATACTAGCATTGGTGATTTTTTCACTTTTTCAATTTCATGGAAGCAATTTCCCTCAAAGCATGTTATTATGTTGTCATCCTGCAGGCCCATCTCTAGAAAAATGGTAATCTGAAAATATTTTAAAAAGATTTTCCAAGAGCCACAATTTTTCAAGCATCCTGATTGGTTTAAACCACGCCATTTATGAGAAAAGAATATTTGTTTCTGATGGTCCTGATGAAACTTGCACTTTTCATGTTGCAGTTGCAGATCTAAAATACACTTAGCGAACATTCTATTATACTAGACCTGAAGTTAAAAAATGGTTTTTGCTTTCCCCCACCCTCACAGCCATCAGTCTTAATATGTTTTAAAAAATTAATAAAGACAGAAAAAAATACCCTTTTTTAAATTATTGTTTGGATTCCAAACTGCTTCAAAAGCCAAAACTACTGCAATGAATTGATACAGCAATATTTTCTTTTGGAACTTATAATTAATCACATCGTACGATCCCCATAATCAACACAACCTCTGAAATTGCAACATCTTGGCAACATGTAAAAGGGCAGTTCTGTTAAGAAGGTCTATGAAAGGGCTTTTTCCTTTGCTTATTAAATGGGGAAAAAACATGAAAGATATAATATCAATGAATGCACTAAAACAAAGCATAACCAACTGAACCAAAGGGAAAAAAATTACATATCCTACCAAGCAAGGCATAACATTCAATTAGACCAGAGACTGGAACAATCAGTAGCAAAACAGAACATGCACAACAGTGGGAAACCTGCCATTGATATATTTTGTAGCAGTGATTATACAAAGGCTCAAGTTTAAATTGTTCAGCTAGTAACTAGCTCATTGTACTTGCTCTGAGCTTTAAAAATATTTTCTTATGCAGAACTAGCCAAAGAAGTCTTCAACTACATTTGTTTTGAGTACGGGTAATTCAATGCTAACACCAAATCCAGGTTAAAATAATACATTCACATACAGATCAGGAGATTGTGTATGACATAATTTTCCATGAAAAGTTATGATTGAGCACAAACATCAGGAATTAACAATTTGGTTCTTCAATCACTTTAGAAGTGTGAAATCTGACCAGAAAAGCTTTCCTAGCAAACTAATCTTAAAAGACACTCATTTTTTTTCTCTACTTCCTGCAAAATTTTAGGAAAAAAAGCCACTGCTACTCCGAAGTGTGACTCCCTGGAGAAAATGTACCTACAATGTTTGCAATTACTAGGAAAAGTCCATTGCAAATTGAATTTATTACTTTACTAGTGAAATATAGCAGCTGAACTAACAAAATCAGGTTGTGTTGATTTTTTATAGCTACTTTTTAATCAGTAAATTCTATGACAGAAGTAAATTTTGTTTCATGTTGCCTATCTGTTCTACTTTTAATACCAATGGCAATGCAGGAAGTTCATAAATGTGAATCTTCAGGAGGCTTACACACATCACTGAGAACAGTAAAATGAATGGTTACACATCTGCAGTCTGAACTTTGAGATGAATATAAACAAGTTGTGAATATGCATTTTTCAAATGATTGAGCATATTATTTTTCATTTACTCATGATTGTTGCCAGAAATGAATAATACATTTTAATATAGTATAGAGATTCAACAATCACAAGTATAGAAAGAATGTATGAGTATATATCCATCTTCTCTGCATACATAATACTAAAGCTATAGGTTTTCATCTGTTTTTAATACCAAGACATCAAATAATTTACAGTGCAGAACTGAATCAATCATGTACAAGTGCTATTCAACATTTCTGTACATCCTCCATTAAACCTAGATTTGAGACTGAACCAAAGACTTACATGGATCAAGTCATGGTCACTTGGAACACTGAGACATAAAATGCTGTATTATTTCAAGTCGAGATTATTTCCAGCTCACTTCATTATTTCAAATAATATCAGTGACTGAAATACAGTGCAGTCCACAACAAAAACAGTGTTTATTCCTTTTAATTCAGAAGTCAATTGCTAAATGATGATGGGGAGATCAGCTGACCAGACTCCTGAGGTAACTTTTCACAACAATTACACTGCTAATGTAAGGCAAGAAAACACAGAGCCTTATGCAGCTATTCAGTAACATTGCCAAAGAAAGGAATTAACTATTTGAATCTAAGAGTGTTTTGCTTTTCATTTCTACATTCCCTGTCATGCCTCATAACATACCATAAGCAATTTGTCAATACAACAACCATTACTCATCCTGTATTGTAAATACAGAGAAAAATGAAAATACAATCCCTATATTCTAAATGTGGGCTAAAAGTCCTAAGCCCATGTGTCATCTAAAAAGCACTCCAAAGTAACATAAAACTTCACCAAAGAAAGAAACACTACAAAAGAAAGTGTGTGTGAGCATACACACTGCCCTCATATTTACTTAAGCAAGTCTTAGAGATGTGCATTTTTACAAGAATTTAGCTGAACATGAAGGAAATTAATGGTTGCATATGATTCCTAAGCACCTTGAGAAGAAAGTGATACACAAAAATATGCATAATATTTTAACAACCGTTTACTCCAGGTACAATTTGAAAAGTACTGTGCCATAAAAGCATTCACAACTTCTAGTCTTTTGGCAAGGTAACAAATGTTAAACATCTGCTGGGCTGTTGTGAGTTCATGAACTACAGAAATAAAAAATATGCCTTCTTTTGGTAGCCTAGTTCTTATTTAGAAATCCAAAAATAACACTCCCTAGTAACAGCATCCACAAGGAACCAGATACTTGGCCCCAAAGTAAGACACAGCAGCAGAGGGCTTATGGCAACTACAACTGGTAATGTAGGTTCCAGCACTTATGTCAGGATGAAATCAAGCATAGCCAAGTTCAACCTTTCCAAACCATGCATTGGCTTGGGGGAGATTAGGAACTCTGTGTCAATGCCTTTAAAAAGGCAGATGTGACTCATGGCACTCATATTTAAAATCATAAAATGAGGTTTCTTTTTCTCCTACTGAATCAATGGCAGCAGCACTGGGGGCAGTAGCATTGGGGCAGTGATACTTAAAAACTATTTGCTCTCAGTACAATCATTTAAATTAAATCATATTATTTGATACTGCAGTTCTGTGACACAAACTCTGGCTTTGGTTTCTCTCCTTAATTCCTTGCAAAACCCTTATTCACCATACTTCTGTAGTGCCACTGATCATAGAAAAATATGGAATTAATTTAATGAGTATATCATCCCAATACATCTTTCTAAGCTACTTTTTTTTAAAGAAAAAATGCATTCAGTATTTTCCCCATGTCCATGTTTTGCATAACCAAGTCCTCTGTATAGTACTTGCCAAGCCAGTCTCCAGACCTGTCAGCTGCAACACCATGCCTGGGAAGATCATGGAACAGATCCTCCAGGAAGCACTTCTAAGGGACATGGAAGACATGGGGAGGTGATTTGAGACAGCCAGCAATGCCTCACCAAAGGCAAGCCCTACTTAACCAACTTCTATGGCTTCTATGATTGAGTGATTCCATAGGTGGACAAGGGGAGGGCTGAGAATGTAATTTATTTGGACTTCATGGTCCCCCACAACATCCTTTTCTCTGAATTGGAGAGATATGGATAGACAGTCTGAAAAATGGGAATTGTTTTGATAATCAAATCCAGATGATAGTGATCAATGACTTGGTGTCTCAGTGTCTGCCAGTGACAAGTGGTGTCCTTCAGGGGTCCACGCTGTTATGTAATATCTTCATTAATGACACAGAGGAAGTGATTGACTGCACCCTCAGCAATGCTGCAGATGACACCAAGCTGAGCGCTGCTGTTGACACACCTGAAGGATGGGATGCCATCCAGAGGGACCTGGACAAGCTCAAGAAGTGGGTCCATGGGAACCTTAAGAGGTTCAACAAGACTAAGTGCAAGACGCTGCACCTGAGATGGGGCAAACCCTGGTATCAATACAGATTGAGGGGCAAATGAATTGGGAGCAACCTCATGAAGGACTTGGGATTGCTGATGGATGAGACAGTGGACATGACCCTGCAGTGTGTGCTCCGAGCTCCCAAAGCCAGTTGTATCCTGTGCTACATTAAAAGCAGAATGGGCAGCAGATCAAGGGAGGTGATTCTGCCCCTCTAACCTGCTCTGGTGAGAACTCACCTGAAGTGCTGCATCCAGCTCTGGGGTCCTCATTATAGAAAGACATTGACCTGTCAGATCGAGTCCAGAAGAGGACCACAAAGATGACTAGAGGAATGGAGCATGTCTCATAAGAGAATTGGGATTGTTCAGCTTGGAGAAGCTAAGGCTCTAGAGAGACCTCATTGTGGCCTTCCAGTACCTGACAAAGGCCTGAAAGAAAGCTGGAGAGGGACTTTCTTTAAATAAAGGTTTATAGAGATAAAGCAAGGGGCAATGGTTTTAAACTGAAAGACAGCAGGTTTTGACTGAATATTAGGAAGTTCTTTACTGTGAGGGTGGTGAGGCACTGGAACAGGATGTCCAGAGAACTGGTGGATGTCCCATCCCTGGAAGTGTTCAAGGTCAGGCTGGATGGGGATTTGAGCAACCTGGTCTAGTAGCAGGTCTCCCTGTCCATGGCAGGGGAGCTGGAACTAGATGATATTTAAGGGTCCTTTAAACCCACACAATTCTGTGTTGGTTGTTTCTTCACCCTGTTTTCTCTGTCTCTTTCAGCTCCAATAGCAAATAAGCCAAGGATATCTATTTAACATCCTTGACTGGCATGCAACCTGCCAAAAAGGAGATGAGCAAGAACAACATGAAGTGGTTGTCACAGGTTTTAATGTGTAAACACCTGAATTTGTAACCATCACAAATCTGTTAGCTATTCATACTATTCATGCAGTTTGGTTTTGGTTTTGTCTTTTTTCCAAGGAGCTTCAACCAGAAGACAGAGTTCTCTGCCACCAGCACACAAGGAATTATCTGTGTAGAGAACAGCCCTGTGGGACTACATAATGATCCCCAGCAGTATGAAGGATTACTGAGAGGTCTGAGGAGGACTATGTACATCACAGGAGAGATACACTGAGCCTCATACTTGAAAGGTGTTCCATAAAAAGGATGAATCTTTTTTACAACAAAAATATTAGGCACTGTTAGATCTCCACATTGCAAAATGATGTTCCTATTGACAATTTGTGGTTCTCTATTATATTTTCCGTTCATGTTACAGGTTAAAAGAGTTGACTCATTTATTCAAGACCATGTGATGCTAGAACCAGGCTTAGACTGCATTCTTGTACAACAACCAGTGACCCAAGACAGGTTTTTGCCTCAGAAAGGTGTCAAGGACAGGCATAAGAAGTACTTCTTTTAAAGAACTGTTTACAAAAAGATAAGAGAATATTTTACTTATTTCAGTTTAAGCATTTATCTAGAAACAAAGTGTTTTCTTGGCAGGCAAGTAAGTCGCAGCATTCCACCAGGCTAAACAGCTCAGCTTCACCGGAATCCTCTACACCATGTCTCATGGCACAGTAATATATGCCTTGTTAGTCTACTTTGTATTCCCCTTTGACAGTATTTGCTCACATGTGAAGTATTTTTGTGCAATGAAAAAATTTACATTAATGAATCCTTTTACATCCTAACTTCAATTTTCAAACCATGTTTTCGCCCTTGTCTTTGTTAAATAGCAGGAAAATTGAACAGTAAGAGAATTGGATACTCAACAGATATTTTCAGAATATATCCTTAGATACAGATCCATTTTGCAGTTTTCTGCATGGTTTATAGTTGGTTGTTTTGTTGGTTTTTAATGAGGAAAGCAAAGTCTATTTCTGAATTAAAAAAATTCTAAGATCTGATGTGCAAGTCTACTTGTCAAAGTTTACTAATACAATATGGTACCTTAATTAGAAGCACACTTCATTGACAAGCACGTGGAGTAACTTAATGATTAATCTGAATGACAAGCCAAAAGTAACTCTTATTATACAAATTTAACAAAAAAAAAAAAGGAAAAAAGAAAACCGACAACCAACCAATGAAACAAACAAACCAACAAAAAAACTCCACAACCCAAACCAATGAGAAATCCTCAGCAGTGCAGGAATCTTCTTTGAAATATTCAAAACCCATACATGTTACTTTTATTAAAAGTACTTTTGAGTCCTTTTTAGCAGAGTTGGACTATGTTTTCTACATTATAGTGACCTTACTATTATTGCTGATATTTGTCATGTAATTTCACTTCCTCCCTCCTTCCCCATAACTGCTCTAGATTCAATGCTTTGATGAAGAACATTTTAAAATGCTCACTTTATAACATTGCTTCTTAAGCCTGGTCTCTCATTTGAATTTTACCTCTTGCAAAAATGTGTGGCCTGGGTCTGAAGGTTCTTTAGGGTTGAGCTTAACAACCAAATTTGGGATAGGGACTCTAAAGTTAATTTTTGGAGTGGAAAATTGCCAGAATTCTCTCCTACACTCCATTGCCCTTTCTATAATTCCTTACAGAGGGGAATTAAATAGTGAAGCAGCCAATTAAACTCAGTGGTAGATAAAAGTAGACTGTCTCAGTACAAAGAAAAAGGGACACGAGCCCAGATGCAGAACATCCACCAAAAACGTTGCGGAGAAGCAGTGGGCAAGCAGGTGTAAATTTATGTCAGCATGTGTAGGAGTATCTACGATAGTGCAAATCTAGAGAGCACAGTTAAAAATAGCAGTGTAGACAGATGAAAGTAGACTTCAGTATGGTTTAACCATTTGTCCAGAAGACTCTTAAGTCTAGGTTGGCATGTCTTCATATCACATATAGATCAAAGCTATTACTGAGCAGTCTGCATGTCCTGCAATCACACTACTCAACTGCAGTGTAGACACATTCAGAAATAGAGCTACTGTAGATATGTTCATCTAAAAACTGCATTTGCAAATACTAAAGCCTAGAAGTATACTGTAAAGCATATGGGACCTGATGAGGAACACATGCTGCAGAGTGTCCATTTTGCTAAATTCTATTAGCTGTTCTAATTTTGTCCTCTACACAACCTGCTTCCCTTGTACTCCTGAAGGACACTGTAACACATGTTGGTTGGCCTCTCCTGTGGGGATTTGCAGAGTCAGGCCACGCTAACCTGAATCTTCAAGTGCATCAACTCATCCAGCTTTACTGTCTGAGGAAGAGACACTGTTACACTCTACAGGCCTCGGAACAGTACTTATTTCTCTTCATACAGGATTAATGTCAGACTCTGAAGCCCCAACTGAAGCAGCTGTATTAGTTATAAAAATCACAGAATATGTCGAGTTGGAAGGGACCCACAAAGTTCATCAAGTTCAAGTCCTGGCCCTGCATCATCCACAAGAGTCACACCATGTGACTGAGAGCACTGTCCATATACTTGAATTCAGTCAGGCTTGGTGCTGTGATCACTGCTCTGGGGAGCCTGTTCAGCACCCAGCCATCCTCTAGGTAAAGAATCTTTCTAACATCCAGCCTAAACATCTTCTAACACAACTTCAGGCCATTCCCTTGGGTCCTGTCACTGGTCACTACAGAGAAAAGATCAGTGCCTGCCCCATCTCTTCTCTCACAAGAATGCCCTAGACTGAGATGAGGTGTCCCCTCAGTCCTACTGGTTCAAGGATAGTCATTTCACAAGAACATCAAGATACCAACAATTCCTTTATCCATTATTGCTACTACCAGGGGCAGAACACAGGAGCTGATAAAGTCCTTTGAATCCAGGACCCCCTCTCCTCAAACAGTGGTTTGCTGCGCAGCTGCTACACTACATCCTCTACTAGCTACAGACTACTACAGACTCTACATCCTCTCAAGGACAGCTTACTACTATTTGTACATTAAGTGAACAAAGGGATCTATGTAAGTTTTTAAACTAACTGCATCATGAATGATTCACTCTGGGGAGATTTTGTGTGTGCATTTTGCTAAATCACAACCAGAAGACAAGTTAAAAAGGAATGCAGTTATTCAGCATGCTTAGCTGCCTTACCAGGAGAGTATAAAGACACACAAGATAGTGTTGACTCAGTCAATTAAAGCTCTGGTAGGAATCAGATTACAGCAGCATGGATTACAAATGGTAATTTACCATGGGAAGAAGCAAGCTAGTGAAATACAGAGAGTTCTGGGTGCAGGTACAAAAATCCTGTACTGTTGCCTGTCTCTCTGTGGAAACCCTAACCACATGCAGAGCTGTGCTGCAGTTAGCTGTTTGGACCTCAGCATTCAATCACTGCAAAACCTCCAGTCACCAGGCAGTGCTGTCCTGGCAATTTCCACTAAACTGGGAGGAGCTGCTGACCCCTTAGAAGAGACATCCTGTAGAGACACCTTGACAAATTAGAGGGCTGGGCAATCACCAGCCAGATAAAGTTCAACAAGGGCAATAGTTGGATTCTGTACCTGGGACAGGGCAACCCCTAATGTTGGGACAAACTGAGGAACAAGAGGCTGGAGAAGGAATGAGAGGCCCTGTGGAACAGGACCTGAGGGTTCTGGTTGATGGCAAGTTGATTGAGTCAGCAGTGTGCCCCAGCAGTCAAAAGGATCAACTCTCTCCTGGGGTGCGGCAAGGAAGACTTCCTTTATCTTAAAAATGTCAGTTTGATGCCTACATGAGCACTACTCTCAGTTCTTCACAATGAAAGAACAACACCCCATGTCCTGAGGTGCATCAGGCACAGCATTGCCAGCCAGTCTGCTCTGCACTGGTGCAGCCTCACCTCAAGTCCTGTGTGCCATTTTGGGTACATGAATTTGCAATATAAGAAGGATCTAAAGTTATTAAAAGGTGTCCAATGGAGGGTTAGGGAGCTAGTGAAGGGCATAGAGGGGAAGCCATATGAGGAGTGACTAAGGTCATTTGGTCTGTTCAACCTGGAGAAAAGACTGAGGGGAGACTTCATTGTAGTCTACAACTTCCTTGTGAAGGGAAGAGGAGGAGCAGGCACTGATCTCTTCTCTCTGATGACCAGTGACAGGACGAAAGGGAACTGCATAAACTTGTGTCTAGGAAGGTTTAGGTTGGATATTAAAAAAAGATTCTTCACCCAGGGAAGTGGTCACAGCACCGAGCCTGTCAGAGTTTCAATGTTAATGAAAGCAAGTAATTAATGAAGTAAGTATAACTCTATTTTCTGGTGATTCCAGTCTGTAACTCAAGGTAAGTTTCTGCCGTGTCCTATCAACAGGCACAAATATTGTGCTTTACTGAGTGTTCAGCATATGAGTTTGCAAAATGACAATATCTCAGACATTAACATAATTTGGACACATGCCCTGAGATCGCTGCATGCAAAAAGAGGAGAAGTGAGTACACTTAGTAGCACAGTAAAAGTGTGGATCAGGGAATGTGACATAGCTTATTTACCTTACTAGCACTCTTCTGCTTCTCTGTGCACTGTATTTTCCAGATATATTTTGCTTCATTTTGTTCGGTGTATTTTGTTTGCATTTAAAACCATCTTGGAGACAGCTTTTAGAAATATTCAACGGCTATCATCAATATTTAAAATCTTGAGCCAATTCAAAAGCAACTCCTGGGCTCTTCATAAATTTACTACTATGACTCAACTGGAACCGACAGTGTAACATATAAAAGGCAGAATATTTACAGCTGTATTCCAGTAAAAGAGAACACAAAGTACGTACATGCACATATAAGCATGGTAGCAGTTATATGTTGTTAGTCTGGACAGTTAAAGGCCCGTCAATATGGGCAGATTCTGCATAAGAACTAAATGGATGGATAACCAGCAGCACAGTATAGCTTCGGATCACACTCATGTGCACGTCTCTGTCACACACATCACAGAATCGCAGAATAGCTGGAGTTGGAAGGGACATTTGGAGATCATCAAATCCAATCCTCTTGATAAAGCAGGTTCTCACAGAGCAGATTGCACAGCATGATGTCCAGACTGGTTTTGAATCTCAGAAGGAGACTTCACAACCTCTCTGGGCAGCCTGTTCCAAGAAGGCTATGTAGCACAGCCTGATTTTTACTCAAAAATGTAAACAAGTTGGCTAAAATAGGGGGGTTGAAGGGAAGTGCTAAGTTCCTGATTACAATTTCAGTTTAAATGGAAAGTTCCAGACTGGTACAGTAACAATAAAGCAGAAGAGGGAAGGGGGACATGATTTATGTATAAGGAGAGGTCATGTAATACACTGTATTGAGTTTCAAAGATAAGTAAGACAATGCTTTTTTCTCTGGTATAAACAAAAATAATGCCTGCAGTTTGACTGCAAACAAGAACTGAGGAGGAAATGGAACTGAAAAGGAAATGCTCACAGCAAACCTTACAAACCTAATGCTATGCTTTAACAAGGAAAAATACATTTTCAAGTATCGCTCAATAATTCTTTATAAAGTGCAAATCAGCCACATTAATATTCAAAACAAGCTTTTGCAAACACTCCTTAACATACAAGAAAATACATGTAATGGAGGATTGCCCTGCCTGCTGAACTATGGTGGCTGAATTGTACTTCCCTTTGATAAGTAGGATCTTCAGACCTCTGAATCACTTGGAGCTTTATCTTAGAAGATGAAATCACAGTTCCACATTAGAGGGATAAGTGGAAGATGATACTTCTACCACAATAATTAATTAATTAATGTCCCCACAGTTTAGAACTCTCTTAGGTTCTTAAATCAATGAAGTATCTAATGCATATGTTCTATTTTCTTGTTTCCAATGGTTCCACTGTGCATATAAATCTATTGTGGAGGCACATTAGCATTTAAAGAGAAATTCCCCTGTGTTTACAAGCACCTGCTCCATGTAAACCTGTCTTCTCTATCTTCTTTGAGAAATGGACAGATCTGCCAAACACAACGCTACTCCAGGTCTTCTTGCCAATTATCTAAGCACTATTTCCTTTAGTTTAGTTTAGTTTTGGCCCTATCCTGAGAACAGTTGAGAAAAACTACTATTTGCCCTTCCAAAATCCTATACTTTTCAAATTTTCTAACATATTTTTAATCTTGACAATGAACATATACACTTCAACTGTACAAAATTCCTGTATTTTCTAAGCAACACACAGTAAAGCATTGGCAAATGGATTATTCACAAGGATTTTCACCTGAAAAATACAAACTTTCATTTTACTTGGCATTAATTGTCGTGGCTGCATAAAAATAGCTGAGAATATTCTCTACTGACATTTTACCTTTAACTGTAACCTGAGAGACATGTAGGTTTATCCTAGTAAAACTGAAATAAAAAGGGTAATCATTCCCTTCTCTTCCCCTTCTTGTTTATGATTCATGGATTGCTTCTGGAGCTTCATGTAGGTAATCACAGACAGACAAGCTGTGCTGCACACCTCATCTAGTCAGCTGAAACACTGAAGGGCCAGATGAGGGAAGTTACTTGCTGCATCCCACAAAGGCTGCTGGAAATTTTGGCCTTTGTGTTTGCGAGGTGCAGCATCACAGTTCCATGCACACATGACACCAAACAATGTCAGAAGTACCAACACCACTGCACTATTACCAACCAGCTTTTGTGTTGCTGTCCGTGACAGGTGACTAATCCTCACCAGGCTGCCTCTGGCTGTGTGCTCCTCCTTTCTTGTTGGCATCTTGTCACACATGGAGACAGCAGTACATGCATGTCTTCATTTTAGAGCACAGAAACTACAGTGGCCCCAGCAGGACTGTAACACTTTCCCCTTCCTGGTTCTAATCAGACAACTGTACAAGTAGTACAAAGCTGCTCTGGGTGTAGATACAGGCACTTACTAGTTTTTCAAGCTTTGTTGATGTCTGAACAAAAAATGGTTACAAAATACATAATATTTGGGATCACAGTTTCACATTCATGAAATACAAAAAGATTTATCACTTATTCGCAGTATTCCATGAAGGGACAGAATCTCCAAAGGTATCACAGTCACCTTGCCCAAGAAGTCTACTTCTTTTTACATGCAGCTCTTTGCAAACTCAGAAGCTGGCACCAAAGAACTCATGACATATTTACTTGTCATGTTGCTGTCATTAGAGAAAAAATATGAAGAGGAGCAGCTTCTATCTAATATAATTTACTATCTTCTATAGAACTTTTACTATACAACTTCTATAGAGCCTGAAACACTGTCCATGTCCTTATGCCAAAATACACTTAAAAGAGTTTTGAGTAGCCCATGCTGGACTCCTCCCTCCAAAAAAAAGGAGGTTTTTTAACAGGCTCTCCAGATTTGTAGAGTCACTGGGCCAGTCCTCTGATGTAATTCTGACGTAATTCTATTGTACCCACTTCTTCAAGAAGCTACAAGCCACATGCTTTCTGCAGCATGTTGAATCAATGACACAGACCAGAAATCACATAGACTTGAAAAATCACAGGTTTAGGGTAGTGTCAGTGACTGAGTTCAGTGGAACAGTGAATTTCCATAAATGACTCTCATAAGTGACATCTGAAAACATGCAGAAAATAGGCACACAACAGCTCACAAAGGAAGCCTTTTCACACGACGCATGGGCCCAACACCGGAAAAGTTACCATTTTCCATAATTACTATAGTGATGAGGCAAGTGCCTTCTTGAGAAGTGTACAGGTCAAATTCTAACTGTTTTGCTCACAAGAAAAGTGCTTCTCACTGGGTTTGAACTTCTCACTGTATCTTAACTCTCAAAAACTGCTCTCAGAACTAGGTTTCCAGCAAAATCTTCAAAATATGACTCCAGTATAGAACCAGGCATACTTGCAGGCTTAGCTGTACAAAGAGAGAAGTGGCTTACCAAGTCCACCAGGCATGACCTCACCCATAAGGCAGTTACAGAAGATGTTAGGCTGAAGAAGTTCATGTTTATGGATGGTAGTAAGGCAGTAAGTCGTCCTTTTTATGGCTGATAGCAAGTACATGCAGTAAATATAACTCCTAAATTCAGTAAGGACAGGATACTATGAAAGTCTGCTACAGCACACTGCACAAGGTTTAAATACATGCACATTTTTCAACATAAACCCTTACTGCAGGATCAGTGCCACAAGACATAAAGTGACTTTGATTTTCCAATGCTATGGTTGTATACCGTTCTTCAGTCATTTAAATGACACAAAAGGGTTCAACAGCCAGGTGATTTGCTTCAGAATAATTTTTTAAAAACTTTTTTTCAGTTACCTTTTGGTGTTGGATTGCTGAGGTGTAAAATGAGGCCATGCATCCAAGATTTTCCATGGACGCGCAGGAACTAGCTGATTTTTGGTAGGTTTTCGGGTGGTGGTACTTTCAGAAAAGTAGTTGTGACTGATTAGTTACTCTGTCAGAGATGTGGCTTTAAGCCAACCATTGAAAGTACCATCAGGTGATAACACTGACAATGAAGACTGAGAGTATTTAGGAGCTGGTTTGTATCCAGTACCAGCAGGACCTGATCCTCGAGCTCGTTGCTCACACAAAATCGCTCACTGCCATTTGCTCACACAAAACCGCTCACTGATAAGAGCATCAAAAAGGTTTGATCTCTATGGTGCAAAAACATGATCTTGGGCTCACGCAATTATAAGCCTTGGCACAGCTTTTCTGCCAGATAACCTGGCATTTGTTTCCCCCCAGTTACAAACATGCAACTCCTAACTGATTGTCTTCCAGATTTCGGCTTGCCCGGAGGTACAGGAGCGTGCTGACGGCTGGGTCACCGCCCGAGCGCCCGGCTTCGAGCACAGCAGCAGCAAGATCTGCGTCGGGTCCCAGTGTCAGCAGCTTACACCGCGCTATGAGGGCTTCGCGGCCACTCTTGACTGGGCTGACATCACGTATGTGCTCAGCCCCGGCAAAACCCCCAGTGTTCAGCCCTGATTTCATGCAGAAAGCACTTCCCCGGCGCGGGCTAGTCGGGGCCGGGGCTCGCCCCGCCACCACTGCTCCCGCCGCCTCCGCAGCGCCGCTCCCGCGCCCCCCGGCGGGGGAAGCACCTCCAGCAACACACGCACCCCCGCAGGGCTCCCCGGGCTCGACTCCGCGTCCCCTCCCACCGCTTCGGGGAAAGGCGCTGTCGGCGGCAACAAAGCCCCCCGTCCGCCCCGCTGCCCTCGTCTCACCTCAGCCCTGCGCTCCGCTCGGCCGCGGCTGCTCTATGGCAGGAGGAGGAGAAGGAGGACGAGGAGGAGGAGGAGGAAGAGGAGGAGGAGGACGAGGACGAGGAGGAGGAGGAGAAAGGGAAGGGGAGGTGGCCCCGCCCGGACCGGCTGCGTCACAATGCGGGGGGCTCTGCCACGTGACTGGGGGCGGGGGCTGCGGGACCCCCACGCTCCCGGGGCGGCCCCGGCGGAGGCGCCGGGAAGTGGGAGCAGCGCTCCTGTCCCGACGGGAGCCCCAGGCGAGCGCCCCACGCGCAGTGGAGCGATGCCCGCGGCGTCCGAGGGCACTGCGCCGTCCTGGGAAACGCCGGGCGCGTGGCACCGTGCTGTGATACAAATGCGAGAATGCCGAGCTCGAACCTGAAAATGCCAAGTTCAGTCCGCTCACATCTGTTTAAAGTAAAAGTTGGTGGGTTTGGGGGCGGCTTCTTGTATATATTTTATTTTGATCTGCTATAAAACCTGGAAAGCCTCTCTGCTTCTCTCTGGCTCGTGAGGATGCAGGCGGTAGCGCGCACTAACACCTTCCCATCGAGCTGGTCCCACCTTCCTTGGCGAGAAACCTGCGTTTCCTCCCACAGCCCGCGGAGCTGCCAAGGGTGCTCCCGCACCCCGCATTG
The DNA here is from genome assembly GCF_047495875.1 of Pithys albifrons albifrons. Lineage (NCBI taxonomy): Eukaryota > Metazoa > Chordata > Aves > Passeriformes > Thamnophilidae > Pithys > Pithys albifrons. Next base: position 37,926,473 of record NC_092497.1, on the reverse strand, counting down.
TTCGGGGAGCCGGGCGGAAACCTACCCGCCGTCCCTCCGACGGTGCAAGGGCTGCACGAAGAAAGGAATCCTGCAAACAGGTTAGCCCGAGTAACATCCTGTCACAAGAACATTGATGGCAGCAGGAGGAAAGCAGAAAAGCGAACCTTTGACTGGTTTTCCTCTTTCTGATTTAACCTCTTTTGCTGGGTTTCCTTTCAAATAAAGTACATCTTCTTCTCCGGGGACACCCCCTTGTCGCGGGGGAGAAGCTTGCGTGTCCTCATGAGGTTGAGAGCTATGCTGGAGGTGGTTTGTGCCGCCGGTAGGGTCTCCCATGCCAGACAGGTCTCAGCTGAAGGGTCAGACAAAGTGTGTCCACGAGCAGGATGAGCTCGCTAGCCGTCTGGCAACCGTCCTAGGAGAAGGACAACTCCAACCCCAAACCCGGGCAGGTGGAGCTCGCTTAGCCCTGTAAGGCCATCCATCTAAGAGAAGGATACTCTAACCAAACCTACATCCTGAGGTATTCACTGTCACCGTCTGAGCTCTCTAGGCCGTGGCAGATGAACCTTAGGAGTAAAGGGTGGGACCAGTTCTGCGCATGCTGTGCCTCACCTAAAAAATCCATTGTGCAGGTTTGAAGGATTCACCCACATTGCAAAGCCCTGTAGCGACAGGTGAGGGTTGAAAACGGCAGGTGATAGGAAGCAGCTGGAAGCCGCAGACCCAACCCTGCATACAGGCGGTTCAGGATATTGGTCATTCGAGACTTGACCCCGGAGATGACAGTCTCTTGTGGCAGCATCCTGAATGACCAAGCAGCCTTTTCTAGGGACAGCACTGCTTGCTCCACACAGAGAAGGGCCTAGCAAAGGTGGCCTAAACAAAGCTCATCTCCGCACCCGGTTGGATAACCACGGCCAACTGGCATCGTCCGTGTGGTCAAACAAAAACAAAGAGATTTCAAAGGCATACACCTGCTGCAAAGGTGTGCTCAAGCTTACACTCGCATGTTGGAACATCAGAACCATGCTTGATACTGGGGATAGTGGATGTCCTGAGCGTCGTTCTGCTCTAATTGCCCACGAACTGTCATGGCTCAACATCAACATTGCTGCTCTCAGTGAAGTTTGTCTTCATGAGGAAGGCAGCCTTAAAGAACATGGTCCTGGCTACACACTCTACTGGTCAGGCAAACCCAAAACCAAAAGACACCTTTCAGGAGTTGGCTTCATGATTAAAAACTCCATTGCCTCCAAACTTGAAAATCTGCCAACAGGTCATTCCAATCGCATTATGTCCTTACGCCTCCCTCTACACAACAAGCAACATATTGTTCTTTTTAGCGTATATGCCCCAACTCTCCAAGCTGACCCAGCGGAAAAAGACAAATTCTACACCAACCTGCGCTGCCTCACCCCAAATGTTCCTGCAGATGATAAGATCATAATCCTTGGTGACTTCAACCAGAGTAGGTAAGAATTCTGAAGCCTGGAAAGGAGTCCTGGGCAAGCATGGCGTTGGAAACTGCAACAACGATGGACACCTTCTGCTAGAGTTTTGCACAGAACGGCAGTTCACCATTACCAACACTATCTTTCAACAGAAAGACAGCCTGAAGACAACCTGGATGCATTCTCGATCCAAGCACTGGCACCTCATTGACTATATCTTAGTACAACAGAGACATGTCAGTGATGTCCGTCATACTCAAGTGATGCCGAGTGCAGAATGTCAAACAGACCATCGCCTTGTGCGTTGCAAACTTAACCTCCACTTCAAGCCCAAACCTAAGAGAGGCAGCATTCCAAGGAGGAGGCTCCAAGTCAGCAATCTTCAAACAGCCACAGTGAGAGACAGCTTCCAGGTTGTCTCGGTTTGAGGCCCAACCCGGCCATGGAGGCGGTTGCCGGCTGGGCCGCCCACGAGGCACCGCTGGAGCCCGGGCGGGGGCTGTCCCTGCCTCGGAGTGCCGGAAGCCCTACGGTAGACTTTCCCCGCCCATCTCATTCTCCCATTGGTCCTTTTGCCGCTCCTCCCCTCCCTCCTTCCCTTCGTTTGCATGTACCCAATGAAGTGCGTTTCTCCGCCCCGTCTCCGTTCTCTTCCCCGCCTACATCCGGGGAATTCCCATGCTCTCCTCAAAAGCTAGCGCGCGGCAATAAACTTGGCTTTTCCTCGTGGACTCCTGGCAAGTGTGGGCTTGTTCCGTTCGGGACGGTCGCCGGGCTGGGGGTGGGAGGAGCCGACCTTCACTTCTAAGGGGCCTGATCCTAGGCAGCCCTGCTTGTGGCTTTCCTAGCCTGGCTCCTGGAAGCGGAAACCTCTCCACCGTATCGGTGGGCTATTTTTAATCCGCTGATAGAAAGCCAGTGTGGTTTCAGAGCCAATAGGAGCACCACAGACATGGTGTTTGTTCTCAGAAAACTGCAAGAGAAGTGTAGGGAACAGAACAAAGGTCTCTATGTAACCTTCGTTGACCTCACCAAAGCTTTCGACACTGTGAGCAGAAAAGGCCTGTGGCAAATCTTGGAACGTTTAGGATGTCCCCCCAAGTTCCTCAAAATGATCATCCTGCTACATGAGGATCAGCGTGGACAAGTCAGATATGGCGATGCACTCTCTGAGCCTGTTATGGGTTCACCTAGGTGGGCCTAAATTTGGGCTCTGGAGTTCGGACTAGGCCGAAGCTGTCAGCTGACTTGAGCTGGGCTGAGCTAACAGCTGACCTCTTCTAGCCAGTAATTTTGTATTCCATACCACATTATGACATCATCTCCAGGGAAGTAGGAACCAGTGTGGGAGTGGTTAAGGCAGTCGCTTCTCAGCCCTCCTCTTGGGAGGACGCACGATGCTGTCCCAGGGGGGATGGAGAGGACCGGGCCCACCACTGGCTCACAGGGTACCTCAGGAAAGTAAAATGTTTTGTTCTGGGTCTCTCCTTTCTGCTTGGGTTTGTCTCCCTGGGGAATAAGCTTCTTCTTAAGTAATGTGTAGTTAGGACAGTAGAATTTGTGTGTTCGTTAAGAAGTTGAGGTGGGGAACTTGTTGTTGCAGACTTGTGTGAGTGTATATTTGTACTCTCTTCTAATTGTCTCTTTCTGTGAAAAATATATGTAGATTTAGTATAAATGCAGTTTGAAGTGTTTTTATTTTTCCCCTCTCTTTTCCTCCCTTTCCCTGGTGTTAGGAGGGAGGCTTTTCTCTCTGTGCTTGGGGGGATTGGCAGTTGCTTATCTCAAACCAAGACAGAGCCCTTTCCAGTAACCAATGGTGTGAAACAAGGTTGCGTTCTTGCACCAACTCTATTCACAATCTTCTTCAGCATGATGCTCCAAAGAGCCACAGCAGACCTCGATGAAGAAAACGGCATCTACATCCGATATCATACCGATGGAAGCCTATTCAACCTAAGGCGACTGAAGGCCCACACCAAGACCCTGAATCACCTTGTCCGTGAGCTGCTTTTTGCTGGTGATGCCGCCCTCGTTGCTCACACAGAAGCAGCTCTGCAGCGCTTAACATCCTGCTTTGCAGAGGCTGCTGAGCTTTTTGGGCTGGAAGTTAGTCTGAAGAAGACAGAAGTTCTCTACCAACCTGCACCTCAAGAAGTCTTCCATCATCCTCACGTCACCATAGGCAATTCAGAGCTTAAGTCAGTCCAGCAGTTCACCTATCTGGGAAGTATCATTTCCTCAGACGGTAAGATGGACAAAGAGATAGACAACAGGCTGGCAAAGGCATACAAAGCCTTCGGAAAACTCCATAGAAGAGTCTGGTCCAATAAACACCTGAAGAAAAGTACAAAGATTAGTGTCTACAGAGCCATTGTACTGTCTACTCTTTTATATGGGTCTGAATCCTGGGTCATCTACCGCCACCACCTGCGGCTTCTCGAATGCTTCCATCAGCGCTGTCTCCGTTCAATCCTAAACATCCACTGGTCTGATTACGTGACCAATGTGTCTGTTCTTGAACAGGCAGGGGTCAGCAGTATCGAGGCCATGCTGATGAGAACTCAGCTGCACTGGACAGGGCAGGTCTCCAGGATGGAGGATCACCGCCTTCCGAAGATTGTGCTCTATGGGGAACTCGCCACCGGCTGCCGCAAGAGAGGAGCCCCAAAGAAGAGATACAAGGACTCCTTGAAACAACACCTCAGCCTTGGCCATATTGACTGCCACCAGTGGTCCACTCTGGCCTCCAATCGGGATTCATGGAGACACACCATTCACGACGCTGCTGCTTCCTTTGAGAATGCACGGACAGTCAGTCTTGAGGAGAAAAGACAACGCAGAAAGAACCGTTCCTTGCCAGTGTCACCTAGGGAGACGTTCCGCTGTGCCTTTTGTGACCGGACCTGCCTATCCTGTATCGGCCTTTTTAGCCACCAGCACGCTTGCAGCAAGTGTGGGTAGTGCCCTTCTCAAATCTTTGTTCGCGAAGCCTAGCCATGATGATGATGAAAGTACATCTTAGATTTCATTTTCTCTGATGAGCGAGACTGAAAAAAGCCTGAGAGATGCATATAGGAAATTTAAGTGAATTTTTGTGAGTTTGGCATTTTGGAAAACTACTGCCCGCAGAACACATAGAGCATACTCAGCAGTAGCACAAGTGCTACATCAGACAGCATGTAGCACTGCTCTGGACGAGTATCTCTGGAAATGAGGAAAACAGTTTAGTCTCCAGCTCAGTGGGTCTCTGTTTTTTCTGGTGATTTCTAGTGAATTTGCTATTCAAAATGTGGCTAATAGGCATAACACAAAACAAAACAACAGCTTATTTTTCTTAATTCTCATACACAGTCATCGGACTGTAACAATGTTGAGAAGCTTGTCATCTGAACCTAGGAACTTGGAGATGAAAGGACATACAGTCCCCCATGATATGTTACTTGAGTTGTCTGGGTTCTTCAGCACCATGCATTTTCAAATAATTTGCAGCTTTTTAACATACTTGCCCAAAAATGGAAAGCTGTTATGTTTCTTTCTCCTTAAATTACATTTTTAATATGTGTACAAAACAAGCGTGAGTATGAATTACAGTGATGGATTCTAATGTTTATGTGCAACACTATGTGAAGCAATACTATCATAACCACCTTAAAAATGTCTGTGTATACAGAGGAGGAGGGGAAGATATACTTTGGACAGGTCTTCCACTTTTATATCATTCACTTTTTTGAAAGGGCATATTTAGACACCACATGTTTCACACTTCTACATATATGGAGATTAAGTAACCATTTAGAGTATTTGTAATGCATTTGATTAGGCGGTTTTAGACAGGAATGTTGGTCAGCTGTGCGCGATTAAATAGTTTGAAAGGAATGCAGGTTATCTCCAGACCACAATGTCATATAGGAATGTGGCCTGCTTGACAAACAGCGTTGATGAAAAACTAAAACCAGAAAAATCTTATTTTAATTTAGAGTCTACAAATACCAGTGATATGTAAATACAGATTTTAAGATAAAAGCTTGCCAAGTGTCTTTGTGTGTGTTATATATGATAGTATTTCAATTAGAACTTATAACCCTTTTTATATTTCTACTTCTGAACTTATTGCTGAAAATATTGTTTAAATAAGAAGTGCTGATTAGATTATGACTCTAAAAAACCCTAAATCATGATATATAATTTCAATTCTTCTAAGAATTTCAGGATAGATTTTTACTGCCAGTTATATGCCCCCATCATTATTTTTTGTCTAAAATAAAACCACACAATGCTAGCTCTCTTCTTGCTGAGCGTGCAGGTACAAAACCTGGATGAAATATGAAAAAACCTCATTGATAACCCTAATCCCAATGCAATAAAGTTATTCAAAAATGTGTTGTCCATTATTTTTCTAGTACATCTCTCCAGGATCATTTAGTGGCTTGTTGAACCTCAGTATTCCTACTTGATGAAGCTGAGGCTGATATTTCTGTCAGAATTGCACAGTGTATGGCTGGATCACATGAGAAGAAAACTGATCTGTAGTCTATCACCCCTTAGAAAACTAAATTCTGTGGCCCACATCAAGGGCCCACAGCAGTCAGCTTCAATCACAGCATCAATCAGTGATCACATCTATTGACTTTAATGAACACAAGAGAATAACCTTTATGACTTTTGAAATTCCTCTAAAAGATGAACTTGAGACAGATTTAAAAGTTTGGTGCTTGATATGCTGCTCATGAAGACATGACCAGATTTTACTTACTGCACAAAGCCCATGTAGACATGTCCTGCAGGAGATTTTTTTTTCCTATGCAGGACCAACTCTGGTACCTTTATACTTGTTCCTGGAAATGTACAGCAGTCTTGTGATGGAAGAGGTGATGGACAGTGTCTTAGTTGAGGGAAACTGAAATCTTTACCAAGACCAGAGGAGAAGATTCCTCCTCAATAACCACTCACCCCTTATTAAATTTAGAAAAAAAAACCCCAAAACTTTAATTAGAAAATGTATAAGAGAAGTATAACGGTTCTTAACTACTATATATAGACATAGATATAACTATGAACAGACCAGAGCAAACTACTCCCCCAGCACCAAAAAAAAAAAAACCCCAACAACTCCCAAAAACTGTAGGTTCCTCCTGGTGCCATTATATTTATTGATAGTGTCAGTGTCACACCTCAGCTGGCTACAAGGTGAATTCTCAGTCTTTTCCCAATGAGGCAGAGACAAGGGGGTGTGCGACTCTCATAGCACAGGATGGAGCCTTTCTCGTGGGGGAAGAGCAGACTCTCTCTCTCCTTGTCCTTCCAAAAGAAGGAAACGCTGGGAGTTGAGGAGTGGTGGTAATTCCCAGAAATCTCCTTGCAGTCTAAGTCGGTTCCCAGGAAGAAAAGGTCTGCAGTGTGTCCTGAAGCAGCTGTGACCCTTTTCTCTCCTCTCTCTGGCTCAGGGTGCCCAAAGATGGAGGGGGGGAAGAGAACAGCAGAGACAGAAGGGGCTCTCACCAGCTCAGCAAAACAGTGGCTCTCTGCCAGCAGCTGCCCCAAACCAAGTGAAGCCAGCACACAGGAAAAGTCTTTCCCCCTCCCAGCTGCATTGAGTCTGTTTTCTCACCTCCGTCCCACAATTCAGTTGGAATCTGGTGTCATCAGCCACTCCTTTGTTCTCAATCCCAGCACTTCAACTCCGAAAACCTTTGTGTTGGTAGAGTGAGAAAAATTCCCTGAAGGAACCCTTTGACAGACAGGAAGAGAAAGGAGGCAGCATAAGCCTAGAAGAGATGAGTCCAGCAATATACAGTATGTTGCCATTTTTTTCAGGAAAGCAAGGCTGAGAATCAATGTTGTGCAGGTAAATCAAACAGTTGGTAACACTGTAGGGATTTTAAGTAATAAATATATAAAGGAAGTCTGTGAACTTCCAGATGGTGACCTAGGACTGCTGACTTATGATATCTCTTATCACTTATGACTGCTGACAAGGAACATCACCAATAGTATCATATGAAGTAAAATCTAGCAATTACAGTGTAACTGTAGCTCCTGAAATAACAAAGAACAAGCTCTAGCTCAGTCAAATGACAAACCATGATGACTCATTGTCATTCAAGGCAGTCATCAGGGCACTTAGATGTTCTCTTTAAATAAGAAAAAAAAAAGACTGAAAATGCTTTTAGCTTTGAGGATCAGTAGGAAGAACTACCATTTTTAGAGCATTACAAAATGCATGTACTCATTTCAAAAGACTGAGTCCAAACCAGGTGCATTGTTCCTATCTTCACCTTCAGATTCTGAGTGAAGATAAACAGGACACAGACCAAGTCAGTCTGACATCTATCAAAAACCATCATTCTTAATTTTTCCAACCTTCAATATATCAAATATTTTGCTTAATTTAGAAACCATTTTAGCTCTTAAAAATAAATATAAATATAGGAAGTACTGGCATGGACATAATTCTGTTAGGCTGAGAGAATGATGGCAACCTTGCAGAGACTGTTGGAAGTAACAACTTACTGTTTTGCTTTGATTACAACAAATGGTACCACGCATATGCTGGTAAATCAACCATGTTAGATTCATGAAACTGCTATATCTGAAGGCCACTTGAGACCATGTGCCTGGGACTGCAATAAAACAATTGTTTTTCTACTCCCTTTTGCCCAAACCTGATCTGTTAGCCAACAGTGGGCCAATCTGCCACCAATAGAATTCAGAAAGCAAGAGGTTGCCTTGAAAAGAATACAGATCATATTCTCATCCATAAGAAGAGAAGGGGTTGCATAAATCAAAATAATTAGTTCAAAACCATCTTTCAGTACATATAGCTTTGTTTCTGGGATTGCGCAGAAGGTATTTTCTCCAATCTTAAGAGGCCATTTACTTGGCAGCATCATAGGATGAGAGGAAACTCGAGCCTGGGCTTTATTAAATGCTTATTTATTTGTTCTATTCTGTTGGATAAATCACACAGAGTTTCACAATGTGACATCCAAGGTCCTGCTCACACATTCAGCACAGCTGAGCAGAATAACTGAACATAGTGTGTGTGGTTGGAAGGCAAGTACACGGCATTACTACATTGAAAGTTCAGGGACAATGACCATAATCAGCTATTCTGGCTTCTGACATAAAACCCCATAATTCCTGGTTGAAGTAGGGAATGTTTTTCACAAAGTGATCTAATCCTGATCACTACCATCCTAACAACATTGATGTAATAGCCCATTAGCTTCACTATTAAATTATACGTTTGGTCAATCTTCTCATTCAGCTACCTGATTTTTGAAAATCTGAACCTAGCTTTAGTTTTCTCTTCACTTGCTGTAACTAAGAAGCTGTCCATACTGATAAATTTTCTTACCATCCATGTATTTCTAGCATATTTTCAAGACTTCTTTTAAAAGTTTTTTTTGGACAGATAATAAAGGATTTCTTTGAATATCCTGAGATTTTGACAATATGCAAGCTCACAACTTTGAATTTGTGAATATTTGACATTGCAGATTTTTACTGTGAAAACTAATGTTGGCATATTGGAAAGCTTCTGAGTGTGATCATAAAAACAAGTTACAGAGGGTAATAGATCTTCTATTTTTTTTCTGTTTTTTTCTCAGCTTTATGTACAAATATCACCTTTGAATATGGTGGTATATGGGTATGGCAACATAAGCAAGTTGCCACAAGGTAAGACAGACTTTGAAGCAGTGGTTTATATCCTCTGCTCCATGATTGTCCTGATGTAGCTCCTTCTTCCTCGCATGCTGAAGTCAGATCACTTGCTAAGGGAATACTTGCACTCTTCAGAGGGTGAGAACACGCACAGAAGCAGATCCCACAAAGCAGCTGAACTGGACTGATTTTTTGCATTATCTTACAGCATTAGAGCTTGCTATTGGTATTACTTGGCTACTGTTTTATACTGGGAATACACATGCAGTTGGTTGTCCAGAGTTACACTCCACTTTTTATGACCTGCATTCTCTGATGTGATACCATTAGACAAGAAAAACAAGGTATTGTTGGGGTTTTTTGTGTGATTGGAATATATACATGTTGTATGCTGCCAATTCAGAGATAAGATAAAAACTCAAAAACCTTGGAGTTGAAGTTCAATGTCAATTTACACATATACTTTTCAATTCATTAGAGGTATGAATGAGTCATTAGAGGAAATCCTGACTGGAGAACACATTAAATTGGATTAAGACCAAATATTATGTTTCACTTAACCCTGAAGCAAAATCTGTACCATCACAAACTTACTGGAAGAGCTAGAAGCAAATTCTGGTCACGGCAATTCTGAATTAATAAAAGACTACAGCTATAACCAGTACACCACTACTGATTTGACTGTTTTGAAGATGCTCCAATTAATAACATTATTTTGAGAAAGTTTATATCCATGCTTACTGTCAATCCCTTGGGAGAAGACACCATTTCCTGAATTAGGGCAAAGCAAGACATTTCAGACCATCTCTAAGTAATTGCTAAATAATGGTATAAAAAATCCCACAAATAGTCTAGAGCCTGTAAACAAGATGACTCTGTAATAAAGGCCTAAAAGGAAAGCAAATTTCCATGAAAAAATTTAGAGCAGAAAAGCTTCAGCTTTGGGAGATGACCAGTGTATTGGGGCCTGTTATTTCTCTGCTGAAATGAAGAGTTTTGCTATAATTCTCAGTGGAGATGAGACACAGAGAGAAGACAAGGTGTTTCAAAGCAGCTAGAGAGGTGGCTCTTTCTTCTTTTCTTGTCCTTCTGGATCTTAGACATATGCAGACCTGCAGCTGCACATAGACACACACATTTATCTGCATATCTATCTGTATAAAAAGATCTTGACACAATGATAGCTAAAACTAGCCCTGAAATCATCCCTCAGAGGTAAACACTGGCTTTTATCCATCTTAATTCTCTGCAAATCACTTAGCAGGCAGCTAAGTTCATTTGCTGAGTTAGCTCAATGCATAAGAGTAAATAGTGGTCTGCTTTGCCTATTAGAAAAGTAAGGGTACTAACAGTGACCACACTACACCATTACAAACCACTCTTATCTCCTTAAACAACCTGTTGAAAGACTGCTGTCATGATCAAAGGCACTATTTTGGGTAAAAATAATAACGGAGTTTCAATATATGGGACAGATGATAGCAAATGTGGCAGTTGCACAGAAGTTGAGTACAGGCATTTTGTGGGTGAGTGTCAACAGGGGACTACATTCAGTAAAGCTAATGCTTTGTCCTAGAAAGCAAGCCAGTTTATGTGTAGCATCAGAGAAAAGGGAGTCTCATTGTTGTGATGAGGTGTTGAGGGTTTTCACCTCCTCAGTGGCTGGCAAGATACTTCTGAACATTAACATACACGTTAAGAAAAACAATTTCCATTCACTCCTTATTTAGCAAATCTGTGTTTACCAGAGCTTACTAAAACCACCTGCCTGCCTGAACTTCCATGTGTAAAATCAGAAATAGTGTAGTGAACAAAGAAAAACACAGGATAATTTTCTTACACAAACACATAGAGGCACATTACTGTTGTGCATGGCTTGTTTGCAGGGGTATATCTATTAAGTCTGGAAATTGGGTGATTTTCTCTTTAGATATTTACTAGCTTTTAGATATTTACTAGCTTTTGCTAATTATTGATGAATGATGCATTTTAGAGAAATAAGTTGTAGAACTGTAAGCTAAAAATATTTTTCAGGTGTGAGACAGAAAACAGAAAATAATACTTTTGTGAACTAAAAAGTATTTCATGTAAAGTTTTCCATGTACCTCGCAGATATTAATTACATTAGTGATGCATAATATCTGCACCTTTAAAATATTATTGTTCCTAGAACATTTTATAGATACAGGGACTGGAATTCAGAGCTAGTAATACGGACAAAGATAAAAGGCAAGCATTTGGCAAAAGCTAACTGGTAATTCAGTATTTTTAATATCCAGTCTACTTCTCTGTTGATCCTTTGCAGAATACTTAACTGGTTATCACTTTTAAAACCCATTATATCTGTGGGCATGTTCTTTTCTTAGGAACTCTTGTGATGGACTTAGAAGTATTCATCTCCACATTAGGGGATAGGTTTGGTTCTCAAATATGTTTTTTGCTAGTTAGGTCACATATAGTCAACATTCTTGTGGAGGAAGAGGATGCATTTTATTTTAAAATATTTATTAAGGGTTTTTGGAATCACTTTCAAATTTTAAAGCTGTTTCTTTTGTCTCCAGCTCAGAAATCTGACCTGAAGGCTCTGTTCTAGCGCTGGGCCATCACAAGAGTGCATGGAGAGTGTCTGACTGTTGGAGAAAGAGTGTCACTGATGTGTGTGGTGAGAAAAAAAAACACAGCTGACACTGACGTACTGGTTTGAGCATCTGGACATCATGCAGCAGATCAGGGAGGTGTTACTTCTTTGGACACCTGGTGAGTTAGAGAAATATCATCCCTCTAGAGGAGACTCTGGCATGGAGACAGAGGCTAGCCATTCTCTCTGTTGAAAACTTGGGACAGCTCTCAGAAGTGAAGTTGGTTCACACACGCGTGCCTCCAACATCTGCAGTTGCTCTTCCTGGTATCCTGAGATACTGCAGAGAAAGGGAATAGAAGAGGCCTTTTGGGAATTGCTATAATGCACTATCTAGCAGTTACTTTTACTATGTAGATAACCATCCAGTATCTAGCATGTTCTTCTTCAAAGCCAGATTCAGGGGTTCCACTATATCTGCTCAGCATTTTTAGAAGTCTTTGTCTATATTCTTGCAAGCAGTGTCACTGGGGATGTTCACTGGCCCTGCCTGCCTGCTAATACACCACTGGAACCACGTCTTCCACTCCTCTCTTCAGTAAGAAAATAGGGCAGAAATTAGGAAGGCTGTCTTAACTTTGAATCGTAGTTCTCACCACACTTTAAAATAACACTCAGCTTGAGTTTCCTGTAGCTATGGAGGTAAATTGTATTATCAGGATAAAAATGAATCATCTCTATGCTTCAGTACAGTGCAAATCTTTTCTTGTCTTTGTTATTACCACAGAAAATATACTTTGTTTCTAGTAGTAATGGAGACCTTGTAGAACCAAATATCTGATACATGCAAGAAACAGTGACAGTGGGGTCAGTCATCTTTGATTCTATCCAGTTGCTAAAAGAGGAGGTGTTTCTTTAAATTCAATTTTGTACTGGCTTGCATCAAACTGCAATATGTCACATCTGATATTTACAGTAGTTTATGTACTGAAAAAGAATGAGGTGAATTCAAGGTCAGGAGGATTCTGTAAATGCTATTCCTGCTGTTCTCTGTAATCCTGTATGCATGTGTAGGGAACAGTCCAATTCCTTCTTTACACTTTTGAGTATACACTCTGGGCCCTACCTAAATTGGTCCTGAGCACCTGCAGACACTTGCAGGTGCCAAACATCTTCCCTCAATCCATTTCTTCTCCATAATAATTAGATGAGCTGAAACCTTATAACCATACCTTCCTGCCCAGCCCCAGTTCTTACAGTGATCCAGTCTGGACTTGACCTCTGTGGCTCATTGCTGATTTTGATCATTAATTTCTTCCTCTCTACAGAACACTTCATAAAGACTGTGAAGTTTGCAGATCTAGTAAGTTGAATACTTGGGGATAAAAACCACATAATATGACATTGCACCACCTGCACAGGAAAGGCAGCCTGGTGGTTATAATTATTCATTATCCCAAAGGTGACAGTAGTCTTCTGCCTTTGACAGAATACATTGCCACAGCCAAAGTATGATCTCAGTTACACACACAGAAATCAAAAATAATTTCACTGTATTCTCTGATGTTAGCAAGACCAAGGGTCAGGCTTCAGTCTCTATTTTTTGGGCTTTTTTCAAAATGTGATATTCCATCAAGTTTCTGATTACAAACATTCTGAGTCTGTGGTACAGCATACACAATGAAACTCTCCTCATCAAGATTTGGCAATATTTAAAGTATTTCTGCTGAAACTTATAACAGGGTAACATAGACACGGTCAGATACATAGAAAATAAATGAAAACAGGGTGGATTAAAGAAGAGATGAACCAGAAAAGACTCAAAGAATGTGGCAAAAAGGTAAGATCAATACATGCTAGAATCCAAAAGGATCACCTCCTTGCCTGCATTACTAATATGACTTTTCTTTCCAACAGACATCCAGGTTTATAAACAAATGTAGGCTGGGTACCAAGAGACTTGAGCCTTATTGCTGCTACCCTGATGAGCATAACTTGTATTTCCCCTTATAAGGAAAAGTAACCAATGGACTTTGTGATCCTTCAATATATTTCCAAACTTGGGAATCCAAATCTCTCTTATAGATGACCATCCAATCCCTTGTGCCTCTTCACTGTGTAGAACTGGTGCCAGGTTTGTGGCAGGCTGTGCACACCCATCTGGAATGTCAGGGAGACCTGCACACACCACTGCTGCCATGGGCATCACCCAGGGCTAGGGGCAGCCAAGTGGTGACACAGTGGTGGCAGTTCTGGGCATAGGACTCTGCCACTAAGCCAGCAAGCTCCTCTGTGCAGCCTGTTGTAGCGTGCAAACAAGTCAAAAATATGTTTCTCCATTATTTTCTGCCTCTCAATACATTCTGCTAACATTGCTATATCAGCTTTAGTGGAAAAGCTTTCTCAAGGAAATATTTCCTGCCAGAAGATCCTGCCTTTGTGATCAGTTTCCCACATCTGGAACTGACTACGTGCCAAAAAACATGTGTAGAAGTTGGAAAAACATTATAAAAACCTGAAGGTGAATTCAGAAGTTAGAGGAACAAGAGACGAGAAACTAGGAAACCTTGCTTGGTTTTCTCTGATCTCTCCTCTCAGCTCGTCTTACCTTCCTTCCAACACCACCAGCCGTCATTTGCCTCTAGAGAGAGGCTGCTTGTCAGCCTGGAGAGAGAGCATTGGCCTAGAGCGAGGCTGCCTGGCAGCTTGAATAGTCTGTGACTGACTGTGGAGGTATATCCTTTCTCTGACTTTTTCTCTTACAGGCTAAAATAAAGCACCCTCTTTTGCAGCTACACCAGAAGCCAGCTGGTCCTGCATTTTGCATTTCAAAGACTCACCATCTTCCTGCAGTCAACAGATACTGAAGGAGACCCCCCCCCTTCCTCTCAGTTACATCGATAAGGCACTCAAGTAGTTTTTTCATGGTGGTATCTTTTCTCTGCTTCTATAAATAATCTTAAGCATTTTTCCTAACTTTTCTTATTTTTCCTCTTTTCCTTTTGCATCTCTCTAGCAATCAATTAATAAAAATCAGTTTTTGGTATTTACAGATAACTTGTTTGAGTTTTAATTTTGCTCAAGAGAATGATTCGAACTTGTAGTTCAATCTGCATCAAAAATTAAGCAGATCTGAACGTCACACCTGTGTGTGGTACACAGCAGGGAGTGATGTGGGAAAGGGATGAAAGATGCTGGCAGTTCCCATGTTCCACCCAGCAACCCCCAAATATGCTGCTTCTCCTAAACACCTCTCACTTCTCTTTCCTGAGGCTGAAACATGACAGCCAAGCTGCATCCTCACCAGGGCTCTTGCCTACTAGCTGAGGGTCTGTGTACTAAGGAATAGCAGAGGAAAGGGTGGTGTCAGTGCCCAATGCTTAATGAGTGGCCACACCTCTAAGTTGTTTTCATCAAATCCAGATGGTGATGTGTGCCAGAGTCCTGGTGTTTTTTTCCACAAGGGCCTGTGTCTGAAGGCCAGGCCCCAAGGCCAGGGTGTCACGCACCACGAGTAGCACCATGACAAAGTGCTGGTAGGAGACTCTTGCTTGTCAGACTGTGGTCTTTTCTCCTAAGAGTTTGACTTAGAAAAGAGATGGTCTTCATCACTCTCACTAACAGGGCCTGAGCTCTTGTCACAGCCAGCAGAAGCAACCAGCTAAGGTTCCTGGTGCTGCCTCTGGAAAGAACCCTTAACTAGAAAACCACAAGCCCTCTCCTGGTATAGCCTGGCTAGAGGGCAGACAGTGATCTCCTCTGAACCCCATGTGCAACCAGGACTGTGACTGGGCCTGAGAGTGCATCGTTTTTGGGGAGAGGTTATATTCTTCCTTTTTTTTTTCTTCTTGTTAGTTTTTGGTTGGTTGGTTGGTTGGTTTCATTTTTTGAAAAAAGCAAAATAGGGAAAAAAAATACCCATAATTAAAGCCAAAATAGCAAATAGCATACCAGAAAGCTAGGTGTCTAAATGTTAAGAAAATGCTGAATGCATTCATAGCATCCTCTGAATTATTCTCATACAGCTCAAGGATAGCTCCTGACTTACCTGGCACACTGTGTTTAGGGTAATTATTGAAAGATTCTTTTTTGAGATGTAGGGGCACCTGGAGGAATGCTTGGAGTGAACTAGCCCCTCATTCATACATTGTTGGTCTGTGGTGCAGGCATCTTTCCTCCAGATGACATAAGTGTAAGTAGCAGGGATTACGTAAGTATAACTAAGGAATAAAGGACCCCTCATAGAGCAGGTTACTCAAGAGATTTCTCAAGCAACGGTACTAATGTAAGCAGAAGCAATCAGTTCTGTTCTCCATAATCCCTGTTCAGGATTATATTTGCAAAGGCCTGTTTCTCCTCAGCATACAGAAAATGTCAAATACTTTTACATAGCCAGATTGATCTATCTGTATCTGACTTATTCTAAAACTGGTTTGCAGTATTAAAGATTAACTTCTAGATTGCCTACTGTAGTTCAGAAGATGAGCCTTGTTGGCAAATCACAAGTTCCCAGCAACAGCAGAGTCAAGGTCCACTTCCTGGAAGTCAGGGTGATCAGAGGAAAACAGGACTGATTTGCAACCTTACCCTCCAGCAACCAGTTCACCAGCTTAAAAATGGCGTTAATGAGCCTTGCCTGGCAAAGTCTGTAAGCCTTAACTAGTGGTTGGTTTTAAAGTACTTGGAGAGCTCTGAATAGACGATGCGGTGGCAGTGCAAAGTATTAAAGTCATTAGAGTCTGTCAGATCCCTTAGTACAATGTAGAGTTTTTAGAGGCTCTCCAGCATTTCCCGTTTTTAATTTCACCCTGCAGGACTATCCAGTTACTTCAGTACCCAGAAGCCTGCAAGAAAACTTGATGTCCACTACACTCACTTTCTCAATACATTTCTCTAAGAATATACAGATATTCAGGACACTATGAAACTAGTTTATAGCTAGAAACACCTTCTTTATAAATGTATCCTTTGTAACCTACACATGCCTTTTCCCATAAGCTCTTTGTTTGAATCTGTTTAGAAATAAAATGTTCTAGTCCAGTCTCAAAGTATTTTCACTCCTTCCTAAACAATATACATTCATGTACAAAAGCAGCTGGAAATCAGTTACCTACCACGAGACCTTACCTTGAAGTCATACTGTGGAAGGATTTATAGTTTTGAAAGAAGATGATCAACTGCAGATAAAGCAAACCTTTTGAAACCTTGAGCAGAAGAGAACAGTTACTTCATCTGACTCATATCAAACCTCCTTAGAAAAGCATTTTAGGAGAAATTTCATGTCAAAGCTCACTCTGTCAGCTTACAGAAATAAAATATCTGAGGTGTTTTTCTAGATGGAATCTGCTCTCAGCGGCTACAAAACACTGTTCAACCTCAGATGAATCCAATAGTACTTGGGATATCCCAAAGACACAAGAAGGATCCAGAGATGGAAAGAATTCCAGACTGTCACACATGGAATATGCATTATTTTAGTGAATAAAATAACTTTCAGTGTTCAGGTTTATTTTCCATGCAATTCGAAGCTATAAATGACTAAATCATAATAATGCTATTGGATGACAAGAGTTTAAGGTTTTCAAATTACGAGAAGTGCTTATATTGCCACCTGCTGGGCTTCATTGCTTCAGGAGCACACAAGGCAGATCAGCAAGGTCTTCCACAAAGGTGCAGCTTTACAAATGCCTCTTGCAGATACGGGGTCATCAATCATTTAAAGTTTAATGAGCAGACAGAGTCACAGAAAAAACAACAAAACCAAACCACCAGTGTTAACAGTTCCAGCAGACTACTCACATTTTGTACATGGGCTAATCCCCAAACATCAATCCCTCTTCACAAAATTTTGTAATTTTTCAATTGTTTTTGGTTAAAATGTAAGTAAATCCATTTTGAAAGTCCATGTTTGGAAACTCTTACCACATGGAAAAGTAGATGTTTAATATAAGGGACAAAATATATTTGACATACTGAACAGTGTGCTTTTGCTATCTAATACTACAAAGACAGGGTAACAGTAAGTACTTGAACCTTTTTTAAATAGAATAGTTTACATCTTCTCTATGCTGAATATTTTAATCACTTCTGTGGCTATACAAATACTGTAGAGTGCTGTCTGTGGTACTGTGAGACTGTACCTGTTTCAAAGTGTACTCAACTGTGTCAATGCAGTTATCATTTAGTACTGTTTTATGCAATGCAGCTCTTATACAAGATGATGCAGCATTACATGCTGCATGGATGTGAGTGATGGCCCAAACTGGTGACAAGTTTGCAGTAAACAAAGTGCTTTCTGAACACCTTTTCTCTCTATAGATTTAGAAAAATTCTGAGAGTGGGAACTACTAGGAAACTACTGCATGAGACTTTCTCATTAAAGTGTCATACATTCTATAATAACAATATTCCTCCATGCACGAAAATAGCTCTTAGGAAACAAGTGGAATTAAATCTAACAACACAATATATTTGGGGAATTTTCGAATCTGAAAATTCTTTGATGAAAGAAAAAATTAGGTGGGAAAAATATTTTTGAAAAGCCAAACCCAAAGTTGTAGATATGATATGGCCCTCTACTTTTACTCCTAAACAGATTTTGCTCTCTTGACTGTTATGCTATTAAACAGGGACAAACAACTTCCTAAAATTAGCACAAGATCCAACCGTAAAAAATGTTCAGTTTTCATTTGTGTAACTGCCATTTTCTTCCCACTTGCCCAGGTCAGAGGATTTCTGAACATTTAATCAAGTTTTTCTGGGAAAACATGTAACTGAAAAAAAAGTACATATATGTTTGATATTCTTCACTCGATTCTAATTCACTCTTCCTCTTAGACTTAGGGTGACGCACACTGAGAAATGCAACATGGGTGGAAATATCTGGGGCTTTTTAAAGGAGTTCTGGCAGGTGCAGTTCAGACCTTGAACTTAACAGCAAGGAACATCACACATTCTGCAAAATCTGCCTGCAAACAGAATGTATTAGCCTGTTTGGACCATCATGATGCTTTCAAGGTCAAAACTTGCTAAGTTGAACTTTGGTGGATGTTTGAATGCAGTACTGCAGACTGTAGCATGGCAATGTTGTTGGTCAGCTTCAGTTGCAGCTTGTCCTCTCACAAAGTCACAAACTTCCCCATTGATCCATGTGGAACCGATCAGAAACATGTGTATAACCACAATGTAGAAAAGCAGTGGGTATGTACTGGAATTCTGCTCTCAACAACTGGCATCTTTTTCTTGCTTCACTCTTTATTCATGACAAACACCTTGTATGCATTGCAGACTGCCACTCCCAATGCTAAGCTGGGTTTTCAGGATGGTTTTCATTAATGAGAGGTACAACACTTTAACATAACTTTATGTTGATTTTGTCAATCAAAAATATCTCTAAATGGTACAGCAAGGACTAGTTCATTTTACACCTATGATACTGCAGCTTATGGCTGTTTTAAACTACCTGTATCAGTGTCAATTTACTGTGCAGAATTTTCTATTTAATTTAATGAAAATACATGATGAAAAGTAAATTTGTAAAGAAAATATGAAAGTCTACCCCATAAATGAGCCAACCAAGTCACCAGCAAAACAACCATCTGCAAAGAGAGGTGTTGTAAACAAGTTTTGGGCATGAAGACAACTGCAGGACTTAAATGGTGGATGATACAGAAAAATGGAGGCTATAAACCAGTTTAAGGACACTCTTAAGAAACAGAGAAAACAGGAAAAAGGCTATATTTTGTTAAACTTGACTTCAGATAATTATGAGTTTATCTTACCATGTGTCTCAGGCTGGATTGCTGGAACTGTGTTGTAAAGAAGCACCAGCTATTCAGAATTGTTGTTGTTCTCCTCGATCTGTTTTTGGAGTTCTGTTAAACTCCTAGACTTGCCTGGAACAGGCTGACATTCAGTATGTACCCCAGACATGGAAGTTAGTTGGGCTGGGGACACTGACCAAGGACCTTGTGACATATGCTACCATCTCCTCTTCTCTGCCCACAGATTTTTCCTTAGAATAACAGAGTCTACCAATATTTGAGAGGATCACATTTAGGAAGAAATCAAACTACAGATTTGATAACCTTTTCTTTGTTCTAATAAAACAACCTCAGGACATTCATAACATATATGTATCATTGCTGGAAATCTATTGGATAGGAGCTCTCTTCATTCTTCAGCCTTAGAAATACTATGATGCCTGACATTATACTTGATATGTATTCATCATCAAGTCCAAAGATCTTCAGATCCTTCCTAACATGTGCCACACCTTTGCAGAAGCCAGCAGGTTGTTCCATCATTTAGACAGCTTACAGTTCTCCAGTAAACACAGCTGGATCTCTCGGGGTACGTAGGCACGTAATTCTTTTGACCACAGACTCATGGGTGAATCAGAAAGTCCTTCTATCTCCCTTGAAAAGAAATTTCCTGTCCAGATCACTTCATACCATAGTCACCTTTCTGACAACAGTCTGGTCTCTTTGGCATTCAGGTCAATTTCACAGACGACACTGCATGGAAAACACCAGAGGACCTGCACATACTTCCCAGTGACTTTTTCTGACGAGCTGAGTTGGGTTGACCTGGGTGTCTTCCCTTGTATTCAGAAGTCTAAATTTGGCTAAAGCAGATACTCTGGAAATTGTACTGCATATTTTTAGTGCCACATCAATGAGGAATTTGGTATCTAGTCTGTTAAGTTACCTAACTAAGATGAGTTTGCAAAACATGCACAGGATCCTTGGCATATCAAAGGTTAACTATGCAGAGCTGGAATTCTCTAAGTGCTCATTTCTACCCTTGAACCTGACTTGTTTTTTGAAAATTCAGAGCTGAAATAGAGCATGCATGACAGATCTAACAGCCTCTCGGTCTTCTCTTTGAGAGGCTGAACAGACTAAACCTCTTTATTCTCACAGCCACAAGTATGTTTTTCAAGATGTGTATTCCTTTTACATCTTATCTTCTCAGTGATATAATGTAAATATGACATATTAAGGAAAGAAAAACATTCCATGTGGCTCTGCTACATTATTTGATTACATCCAGCTTACCACTTTGTAATGTGCAGTGTGCAGTGTGATCCATGTTTCTGACTCCAGCTTCTTCTATGCTGCACCTATTTTGCAGCCTCATGGCCATATACTGCGAAGTGTAACTTCTCCAAGGGGTATTCAGAGACAATACCTCTGTCCAAATGTATCAAATGAGGTTAAATGGTGGAGGAGGGGACACAGACAGAACAACTGTAGGGAAGGCTATGGTGGCTAACAAACTAGCAATTGTGCAAAGAGGGAGTAGACTGGAGAGGATACTGGAATCTGCTTTTATCACAAACTGTACCTGGAGGGCCCTTATTTTACATCTTTCCAGCCTTTAAACAGCCCTTTAAACAGACAGCAGTAAGTATAACTTGTTTTGAATTGGATGTATTACAAAAATAAAGTGTGATACTAACATGAAACAGCCAGTTTCCTAACCATTCAGATTTACAAGTCCTATGAGCTAACCTAGGTAAATCTTTTTCCTCTTAAGGTGCCAGAGAAAGCAAAGAAGGCAAAGCACTTACTTGTTTTGAAATGAGTCTCCTCTTTCTCATGAGACTGGCAGCTTATCTTCCGCTTGAGACTGTACCTCAAAATTTTTTGTCCAGAGATCTCTCACTACTGCTCTGAAGACCTCATTATCACAATCTGACTTTACAGTCTGATTTAACTTCCAAATACAGGTACAAATCCTATCCCAAGTCAAATGTTCTTACCCTAAGAAACAGCTTACTCTTGTTATTTACATGTTTGATTGGGCCCACAATCTTGGAGAGATGGGACTACTTCTAAAAAATATACATATTTCAGTTTCTTCTTTTTAACTGCTACCGTTGAAGTCCTGAATACCTAATTCAGAGATACCAACGGCTACTTGCAACATTTTTCTTAGACTTATGTAAACTATGTTTTTTCCTGGTAATTTTACATCAATATGTGTCATGATGATCAGGAATAGTCTTCTAGTCCAATGTTCTACAGGCTATATTGCAATACTAGGCTGGCCCAAATTTATAAATATTAGATCTATGCCTCTGCTTTTTTTTTTTTTTTTGAAGTTCATGTTTGTAAAAATCCTGCCACAGACCATTCAGTAAACATCTTAGTAAACTGCTCCACTGTTTGAAAGTTCTGAGCTTCTTACTCATGAGTTTGACTAGCAACAAATTCCTGCCTTGGAACTTATTAAATCTTTTCTTCTGGAAAAAAAAAAGACTCTGTAATCTGGATATGTACAGACTATCAGTGAGGCACTTCATCTTTTTTTTTTTAAAGTTAAAATAGTCTGGGCACCTGGAGTAGGTAAATTTTCCAGTTCTATTGTCAACTCTTTCTTCTGAACTCTATGAAGATGATAAAATTTTTTCTTGAATGCCAGAAGTTTTAAAGAAATATGGATTTAGGATGAGTCCCTAACCTTTGGATACTCCAGAGTCAACAATACTCTGGGTATGTCAGTTATGATATTGACCAAGGAATAAATAAGTAACAGCATTCTAGAATTTAGACAGTTCATCTGGCAACTTCTTGGATGCTTTTACAGTCTGGTAGACTTTTTCAGTGGTCTTTATGTCCCTGTTGAGTCCTCCTTTTGCATGATCCTACTGTGCAGCTGAGGGTGGCATGTCTCCAGACAGAGTAAACTCATTTTAACACACTGTGGGTTCAGAAACCTTATCCCCACTGAGAGTAAAGTCAAACTATTCACCTGGGCAGATGGGACCCTCACAGAAAATACAGATTCAGACAAAAGCCTGCCAAGAAATTCTTCTGTGTGGACCAACTCCCTGATCTGGGTAATAAAACCAAATTTCTCAGCTATGAAATTCTGTTGACAAACAAACACAGGCTATAAAAGCTTGCATGCCACCATAAATAACTTCAGGATTTAAACTCGTTAAGACATATATGTATGAACATCTCTTCAAACTCTTAGCTTTTCTAGCTCCATCCTGTAGCCATGTGCTACTGCAGGATTTGTCTTCCATGAGTACCAAATCAAATACCATGTTTATAAATCCTGAATTAAAGCTTAGGCTTTTGAATTCTCAGTGGTCAGGAGGCAATGCTGAAAACATCATTTCTATATGGTGCTATATCCTTTCCAGGACTGTGCATGCAGAAAGAATTCACACATTCCTGTAGGTTCTCAACATCTTTTAGACAGAAACTGACATTTACTACTGGCATTTACAATTTTTTTATTCCTCAAGCTATGGTCTACTAAGTGTTGGTAGTCTTTAGGAAAATGGTCCATGAAACTGTTTTCCAAAGACCTACTAGGCATATTTTGCTACTGCCCTTAAAAATGCAGGACCTTTTGAAGTTTGTATGGTAACTAAAGGACTGTGACATTCTCAACTTGCTGTACTGTACTACTTGTAGTATTTTTCTGCAGTTATAGCTTTTTCATTAATGTCTTATTAAGTCTGCAGTTAAACTGACTACAGTCTTCAGAATTGCTTTTATGAAATGTCTTGTTTTTCATTTGGAACTTGTAGGTTTAAATGGCTGAACTAAAACATAAGTCAAGGCTTTTATTTATAATCTGAAGTGCATGCTCATTGGTTTAATGTGATCAAACTTTGCTTGTCAGTCCATGTTCTGACTTTCTATATATTTTGTCCAGGAATAGTTTTAGCTGTTATCAGCACATTTGTGGCAAACTAGATGGAATGTCATTGTTCCTGAAGTACCGGAAGGCATTTTTCAGCTCCTTAAATGTGTAGGAAACATGGGATTCAGCTAGAAATAACACTGAGCCAACAGTGGACGAGATAAGGTTAAAGTGACAAATTACTAAAGTACAAAAACAAAGGAAGCAAAGTAGCTCAAATTCTCATTTCCCTTTCCTCTCCTGCAAAAAAGTCAGAATGATACATGCCAAGCAATAATGAAAAATGCTCATAAGATCTCTTATTGAGAGCAAACCATGAAGGCACAATCAGTACTTTTCCCAGTGAACAAAGCATGCAATAGAACTCACCATCATCACTGGCACAAACTAACACCAGGGCTGGTGAACTCAGCAAAGAAACTTGTGAGAGTAACCCAGGGGTGTGAGTCTCTGAAATGGAACAATATGCACTCCTATGTCAGTGCTTTTTATGTTTCTACATATTTTGGAAATCATTATACATACAAAGTTGTGGAGGGAAGGGGAGGCTATGATTTTTGAGACCTTTCTGAGGGCTGCTGCCTCCTGCTGAGCTCCTGCATGCTCTGATTTCACCATCAGCCCTCACAGCCCAGTGCTGACTTGACTCACCATTTCTCAAATCCCATGTTAAAATCAGAGCTCAGCAGCAATCACGTATTAGCAGAGATGGCTCTTAATTTGCCAAATCTGCATTTGACTTCCTTAAAAGTTGATGTGGAAACCATACTCCAGACTTATGGTTTCAGGAACTCCCATACAGTGGCATTTCTGGGTGAGATACAAGAGCGCATTAGAAGTACATTTAATATCGGTACTTCCTTTATTGTTTATAAACACTCACCCTAGCTCATCAGGCAGATTTTATTATTTTTTGGGACAAAATTCCAGAAAATAAAAAATAATACACCTGCAGATGTGACAACGAAACACACAAAAACTGCTCTGGGAGAAATTTCTGAAAGATTTAAAATCAGGACACCAAATCCAACTTTCCAAACAACACAGACTATGACATCTGAATCCCACCAAAAGGAAGGGCTATATTTTTAATGCCAAGGACTGCAGTGACTCTGAAAAGGCTTAGTTTCTTTAAAACATGCTTCTGCTCTCGAAGGGACTCTATTGAATCTTGATGGCCCAGTGAGGAACATGTAGCCAAAAAATGCTTATCATGTCTGAGAAAAGAAAGAGGGTTCCGAGAAGAGGAAAACAGACATGAAGGTGAGATTGTATGACATCCATAATCCTTCAGTTACCAAACTGCTTGACAGCAGGCAAGCACTTGGTGTTACTCAGAATAGCCTCAGGGTCTCTGTGCATGTTGCCTGCCAACAGCTCCTAGGAGCCAGTCTAACAATCACAAACCAGTGTCCCTGTTCTTCCTTCCTCAGGCCACATGCCTTCTTCCAGCCAAAAGGAGGAGGGATGGCACTGGTCCAGCTCTGCCAGCACCTCTCATGGTTGGAGACGCTAACAAGGATAGATCTGGCTGGGTTTACACAGCTTTATTCTGTAGAACAGAAACTGAACCTTTGACTTCTGAAGATATCTATCTTTGGCCTATGCAATCCTCATTCTGAAGATGAAAGGACTACTCAGGTACCATTGATGGTTTTGGAAATTATTTTCACCAAAGAATGCTGGTACTTCTCCAGTCTGAATTAAAAGACTGCCAGGGCTGGAGCCAGGAGCATTTCTCTAATAATAGAACAATGATAACTTCCTATTTCACTTAATTCACAAATCACTCAACTTGATGCTTGGAAAAGTAAAGTTGCTGGTATCCATATTTCATTTTAGTGCATATGAAGGCACCAACTTCATCTGATTTGTAGGTACAATAGTAAGTGTGAATGCTCTGTGAAAAGTCACACTGATCACACAATACACAACAGACAAATCTAGGCCTTAAGCTTGTAGAAGAAAACATACATGAAGTACAGTTCCTCTCATAATATCAGGATCCATAGATTGCTGTTTCACAACTTGTATTGGATTTTGTCATACCTTTTGAATAACTTTCTCACTTAATAAAATGTTTCAGAAAAAGTAAATAGTAATTGCTCTCTGCTGTACCTTGTAAAGTGAGTATTACTTCCTTCATGTGTTTAGCCTATTCACTGATGTCTTTTGGCATGGATTCTTCTACGTAACATGATTACATTTTTCAAAATAGCACCTTCAAACACCTTCCCCATGGCTTTGTTATACAATACCTACTCTTCTTGCCAATCCTGGTACTTTGTTATGGCCACATTTGGTACAGAGGGCGGGGTGGTATTTTATGTCTACCATCTGGGACACCATGCTTCTTTCGTCTTGATATAAAAACATGTTTCCTTTTACAAAGTTCATGATAAAGATGTGCTTCTCTGACTTAAATTTTTTTTGGCATTTTCAGTTTACTGAGTTGAGGATAAATCACATGGTTAGTATCCTTTTGAGCAATAAATGCTCCAAGAAGGCACTTCTGCAGTCTTTTTTAAACAGCCAGTTTCTGCTTTACCCCACGACTGGATGCCTTTATATGGGAATGTTTCACTTGTGGCAGTCAAGGCTTTCATGACATCCATGATGCACTGTCACACAAGGATGTGAACACTGGACTGCTTCATGATTTAAGAAGTGGGAGTCCTTCATTTCTCTTGTTCCAAAGATGGACAAGGACACAATGTCTCTCCTCCAAAAAAACCCCAAAACAAAACAAACCAAAAAAACAAAAAAACCAAACCAAAAACACCAAACCCAACAAAAAAACCACAAAACCCCCAAAACCTAAACAAAAATGAACAACCTTAAAGGAGCTACTTGGTTTCTCTGATTAGTTAAGTTCAGCTAGAGGTCTTTACACTAACCAGACAAATTTTTGATAGAGGGAAAACAAAATTATGAAGGAAATAATTTGCTGTATTTGAGCTTCCCCTTTAGTCGCAACTGCTGATTTTTACTCTAGAGACTTTTAGAGCACATGATATGATTACACAGTAGAATTTTGAGGGGCATGGCCTTCCAGCTGAATTTTATTTCTCTCATGGTTTGTCTGGAAGGTATGGGGGTGTGTGCATGTATTCATGCACACATATATGTTTTACTGAGCTTAGGATAAGTGTGTGTGTTTGTATGTTAGCAGGCACGCATTTGCATGCATGTGTGTTACATCCAGTTTACTTTGCAGGTTTTGGTTTATAGGACCTCTGGTGGATGATCAGTCTGTCTGGAAGAAAAGTACGCCCACAAATATCACATGGAACTAGCTGGGTCTGGGCGCTGGTCCAGGCAGCCTCATTTAAAGAATCAAGATCATAGAAACCTTTGGCTGGAAAATTAGAAAAAGAAAGTATCAGCTTTCATTCTGGAGACCCACATTCAACTCTTTATGGAAAATATTTTCAGGAAATACCTGTTGACTGAGCCTTTCAGTTTAACCAAACCATATTGCTTTTGCAAATGAAAAAGAAAGAAGCAAAAGAGTAAAAAATATATAAAAAATACTGTACTTTTTGTCCCAGGGGTTGAATTAAATTAACTTCAAACTGAAGCACTTTGTATTGTATGAGAGTACAGAGAAAACATCATGCTGTGTGTTATGATGTGCATTCCCAGCTAATTACTAACATCTTTGCATACATACTATTATCAGCACATTCCCTTTTTGGCTTTACTTCAAGTTCTGTTTAATGAGAATGTGTTATCTGGCCATGGCTATGGGTGGAAATGTATTGTACTTGAGAATATGCTCTTTGCACTGCTCTGGACAAGGGGCACAAGGGGCCAAATTTTCTTCCTGTTGGAGTTCATTCAAGTTTTGCTAAAAAGTGGAGTAAAGCTTAGATAAGCCCAAAACCTTGCAGACAAAACCTACAGTACTTTTAAGCCACAACTTTCTGTGAGGTCATTGCACTGAGGCATCTATTGTCATCTAAACACTAATCCAGTCTAACCCTCAGTTATTTTCTGCTGTGGGACGAATGACTGCTCTGAAAACTCAAGAGCATTCTTCGAACACTAAGATGTTCTTTCAAGATTTTATTTGGTTATAAAAAACATCTTATTTACTTTCATCTTGAAATGGACTTTCCTTTTGAAAAGGATTTTCACATAGTGTTGTTTCAAACTGATTTGCAAAAAGGCAAGGCAGGTTGCTTAATACCTGGATTTAGATCTTAAGTGTTTCCATTTGAAGTATGTGCAGAAAAAAATCCACATGGCTTGAATTGAAGACGTATTTGCTTCACCCTTCTCAAATGCTATGAAAATATAGAAAAAGATTTAAAAATCTGTTTTTGTCTTTGAACTGTTAGCAGTGGAGAATTTTTAAAAGAAAAGGATTTGTGCGTTTAAAAATATTCCATGGTTTCTGTCATTGGCACATGATAGAGCTCTTCATTAAAGGCCCATACAATTTTAATATGATTCATATCCAATGGTTCACATAACCACAATAAGCCTTAGATCTCTTAATATGCCTGTTCCTAATGTTCTTTTTGTTAGAAGAGCAACCAAGTAGTGTTTCTTTTCTTGGCTGAGATAAATATCCCCTTTGCTTGCAGGAAATGAATGTGTATTTTCTGTACTTTGGTGAGTTTATGGAATATAAAAAAAAAAAAAGGAGAAAGAGAGATGACTTTCTCCTTGCAGGCATGTGTTAGGCATTCCACAAACAAAACTCTGTGTAATGAGGGCAGTGGTTGTCTTCCCGTGACACTTGAGTTTTCAGAAAAAGATTTATGTAAGTTATAAAAAGTTTTATAGTTTTATGTAAGCAGTTAATATTTCTGAGCTTTTTTTGAATGTTGCCTGTTTCATTCAACAACAGGGGTAATCCCTCCTCCCTGAACTGAGAAACTGTGAGACATGCAGTACATGCATGTGGTCTCAAGGTCAGTTTTAGCATTTACCAGATGATCGAGAGTAAGTCTTACGGAAAAAGAACAACACTGAGATTATTTTCTGGAGGCCAGGAGCATGAGGCAACTGCAGGGGAAACAACAATTATAGTTCAAGCTACACAACTGATCAGGCTTGCATTAGCAGGCATTTTGGGATGGATGCTGGAAGCAGGTCAATGTCCTCTGGGGAATCATGGGCACAACAACACCTCACAGGAGATGAGAGGCGCCTGATATGACTCACTGCATAAATGAGACAATTTTCTGATTCATATCTGGGAGCCTTCTGCTAGATTGTTTTCTCAAAGAGTGGTTGTCTTTCTACTTCCACTCCTTCAAAATAAGAATCATGTATGGCAAAATAACCAGATTTTTCCTTTTGGATCCCTCTCTTTCACATGGAATTCTCATTTTCTCCATCTGCTTTACCACACAATATGTAATAAGTAAAAAGTGTTTAACATCTAAAAAAGCAAATACAATGAAAATGGTCTTTTGAATATATCTTTTACTGCAGATTCAGCTTTACTACTTGGCATCTGTTAATCAAGTTCCAATTGATATTATCTGATTTTTGATTATTATTTTGAACAGCTGGTTAGTGTTCTCAGTGATCCTGCTCTCTTCTGTGTGTCTTCTGAGGACATATTTCTTTGTAGTGCTGTAAACTGATCTAGTGTATGACTCGTTCACAGTAAGTTGTAGGAGACTTTGTCTACTTTTCCAGACATGAGGGGAAGCTGAGGGAAATTATGGGGAATATAAAAAAATGTGTGTGTGAATTAAATGCCTGAGAGGAAGTGGTCCAACCTTGGCCCAAAGTAGCTCAGACCAGCTGGCAGGGACAGGGAAAGCATCCAGAAGGAAATGTGAAATGACTTTACATGGGCATAGGTAAATCCTGGAAACAACTTCCAGGCAAAGCACAGAGAAGATTTCTTTTTGGTCCTACAGTGAGCACACCCAACCTGGAATACCTATTGGAGCCTATCTCTGTGGGTGCTGGGGATCATCAAAGTTTGTTGATTTGAAGAAGTAGAGTCTTACATACACAATCCACAGCATAAACATGTCAAATTGGCAGAATTAAAATGTTTATTTCATACTACCTGTACTTTTTCTCCGCTGTGTTTATATTCTAATGTCTCACAATGAAAGCTTCAAATACTTGTAAATAAAAGGGATCAATAACATCCACTGAATGCTGACTGTAAAGGAACTTAACTGAAGTGGTTGTCTGTGTTACCTGAGGGTCTTTTATTTTAATGACTGTGTCAAATTTGCATGCTATTCTTGGATGCTTTTGCTTATTTTAAAAAATGCCTGTCTACAGTGTTGAAAGAAGTCTAAACATAGTGACTTAGCTGTGGAGCGGGTTGCTAATCTATTTTGATTCAGAACATACCAATACATAAAGAGGACCATCACAGGAGGTATATTCCAGAGTTAACCACTACTTTTACTTCTCATGGGTGCTTCACATAAGAACTGGATACTTAACAGAAAGCTTAAAACAAGTAAACCGGAGAAACAATTACTTGAAAATTGTTTATCTACTGCTTAAAATTACCTTTTTTTGCCTTCTTTCCACTTGATTCCTCCCATATATTAATTTGGTCTGTATCTTACCTTGCACAGGTCTGACTTCAGGATTCTTGGGTTCTGGCCTTCTCAAGTGCTTGGGTAGGTTGTCATTCTCCTGGTGCCATTTTTTTAAGCATTGTGGTTCGTGAATACCAATGGATTTTGTTCCATACTCACAACCACATATGTAACAAATCACTGTTGGTGGCCGTTTTGTCACTTTTGCCTGCAAGTAATAATGGTGAAGAAGAATAAATACTGTTTTCAAGATTAGTTTTGAAACCAAATGACTTTGGATGAAAACAATCATGTAGGTAAGGAACCTGATAACTGTAAAATCAGTGTAACTGTTTCTAACAGTTTTGTTTTGTTTGGATTCAGTCGTGAAGCTTGTAAGAGATATGACCTCATTAACTGGGTGCCTGGAACAGATGGGTTCCTCCTGCAGATACGGGGCTAGAAATTCATGTGGGACTAATTAATACTTAGCTATGTATGTTTCATCTCTTTTATTTTCACATCTTCACATTCATGGAAATGCTAAATCTTCACATGCAGAAACAACTCCTCTGCTTCATCAGGCTGCTGAAGAACAGCATTCATTTGAAACGGTCAAAGCCCTTTTTCATGGGCCAAGCAGAAGTAACATGTAAAGCAGCAACAAAAATTTCCTCAGCTGAACTGTTGAAGTCTAATGCATAACAGAAAGACTCCATCTTCTGGCAGAACACAACTCAAAGCACTGTGTCCAGTCTTAGCATCTCTCTAAAGCTGGACAGTGAGGGCAGCTGTCCCAAGCAGAGACTGTGGTCCCTTACCTCGTGCTACCTTTGCCACAGATCAGTTCGCTGATGGACTTCTTGGCCTCCAAGGATTAAGAACAGTCCAGGATATTTCAGGATGAGGGGTAAAATAGTAACTGCAGTTTGTTTATCCTGAAGGCCTCAGTGTGAACTTTGCCAGTGACTGCAGCAAGGGCAGAACTGGACTCTAAGCAAGTCATTGTTTCCACACTGCAGATCTACTTTTGTTCTTGAAAAAAACATCTCAACAATGGAAGAACCAACCCCAAACCTCACAAATGCATAGTCTAGGATTGAAAAATGTATAATTACTGTGGTATTGCAGATTAGGGACTTGGCTGTGTCCTTAGGCGTGTCCTGGCCTAGGCATGGTGTCAATACCAACTCTGCTCCGGGAACTCACATAAGAACATGCTGTAGAGACAGCACATTGAGGCACACAGATGGGTCTCACAACTGCCAGCACTTCCTAAACTTCTGACTGCAGAATAACAGTAAGAGATGAGCCATTCCCTGCCCTCCTAAAGTTAGAAGGGCAGCCATGCCACACCAAACACAAGAAGCCTTTCTCACTCAAACAAGGGAGGTAGGGATTTATTGTTTTTCTCTGCTGCTGTGTAACACAAAGCATACCCTGTTCCAGTATTTATGATTCTTTCTGTCAGCCCATCAATGTGTTCAAGAAATTCTGGGCAGCTCTTCTTGCATTTATGTTACAGTCTGAAAATGTCATTAGGGAACAATCTGCATAGGCTTCTTTCCTGTATCACACATGTAATCTCAATTACAAGAAGAAATACTACTCTATAAAGTGTATTTTTGCTGGGAAAAGTTGGACTTAATCTAGAAAGTTCTCACAGTGATTCGATATGTAACATCCAAAAGCAGTCTCTCTGAGGACATTTTCATCCTCTTGACTTTCAAATAGAATTTCCTTTTTCATCTTTGATAGCATACTATTTTATATATGTATATTTTAATAAATATAAAAATATACCCTTATTTGCAGACAAATACAGCAACAGCTCTTTTAAGAACACTTTCTGATTTTTCATTGTCAATTTTCATCTACTTCTTTACTTCAGGTCTTGAGCTAGACATTGTCTGATTTGGAGATAAGAGTCTGGGTCCAGATACAGAGTCTTTTGAAGGCACTATATGTTTTATGTGTAGTGTCTGGAGAGGTTTCAATAAGGATACTATAATCTAAACTCTTGAGGCCAGGGGACTCTTTTCAGCATGCCTGTGTTGGGTATGGTTACAGCATTTTAGAAATGGTTTCCTTAAAAAATGCTAGGTGTAAAATACTGGGAACACATTTTCCTCACCAGTTTTCATTAGCTAGGTTCCTGCCATTCATTAAAATATGTTATTTATTTGCTAAAAACTAGGAAAGAGCCATTTGATTTGCATTCCATTTGTAGGGACTCTATATACTACCAGAAAGTGAAAAACGAATCCAAGTACAAATCTTGGAGAAATCTGTTCAAGTAGAAATGTCTGTCTTTTGTAACTTCCATAATTAAAAACTGTACAGAAACAATAGCAAAGACCAGAATTGATTAAAAGAAATCAGGTCACTGTAAGGATACAATTATTTTTTTCCAGAAAAATGGTCAGTTTGAATTATCACCACACACACAAATCCTTCTCTGTGCACATGCTAAAACCCTGAAAAATAAAACCTGAAAGCAATTAGCTTTACCATTGGTAGTAACAGGTTTTTCATTTTTTAGCTGTGGAATCCAAGATATGATAAGCTTTACTTGGAATTTCTACAGCTGATGATATTTACCCTTCATTTCTTTTTCTCTTCAGAATGTGCCTATCCCAAATGTCACATCTGGAGGCCTGGAGTTTGAAACTAAACTATTTTTGGAAACACCACAATTTTCCAACCCAAACTATTCACAGGCCAGTGGCAAGGCTGTCTGCTCACTGCTTTGTTTTTTAACTTTTAAAAAGGGTTGTAGGGAAGGTCTGTTCCTGGGGATATGTGTTATTATAAAAATACCTACAAATACCTAACAGTGTAGTTAGGCTTTCCTCTGGTGTCTCAGTATTTTCTTTTTTTTCTCCAAGACTGCTAAGTATGTCTGTGTGACTATGAATGAAGTTATTTAGCTCAGAGGGCTATGCAACTATGTATTTTCAATAGACCTGACATTACTTGAGGTTAGCCCCAGGCTGCTGTTATGGTGTTACATGAGGTCAAGTCCTTCCATACTGCACAAAGCTTTTAATTTCTTCTTAAGTACACACAATAAGACTGTCTCCCAAACTCCCCTACATAAATATTTATCATCCAGGACTGCACACACCTCTGCTTTTCTTATTTGTTTAATTATCCATGTATTTTAATGGGAAGAGGGGAAGCTCTAGGACAGAGCTCCTGTCATAGACTTGAAATGCCCAAGGAACAGAGGTTCAGGAAAAGACTGGTATGAATACTTAGGAGCAGCATTCTGTTGTATGAAAACAGCCCTTTCCAGACGCTCCTCTCCAGAAAGTAAAAAGGTTTTTGCATATGGGGCAAGGACAAACTGTGGCATGGCTCTCACAACTATCCAAAGGTACATTTCACAGACTGCTAGAACACTTCAGCCACTACCCTTACACATGAGCACTCATGTTAGGACTGGTCATTTGCCTGTGTATAATATCTCCTTGAACAGGAAGGTAATTCTACCAGATCATGCTGGTTAATTAAAGATACTACTCCTCTGGGAGCACTAGAATATCCACTTTTGCCCCTGATGTGCTTTCTTTTAACTGAAATACATCAGTATAATGAACATGGCATTTGTGTACAAGCAAAAAGGTAGGAAGCTCAATCATTCCCAATAATACTTGACAAGTTTTATGCAAACCATCCGTTCACTGTCCATGCTCATCTAACTTACTATATTTTCAAATTTATTTTTCAGTGTTCTCCTAGAAAGTTGTTCAAACTGCTGCAACTGAAGCAAGCAAAGCATTTCATTGACTTTCCACCTTCATTAGAACTGCACAGCATCTGAAGGAGTCTTCCTTTTACGAAATGCCTAGATGGCTTTATGCTAGAGCACAATACAACATGTTGCTGCACAGGTTTTCAAGGTTTATGCTGTGTTAAAATGCATAACAATGCAGGAAAGGAAGATCAGTGAAATTTTTCCAGGTAGTTCACCTGATAAGAAGAAAACAGCAGATGGCAGCACCAGATGCTAGTGATACATCTAATAGGCTTTGAAAATCAGCATTGTCTGTTGTCAAAACCCCCATAACTCATATATATACACACAGCAAGTCACTGATGTTTACTTACATGTACCACACATTTTTGTCTATGAAAGAATAAAACGCAGACTCTGTTCTAATGCAAGACTGAGTTTCAGTAGCTTCAGACATCACTTTCATGGTTTGGGGTATCATGGCAGAATCCAAAGCAGAACTTCTAAGCTGATGTGACCTTGAGAGTCTCTAAGCATAGGCTGTTGTTTGTTTTACACAGTCACATATGATTAACTCGGATGTGTTCCCTGATTCTGAGAGTGAGGACAGTTAGTGGAAGAGGTGCTTTGCAGAGGCTGTTGTGTCTCCAGCTCTAAAGACATTTAACGCAGAACCATGAAATAGTTTGTCAGTACTGGTACTGGTCTAGTTGACCCTGCCCTTGCTAAAGGGGACAGAGCTCCACGACAGAGGCATACAGGCAGTTTCAGTGCTTGCAGCTGTAAATTTAAAATGCCCTTCACATTGTGTACTACTAAATCAGTCAAAACGTTATTTGGAAAATGAAGAAAATCCAGCTTTTTCATTTAGGGCATCTTTCATTGAATAAATTAATTTGACAGTAGCATTATTTCTCTTAAATACACTTAAATTCTTCAGTTAGTCTTTTCCTGTGATGTTTTGCTGAATCAGGACTTTAAATAAGTACTTAAATAATTCACCATCACAGTGAGTAGGTCTGCTAAATGAGATAATGGCTGCCACAAATGCTTTGCATCCAGGACCCAAACAGATTGCCACTTCACTCCATCATTAAGGGAGCACTATTTTTTAATGAAACTAATAAGTTGCTGAGCAGGTGGCAGGTGAGCAAAATTAAAAGCTGGAAATGCTGGAATGCTGAAAAAAAGATGAAGAGTGTAGAGAAGACACAGACCTTGTTCTTGTTCATAGCAAATCTGCAATTCTTTCATAAGGTTAGTGCTTTTCCATATCCTTCAAAGTGTGGATCTTTCAAAATGTTCACTTGTAAATGGAGGCCCTCACACAGAGAATTCAAACCTATGGAAAAGAGGCTTCCTTTGACCACTTCTTATATGCTGTCTGACAGTCCCGAAGAATACCTTGGATCACAGGATATTTCTTTCAGTCTTTGCATTCCACTCTCTGCCTTTAATGTGTACGTCTGTTCAAAAGAACAGCTCTAAAAATATTAAATTAAAAGACCTCAGAGAGGTAAAATCCAACATCCCTTCCTGAGAGTCATAGTTAATAATGAAGTCCGTCCCCCAGAGTCAATCACAAACTGCAAGCTGTACAGCTTCATTCATTCTGTTGGAACTGATGAACTGTAAATGTTTAGAAGTAAATGAGGAAACCTGTTGCTCACACAGAAGGAACAACATATTTGAAATTTCATTCTGGCTCTGCAGAGCTAACAGACGTAAAAAGTGATAACAATGCTGTTGTTCAACAAGTCAGCAGATATGGGTGAATCCACATGGGCAGAGGATATGTTGCACAAGAGGGTAATGCTTTAAGAGTCACTCTCAATGGCAAACTACACTCTAAACGTTTTTTTTAATGGCATTATGGACAATTCCCCCCATCCCCTTTTGTTTTTTAAACTGCAGAATTGTGTGTGATGGACTAAACTACCTGTTTCACATCCATGCCTTTCATCAAACAATCACCTTTAGAGCAAAGCCAGTTCTTTGGTAAGAGGTAAAATGTAGCGTAAAACAACAAGAACATCACTCTTTCCATAGCCATAGATGCAGATGTGCAGCACTTTGAACTGCTTGTGAATTGCTTGAAATTTGCTGATAGAAGATCTGAGGAGTGAACATCAGTTTTCCAGTATCTATTAATTAGTGGCCTCATATAGCATAATTAAAAATGGCTCCTGTTGTCTTTAGTCTCATGTGAGTTAGGCTAACACTATTATCTCCATTTCATTTAGCAGCTGGTTAGTTAACATATAACATCCCTTGACTTCTAAAGCACCTTTAGAAATGCTCTGCATACCATTACATTCCTTTGGGGACTGAGAGAGCTAAAGTTCATTTTCAAAGTAATGCAGGCAACCAGGATTCCAACCCCTATTAGAAAAAAAAGAAAAAAAAGAAAAAGCTGTTTAATTTAGACACTGGACCTAAATTTAGACATCTATCTTACAAAACTCCTGGCCAAAAAACTACTTGTGCAGGAACAAATGCAAAAAAAAAAAATATGCCATTTTCCAAAATTCTGTGTAGCTTTTGGATAATGTGAATCAGCTTCTTTATTCTTGGATCTTGAACTAAATTCAGTGGAAAGAAATGTGCAGTCCTATTTATTTTGCTGTTGTTATACCCAGAGCTGCTGCCTTTGAACATGCAGTCTTCAGTAAACTCTCCTTTCATGCCAAGTTGAAGAAAAATGGTAAAATATGAAAATCATATTTTAGAGTGCTGGAGTGCTACAGAATAATGAAATATTGCATTTAATGTTACCTAAATAAAAATACCTAATATCTGCTCAAGCATGTAACATCCAAATCTTGCCTAAGCTGCTCAATAGAATCTCCTAGGGATGTATAGCAAGCAATGGCCCCTCTTGAGTCATAACTCTTACAAGACCACAGAGAAGGAGAACCCAACTACATCCTTTCAGAAAGAAAGTCAGAACAAATAGGATTAAGTAGTTTCCTATGCACTCAATATTCCCCCCTTTTTTTTTCTACTATTCAGCAGATAAACTTTTGCATGGAGCCTTTCTGAAGGCAAGTGATTTTAAATTAGATGGGAAGCCAGTCTCCCCTGGAGTACCAAGCATCAAGATGCATCCACACCCTTTCATACAGCATGTGTTAGCAATTTACCTGCACAGCTGGTGCAGCCACACTCGTTCCTTCATAGATCTTAGACTGAGCATCTTTTCCTGAGCCAGCTCCAGATCTTGGCCCTTTACCTCCTCTGCAACATCGTTCATGTACAGCAAGACGATCAGGAAAAAAAGTTTGGCCACAGTTTCCAGAGGGCACGAGTTGGGCTTGAGCACTCTGATAAGCTGCCTCGTTCTCAGCTGTAAGTGCACAGGAACCACCAGCAGGGACTTCAGGTTTCCTGGGCTCTGGTCTTCTAAGGTGCCTTGGTAGTTGATTGTTTTCAATATGCCACTTTTTTAGGCACTGGGATTCATGTATAGAAATAGAGTGTGACCCAAACTCTCTGCCACAGATCTAGCATACCTTCAATCCAGGTTTCCTTGGAGTGAAGGGTGTGCGAGACATATTTGAAAAATCTGATGGCTTTGTTACTATTGCAGTGCTTGGTCCCCTCTATTGGGACACAGCTTCTAGATGTACTACTTCAGGAAAAATTCTGGGAAGATCTTACACTTTTGATGGTTCCAGGTGATGCTCTGAAGGCAAGGTGCTCACTTTCTTGACATTTGTTTCCATGAAGGGTATGACATTTCAGGAAACTTCTTTCTCACCTGCACATAAAGAATTCAGAATGACACTACATAATCTTCTTCACCCATTTTCATGGGCTGAAATATATTAGGGACTTCAAAGACAGAACACTGCACCTAATGGCTGTTTCAGTAGAGACAGGGGGTTTTTGTGTTTTCTGTTTCTCTTTTGTTCTTACATGATCCTGAAAGAAAATAAATCAGTATATATTAATAAATGCCTTTTCCCTTGTTAAGGTTACCAACCACAGGTTTATCACAAGGTACAGTTTACCTTACTACTGTGTTGTGTTTTTAAATAGCAGATAAATAACATCAATTATATCCTTATTTTTAATGATCAGTTAAACAATGTAAATCTTAAATTATAGTCTTAGAGGATGGAAAGTCATGAAGGACATGAAACAGGATGGGTTTGCACAAACTGAAGCAGATCAAATGCAAGTGGTTTGGAGTATAGTCAATAGGCTTTATTGCCACTTATTGATGGAACTGGTACTTCTAGTACAGCCCTCAGTTTTACAAAAATAAGACTTTTATGTTGATAGTTACACATAATTTCACTTTCTCTAAAGAAATAAGAAGTCCCTTAGTAGAGGGATGTTAATGTCCCATCTACAAAGAAAGGAAAATATTTCCAGTCTGTGAGTTGGAGGAAGTTATTAGGCCCCTTTATTCAGAACTTGTGAGGTGGTGGCTCAAATTCTCTGCCTAGTTTCGATTCTTCCAGGACAGAAGAGTTACTAATAAAACAAAGAAAAGGTATGGCCCCTGCATTCGTTTAGTTTCAACACAGTACTAAACATATTTCAGTTTTTCAATGTGTAGTCTATCCCTTTACACAGATATAAATCTCTGCTGTATCCTTTAAATGTCCATTTATTATACTATTTTATGCTGGTCCTCCAAGGGTCAGAAAATAAAATTCAGTCCATATGTATGTATGGTAGAGGGCTACTGTTTTATTGCAAGGACAAAAAGCTTAGAGAGGCAACTGCCAAGGACAGTCTGCTTCTTCTGGAATAAAAGAAACAGCTGGCTAAGGAGTCACCTTGCCCTTATCAAATATTCTAAACTTTTTCTCAAGCCTTCCAAAATTTTAGGGTGTCCCTAACTCACAAACTTATCCACACAGAGATTCCACTGCATGGCCTGAAATTTTTTATACCCGAGGGCAATGACACAGTTTTGTCATTACCTTTGAAACTTAAACTTTGTCTTGAGCCAGAGAGAAGCATTGGGCTCATTCTGGTCTCTCATAAATGTTCTAGGGGATATCTTAAGGACATGGGTAACAGTGAAAAAGCAAATTGTCACCAGGTTCATGTGAGTAGTCATCCTCTTCACAGGCATACAAAAAATGTCTAGAAAAGCACTCACACTGCTTGTTTAAATACTCACAAAGCTGCATGTTCCTGGGACACCTGCAACACTTTCTTATAAAAAAAAATTCCTGTGAAGCTTGGATTTATTTGTAGGCAAACTGGAAAATGTGAAGGCCATCAGACCTAACCTGTGATTTGTACTGGAACTGATCTCTGTGAACTAATATTTTGCAGTTAGCTGCTACAAATAAAATTCTTGAGGGACATTATACTTTTCTCTCAAAGTTAACACCTCATCTAAAACTCTATTAGATAACTTCAGTCTGTGGAAAAATATGGCACGGTACAAGGAGGTAGTATCCTTTCATGTCTGAAGCTATCAGGTAAGCATATAATATATGTTGAATGTTACACAAAACTATAGTACTGAAATTTTTAGTTCAGATATCAAAATAACAGGTTCAACAGTCTGTGAAATTTAAATTTGCAAACTAGTATTGAGGCTACTGTACTGCAAGGCTCTTTCAAAGACTGGGAGAGTTTCCAAGGAGGGTGGCCTGTTGGATGAATCCAAGTTGGGAAGCAGCCAAGCTCCTTAGGAGGATGAAGGGAATGGAGAGCCAGGGAAACATTAAAGGGTCATGGAGGCAGGGAAGATAAGGGTTACTGGCGGGGTCACAAGAAGGGAGAAAGTTCAGTTAGTTTTCAGGGTACTTCTGAACTTTGCAAGGTCCTATTTATGGATTTATGTCCGAAGGAAACTTTCTGCTACCTGAGAGGATTCTTAAAGCAGCAGTGAACGTTGAACTGCCTGCCACATGAAGAATGTTAGGTGACTAAATCTGTTGCCCTTAGGAAAGAATCAGTTAATAAAAGATGCCATAACCAATCTATTAACAATATAACCTATTGTTGGATTTCCAAGCTTGCTATTGTAAATACTTCATAAGAGAATTATGTTTCTTGTGGGGATTACACCATTTGGTCTACATTTATTCTTGCCAAGCTGACTGTTATTTGGAAACTTCCTATAAATTCAGTGTGAAATGAAAAGGCATATGAGCAGTTCAAATCTCTTGAGCTCAGAGGTAAAGATGTAGAGCTAAATCAAACTGGGATTTAACACTTCAAAACACAAAACCTTCTTATGTTTTTCTTTCAAAAATGTGATAAGTTTTTTACTGAAGTAGAAGTGTACAGTTGATCACTGTGTATAGCTGTGGGAAAACAGTTCTCTCCTCTGCAGTTCCACTGAGGACAACACTTAAAAAACAGTCTCATGAACTGCAGTGACAGGTCACTTCCAACCAGTGGAGAAGTTCAATTTAATTAAAAGCAAGTGAAATGCTATGGCTAGTTCAGTATCAGGCTGAGAGCTTCACTCTATCCAAAACACAACAGAATGACAAGAGTGCAAATAGCTCAGTACATCTCTAATCTTGTCCTGAAGAGGGAACTGGAACTTTTGCACATTGATTTAAGCTTCACTAAACCAGAAATTGCACTAGCATTATTATCCATGTTTCTCTAATGCTGCTTTCTCTTAGCTGCCATGTGTGATTCTACCTATACAAGTAAGTGGAAAGTTCTTCCCTGAAATGGCCTTCTTTATGTCTTTCATGTCACTGCTGGAACTTGGAAGCAAAGTTGACACATACGTTTCCTATTTCCTGTTTGCAGCCAGTTTTTGAAGAGCGACCCTCTCTGTTTCTCATCTCTCTTGATTCTCTCATGCAGACAATTCTTCAAAACCCATTATAAGGTCATTTTACAAGACTGGATTCCTTGACTGAATTGAACAAAACACACTTATGTTAGCTGGGGAATTAAACTGGCTGTTTCCAATGAATTCTCAACACTACTGCTTTTGACTAATTCCACATGGAGACCTCCCAGCTGGAAAAAAACAGAGCTTACCTTATGGAAGAGCACATTGCATGAAGCCTCCTACTAACAGGACATAACCATGCTTATTAAATGGACAAAATACAGGAACAGTTTTGACTATTTAGGGAATTTGGTTTTGTACAATTTATGGATGCTGACTGATATCATAGACTTTCCATGTGTAGCTGTATCAGACTGTAAACTGTGTTTAAGCCATATGTCTCCTGTCACTGTTCTCACCTGCCAGCACAAAGGGACAAGATAAATCCTTGCACCAAAAAAAAATAGAGCTGAAATAAAGGCCACAGACCTTTCAAGCTTATACATGTCAAAAAACCCCCTCTTAGACATGTTTGACTCCATGTAAAAGCAGAGACGGCTTCAAAAAAATTCCCCTGGGACATGCTTGGCTCTATCTGAAAGCAGAGACAATTTCCAGGGAAGACCATAAACAAGCAAATTAATGGTAACAATTGACTCCTTTACTATTTTTTTAAACAGTGTTTGATAAAGTTATGAAAAGGATTTATATGAAGTACATGCTTGAGGTGACAGTGGCTTAAATACAGGAGGCTCTTTGAAGAGGTCATCTATAATTGGACAGTGCTTCCGAATCAGGACTCCCATAACAGAGTTATGAGAATGTCTGCATGGGTTGATCTGCCTGAGAAAGAGTAAGAAAGGCCAAAGAGATACATTAAATGAAGGGGAAAGCATAATGCTCAAAAATGGTGGCATCCAAATGCAACAGATCGGGCTGTCAGCAACAAAAAAAAAAAAAAAAAAAAAGAGAGAGAGAGAAGAAACTCATTTTAGCATGCAAAAAAAGTACGGGTTAATTCAGTATCTCAGATTCAGGAATTTTTGGCTGTGTAAATCCTTGTTGAAGTAAAGCTTCACTTCAATCTGAGTTTTCCCTTTTTTTTCCCTTTCTTCAA
Source organism: Pithys albifrons albifrons (assembly GCF_047495875.1). Lineage (NCBI taxonomy): Eukaryota > Metazoa > Chordata > Aves > Passeriformes > Thamnophilidae > Pithys > Pithys albifrons. The sequence continues at coordinate 37,884,984 of NC_092497.1, read as the reverse complement.
TACTACACTCAGTGTTGTATTCTCATTCTGCCTGTTCATCATGCAGTCTTTGGCGCCATAAGCTTTCTTTTTGTGACATCACAGTTGTTCCCATGTGGGTCATTTAATACTGGTGATTTATGTTCATTGGACTAAATTTGCAAATATTCTATAGGAAAAGTTTTTCAGTTGTAATACTAACTTTACTGTTACATAAATTTGAAATATCTTAAATGGCTTTAAACAAGAAACAACAAGCAAAACCTCCCTGCACTACAATAGCACCCAGATATTCTGTTTTTTCAATCTGGCCTGGACTGTCTAAAAAGACAAAGGAGAACAACTGAGTCAGAAAGATACAGAAAGAGAAAGATGGAGTAAGTGATCTGCTGAGCATAAAACAGCAAGTCTGAAAAAGAAAGAAATTAGTCTAGATTTTTCTAGCACCCCAATACTAAATTAGTCCAGTCACAGAATTTTCTAAGGCTGATCCTTAGCTTTACCATCAAGATAAAGGTAAGTCCTTTTTTCTCCACTTTACTGAGTTTTCATTACATATACATAAAACAGAGGTGTCAGAGAGGACCAAACTGACATCCTCTGTTGAGTGCCAAAAAGCCTTGCTTCAGGGTCTTTCCAAATACGATGTCTTCTATGAAGCTTCCCATTATTCTTTAAGGGAAAGCACATTGGATTAAACCAACATCTTAAGTTTTACTTTTTCTTGTGCTAAATATTGCTTTGTATTGCTTGATTATAAATCATCTTAGAAATCCATTAAACAAAGTACTCAAACATAAGCTGGACAAAAATACTGGACAATTTATAGTATCTTGCCGTTGGATCTGGTTTTCACTGAAAGATAAAAGGAAAAAAAAACATTCTTATGTTTCCATCAATATTTTTAGCAAATTAACCACACATTAAAAACCTCACATTTTTCCAGCTCAGCACTGCATTTTCTCCACAGTTTCTGGCTGGAGAAGTCTTCTTTGATTAGTCCTAGACTAATAATTTCCTTCAGTCATGTGAAAAGAATAATCTTTCATTTGATTGAACTTAAATAAATACCACTGATATGTAGGAAATCCATAGTTTTCTACATCAGGATGCTTCATCTTGTCACAGCTGAGCATGACCCATACTTTTATGCATCCTCCTACCTCAAGAAACTATTTTCCATCTCTGAACATACAAATATTGGCATGTACCCCCACTTCTGGCAGCTTCAAAACTTTGTAAGTCTGTAAAATCTAATATTGCAGCAGCCTGGCTGAAGTGTCTTATGAGTAATGGACACTCAGAAACATCCAAGTCTGGAGCTTCTTCCACGAGAGGATCAGCTGCACATACAGCAATGCCTTTCCCCCACACACCATCTGCAGCCCAGAGGCTGGGGGTTACACCGTTCTTAAACATGGGGGGAGCCAACTACAAGGTCAAGGCAAGAACACTCAAAGCCAAATATAGCAGGTTAAAAAGCTGCTGTTTTCTGACAAATATAAACAGCCTAGAACTATCTGGGAATTTTCTAGTGAATGTTTTTCCCATTGTTTGAAGTGTTGGTTAGACAAAACTGAAACTTTCTTCAAAGATGTACCTGTTTGAACTACACAAGAGAGAAGTATGTGTGGCTCTGTGTGTGTGTGTGCAAAGGTTCATTGCAATGCTCGAGAAGGGAAATATACAACCCAGAGGTTTCTACACAGTTCTGATACAGAACTATTTAAGCTGCTTTTTATGATGAGGTAGGCATCCTAGTCAAAGGTTTCTGTAATTTTCCTCTGACCTATGAAAATTACCATGTCTTTCTTTGGATCTGATAATCGTCCTACCTAAAACTTTACTGGTCAACCAAAAAATTACTTACATCAATAGCAAGCATTATATACTTGCCATTTAAGAAGCCCCTGTATAGAATTATGCAGTACTTAAATTTATTTAATTAGCTTTATCTGATTTAAGTTTGTGACAGTGTTACCAGAGAAATTAGAGACTTTTCCTAGTGACCCAGCAGTCCTTTTGTGTTACTATATCCTCTGCCCAAACATAAGAAATAACTCCTTTGAGTTGACGTAAATCCTATACAAAAAGGAATTATGACTGCTACCACTTAAAATATGGGCAAAAAAATGAGACATTTTTAGTCAAAAAATGTAATTTTTCAGTTTTTCAAAATTCAAAATCCTGGCCTTTCCAGTAACACCATTCTCTCTCAGATAGCTTTTATACTCTACAGAAGTTGTGGCTTTTTGTATTTTACTTACTGATGCATTACAGCTTATCCGGGTGAAGATTGCCTTTGTTTTACTCACATCCAATTACTTAACACACTTATATTTTATGAATGTTACTCTGCCTCCACACTTGCTCTTGTGCAAAAATCAGCATAGACAAATTCCCAGAATGGGCGACACTGGCGATACTTATGCATCACATCCTTAACTATCTTCAGTTACCGAAGCATATCTGTGATATTTAACAGTCTGGAAATCATAGATGGTGAATCAGGTATGCATGAAGTAATGAACAGATTGGGTATGTTCACCCTGCTCACAGCACAGGAGTATGAGACAAAGCAAGTATTGAAGCAAGTAAGTTTACACAGCTCAAGTGTCTTTGTTCAACATTTCCATTTCTGGAACTCTTATGTACAAAATCAGGCGGGTTCCCAGTGATTTTGGTGATGACTATGTAATTGCTTCAAGAAAGTAGGCTAATCATTGGGGAACTAAAATAGGTGGCTGGATAAATGCATAATCAGTTCTCAGTCTGCTTGAAACAACAATAAAGAAGCCAGGCGTGTGAGCCTGTACAAAACACAAGTCCAGTGGAAATCAGTAGAGGGATGACACTGCACGTATGCGGAGTGCCTGTCACTGCAAGGGACATCAGTGACGGAAAGACTTTTCTCAATAATCTGAAGTAATGCAGTTACATTATACAGGATAAAACAGTCAGAAGGGGTAAATGTTCTTATCTTTTATGATGCAGAAATCTTAATAATGTTTGAATAGAAAGTGCTCCTGCTGATAAATTACTCAACTAAGGTTTTTTTGCAATTTTTGTCATGAAGAGGATATTCAGATAGATAATCTGATTACCAGAGCAATTACTGTTGTTGGCAAGATACACCAGCTATTAAAATATGAAACCTAAATGATGAACAGAAAGCCACAACAGTAGAAAAGAAACAGAGGGAATCCAGACAAACAGATGAAACTATCTGAAATGGAAAAGGGCTAGAAAAGCAAAATTCTGGACATTCCAATTATTCTGAGAAACGTTGGTAAACCTGACACATTACTAAATACTCATTGTATTTTGCATGAACAATACAGCACATTGTAAAACTTTGCAGAACATTCATGATGTAGTGACACACAAAAGAAATGGCTGCCTGCTAAATCTGTCAGAGAAAACAGCACAATAGGAGGCCTATCAAAAGGTTCATCACATCCAGGAAGAGACCTGAAGGTATTATACCACTCATTTTTAAGGCTTTTGTTGGTAACAAATCTTAAACCCCCTCATTTTTCCACATTATTGTTCTTCTCTTCAGATTAAATCAAGAGCAATTTATAATTGGTGTAAGAGGACATGGTGGCTAAATGTCATCAAGTTTTACCTGACAACCCTGCATCCTGATGATTATGTAATTTATATTTAATGATGATCTTTTTCTCATTTTGTGAAGCTGTTTTCTATGCATCTGTCCATATAATCCTGTTTTCTGTTTTATAATTCTTTAGTTAACAGGATTAAATTTCATGAGCCAATAGAAATACACATGGAATATAAGCCTGAAATATCCCCAGTTAATACGGCTTAAATGAAGTGACATGTATGTCTGAGTGTCTTACAGTGTAACTGTAATTTCATCTGGTTAGAAACCAGCGCATCCTATTACAGACCAATGTCCTAGGGAATTAAGTAAATAGGAAAGTAAATTTAAGTAAACTGTATCAATTTGTAAGAAAGGCAACGGTGTTAATTTGTAACTGAAGCAATTCGCTCACTGACCGTGCCTTAAGAATAAATTTTGTAATAAGCTTTAAGATAAACCACTTGGAAATGACTGTTTCACTCGCACTTTCCAAACAAAACAAAATAAACCAAGCCAAAACAAAAAGAAACACACTGGCTTTTTAGTAAACTTCTTCATTACTGTTGAGCACCACATATTTTCTAGGAATAGAAATGGAAGAGATAATTTCTGTTACACTGGACAATCAGTAATTATGTGCCAGATAGGGTTACCTTATGTAGACAGTAACATTTCTAGCTTTCAATATCCACATGGTTGCCCATGATTATTCCAATTGTATTCTCCTGCCCCTTAAAACAGACATATAAATGACCTCAGTACACTTGTTTGGAAAAATGGGGAACTGCCAAGTCAGAACATCCGATAAACGCTCACACACCCTTTTTGCCAGGTAAACCTCACCAGAAACAAGCATCAAGAGAGTAAATGTGCTTTCCTAGCATTAAAACATGAGTTTGTTACCAGCTAGCTGGTCTGAGGGGGGAAAGTCACCCATATCCTTGTTGATCACCCTTTCTACTTATTTATAACTGGGCTGTGACTTGTGTGGTGCTTCGAGCAGGCAGCAGGACACAGAGTGTGTTTCCTGAGCCTTGGCTGACTGACCGACAGGCCAGGAGTGTTTCAGCACCATCACCAGTTTCACAGGGAAATGAGGAGAAAACCAGCAGGACTGGGCTGTGAGCTCGGAGGATCCCAACCTCCCGTGCCTGCTGGCCAGGCCAGAGAGTTGCTTGGACTCCGAGAGGGAAGGAAAACCACGGTGCGTCTTCGCCCAACCACTGCCCACCGCCTTGCCTGAAGAAAGTCCAGAGGCTTATTCAGATCCATCGCGCAAGAGGCTGTGGAAGGCACCGCATGTCCACTGCCCTGCTCAACACACATTACCTTCGCTCTAAGGAGTGGCTCAAAACTCCCACATGTCCACAAAACCTGGGCTTCTCCGGTGATGTGTTTTGGCTCAGTTTGCCCTTTGTGGAAAGAAGAGGAGAGCTGCACAGGCCAGTGGGGCGCACATTCCCCAGCCCGGGGCACGCTCTGCCCGCACACTGATCCCGCCCGGCCCGCGTCCGCGCCGTCCCCATGGCAACGACCACGCCTATGCAAATGTGCCGGCTGACCCGCCGCCGATTGGCTGTCACTCACGGGCGCGCGTGGCCCCGCCCCACGCCCGTGCGGAGCGCACGTGGCGTTGCCGGGATTGGGAGCGCTGGATCGGGGAACGCGGGATCGGGAGTGCGGGATCGGGGAACGCGGGATCGGGGAACGCGGGATCGGGAACGCGGGATCGGAGAATGCGGGATCGGGAGCGTGGGATCGGGAACGCGGGATCGGGGAACGCGAACTGCTGCGTGCGGGAAAATGATCCACCCAACACCTTCCAGCTGCCCCCCGGAAACGGGCCCCAGTCAGGCTCTGCATCCATGGACAGAGCCCCCTTTCTCTGCTCTGAACTAGGTGAGAAGGGGCAAATGGCATCGTGAAGCTCAGGCAACAGAAGAATAGCATGAGCATCCCTGACTCCATCTCCCACACAGGCACTCTTCTCATTCAAAAATTCAATTTTCAGCCTGTTTGTTTCAACATTTTTCCAAATTTAACTTTCACAAGCTTTGTATTTTCCATGGAAATTAATTCTGCAGAAAGAATGGTAAATAATTGCTGGATGAAAACACTGGTTCAAATGTACCCATGGCAAGTGTTCTCTGATGGTGGTGCCAAGACCAAGCCAACAGTGCTGCTTCCATGCTACCCCTTTCAGCATAACCAACTTCAGTTTTAACTTACTAAAAATATTAACATGAGTAACATGCATCATTTGCTCAGGGTTGTGCCAAGAGCAGTGTCCTGTGTTTCTCCTAAGCAACGGAGACAAACAGCAAACAAATTCTAGTACCCCTTTTACACTGAAATTTTCAGTGTGACAGGTGTGTTGCTAAGGCAGATGTGAAGCAAACCTGTCAAATGGGCTTCTACAACATCAATTCCTTTGACCATGTGAATTCCCAGGCCTAAGACACAAAAAAGAAAATTACAAAAGTCTTTCAGAGACGTAAAATCAAGTTGCCTGGTCAGAACATGTTGCATTGCAAATCCACTGTCCTAAGGAGTCCTTCTGGCACTGCAGTACCAGTAAGATCAACAGTTAATTCAACTTTATGCACTTGGATCAAAAGCAAATGGCATTTAACCTCCACTTTGACTTAGGGCCTAAACAAAATTTGTATTGCATAAAATTTATTGTAAGCACGACACAGGACTCCCACCTTTTAACACAATTAAATTGCAGGCTGTTTTTAACCAGTATTTGCAGAATGCTTTGATGCCAGGGAAAATACCTGAAAAAGTTATTTCACCTTCAGCACTGATTCTACCACCCAAGGTTGCTAACTTCAAGTTATTTGAGGTTTACAAAACTGCGATCACTGTATATGGAAAACAGGTAGATACTAAATGTTAAAGAATAGTAGTTACAGAATTGAAATCCAGGAAGCACTAAGATGAAAGTTACCCATTGCCTCATAGATCTAAGAGAAAGTTTATGAATAAAAATATGTTTGCATTTTGTAAACACCTACATTCACTTATGTGCCTTCAGAAAATACATAAATATTTTTCTCCATTGTAAGGTTTTAGGTGATAGGCAGGTAAAACTGTTGTTTCCACATGAGCTGTCTCAGCTGTCAACTCAAAAGTGTGGAAATATCAAGAGAAGTAATCCCAGTAGTACAAGATTTGTAGGGAAAAAAATCCAGCACCTTACCATTTATTTTTTTTAATTAATCATTAGAAGTGAGGAACAAAGTAAATACTTCTACTCCAATTTAAAATCTCACCTCAAATGTTTAATAAAATTTTCATCAAGACGATGGGATATATTTAATACTACTCATAGAGTCAATAAAACAGACTAATCTTTGAATATTTTCCTATGGATATAAAACTTGGTAAATTTTTGTATAAATTCATACCAACAGTATATTAAAAATTGGTGACACTGTTCCAGCTAACTTCCTGATAGGCATTTTATGCATGTATGCATGTATGCTTGTATGTCTGTAGATGTTTAGATATTTGAAGAAACAAAAATGGACAACCCTGAAAATGTTTGCTATATTAAATATGACATACATGTGGTTTAATACAGCTGACTGGTACAGATCTCTGTGTTACTTTAATCTCTTTCTGTTTATATCTTTTCAGTACTCCATTGTCAACCCTTGCTGACTAGAGAAAATACAAAAATAGACAGAGGAATTACTTTTACCAGAGGAAGAGTAAATGCAGAAGTGAATTGCTCTCCATTGTGTCTTCTTTGAGCCAGACTCAATCACATAGTGGACAAGGTGCTCCCTGGAACAGGCTTTATTATATGAAGTAATTTACAGTTCATGTACATGTGTAATTAGGGCATCCTGGAAAAACGGGAAGGGTAATAGAAAAGCCATGGGAAACATATAATGGGATGTCAATGTGTATGATAATTTCTCAAAGGGTCTGAGGACAACATCAATAAAAATATTTGTATATCAGCAAGACAGGAACAGCCCTGATGTAATTACTTTGCACATATTTTTGTAACCATCATTCCAAGCAATAACTCTTTTGCTTCTGTTGTCCTATTTTGCATTCTGCAAAACTCTGGGTGGGATCCTATCTGAAGGTCAACTTGGAAGCAGGAGAGGAACAATAAACAAACCCAGAGTAGGAAAAATGCCTTAAAAAGCAGCTTGGTTGGGGTGAAGGTGAGAGGTCATCCATTGCTAGAACTTCTTTATTTTCACTGTTTATTATAGCTCATTTGCTCCTCGAGAAAACAAATGTGGGAAGTCCATTTCATTATACATTATTTTTACTTTCTGTCTTGCTTTTCAGAAAGTTTGCAAAGGTTTGCTGTATGTCTTTCCCATTACCAGTGTTTCTTTCGGTCTGTGTGTAAAGCAGTATTGTTAGGTTCACTGAAGATTTTCCTATGACAACATGTTTTGGTAACGGAAGATTTAAGAACCTGACTACTCAGCCCGTTAAATCAGTTTATGTTTAATATGATTAAGTTGTTGTGAAGGTACTACTTAGGAGACCAGTGTATTTATTTTTTAACATTGCCTTGGCAGGTGCCATCCTTTTGCTTTATTCTCTAGACTAGTATGTGAACAATCCATCAAAACATAGCTTCAAAGCATCTGAAAGGATGTCAGTAAATGAATTATCCTCTGGGTTCAGGAACTTTTCTTTCCTGAAAAAAAGGTTATGCTGAGTCTGAAAGGACTGTGTGCCATGTTTTCATTACCATTTCTAATGGACAACCAGAAGACGAAAAAGATTATGTTGCAGCTAAAAACACAGTTCAAACTTCTACAACCAGATTTCCCTTTGAAGCTGGAAGTTTTCCCAGGAAGATGGATATGGCTGCAGCTGAAGCAACAATCATTTTTCATGCAGTGAAATACTGCCATACATTCCAAGGCTAGACTACTCCAAGCAAATTACCCTGTGTTAATGACATTTCCCTGTGTGACCACCTGAAAATACCTAGTTCTTTTTTCCCAAAAAACCGTATTTACCTCACAATTATTCTCCTATGATAATTCTGAAAATACCTCTCAGAAACAGTGATTGGTGGCAGAAATGTCAGGTCCTCTAAATTAATATCATTAACAACAGAAAGGGAAATTCTGAGAATTTTGAAACTCCAAATGCAGGAAGAGATGAAGGATCCTTGTTCTTGGACAGAAGAAGAACAAATCCAGTATTCAGAAGAAGTAACAGGAGAATAAAGAGTAGCATGAAGATTGCAAGATGATGAACTTGTAAAAAAAAATCTTAGAGGAAGAACAACTTTAATTAATGCACCAAATTTCTCTCTTGGCAAAAAGGGGTAAAATCATTGGTTATTTAAGACACTTATATCCACATTTTTCCTGTCAATGCTAGTGCAATGCTGTGGACATTAGTCTTACACTGCTCACTCCATCACAAAGGAGGCAATTTATATTGCTTTGGACACTACTATTAGTTAATGCTCCCTCTTCAGGATTGTTGTTGCAGGACATGGTAACCACATTTATTGGCCTGTCTTCCCAGAAGGCAGCCCAAGAGTCATCACTCTGCACACACTAGAGCTCTCTGCTGCAAGTTTCCTCCCCTGACTGCCAAGAACATCAGATGAATTGGATTTGCAGAAATCTGAACTCCTTGCCTCCTGCTCAGGGCAGCCCAACACTTTATACAGACTATATATTTCTTCCAGCCCTCTCAGAGTGGCTGACTCACTGCAGCCTCACGTAGTCTGGCATTTCACTCCCTCTCCCTTAGCATCACATCCCACATAGGCAGCCACCGTTGCCAAAAGCTGTCCCAACGGCTGGAATCACCTCGTCTCCAGGGCAGGCCTCTTAACACTGCTATTACAGTGTTGAGCCATGGGTGAGCCAGTGGCCCAGCATTGACACCCACAGGCAAATTGGAACAGCAGTGCATCAGCTGCAGGGGAGCCCAGCTACACACAATGTACATTGGAATGAGGAAATTTTCTTGACAACAGATGTTCTCTCTTCCAGTCACTCATATTACTACTGTCTGGACAGAGGATGCCCTGTCTTTCACAAATCTTTTGTACCTAGCAAACACTCTTCAAAATCATCTTTCACATCAAGAAAGTAATAGTTAATGAAGGTTTTGAATAGAGCTGTAAAAGCTTAGCAAAACAGCAACAACAAGAAAATAAAGAGAGGGCAAAGCTATATAAAGTGAAGGTAAATATACAATCAACATATTTTGAGCCACAAGGAATAAACTATCAGAGTACATACTGGTAACATGCTCTGAGTTCTTCATCCCCTTATGTCTCCATATCAAGCCCACCTGACTTCAGGAAAGGCAAGCCTTAAGCTAGCTGCAAAATTAGCTGGATGAAATACTGTGGCCCACGTTACACAGTAGGTCAAACCAACATTCTGTTGATCCCTTCTGGCTCTAAAATCTATGAGTCAAGTAATTTTTCTTAAGTGGTCCCCACAGGAATTTGAGCCTCTCTGACTTAAATCCCTACCATTTCTTTTTGCAATTACATGCTGAAGATTTTTACTTTTTACCAGCCTTTCTCTTCCCATTTCTTCAAAGTACCAAGTAGCCCCACCAAAATGGGTCTCCAAACAGAATAGCTACAAGTGAAACCCTATCCACTCTCTCTTTTTCCATTCATTAACTGCATTGGAAGTAAATAAGCCAGGAATAATGCCAGCAGAAGAGACTCAATTCCAGATTTTCCTTAAAAATCCCTCACAAGCAAGATCCATAATTTAATTATAGCCAAAAAAATTCAAGAACTGCACTTAGACCGGTTTTTATCCTATACTTCTAAGCCAACATGTCACTAAAACAACATCTGCATATTATAAATGTAACATGCACTCTAAAATCTCTCTACACTCAAACAAATAGTGGAGAAAGTCAGATATTCTCTAGCTTTCAGATGGGTCTGAAAACACTTGAAGGACTCCAATGTGCAGCCTGTCATAGCATTAGAGTAAACATATGCCAAATATGTAAAACATCCACTGAGGTCTTTCCTGAGAACCTGGATTTGTGTTCTGAAAGAGGCCAAACAAAGTCTTGGTGTAAAAAGCAAAGAGTGGCCACTTTGCAAGATCAGCAGTCTCTTTGAATAGTAAATGAAAGGATCTGTCATTGTCATATTGGTTACTATCTGCCTTTCTTCTCTCTGCCTCCTCTTTCCTATTTTGTAAACTTTCCTGGTCTCTTACTTTATTTTTGTACTCTTTATCCTCCTGACACTGGACTTTTCTAGTGTTTTCTTCTGTGGCAAACCTGCCAGTGCCAAATTCCTTCTTCATCCTCTTTTCTGTCTTCCCACAGTTTGCTTTCCCTCTCATTTCACTTTTCAACATGCTCTCCTTTTTCTCTCTCTTTTCTGTCTACTCATCTATTTCAGTCATATGTTCATTCCCCAGACATTTACATCTACCATTCATCTTTGTCAGGGATACTGTTTTAGGTGTCTCTCTTCTTCAGGCTTAAAGCCATTTACTGTTCAATATATGTGAATAAGCTGTAACTGGAAGCACTTTGTCCAACTCCTAATTCACTCATATCAAAGACACTCCTAGTTGTCCTTCTGTATTTCTGCTACTTCCTCTCAGTCATCAAGATTTCTCTCAGACATTCTAGATATCACCACAGCCTGTAAGTTCTCCAGAATTGTCCATCATTCTCATTATTTTGTGCTCAGTTTTTGCTTCTGGAGATAAGCAGGGGAATTGAAGACATAGCATGAGAGCCATTTCCAGTTGCCGTCTGCTGCTTAAGTCATCCTTCCTGCCTGGCAGGAAGCAGGAGCAGCAGCTGCACCACTCTTTGCAGCCTGATAAGGAGAAGTGGGGAACATGACAATCTGGCTAAGGACGATGAGAGGACCTGCAAGGAGATGAGGTGACAGATATACCACAAGGTGTCTGAGAAGATGAGGGCCAAGACACTACAGGAGAAACCAGAGGGTCTGCAGAGGAATAAAAGAGGCCACAAAAGGCTTCTGAAAATCAGAGGGCTGAGTGAAATAAAGGGGCATATCCCTTTCCTGTAGGAGAGGAAACCCCACTGATCTTTTTGCTATAAGTGGATTTAAAGCCTTTATAATGGAAGACAAAAGAGTTGATATTTCACCCATTTTCTCCTCTGATGTTGATCCCCACGTATTGATCCCTTTTACTACCTGCTTAATATTTTCTCTTTCTGTTTCCTCCTCAACTGTCTGCATATAAAACTAAGCAGCTCACTTCACATTCCCTAAGCTCAGAATATTTCCTTAGCCCTTCCAAGTCCTGTATGATGCAAGCATGCCAGACAAACATTCAGCCCTCAAATGTACTTATGTGGCCTCTTGTTTTCCCCTTGTGTGGCTCTGAAGGGTTATGAAAATAAGAGGCCAAACAAATTCAGGCCAGCAGTAATTCCAGCCCCACCCTGCAGAATGGGCAGACACCACATGGCCCAAGGAACAGCCAAATTTCATGATTACATTAAGTAAATGTTGATGGTTGAAAAGACTGCTCTGTTTGCCCCAGTTTCCCTCTCTCCTCATGTTCTTTCACTGCAGGGGGCTATCAGTACCTTGGCTAATTTGGCTGCAGCATGACATGAGGAGACCTTGCTTTTTAGGAACAAAACGTTCCTTTGAAAACTTGAAAATACATAACAAAGCAATGTTAGTAAACAGAATATCAGCAGGCACCACAATACTTAATGATTTGGGGAGCTGAGAAAGGGCACAGATGAAGTGAGAAGAACCAACTGCTTTTCCAAATATTTTATGTTCGGTGCTTGCCAAGTGCTGCAGGAGGGAGACACAAACAGAAATATTAATAAGAAGAAAATAAAGAATTTAGAACAGTATTTAACTTCATTTTGCAGGATGTTTGAGTATGTTGCTTATTTGCTCTCATGTTTTGCTGTACATGGCTGAGAGTACCTGTGTATTATCTAGACAATCCAGGTAGAAAATTATAATTGCCTTTTGTTGAATTGTTCACAAGTGGTATGGACAGCATATTTTGTGTCTCTTAATCCCCTTGTTGGTCTTTTTACCCTTAATTCTACAGCAGACTTCTGTGCTCTGCTTCTGACTGTATATGAACAGTAATTTTGGTCTTACTAGAATCAACCAGGAACATCCATGAGCCTTTAGAAGAGTGAAATTCTTGTCACCTGCTTTGGAAAGGAAAAGAGAGATATTGTTTGTACATGAAACCTACTTTTGAAAGGAGGTATAATTAGGAAAAATTCAAGACAATGCTCAATCCTATTGTTTTCTGGGAACTGAGCAAGTTATTTTTTCATCCATTTTAGTGTAATTTTACTCTGTACAGTGATTTGAATGCTGTCAATACAAATTAAACAGAGCACATGGGTTTATTTTTAAAGAACATTGCATGGCCAAATAATTTAGAAAAGTTTACTCTACAATGTTTGGAAATCCAGCTGAAAATTTTACAAATAGTATCTCCATAGTCCATTTGTTTGATTGTTGTTTTTTAATGGCAAGTGCTACATTTATTTTTTTATTGTGTTACTAAAGGATCTTGCAATGTAGACTCAGACCTCACTGTAACTCACTCCTATCACTTCTTCTTGAGGTTACTTATATTACAAAGAACAAAAATATTAACAACCACCTTGTAATAAGTCAACTGAATAAATGGTATGACATATTTGTATTTTCAACTTCAGTATTTTTTTACAGATGACAATGGGGCTTATAGTCTCATTGGCTTGACATCAGTTATACTATTGTACAATACCATGATGAAAACTTTTGAGTCTGTTAACAAAACATGGGAGATCTTTGAATGATAAAAATATTGTGTAAGTTTGGCAGTTTTGAATATACACTGAAGCTAGATTACTTTTATCATCCTTTCACATTTGTTTTTTCCTTCTCATCTCCCCTAGTTCTCATTGCATGGATTACCAGTGGCAGATTTTGCAGGTTGGCCTTCAAGATGCTTGAGGGTGTTGTAAAATATTACAAAAGAGCAATAGCATTGTATCAAGGTTTCATAGACAACACAGTGCTGTTTGACTCCCATATTCTTGCAGTGGCAGGACAGCAAACCAACTGGCATAAGCATTACACATTTCTCCATAGATTCCTCACGTCATTTACTTGTCATGTTGTGGATCTGTACCACTGATTAGCTGTGTCATAGAAGAAGAGTGCTGGCTCTGCAAGAACCTATCCAGAGTCCTTGAGTTATTATCTTGGGGCAAAATGCAGGAGTAGTGTGGCAGTTTTTAGGCATAGGCTTGGACTGGGATTAACTCAGTGGAAAGCCAGATTTGTTGTCTCTTCACCACACGCACTGAACCAGTACTGTGAAACCCTTTGGAGCTGCATCCAAAGGGTTCTTATTTGACAGCATGATGCCAGCAGATTTTATGCACTTGTGTTTATGTCATATCAACCATGATCTGGCTCCTGCTATGCTGCTGAGCACTCTGGGTTCCTAGACAGCATGTTAGCTCTGTTGAAATGTGGTTCTCTCAGAGAGTCAGTTCAGGACAGGTGCTGTGTCTGAATGAGTAAATCCTCCTCCCATGTGGAGTGTCAGGAGGATGCAGTGCAGGGATACTTCTAGGTCTGGCTAATCTTATGAGAACTGGTTCCATGACTGTTCCCAGTACTTGCATCATCCAGGTTTTTCTGCTGTGTTTGTTTCTTTCCATCAGATAATGAAGAATTCTCCGTAATTATTTTTGTCTGCAGTACTGCTGCTAAGAACTATTTCAAAGCAGTGTAATGCAGAATGAGCTCATGCCAGAGTATGGTTCTTTTGTTATAGAGAAAATGGTGTTACTGAAGGTCAGACTGAGACCAGAAACCCCAGTAAAAATTAACCTGAAGCAGGGAAAGGACTGAATGAATATTACCTACTTGTCACATCAGTGTCCTAGCACTGGGGAAGGGAAGTTTAAAGGAAGGACTTAACCTACTCTGCTCAAAATGCACTGACCACTATTGGAACAGAAGGACTTTCCAGCCTGGTGGTAAACATGGATGAAATACAGAAAAAGCAGCATCAGGCCAGGGGTTTAGAAAGGAGATCACATTCAGTACCTCCCACCCTGCTGAGCAGGCAACTCTTTGCTTCAGAGTACTCAGCCCATAACTCCTGTGACTCGAGGGAAGCAGCAGATCTGCATCCTTCATATCACCAACTGCTCTGAACACTTCAATGATTAAAAGCACGGCCACAGCATTCCCTGTCTTAAAAACATTTGAACTGTCTGCATGGTTTCTTTCCTGTACAAGGAATTTATATGCCCATTGAAAGGACAGAAAAAAAAAGTCACTAAATGCAGTTGGTCTGAACAATACATTCAATTTTATTTATTTTGTTCATCGGAAGGTAAAAATACCTATTTTTCACAATCTAATCAGTGTTTAAGTGGCATGGTAAGCCATCATTTTGTTTCTCATATGAATATTCCTACCACAGTATTCTTGAGCTTATGTATAGTAACTTCTGCAATCATTGCTTACAGGCCTTTCTAATATGTCACAATGAATGGAATTTATTTTCATTCATTTTGGAAACAAAGACAAACCCTATCCTTTTCAAAATTTAGTCACTGAACACTAGTAAGGTCCTCTGGAGAAGTTCTGTTTTGAAAGAATGTTATAAAAAATGTGAAAGCTTCTACATTGGCATAACATAAGAAGACCCTACAGAAATTGAAATGCCAGATTAATGAGCTGGAATTTGCCTGCATTGCTAACTGGGAAGGCAGAAGGGGGAAGAACACACACATTCCTACTCCAGAAGGAAAAACCTGGTTGTGACTCAGACGGAAGAATGTTTTCCAAGAACAGTTCATCCTAGTGAAACTAAGACACTCAGGTCATGGTGCCAAGGTCACTGACATTGTTGTTTATCTGATCCTTAAAGGGATATTACCAAGTTAAAAGTCAGGGGCTGTATCCTTCATAAGGCAAACTGCTGCAGCTCCACTGGAGGCACTTAATGGTGCTACAGGTTTTATAGGTGTATCTTAGGAGTTACTTTCCCATGTTTGTTCAGTTCTGTATTACATCCAGTTTTCATAATCTTTTCATGGTTGATTGCTGATTTTATCAGTCTGGTTTTACTACATGTAATCCTATAGCTGCATGGTTACAAACAGAATAGTGTAATGCATAGAAGAAAGATCACTTGCAGTCAAAAACAGTGTAATGGACATTCTGTATTAGTATCTATAGCAACACTGCACTGTAACTTCCTCACACTTGTTATGTCTTACCTCCTCCATTCCCAATCAACTCTTATTAGATGTCTGCCCTTTTCCTCCTAAAATAAAGCATCTGCCTAAAGTGGTTAAACATCACATTTAATAAATGTTGAGCCCATGACCTCCCTATCGAATAAGCTGCACAAAACCTTTCCTATAGAATAAGCTGCACAAACCCCATCTTTATTGCTTTTCAAAGGTGTGCTGGTTTAAAGGTGAACCAGCAGGGGAAATGAACTCACCACGAGAGAGATTATAAGTCAGAGCTAAAATTTAATAATAATATTACAATAACAACACTGACACAAAAGGGAAATTGCTTTCAACTCACAAAACCCCAGCAGTATAACCCAGTGTCCTGGGGCACAAACCCAAGGGCGTTTGTTTGCCCTTGTGCTGAGACCCCTGTGGCTCCCCCAAGTCCAGAGCAAAAGGAAAAGAAAAACCTGTTGGTGCAGGCGAGGGCTGTGGTCTGGGCGAGAGCGGTGATCTCTTCCTGTCAAGGTCCTGCTGCTGCTCTGGATCTGACGAGAAGTTTCTGAGGTCTTCTTACCCACCACTTATGTACCCTCAGGGAGCACCCAGTCCCTCCCCCTGGGCGGGGACTCACACAATGGGTGATTAACTCTGGGAGCCAGGGGGTGTTGAACTGTTGATGGCCAATTAGCAGCTCCGCCCCCCTCACGCTGGGTGTGAAGGTGATAATGGCTCCCTGGGCAGCTGCTGCTAATGGCCCATTGACCTTGGGGAATGAATAGAGGGGGTAGAATACACAGCTTGGATCACCCCCACACAGGGTTAGCTGGTCCCTCCTGCTGAACTAGGACAAAAGGGCAACTCCTTGCTGGAGGCAAGAATTTGAAAATAATTTCTCATTCCAGATAGTGCCATTTTTGTTATCTCAATGTGATGAGTTACCTCAGTAGTTTGAAAAGAAAGGGTTTTAACTCTAACACACTATCAGCATTGAGCTCTTCTTAGTTGCCTTCTCAGTGGACAAACACTGCTTGCTGGCCAGTAAGGGAAATAGAGTAGTTCCAGATTCATTGGGTGTAAATTTGACCAAATGCAATTATTTCATTCTCCCTGTTACTTCAGCATTTTGCAGGTGTACAGTGAACCAACAGGTCAGATACAGCAGTCCTGGGATCTGAAATTATTTGACTTTTTAATAAAAGCAGTGAACCTCACACACGCATATCATCATCACAATGGCTAGGCTTCACGAACGAAGATTTGAGAAGGGCACTACCCACACTTGCTGCAAGCGTGCTGGTGGCTAAAAAGGCCAATACGGGATAGGCAGATCCGGTCACAGAAGGCACAGCGGAACGTCTCCCTAGGTGACACTGGCAAGGAACGGTTCTTTCTGCGTTGTCTTTTCTCCTCAAGACTGACTGTCCGTGCATTCTCAAAGGAAGCAGCAGCGTCGTGAATGGTGTGTCTCCATGAATCCCGATTGGAGGCCAGAGTGGACCACTGGTGGCAGTCAATATGGCCAAGGCTGAGGTGTTGTTTCAGGGAGTCCTTGTATCTCTTCTTCGGGGCTCCTCTCTTGCGGCAGCCGGTGGAGAGTTCACCATAGAGCACAATCTTTGGGAGGCGGTGATCCTCCATCCTGGAGATGTGCCCTGCCCAGCGCAGCTGCGTTCTCATCAGCATGGCCTCGATACTACTTACCCCTGCATGTTCAAGAGCAGACACATTGGTCACGTAATCAGACCAGTGGATGTTTAGGATTGAACGGAGGCAGCGCTGATGGAAGCGTTTGAGAAGCCACAGGTGGCGGCAGTAGATGACCCAGGATTCAGACCCATATAAAAGAGTAGACAGTACAATGGCTCTGTAGACACTGGTCTTTGTACTTTTCTTCAGGTGTTTATTGGACCAGACTCTTTTATGGAGTTTTCCAAAGGCTCTGTATGCCTTTGCTAGCCTGTTGTCTATCTCTTTGTCAATGTTACCGTCTGAGGAAATGATACTTCCCAGATAGGTGAACTGCTGGACTGACTTAAGCTCTGAATTGCCTATGGTGACGTGAGGATGATGGAAGACTTCTTGAGGTGCAGGTTGGTAGAGAACTTCCGTCTTCTTCAGACTGACTTCCAGCCCATAAAGCTCAGCAGCCTCTGCAAAGCAGGATGTTAAGCGCTGCTGAGCTTCTGTGTGAGAAACAAGGGCAGCATCATCAGGAAAACGCAGCTCGCAGGCAACGTGATTCAGGGTCTTGGTGTGGGCCTTCAGTCGCCTTAGGTTGAATAGGCTTCCATTGGTACGATATCGGATGTAGATGCCGTTATCTTCATCGAGGTCTGCTGTGGCTCTTTGGAGCATCATGCTGAAGAAGATTGTGAATAGAGTTGGTGCAAGAATGCAACCTTGTTTCACACCATTGGTTATTGGAAAGGGCTCAGAGAGTGCATCGCCATATCTGACTTGTCCACGCTGATCTTCATGTAGCAGGATGATCATTTTGAGGAACCTGGGGGGACATCCTAAACGTTCCAGGATCTGCCACAGGCCTTTTCTGCTCACAGTGTCGAAAGCTTTGGTGAGGTCAACGAAGGTTACATAGAGACCTTTGTTCTGTTCCCTACACTTCTCTTGCAGTTGTCTGAGAACAAACACCATGTCTGTGGTGCTCCTATTGGCTCTGAAACCACACTGGCTTTCAGGTGGAAGATCTTCTGCAATAGTGGGTACTAATCTGTTCAGAAGTATTCTTGCAAGGATTTTACCAGCAATGGAGAGCAAAGTAATACCTCGGTAATTTGAGCAGTCTGATTTTTCTTCTTTCTTCTTGTACAGGGTGATGATGACTGCATCACGGAGATCTGATGGTAGTTCCCCTTGTTCCCAGCAACGCACAACAAGCTCGTGGAATTTGGCATGGAGTGCTTGACCTCCATGCTTTCAGATTTCAGGTGGAATTCCATCAACCCCAGCTGCCTTGCCAGTTTTCACCTGTTGTATGGCCTTGAGTATCTCTCCCATAGTAGGGGCTGCATCCAATTAATGTTTCACCAGTTGTTGTGTAATGTGATGAATTGCTGAACCTTGGACTACACGGTTGGCACTGAAGAGAGTCTGAAAGTGCTCAGACCATCGGTTCAGGATGGAGGTTTTATCTGTTAGAAGCATTTGACCATCTGCACTGAGTAGGGGGCTTTGAACCTGGTGTGTGGGTCCGTACACTGCTTTCAGGGCCTCATAGAATCGTCTTTGGTCACCCAAATCTGCGCATAGTTGTGTCTTTTCTGTTAGGTCGAGCCACCATTTGTTCTGGATGCCTCAAACTTTCTGTTGGAGCTTACTGCATGCAAGATGAAAGGCGGCTTTTTTTATATGGCAAAATGGCTGAGCAAGGTGTGCTTGGTGAGCAGTTCTCTTCTTCTTCAGCAATTCCTGGATCTCTTGATTGTTCTCATCAAACCAGTCTTTGTTTTTCTTGGAGGAGAACCCTAGGGACTCTTCAGAGGACTGCAGGATGCAACTTTTAATATGTTGCCAAAGTGCTTCAGGAGAGGGATCTATGGGATTATCTTTAAGTCTAGTTTGAAGGTTTACCTGGAAGCTGTCTCTCACTGTGGCTGTTTGAAGATTGCTGACTTGGAGCCTCCTCCTTGGAATGCTGCCTCTCTTAGGTTTGGGCTTGAAGTGGAGGTTAAGTTTACAGCGCACAAGGCGGTGGTCTGTTTGTCATTCTGCACTCGGCATTACTCGAGTATGACGGACATCACTGACATTTCTCTGTTGTACTAAGATATAGTCAATGAGGTGCCAGTGCTTGGATCAAGGATGCATCCAGGTTGTCTTCAGGCTGTCTTTCTGTTGAAAGATAGTGTTGGTGATGGTGAGCTGCCGTTCTGCGCAAAACTCTAGCAGGAGGTGTCCGTTGTCTTTGCAGTTTCCAACGCCATGCTTGCCCAGGACTCCTTTCCAGGCTTCAGAATTCTTACCTACTCTGGCATTGAAGTCACCAAGGATTATGATATTATCATCTGTAGGAACATTTTGGGTGAGGCGGCGCAGGTCTGTGTAGAATTTGTCTTTTTCTGCTGGGTCAGCTTGGAGAGTTGGGGCATATACGCTAAAAAGAACGACATGTTGCTTGTTGTGTAGAGGGAGGCGTAAGGACATAATGTGATCGGAATGACCTGTCGGCAGACTTTCAAGTTTGGAGGAAATGGAGTTTTTAATCATGAAGCCAACTCCTGAAAAGTGTCTTTCGGTTTTGGGTTTGCCTGACCAGTAGAGTGTGTAGCCAGCACCATGTTCTTTAAGGCTGCCTTCCTCATGAAGACGAACTTCACTGAGAGCAGCAATGTGGATGTTGAGCCGTGACAGTTCGTGGGCAATTAGAGCAGAACGACGCTCAGGACGTCCACTATCCCCAGTATCAAGCATGGTTCTGATGTTCCAACATGCGAGTGTTAGTTTGAGCACACCTTTGCAGGCAGTTGTATGCCTTTGAAATCTCTGTTTTTGTTTGACCACATGGAAGATGCCGGTTGGCCGTGGTTATCCAACCGGGTGTGGAGATGAGCTTTGTTTAGGCCACCTTTGCTAGGCCCCTCTCCATGTGGAGCAAGCAATGCTGTCCCTAGAAAAGGCTGCTTGGTCATTCAGGATGCTGCCGCAAGAGACTGTCATTTCCAGGGTCAGGTCTCTAATGACCAATATCCTGAACTGCCTGCATGCAGGGTTGGGTCTGCGGCTTCCAGCTGCTTCCTATCACCTGCGGTTTTCGACCCTCACCTGTCGCTATAGGGCTTTGCAATGCGGGTGAACCCTTCAAACCTGCACAATGGATTTTTTAGGTGAGTCACAGCATGCGCAGAACTGGCCCCACCCTTTACTCCTAAGGTTCGTCTGCCACGGCCTAGCGAGCTTGGACAGTGACAGTGAATACCTCAGGATGTAGGTTTGGTTAGAGTATCCTTCTCTTAGATGGATGGCCTTACAGGGCTAAGCGAGCTCCATCTGCCCGGGTTTGGGGTTGGAGTTGTCCTTCTCCTAGGATAGTTGCCAGACGGCTGGCGAGCCCATCCTGCCTGTGGACACACTTTGTCTGACCCTTCAGCTGAGACCTGTCTGGCATGGGAGACCCTACCGGCGGCACAAACCACCTCCAGCATAGCTCTCAACCTCATGAGGGCACACAAGCTTCTCCCCCGCGACAAGGGGGTGTCCTCGGAGAAGACACACACATATAACTGGGCTTTTAAGAACAATTCTCTCTGATGAGGATTCTCCACTTATACTTCTTGTCTCTAATCCCTTACCTGAACTGCAAACTTGACAGGACCAAGTTTCTCTCTGCTATGATCAGGACACACAGAGCAACTTTGATGCGTCAGAGGTCCTGGGAAGTTTAATCTGCCTAAGCACCATGGGGAAACCTGGCACATACAGTGTCACTGTGGAGAGTTTTCTGTACAAACATATTCTGAGTTATAAACAGATCAAAAGATTGATTATCTCAGTATCATTGAGTCATTTATCCTCCAGAGTATAGCATGATAGTTTCTGGCAGTACTCCTCAAGAAAACCTTTTGTGTAGGTTATCACTTTATCTTCTCATCAAGAATAGGGTCCAAATTTCCTCAACCACATAAAGCCAGTCAGTCAGAAGCCACTGTCTTTTTATGTCTGACCTCAGTGTTGCTTAATAAAATATTTTTCTGTTTTGGAAAACACTTGTCTATTCAAAGTACAAACAGAGAACTAGTAGTTCCTTCAAGTACCCTCTCTGTGAAAAGCGTACTCAAGAAAAAAAAGTATCCCAAAGGTTTAATAACAAATATATTTAGAAAACAGTAACTAATCACATGGGAAACCACACATTTCAACATGTTAGTCTTTGCAATATTTTTTGTTACAGAACAATTACGAAATCAAAGGGTTGACTCTTAAGAGAGAAACTTCTTTTATGACTAAATATTCTCCTTATATAAAATTACACATAAGGTCTACATAAAATACTAACTTTATCAGACAGTTTTGTCTACAAACAACCTCTGCATATCTCTAAAAAATCCAATAAATTCCTGTCTGATTTATTAAAACGCCATGTCCATTAAGCAGTCAATTTTTGTTGTTCCCTTGAGAGACTGCTTGCGGCAAATTTTACTGTATTTCCTTCCCTCCTGGTATTGACTTATAATAAAAGAAAAACATTTTTCCCCTGTTTAATGCATTTTCCAAAATTACATCAGTACCCATCCACTTCAAACAATTTCTAACAAAGGCCTTGTCCAGCTGGGTAAACAGAAAGATTTTACATATATTTCATTGTGCATTTTTTACTTTTTATTGTGAAATATTAAAGCAACACTTCTTTCCCTACTCAGATAAATAAAATTTTATTTGCTTAAACTGAAGTGTAGGTGCTTTTACTGTCACAGCAATAGTTGAGAAAAACATTCTGGTGTAATGAGCTTTCAACCTCACATGAAATCAGGGCATTAGTATGCAGCAAGGAGATCTCTGAAACAATAAATACTGGCTGAAAAAAAAGATAAACTGCTCATCCTGATACACCTGTCATAAAGATGAGCAGCATAAAATATCTTAGCTTGGGGTTTTTTCAGCAGATTAAACACAGATTGTTATCAAAGTTGATGAATGGATTTCCTGAGTGCACAACTATTCCCAAACAAGTAGCAACACAGGCAGCCTATCTGGTGTCCCCTAAGATAAAACTGTTTTCATCCCCAGCTGTTGAGGGCACACACTTGTAATATGCTTACAATGAAGCTTTAAGAATAAATTTTTGTGGGTTTTTTTTTGTTTGTTTTGTTTGTGTTTTTGTTTGGTTGGTTTGTGTTTGTTTTTTTTTTATTAAAAACAGGTTCCAAGGCAACAAACCCAATATGAGCCATTCTTCTTTCTTTGGTTTTTCAAGTAGATTTTGGTTAAAGATGCATTGGATTCCATTTGATGTTAAGGAAGAAAAACCCTGTTCCTGAGGGCAAGCCGAGTGACAATTTGGGCATGGGAAGAGTGCTGCTGTTTATGGCTTGGTTTCAGCAGCTCAGGTTCAACTTTTTTTTTCTTTTTGCTTTTAAGGACATAAAGACAGTTGAAACTAAGTTGACAAAACAGAGGAGAGACCTTATTTGACTTGTTATATAGCCTTGACATGCTCTTCAAAACAAATCCAGCTTTCACTTACATTGCTATGATTCCAGTGGAGTCAATTTTTTTTGCAATGTTCTGCTATTGACTAGAAAAAAAATAAGATAAACGTATTCTTCTTCTACTGAATTTTAAACACACTGATGAGTGCTCATTGATGTCAGTTCTTCTGGCTGTGGTGTCTCAACACAGAAAGTCCATGGAGTCCAGTTTTTTTTGAAAGCTGCAATGTAAATCAGTAATTACTTGTTATATGAGGTACCAATTAAGCTTGCATGTTTCTTTATGTCAAGGTTTCATTTTATGCCAGTGGCATGTATTTTAAACCATCAGAGAAACTGGTGACTGTATAGCTGATTCACAAGCATGTGGCACAGGAGTCCTGGGTCTTGCTCCAGGGTGGTCTACCTGTATAATCTTTACAGTCAAGGGTCATTCCTTGTCTAACAACTGAGACCTTTGCATGCCACCCTAACACTGCAACACATTGTGGGGGGTTAGCCCTGGCTGACAGCTGAACTCCCACCTAACTGCACAGCACCTTTCTCCAGCAGGACTGGGAAAGAAACTAGGTTGAGAAAGTTATGGGTTGAGATAAACATAGGGAGGTTGCTTACCGGTTGCTGTCATGGAGCTAACATGCTTGGGCAAAATAAATTTGTTTTATTACCATTTAAAATAGACTCAGATGGTGGGAAACAAAGATGATCAGTGAAACCAATCTTCCACCCTCCTTTCCCAGGCCCACATTGACTCCTTCGCTCCTGACTCCTCTATCCCACTCACAGTGGTAGACAGGGTCTGCAGTCAGTACAGGGCACTGGTCTATCTGCTGCTCCTTCTTTCTCACACTATTCCTATGCTCAAGAGTGGGTTGTCTTCAGGGGCTCCAGTTCATCAGAATAAAACTGTTACAGCATATGTTTTCCATGGTCTTCAGGGAATTTCTGTTCTACCATGGAACACCTTCTTCTCCTTCTATGACCTTGGTTTTTTCCCTGTGCCATTTCTCAATCTTTTAGTTCTCCACTTCTCTTTCTATGGCTTTTTCTGCCCTTTCTTAAACATGCGTTCCCAGACAGACCACCAGCATGGCTGGAGGGCTCAGCCATGACCTGTGGTGGGTCCATTGGAGCTGTCTTGAATGGCCGTGGCCAGCATGGGGCAGTCCCTGGTCTCTTTTAGCAGAGACGACACCCTTGCAAAAACTTTGCTGTGGACACAGTACAAATGCAGAATATCATATTTCCTAATGGCATAACGATGATGCCTGTTTTGCCATATTACTGTTACTGTGACATTATGTAATGCAAAGTGACAAAAATTTGTAACTGGAATGTGATATAAAACATAGTGCTGAAGATTTTTAAGGACACTCTCCATGTCCTTTTTTCCAGCAAATTTCATTTCTCTGCAGCCCTCTCTCACCTTCCAGAAACCATTATGAACAGTCTTAGATTGACCCAGGTGTGAAGATTAAACAGAAAATCAATGAAAATAGAGGAAAACAAATACTGTATTACAAAAATTTAATTTTCTAAACAAAGACAGGGACCAGACACATATGGATATGCCTCTGTTTGTGCTTGTGTACTCAAGAAGAGAGAGGGCAAGAGCACGGAAGAGAAAGATGAAGGGGAACTTGGGAACTTGCACACTTTAAACATTATGAGGCAATTCAAACAGCCACAGATGCAAGTATTTATGGCAAAAGAAAATATATGCATTGGTGCAGACTGAACTAGGCTCAAACAATGTTCATCTGCCTGTAACAGCCAGTAAATCTGAACCATAAAAGATCCCTCCATTTTCCTGCTGGAGTGTCAAAGCTGTGAGGAACATAGAGTTAAGATAAAAAGGAATATTGGAGTAGCACAGCATTTCAGGCATGGGAGGTGATTTATGGTGTCAGATCTTGGCTGAAAAAACCAATTTGTTGAGGACAGTGGTAGTTAAGGAATATTTGATCCAATCTGCTACAACACATAACAGGAAAATCAGCATATGTTTAATATTACACCTATAACAAATATTTTAAAGAATAGAATTCTTAAAGCAACTACAGAAACTGCAGACTATAAAACAAGTTCTGATCTCTTAGGGCCAGTAATCCTTCCTGTATCAGCTCCTTAATACTAAATGGCCTGAGCTTTATACGAATTCTGAGTGGTAAAATGTAGTGTGTCATATGGGCAAGGAAACAGAAAAATCTGCTTTTAGGAAACTTCTGAAAGTTAAAAATTACATAAGCAAGGCAAACACATTTTGGCTGCACTAGGTCCTGAAGTATGATAAAATAAATGAGGAGATGCTTTCAAATTTAATTGCCTTTTTGAAGCACATTAATGTTTTCAGAAGAAGAGGTTTCCAGTCTTCATATATTTGATTCTAGGAGATATTTATTTTTCCAAGTATTCTTCTTTCTTGCTTTTTCAGAACTTCAATATTTCTCCAAACAGGACTAGAGTAAAAAATACTGATGGAAGGAAATGAGAAAAATGTCTTTTTGATAGAGAAAAAGAGGATATGTTTAGCCAATATGTTTCAGCAGAGGTGCTACCTTAAATAAACTTGTCTGACAGTTTCCTGCTAACCCATGATTTGTACTGGGTCACTTAATGTATATGTGAAATAAAACCTCTCCTGGTTTTAGTACTTATTGGCACACAAGGAGAGATGCAGTAGATTAAGTACAAACTATTTTAATTTAGTTTACAGGGGTCTGCAGGTCAGGTCAGGGGCAAACTGACTAAGCATTGAGAGGATGTCATTATGAATTCTTCTGTAGTAGGAAAAGACAATTACATGGCTGACAGCATTTTGAGTTTTATAGCAGCACAGTTGCTATTTGTCTGTTTTTCCAGAATTTTTACAATCAAAATAATTTCTTTATTAAAATACAGTGATGATTCCTTAGGTCAGGCATTTTTTGTGCTTTCAATTCTTACTGAAACTGTAACAGATGCACTTTCTAAATATATTACTGAATTACTGACTATTGTATAGAATGATCATTCAGGTTGGATGGGGACCTTAAGGATCATCTGGCCCAACCTTTCTTGGTAAAAGCAGTCTAGACAAGATGGCCCAACACTGTTCAGCCGAATCTCGGGTGTCCAGTGTTGGCAAATCCACCACTTTCCTGTGGAATCTCATGGCTGATTGTTCTCATTGTGAAAATTTTTCCTCTGGTGAGTGAATGTGATCTCCCCAGGAGTAAGCTGTTCCCATGACCCTATATCTTTTCTACAGCACTCTTTTTAAAAAGGAGTCTCCATGTTCTTTGTAGCCATCCTTTAAATACTGAAACACAGTAATTAGGTCTGGCCTAACCTAAGTCTCTTCCCATCTGGAAGGGTTTCTGGTTCTTTGTGTCCCTTCCCTGGACCCTCTCCAGCCTGTCCACATCTTTCGTGTAGCTGGGACCAAAACTGAAGACTGTATTTCAGGTGTAGCCTGACAAGTGCAGAGTAGAGTGAGATAATGACTTCTCCATCTCTCCTGTTGGTGTCCTTGTTGATACAGCCCAGGATCCCATTGGCTTTCTCTGCCACAGCAGGACAGTTCACTCAGACTGAGCTTATTGTCCACCAGGACCTCCAGGTCTCATTCCACAGAGCTGCTCCCCAGCTGGGTAGATGCCAGCCCATGCTGTACTCATGGATTATACTTTCCCAGGTACAAGACCTTATACCTGTCTCTGTTGAATTTCATAAGGTTCTTGTTAGCCCACTATTCCAGCCTCTAAAGGTCTTCTGGAGTACTGTGTGCAGTTTTTGGCACCCCAATGTAAAAAAGACATTAAGCTATTAGAGAGCATCCAAAGAAGGGGCATGAGGATGGTGAAGGGTCTGGAGGGGAGACTGTATAAGGAGTTGATGAGGTCACTTGGTTTGTTCAGCTGGAGAGGAAGAGACTGCATTGTGGTCTTTAGCATCCTCATGAGGGGAAGTGGAGGGACAGGCACAGATCTCTTCACTCTCATGACCAGTGACAGGACTCAAAAACGGCCTGAAGCTGAGGCAGTGGAAATTTAGATTGGATATAGGAATAAAGTGACACCCACTTTAGTAAAACCCCAGCACTTCACTTTTTTTCTGCTTTTCCTGTTTCTATACCTGTTCCACCCTTATACAAGAAACAAAGTGACACTTAGCCACAAGCATCATGTCCTGTCCTGAAATGAAGCTAAAGCATGACAGCTATACTAGTATAAGACTATGTACTCCAACATTTTTTGATTCATATTGCTTGAGAATTCCCCCATCTCATCCTGGTAGATCTATCCACTCATCCTTGTAGGTCTAGCTGAAACAGATGTGTTTTGCTTCACAAAAAATAACTCATCTTTACTTTGACTGTAAACTGCAATAATATTTGGGAATGATGTTCCCCAAATCATTATTCTTAAATTGTGTGGTCAATTAAAGTAACAAGTGCTTTAGCTCCTATTTTGGAAGTAGTTCATACTGACTAAAAATCTGGAATGGCAGGACCACCGTCTGCGGCACCCTTCATTGTCAAACTGTGGGAAGGGAATTGTAAGCATGGTAGTACAAAACAACGGAACAATCATCTCCATTTAGCTATGACAAAGTCAGTTTGATAGAATGGCTTAACAGAGATGCACACTTGGAGTCAGATATTGGAAAAAGTAGCCAGAGGAAAAAGAACAGATGGAAAAAAATATGCTTATACCCCCCCAAAAGATAGACAGTTCAGAGAAAATTTCTATTTTGGATAACCACAACTGAGCCCGGAGCACAGAATCTTGATGAGAAATCACAGACCATCAGATTGCCAGCAGCTCAAAAAAAAAAAAAATCTAAGTATCATTTACAGGTATAATTAAAGCTTTATATAGAGTTGTGTCTGGTTTTGACTGTATAAAAATTTTGAAAATTGATTTAGACTGGGAATATTTCAGGATATAATTGTTGAACAATAAAACCCACTATTCTGCTAACTTATTAAAGTGCATTTATATAAGGGAAGACTAAGTGAATTATAAATACTACCAATACATCAGCCTTGCAAAGTCCTGTTTGTTTGCTTATACATGATAAATAAAAAAGAAAGTTATAAATAATTTTTGCATCAATCAGTATGACGCAACTGTAACGGGAAATTTATATGGGTGTAGTTATTATTCATATTATCACTAGGCTTTTATGCCAAGGCTAACATCCTTTCTTTCTTGAACACTTCTAGACATATAATGGCTGCAAGTTATTTAAACCCTAATTCTCCCCTCGTCTCACGTAACATGCTGTACCTCAAACAACACAGCACTTCCTACCTTTGTACTGGACAACAGGGTTAGTGACTCAAAATAAGGCTGTCACCCACTGAGTTATCACCCTATAGTGCAGTATTTTATAGCAGTATACTTTCATAGAGTCAGAGAGAGCTCACCATAAATGGTCTACCTTCTTCTGGACTACATTTAAGATACTGCTTCTCACCTATTCTCTGGTATTGTTTTAGCTAATCTGCAGTTCTCTGTTTAAAATTGCTTTATGGTTTTTAAAATACATTTAAAATACTTTTAAAAGAAAATATTTGCCCCTCTTCAGTGTCTGGTGGGTTTTCTGATTTTAGTTAAATAAATCGCATCACTTAGAAATGACCCTGGAGTACAAAATTGCATTAAAAATACAGTATTTATAAGTATATAAAAATCTCTGTCTGAATATTAATTTGGTATATGTGAAAAATCAGATTAGTTGATCTTACTCGCACATGTGGCCCTGAAGCTAGCAGGGGAGTAGCAACAACTGGTCCTGAAGGACAAAGGAGTCCAGGAAAGCTGGATGTGCTTTAAAAAAGAATTTTTAAATATTCAGGAGCAGACTGTCCCCATTTGTAGAAAGACACAAGTCATCAGAGAAATAGACTGACTTGGTTAAGCACAGAATTTATGGAAAAAAAAGAGAATGTATTGTCTCTGGAAGGAGGGCCAGGCAACTAGGGAGGACTATAAGGATGTCATGAGGTCACATAGGAGGAAGATTAGAAGGGCCAAAGCACAACTAGAAATTGATTTGGCAGCTACAGTTAAAGTTAACAAAAAAATTCTTTAAATACATTTTCAGCAAAAGGAAGGTCAAGGAAAGTCTCCATCATTTGTTGAATACAAAGGTAGTGTAGTGATACAGGATGAGGAAAAGGCAGAGACACTCAATGCCTATTTTGCCTTGGTCTCTAACATCCAGAACAGTTGTCTTCATGATACTCAGTTCCCAGGGCTGGAAACTGGTGATGGAAGATGAATGAAGGCCCCATAATCCATGACGAGATGGTTAGTGATTTGCTGTGGCAATTATACATGCATAAGTGTATGAGCCCTAATGGGATCCACCCCAGAGTATTGAGGGAACTGGAGAAAGAACTTTCCAAACCACTTTAAATCATCTACCAGCAGTCCTGGTTGCTGGAGAAGTTTCAGCTGACTGGAAATTAGCAAATGTAATGCCAATTTACAAGAAGGGTCAGAAGGACGATCTGGGGAACTACAGGCCTTCCAGCCTTACCTCGGTTCCAGGCAAAGAGATCATCCTGAGTGCCATTATGTAGTACATGCAGGACAACTGGGAGATCAAGCCCAGCCAACATGAATTTACAAAAGGAAGGTCCTGCTTGACCTGTCTGATTTCCTTCTATGACAAAGTAACACACTTAGTAGGTGAGGGAAAGGCTGTGATTATGGTCTGATTAGAGTGCTGTTAAGCATTTCACTCTGTCTCCCACAGCATTCCTCCTAGAAAAACTGGCTGCTCATGGCTTGGATGGGTGGACTTGTAGATGGATAAAAACCAGGCTGGATGGCTGGGCCCAGGGAGCTGTGGAGAATGAAGCTAAATCCAGTTGGTGGACAGTCATTAGTGGTGTTCCCCAGTGCTCATTTTTGGGGTTGGTCCTGTTTAACATCTTTATTGAAGATCTGGATGAGAGGATTGAGTGCACTCTCAGTAAATTTGCAGACCATAAGTTGGGTTGGAGCACTGATCTGCTCAGGGATTGGAAGGCTCTACAGAGACCTGGACAGACTCAATCAATGGGCTAAGGACAAGCGCATGTGCTTCAACAAGGTGAAGTGCTGGGCCCTGCACTTGGGTCACAGCAACCCCATGCAGCTCTACAGGCTGAGGGAGGAGTGGCTTGAGAGCTGTTTGTCAGAAAGGGACTTAGGGATGTTGGTTGGCAGCTGGTGGGATATGAGCCAGCAATGTGTGCAGGTGACCAAGAAGGCCAATGGCATCCTGGCCTGTATCAAGAATAGTGTGGCCAGCAGACTTGGGAAGTGATCATTCCCCTGTACTCAGCACTGGTGAGACCACACCTCAAGTATTGTGCTCAGTTCTGGGCCCTTCACTTTAAAAAGGACATTGAGGAGATGGGACATGTCCAGCAAAGGGCAACAAGCCTCAGGAGAGGTCTAGAAAACATGTCTTATGAGGAATAGCTGAGGAGCTGGATTTGTTTAGTCTCAAGAAGAGGAGGCTCAGGAGGTACCTCATTGCTCTTTACAATGACCTGAAAGGAGGTTGCAATGGGGTGGGAGCTGGTCTCTTCTACCATGCCAGCAATGAGAGGATGAGAGGAAATGGCCTTAAGCTGAGACAAGGGAGATTCAGCTTAGACATTAGAAAAATCTTTACACTGTTAAGGTGGTCAGGCTTTGGAACAGGTTGCGCAGGAAGGTGGTGGAGTCATTATCCCTGGAGGTGTTTAAGAGGTGTCTGAATCTGGCACTGGGTGATGTGGT
This sequence comes from Pithys albifrons albifrons, assembly GCF_047495875.1. Taxonomy (NCBI): domain Eukaryota; kingdom Metazoa; phylum Chordata; class Aves; order Passeriformes; family Thamnophilidae; genus Pithys; species Pithys albifrons. Next base: position 37,854,244 of record NC_092497.1, on the reverse strand, counting down.
TTAGTGGTTGAGGAGTTACAGTAGCAGTGCTGGACTGATGTTTGGATTTGATGATCTTAAAGTCTCTTCCAACCTTGATGATTCTATGTGTCTATGATTCTTTGAAATGGCTACCTTACCAAAGGGTGAAGAGCCAAATGGTGATGATAAAAGCCAATTTAGCTTATAAGCTTTGTACACAGTAAAAACAAAGTGGGAAATACATGTGAAATCACACAAAGTTTTGGGGTGATGAAGTTGAGTTGGTTTCACCAAGGAACGTTATTGTTTCTATAGAATTAAATCCATATCTTGAGTCTAAGTAGAAAAACTACTGTACAAATATGAAGATTTCTGAAAGGAATTACAAAGTGATGCTTAGCTTTCTAACAGTTTCCTTGCATTATTTCTCCTTAAGAGCCCTGAAGTTTTTCATGGATTTGCTGTTCTGTAGAGTGTATATACATACTTAATAATCTACATGTATTCACTGCTGGAATATCTCTTTATTTTCAAGTTAAGCTACAAGACTCCCAAGACAGTGATGCACCTTAGATATCCACACCCTTGGCCTGACACATGATGTAACCCCTTTTATACTCTGGCTACAGATGTACCCAGAACAACATAGCATATGATGCCTTGTGGCTAGTATGATAATAGTCACTTTATATCTTTAGCTGTAGGACAACCAGGAGTTCCAAACCTGTTTAGTGTTAGCATGTTGCATAAAAGCCAGATTCCGGGATGTGGACATTTCCCTGAAACCTACCAGAATGTCTGTTAAATCTGGCAGAAAGATTATTTTGGGAGTGCTATGAAGTTATTTTAGAAAAATACTTTAGTCTAAACAGTCAGTTTAAGTCTCATCCCATCAGAAGTGAAAGATTTTTCTAACTGCTGGGAGGTCTTAGAACCACCAACATTCCTCCTGGACAATTTGGGGTCTGAATGGAATTATCTTCAAATGGAGATTAATAAATAACATAGCTAGAGAAAAAAGTGAAGTTTCAAGAATGTCCCAATATTCTGGCTGTCACGACAACACTGCATCCCCATGTTTGTGAAAGTCTATAAATCTGTGAGATCCAAAACTTTGCTTGCAGATCTTACTACAAGTTTTCTATCAGAGCAAGTAACTGGGGATTTGGTAAATTAAAAATGCCAATTTTGCATTATAAAACACAGGACCTTGTCATTCAAAGAAGGGTTGATGATTTTGTACAATGTCCGTTTCACCCCAGGCAAACTGCTGATGTGATCCTTATGAAGCTGCCCTTGCAAGACACCTGGCTTGTCCACACTCCCTCACACTTCCTGTCTGCAAGGATCTTTCCCCAGGTATGAGCCTTCAGTCTCTTTTACTACACCACATTCTCATTTTACAGAAATAGAGGACAGCAAGTCAGAGAATACCTTTCTAACCGAAATGTAGCGTGTGTTTACATTTAATATATCATACACACATGCACAGCACATACACACAAAATAAATATATATATTAAAAAAATATCCACGTAATATCTGTTTGCAGTTCAGGTGAAAACAAACTCCTGACTCATGTACCAGATATACATACCAGTAACACACTTTAGTTTATACAGCAATCCAAGGTGATTTTCTTCAAGTTTACAAACATGGGAACTGAGATCCCAACTGCAACATAAGACTGTTTACATGAACTCAGACTAAGTGGTACTTCTCTTTCCAATGTCTTTTCCAACTTATGCCATCAAAGCTGCATTTAGAATTTCACATTCTTCTGAACAATAAATGGAGGCTGCAGTGTTCCTAATTCAAAAGCCTATACGATGTGTTCCACTGCTATAATATACTGAGTGCCTGTGTCTGAGGTGATCCACCTCAGGAACACATTCCTAACCTGGAGAAGTCATCAGGCTGCAGTTCTCCTGAGCACAGCTGCTTTCATACCACTGGGTTTAATAGATGCCTATTTGTTCTCTATTCCATTAGATTCCATTAAGTTCACAAGGTGAATACTGGTGAAAAAAAAAAACAACAAAATATTTCAGTGCAAACTTGGCAATGGCTATATTTTTGAGTGGTAAAAAAATTTCTCCCTATTTCCCTTCTCTGAACCAGTCATGGCTTTTGACCTCTACTATTCCTCTGCCTACATCAGTCTTCTCCTTTATGAAATAAAATGTCCTATTCTAAGGAACAACCTCATCAAATCAAAACATATAGAAGTTAAGCAAAATTATCTACTTCAAGAGTTGTGAAACACTTGGACAGACCCAGAACGCATGTGGCATCTTCATCCCTGAAGATACTTGGAACCTGTCTGGACATTGACTTGAGCAAATTGCTGAAACTGGGCCTCATGTTTCATGAAGAAACATACACTTCCACCCTTTGAGATATCCCAACTTGTAAAGATCTATTACCTCACAACAGCTTTCTTTCCTTAAAAGTATTTAAGTCAGAATGTTACCAAAAGCATTTAAAAAAAAAAATCAAGTACTGCCTGCATGGCTCTAAGTAAGTGTCACAGACAGGCAGCATAGCATCACAAGGAGCAAACAGCTCACCAGGTCTGACTTGAGCAATGCCTCTCAGCCTGGTATCAGTACACTGATGAGAGGGCTTGTTTGTACTACCTGAAAAACCATGTTCACTAGTGATACACTGGACTGGGAGAGGCAAAAATTCTGTCCAAGGAATGCATAATGTTCTCAGGAGGACCATTTTGGATGTATTAAACCTGAAAAATTACCAGAGGAAACCAGGAGAGGGCAATGAGCACATTGTTGATAGCTAGAAAGGTCCAAATTGCTGAATAATATGTCATTTTCTTCTTTTTAATCAAGGGATAAATGTTTATTTGCACCTTCATTGGTTCTGAAGAAGCTGCAATCATGAGGGTAAATATTAGTGCATTTCACACAATAGGTCTAAGGGTCTCACAAAACAAAACAAAGGTTTCTACACCAATCTTGCTAAAATAAAATCAGTTCACAATTGCTGCTAAGAATTTCCCCTTGGGCTAAATGGAAGAATGTGTTTAACTTGAAAAATTCACAAAATTTCACAAAAATTTGCATTAAAAAACCCAAACCAACAATCAGCATTTAGAAGTGGAAAACCCATTGCAAAGATCTGTTCTAAGAAATTGCTTTCACAATAGTCTTCACATGAATGCACTTACTGAATTGCTTCTTTCCCAACATGTATTCTTTTAAGAAGCCTATTCAGTGCATTTTAGTCTCTTTCAGAATGTTTAACTTTTGGTGAACTCTGAAAAATCTGTGTTCATTAACAAAATGAGGATAGCATTTGTTTGGTTTCCCCAGAAAGAACACTTGCTGCTCTATGTGTTGCTGTTAAGTCCACTGCAGACATAAACAACAATAAATTGTCCTGCTGGATTGAGGCATATAATTTTCTCAGTTTTCTTTAACAGGAAACTCCCATTAAGAAGACAGGGCAACTGTTAACTTCAAAGATGCTATAATAATAACAAAAAATTTGCTTCAGTTGAAACAAAAATAACTTTCTCCAAAAGCAAATGAATAAGGTACATCATTATTCTCAGGTATAAACAACTGCAGGAGTTTACACTGGAGTTTTTTATAGCTGAAGTGGAAATAAGTTCCATAAAAAAAATTCTTTAGAACCTCATGTCCTGACTTTTTATTTTTTAACCTTAGTAATTTAGGTGGCATGTGTTTGATTCTGTTTTTGTCCTAAAGGTATTGGTTTAATATTTTATAACATAACATTTAAACTCCTGAGGAATTCAGAATACTTTCAGTATCCACAGGAGCAAACAAACATGTATTGCCCACATACCTAATAGTCAAGTGGTTTACAGCAGTGAGAAACTATCCACCACGTTTTATGGTTTAATCTCAGTGCTTAGGTTTTAATGTGTTCAAATGAGTTGAGTTTGTGTTTCTCAAGGATAATGCTATCTCACACTTAATATATATAGTTTGTTCCCTGCTTGGAACATCCTTACAACATAATGCATTTTATGTATCTGTATAGTTTATAAAAACATTATTTCATGTGGTATGAATAATATAACATGAGGTTGTTTTTTGTTTTAGAATATTACTGAATTAGATCTTGTATTCTTAAACAGAACAGACTTTATTGTTGCACTAATTTTATAACTGGGGCACTGCCACACTGAGCAAAATAAAAATTAAGGTAAATTTTTCTCAATGGTACTTTAAAACCTAAAGAGGTAAGAGATGCTTTCTAGATGCTCTGTAGCCAGCCACCGATGATTCAAAAGAATAGGAAGGAATGTGCCAGTAATTATTTATTTGCAGACTTCCTGGGAGGAGTACTTTTCAGTATGTATAGCACATGAAGGTGCACAGGACTTACTGGGACTGCACAGGTGAGACAGGACTGACTGGGTCACACTAACTGAAGTGGAAATCTGTCCTTTGTTTCTGGCCTCCGTTTACTTTTGAGCAACCCCAGAGAAAGGAATCTGGCCAGTTTCTTCAGGTACGGCATATAATTTACCTGACATGTTTTAACTCTGAGTAAAGGATGAAAATCAGGATGTAAGACTGAGTACGTGGAGCTCTGTGGTCCCCTGGTACCAGGCTATTTTTGAGAAGTCCCTCCACCCAGTATGCCCTTTAACTACCATGTGGATCTTCAATGCAATTTTGTAAACTTCAGCTATGATTGTGTGTTCTGAATATAAATTTTGAGTGGTGAAGGAACGTGAATTTTTTCAGGTGATGCAGTACTCATTCTGAATTCAGTGTTCAGAAAACAAAAATCATGGAACAGAGGAGAAGACTTAGCAATTTCTCTTAATTAATGTGTTTGATAATACCTTGAGAAAAAGATGTCAGACTGTCTTCAGATGCTTGGATACAAAAACTTCCCAAAATGCTTTTGAGATGGCTGGGGAAAGGCTGTGTAAGTGGGTCTCTTCCCACCCAGCTGACACTCACTAGTGTTTTTCTCAGTCGAGTAACGATCAATCATTTGGCAGCAAGAATGCAAAGCTAAATAAATGCATTTCCAGCTCACCAGAGGCTGCATTAAAAATTACTTCTTTACAGCAATGTGCCCCTTTCTAGCAATTGGAAAACCAGGGAAGGACAGTCACTCCAAAGGCCAGATAATAGTAGAGTTCATTTCAAAAGGTATTTCAAAGCTACTGCAGCTATTCAGTACAATCCTGACCTTCCCTCATGAAGCAAGCAGCCAGAAGGAAGAAGTGAGGGACCTTATGAGTGAATAAGAATAATGAACAAAGATTTATTTTTCTCAATTTTTCAGTCAACATTTTCATGCTTAAAACATTTTCATTCATGCTTATGTCAACAGGTGTTTTCTTACTACAGGTAAGAATGACAACTTCAGTGGAGGTGCTCAAATTATAAACAAAGTGCAGATTTGTTTTGTAAGGAAGGGGAAAAACTATTGCATCAGCTAACTTTGGGATGTGGTGTGCTCTCTATCATTTGACCTCTTTAATCCAAGACTGTCTTTCTAAAAAAGAGAACTTAGCCCAGAAACTAATTATGACCTTTATACAGAAATTACTGGGTGAAATTCCATTGCCTGTGCTGTGCAGAAGATCAGACTGTACAGGTCCTTCCAGGCTTTAAAATTTTGTAAATCTAAATTCTAACATACGTAATTTTATTTACTCGTTTCCCCAGAGGTATCTATAAAAGAATATTTCATTTTCTTTCTGTCCAACACTGCTCATTAACACTGCAACAGAGATGGCATGCTCTTCCTCAGCAGTGTGCAAAGAACAGTGATGAGAGAGACTTCTATAATGTGCTTCTGAATCTTCCATGACATAATGCAAATCAAAGTTGCTACTTGCTATTTTTCAATCTTTGGCAAATACTAACCTGTAAGGACAGTGTAGTAATGATGGAAAGGCAAGTAGTAGTCTGAGAAGTACTGTACGTTGGTCTTCTCAACTCAGGACTTTTAGACTGTGCTCTGGTTCTACTTCCTGTCAAAGTCAAACCTAAACTTTAATTAAGCAAAATTTAAAACAGGAGAGATTTTTTGATAACCATTATAATTTTAATGCAAAGTGAAATCCAAATCCTATTACAACAAATAGTTTTGGGCACCAAAATATATAAAAAAGGACATTAAGCCATTATAGAGTTAGCAAAGGAGGGCCACTTGGATGGTGAAGTCTGAAGGTCAAGCCTTATGAGGAACAGCTTACGTCACGTGGTGTGTTTGAGCCTGGAGGAGACTGAGGGGAGACCTCATTGTGATCCTCAGCATCCTCATGAGGGATAGCAGAGGGGCAGGTACAGATCTCTTCACTCTCATGACCAGTGACAGGACTCAAAAATAACATGAAGTCAGTCAGAGGAGGTTTAGGTTGGATATTAGAAAAAGGTTCTTCACCCAGAGTGTGGTTGGGCACTGGAACAGGATTCCCAGAGAAGTGGTCACAGCACCAAGCCTGACAGAGTTCAAGAAGCATTTGGACAAGATTCTCGGGCACATGGTGTGACTCTTGAGGATGGTTCTGTGCAGCATCAGGAGTTGGACTTGATCCTGATGGATCCCTTCCAACTCAACATATTCTGTAATTCTGTGAAATAAATGTGGAAAGTAAGTATCTGGAGGAATTTTCATTCTTTTAAAAGTACATCACACTACACATACAAACATCTTAAGGCTGTACTCTCAGCTGCAAGGTCTCACTCTGTGTAACTCAATTTCCATGGGAGTTCTTCAGTATAACTCAGTATTATCCATAAAACTGTAAGGAGAATCCAGACATTCTGTATTCCTTGCATGTCTGTGGGGGAAAAAATTTGCTTTTGGAACCAGATATTTGGTAAGCTTCATTCTCCTCAAGCAGCATCTTTGCCTCTTTAACTTGCCAATGTTTAATCAGGTTCTGTCTTCCTACAGTCTCTTCTGCTGTAATAATTCCTAAAGAAGCCCTACAGTCTATGCTCTTCATTCCTCAAGAAGTCCCTGACAGTGAGTAAAACCATGCCACCAAGTCAAGACTTTCTTATTCCTTATTGATTTCTCTGACTCTTTGCAAAATCTCTTTCTGGCTTCCCCTACAAAGCTAGACTTCAGTGGAGCATGCACAGAAAACTTCCACTTGAGAAGTCAGAACATTTAAAAGCAGGCACAATTCCGTACAGTCCTTTCAGATTGTTGTACTAGATGGTGGAGTCGGTCATATTATGACTGATTAGACCCCATTCTCCAGAACAGTTGCCCCCATGATGGAAGGGACAAGAAGTGTAAAATCTCCTGAAGGTTAGAACTGTATGTATTTTTTTAATGACGGTCTGTGTAGATCCAAGAATCTGATGTTCAAGCTATGCAGGGAAATGGTACTTGCACCTTGATACAATGATATATAGATGGATACATACAGAACGTTTTGTTAAACAGGAGCATCTGCAGAAAAAAACTACCATGGTAAAACTAGATCAAAAGAAAAATTACTTTGGTTCAACTGTAAAGTTATTGGGGAAGATAAGTAAGGAGTTTAATTGTCCCTATTTTCCCCCATCTCATGTTCCCACTTCAGGTACCCAATGTTACCACACAGATAACCATACAAACCCAGCCACTGTGTGAACCGCAGCTTTTCCCCAGTGCTTTCAATGATACAAAGCATTCATTATTGCACCAGTCAAAGACTGTGATCTGTCCACTCCCTCAGCCCCATTGCCTGTTCTTTTGTAGACCCTATTACCAGCATCAGCCCATTGCCTCACCTACACTATCACACCACCCAGACATGTATCACAGGAAGACAATACAGGTCAGCTGGAGGGGTGGAGAAGGGTCTTCACTTTCTCAATTAAAGTCAGCAGCCATTTCTGTCACTACAGTATACAACCAAAATGTACACATTTTTTAATAATGTACCTATTGTCATGGAAATTTCTGTTTGACATGACATTAAATGTTGAGTTAATTTTTTTGAATGCTTTGAAATGACATAAATGCAAGTGCAGTTTAAACCAGATACTGTGTTAGGCTTCAACTCAGATAGAACAAATCCAGTGAAATCAACCTGACATACCACAACACGTTCAGAGATTGCCTTCAAAGCATGCTCTTCAATGTGTAGCTGCTTGAGCCTGTTCACTGTAAGGGAAATGTAATATTTAACTCAAGTTTTGTTTCAGTTCACTAAAGCCGAAAAGGCACTTTTTAAGTATACAGTTTTCTTCTGCTCCTGATTAGTAAAGCAAATATTACAGTCACTGCTCTAGTATACCTTCAGCATATTTTTATAAACATATCTTTCAATCAAACTGCATGACTTAATGTTTTATTTGAAATAATTACTCCAATCATTGAGAACATCTAAAGCGAAGTTTGACAATTACCTGTAGATGAAAATGGCAATGAGATCAGGAATGTATTTCAAAAAGGATCTACTATAAAACGCAACAGTAAAAGAGTTCATAATATTGGTATGTAAGACAAAGTATAATGATGAAATTTAGACCAAAGGGAAAAGCACCATGGGTGTTTTATTTGAGTCAGAACTGCTGAGCATCACCTCTGTTCAATAACACACACAGCTGCATGAGGGTTTTCACATGTTTTATGTATCGCATCTGTTCAATACAGCATTCTGTATTCAGTGCTGCTCTTCATACTGAAGCAGTGGCGAAAAGTAATGGTCATATTCAGTGCCCTATTGTGAGCATCACTAAGCCTGCACACAGGAAGCCATGGTCCCTGCCCTGGAGAGCTTACAATCTGGCCTGAGAAAGGACATAACAATCTGAAAAAAACTATGACAGTAGTGATGAGGAAAGATAACAGAATCAAGATCTTGTACTAAGATAGGATTAAATCTGAACAACAAAAAATTTCCCAATAAGTTTAGTGTACTCTTCATCTTATAAGGAAGGTAAATAAATAAAGTCAGTTTCTTCCCAAGATTCATTCAATTAGACACTGCTATTTTCAGTCTTCCTAAAATAGTTTAATTAGTTATGCCTAGAGAAAGAAATGCTCAGAAGCCAAGAAATGGCCAGTTCAGACCATCAGTTTAGGCAAACTGGCAGGACTGGCAGTTTTAGTACTGGAAATATGTGTGTTTTCATAGAATCATAGAATGGTTTAGGTTGGAAGGTACCTTCAAAGATTGTTTCATTCCATCTTCGCTGACATGGGCAGGGATGCCTTTCACTAGACCAAGTTGCTCCAAGCTCCAACGAATCTTGCCTTGAACACTTCCAGTGATGTGGCATCCACAGTTTCTCTGGGTAAACTGCTTCAGTGTCTCACCACCAGCAATTGTATTTTTTTCCTTGTACCTAACCTCAATCTACCTGCTTTTAGTTTAAAACTTGCTCCTTGTCCTGTCACTACAGACTTTAGTAATAACTCTCTCTCCATCTTTTTATAAGCCATCTATATATACTCTGTACATCTATACATATGGTCTCCCCGAAGTCTTCTCTTTTCCAGGCTGAACAACTGTAGCTCTCTTAGCCTGTCTCCATAAGCAAAGTGCTTCAGCCTTCTGATAATTTTTGTGGCCCTCCTCTGGACCTGCTCCCACAGGTTTTTTTGTGCTGCAGATCCCAGAACTGGACAGAATATTCCAGGTGGGGTCTCACAAGAGCACAGCAGAGGAGCAAAATTGCCTAAGATGCAGCTGGCTTTCTGGGCTGCAAGTGCATGTTGCACCCCTTCCCACCAGCAAAGAAACTGTACCACTCGGCTTGGTGTCACACAAGAAAACTTTCTGAGGGCACATTCAATTCTACTGTCTGTGTCATTAATAAGGATATTGAACAGGTCCAAATATGGACCCTTGAGGGACACCCCTTGTTACTGCTCACCATTTGGACATTGAGGTGTTGTTGTCAACAACTTGGATTTTGCCCTTGGTGAAGCTATGTTGGCTGTCTCTAATTACCTCCTTGTCACCCGTGTACCTTGACATAGCTTCCAGAATACACCAGATATGTTTATGTAATTCACACAGAAAACCTTTTTCAGGGTTTATATACAAAACCTTCCAAATATAACTGATAAGCAAAATAGAATGAATACTTGTTAATAATATCAAACATTTGCTTGCTAATACCAAGCTAGGAACCAATCCTTAGTTGCAAATGTGAAGGTATTTTGGAAACATCCTGCTCCTTGATTAGACATTTATGTTTTGATATCAGATACAGCAAAGCACTACTGTAGACATCTATAAGGGATTGATGCCTGAACTATATAGTTTTTCTATGGAAACTTGCCTAATATAACTCAAAAGTCTGAGCCTGCTTCTCATATCAGAAGACCCTTTGCCAGATTTTTGTGCCCTGCTAGAAGCAGATGTGGAGATCATCCAAGCATTTTTATTCTTCCGTTATTTCTTTTTGAATACAAACCACTCTATTTCTATTGTCCTGGATACTCACCTCTAAAACATCCTCTCTAATGCAAAGATGTAGGGAGATTGGTCAATGTTTACTCTGTACATATTCTTCAGTGAAAACAAGTAGCAGACAATTAAAATCCTAGACAGAGGGATAGAGGAGTTCCTCTGCCAGTTCTTTATTACCTTCATCAGTGTCCCAGCTTTTTATGTAATTCACATTTGCATTATGGAGGGCAATATTTATTGCCATTTTTAATTAAGCCTCTGAATGTACCTTATCAGTACAACATCAAATAATTTTCTAATGTCACTTATGAAAATTGATCTTGGGATTGGAGGGTCGGGCCCAGAGAGTGCTGGTGAATGGAGCTGCATCCAGCTGGCGGCCGGTCACTAGTGGTGTTCCCCAGGGGTCTGTGTTGGGTCCAGGCCTGTTCAACATCTTTATTGATGATTTAGATGAGGGGATTGAGTCCATCATCAACAAATTTGCTGATAACACCAAGTTGGGAGGGAGTGTCAACCTGCTGGAAGGCAGGAGGGCTCTGCAGAGGGATCTGGATAAATTTGAGAGATGGGCTGATTCCAATGGGATGAAGTTCAATAAGGCCAAGTGCCGGGTCCTGTACTATGGCCACAACAACCCCCTGCAGCACTACAGGCTGGGCACAGAGTGGCTGGAGAGCAGCCAGGCAGAAAGGGACCTTGGGGTACTAATTGACAGGAAGCTCAACATGAGCCAACAGTGTGCCCAGGTGGCCAAGAAGGCCAATGGGATCCTGTCCTGTATCAAAAATAGCGTGGCCAGTAGGACCAGGGAAGTGATCCTCTGCGTTGGTGAGGCCACACCTTGAGTACTGTGTTCAGTTCTGGGCCCCTCAGTTCAGAAAGGATATTGAGGTGCTGGAGCGAGTCCAGAGAAGAGCAACAAGGTTGGTGAAGGGACTGGAACACAAGCCCTATGGGGAGAGGCTGAGGGAGCTGGGGTTGTTTAGCCTGGAGAAGAGGAGGCTCAGAGGTGACCTCATCACTGTCTAGAACTACCTGAAGGGAAGTTCTAGCCAGGTGGGGGCTGGTCTCTTCTCCCAGGCACTCAGCAATAGGACAAGGGGGCACAGGCTTAAGCTCTGCTAGGGGAAATTTAAGTTGGATATCAGAAAAAAATTCTTTCCAGAGAGAGTAATCAGGCATTGGAATGGGCTGCCCGGAGAGGTGGTGGATTCACCATCCCTAGAGATTTTTAAACGTAGATTGGACGTGGCACTGAGTGCCATGATCTAGTAAATGAACTAGAGTTGGACCAAGGGTTGGACTCGATTATATCGGAGGTCTTTTCCAACCCAATCGATTCTATGATTCTATGATTCTATTTGAAAGGGGGCTCTTCTCTTGTATTTTTCCATCAGATATTGAAGTTCCACAAAGAAAATCACCTGTCTCTGTGACAGCCATGCAAATTCAGGGACGATTATGAAGACAAAGATCCTATACACTAGATGGAAAAGAACTATCAGATCCAGGTATATAGGAGAATTAGGAATTGTATCTATTTGTAAACTAATCAACATAGATATGATGATTGAGACACAATGAATCTAGAACTCCTTTATGCTATTTTAGCTTTGAAGACATCAGTGCCTCACTAGCTATCTTTGATGAGAAGCATAGTAAAATCATGTTCCAAAATTTCTGCTGACATGTTCTGCTTTTACATTTTGTTGGACAGTGTTCCCCTTTGTGAATGATTTACAGGGACTTCTCCCCTGCTGAAATGGAAATGGCAGGTTTGGAAAGCTCTCTCTTTACACATAATGTTCATAATCTCAAAATAGCCTGGTGAATGTCTCAATTCAAAACTAATTTTCTCTCAAGTCTTCCTTAGATTGGACTTACTAGTTGGGTTTTTTTGCTTTTCTGCAAAATACACAGAAGGGAAGACTCACTTTGGAGTGCTGCCACAGCAAAGACATGCCTGTGTATAGAAATGTTCAGCCAGGTTGGTTTTTTTTTCTTTTATTTTCTTTCTTTTTTTTTTTTTTTGAGTACTTCATAATAACATCTCCTGAGTTCTAAAAACCTCAATAAAATTAGGTGGTTGTTTCTGAGATGATGGGCAGTTCTTTAGCATATGCTCTGCATGTGAAGACAATTCAGAACTGAATTTGCTAAACAATAAAGTACTGCTTATATATTAATTACATTAATCTAATTTGAATTTTATTAATCTTGCTAAATGAAATTAACTAGTCCCTATGACAGGCATTATTGGACAGATAATGGGCTCTTTACTTTGAGTGTCTTGGATTTCTATTCCTTTGTACATGCCATCAGACAACTTGCTGAAATCAAAAAACATACCTGGTTATATTACTGGTATTAAGTTTTAAATACTATTGCAATGAATACTACAAGGAATAGTTAGGGAAGCTTTTGCTACAGATGCTGACATGTAAGAAAAAAAGTAACTTTGGTGGAGTTTCAAATCTCTGACTGAAATTGCAGGAGCTGCATATTTATTTATCTCACATTTTGAGAAATCTTACTTTTATAGAAGTCTTGGAAGAAAAACAAAATAAATAGAAAAGTTAGAAAAATACTCAGAGATGAAACACACAATAAATTCAAGAAGCGAGACTCTTTTTTAATTTTCACTGTACTCTTTTAAAATCTAGGTTCAATAAAGAAACTATACAACTACATCCTGTGAAGCCACTCAGATTGAACAACACATCAACACTTTGGGCTTAAAAAATTACTGTTATTAAACCTCATACCAAACCCCTGATTTGACAAAAAAAAAATCCACTGACATCAGAAGGCTTTGTCTCTGGCTCTCACAAGAGAAGATCAATAGCTGTCTCAGATCCCGTAACTGTCAGATCCTGAAGAGATAGACAAGTGTGGTTAATTTACTTCATTTGGTGTAGGTATGTGCAATTCAGCAGTCCTAAGTATGGTGTATAAAACAAAGCAACCACAAACTAATACTGTAATGCAGATAGATAAACATAAAATATTAGATAGGGAGGAGGTGGCATTTTGGCTGTTAATTTTGCATCGTGGACATTACCTGCTAACAAAATTGTAATAATTTTCTTTCTTCAACAAATCAACAAGTTCACTGAAATAATAAAAATCTATTTGTTTCTTTATAAATTCAAAGCAGAAAAAAGTTTGAAAATTTATCTTTGCCTTTTACTTATCATAGCGGGGAGTTGCCTGATTAAAGACTCCAAAATCAGACATACAAAAGGTAGCTAAATTTAACTAGAAGATTAACCTTCATAAAAATAAATTCTTACAGCCTGCTCCAAAGACTACTGATGTCAGAAAAAGTCTATAACCCTTGTCTCTGACTACATTGGTTCGTTTAAAGCTCATTACAGACCTGAATCTGAAAATACTCAGTTTCTTAGTTTCTAGTGAAGTTTACATACTGTAAAGAATACCTTTACATCTTAATTCCAACTATTAAGGGGAATTCATTATAATTAGGAACCTTTTAATCCAATGCACTGACAAGTGACTTTCTAAATAAAGATATCAGAACCATCTCTAAAATGAGCTTCAGGAAAATCCACAGTGTTCCATTGTGCAATAAAATTAAAATTTTTTTAATAGTTGAATGCAAAAAAATGACAAGCTATAAAAATATTTTAAGAGCTACAAAACAAGATAAATTTGAATAATCTAGTTGCAACTCAGTGCTTCTTGAACAGACAAATCAGAGTGAGTTCTTCATCTACTTAGGCAAATTACATGAGTACACTGAATTTTTCTCAGATGCAAAAAGCTGAAACCAACCACTACTTTCCAAGATTTTTTCATAATGACTCCTCAATAAGCAACCCTTCAATCCTTACTTTTTAAAATACTGCAGAAATGTTCACCTCCACACTTCAGGTCACAGAGTTAGGCTTTTTGATGGTCTAGACTGACCCATGATGTAAAAACTTGGTGTAACTGGGCAACCTGTGAGGGAAGGACAGTAGTTACATGGACATAGGCACCTAATGCAAGGTGAAGGACATGACTCTCTAGGGATGCTGATAGTGCTTTGCAGGCATTATGAAACCTAAATTAATTAACAAATAAAATGTGTGCTATGGAAAAATGGCAAACAACATAAAAGGCTGCCAGATGGGCAAGAATACTAGCCTCAAATATGCTTTCTCCAGTTTCATAAAAAAAAGTAATTTAATCAGGCAAGAGAAGAATGGCTGGGATCCCACTGTGTGGAAACATTGTCTAATATCACACATTGGGCAACAACCTGCTGTTTGTAACATTAGTAAGATTCAGAAGAAGATTAGAAAGACAGAAACTTCATTCCTTCAGTGTTGAATTTTCCCTATCTTCAACCTTTCCGTTTTACTCAGTCTTAGTCACTGATTGTTCTGGGCAAATACTGAAATGGAGAATAATATTTTCAGAGCCACAATGAAAAAGATCAGAGAGGACGAGCAGCCTGCAAATGCAGTGAATAAGAGAACCCAAAACCATCTACCTCTGTAGCAGGCTGCTCAAACTAGATCCAAACCAGACCATTATGCACAACCCACTTGTGGAAAGGCACCAGTTACTGTTCTGGGCCCAGACCAGCAGATGCTCCTCATCAGCCTGGTGCTGGCTAGCAATGGTAAGAAGCATCCACTTTGCTATTGGTTGTATTCTCAAGTAAGAAGACTTTGCTGTCTTTGCTGCTTACCTGCCCTGTCCTTCTCAATGTTCTCCAGACTGAGAATTTTTACTGTTAACTGCTGATTTCCCAGTGATTTTAACCCTCTAGCATGTTTGGGTGACTGCAGGGAAATGAAGGAAGTCCACAGGGCTGTACACTTATCTCCTGAAATGGAGAGAAGAGCATGTGAGCCTGGCATGATGAACAGCTCATGCCAGGCACTGGTCCCTAAGTGGTCCACCTGTCTTCAGGGTAACATTGACACTCAGGGTGGCACCATTGGTTTCAGGGTGGTGAAAGTGCTTTAAAGACAAGTGCTATGGCTCACAGTTCAACAACACTGTAGGCCCGCATTCACAATCCATCACAGCCACAACTCAGGACCACATTTTGCTGGTTTTCAATTATTAAGTGTGAACCAGTTGAAGTAACATGCAATTAAAATAAACTACCATAAAACAAATGACAAGAGAACTGTATCAAGAATAAAACGCAGTGGCAAATATCCAGCTGGCCAATGACATGTGGATTGTTAACCTGATCTCGGGAAGTCAGCAGTGGTCAGATGTTGCCTTGAATCCACCCGAGTAGAGTGAAAACCTCCAGCCCCAGGCTGATCATCTTTGACAGGAATCACTTAAGAAAATATCCTCACCACCAAACTTTCAGTGAAGGAGAACTTTTATGTATTCTCTTCAGTTCCTTGACAAGGATTCATAAGCAAACAGCCCTTAGAAAAATACACCCAAAAGGAGTCTTGGCTGAAATCCATGGATCTTAATTCATTTGCCTTGCCAGGTGATTGGACTTATCAAAACACAGCCTCGATGAACTCTTGCAAAAGCAGGAAGGGAGGGAGAGGCTTTCAGGCCACAGCCTGCTCCTCTTCCACAGCACAATTTCAGGAAGACACTGCCCGAACTCAGTTTATTTGTTCTGCTGACGGGGTTAAGCCTCTTCCATGTGAAATTTCACTTTTCAATGAAAACTTACTCCGGGAGGATCATCGCCAGTATATTTCTCGTGTGACTCATACGCAAAATACCCCAAAGTCAAGACTTTATTTGATGGAGGTTTTCTTCTAATGAAGAGGTCATTAAAAGGATCCGACCGTTACTCAGCGCTGAGACGAAGGTCCCCAGCAGCTGCTCCAGCCCGGGAGATGTGCCGGCCAGCACATTTTCCAGAAACATGTTTCCTCTCGCGCCAGAGCCCCTTCCCCCTCCCTGTCACCCCGTTTCTAGTCTCTCCAGCGCTGATGAGCTAATAGCATTTTTCCTTTGCATACTTTGGCGCTGCCCCACGGCATACTCTGGCAGCCTACGTGTGTCTGAGCGCGCCCGCCCGCCCCAGGCTCGGCTCGGCACGGCTCGGCGCGGCTCGGGGCGCGGGGGGGAGGCAGGCAGGCAGGCAGGCAAGGAGGGAGGGAGGGAGGATGAGGAGCCCCCGCCGCCGCGCCGGCCCGAGCCGCCCTGCTCCCCCCGAGCCGCCCCCGCGGGGGCGGGCGGGGGACGGCCGTGGGGAGACTGTCAGGGCCGCACGTTTCGAGCAGCATTACGTGAACAAATGGCGGGGGCGCAGCCAGCCCAGCCAGCGGGGCTTGTGTAACTTTGCGAGCGTGCCAGCAAGTTTAAAGTCCCTGGTCTCTCCTCCTCCTCCTCCTCCTCCTCCTCCTTCTTCCCCTTCCCTCGCTCCAGACACCAGCGCGGGCCGGAGGACGATGAGAGGCTGATTGTTTGCTCCGGCTCCTATTCGCATCCCCTCGCCTATAAATACCGGGGAGAAGAAAAGCCGCTCCCGCCGCCTCCCCCAGGCCGCGTTTCCTTTCCCGACGGCCCGATGGCACCGCCCGAGTGCTGCAGCGCCTGAGACCCCGCTGCCCGCCTGACCCTTCTAGAGGCGCAACCCGCACTCCGCGGACTTCCCGCACCTCCCCTGGCCCCATCCCAAGCAGGGAAGGAGTCTCTCTCCCTCCGCTCGGCCCCCTCCCCACCCCGGTTTCGCCCGTATCTCTCCACCCGCCGGCGTTAAGGAAAGAGGAGAAGATGCGATTCGCGTCGCCGGGGCTGCTGTTCGCCCAGCTCCAAGCGTGCATCTACTGGAGCTGCCTGTGGCCCGCCGGCTGCCAGCAGCAGCCGCTGCGCCGGGATCCCCCGCCGCCTCCCGCCGGCTGGAGGCAGCGGATTCAGTGGGAGAACAACGGGCAGGTGTACAGCCTGCTCAGTCTGGGTTCGCAGTACCAGCCCCCGCGGCGCAGGCAGGCGGCGGAGGCGGCGGGCAGCCCCATCCTGCTGCTGCGGAACAACGCCACGGCGCTGCCCCGCAGAGCCGCCGCCCGCGCCGCCGCCGCGCAGCCACAGCCCGCGCCCGCCGCCGGCACTCGGGGGGGCTCCGGCGCTCGGCACTGGTTTCAGGCCGGCTACCAGGCTTCCTCCGCGGGCCGCGCCGCAGCCGGGCAGCGGAGCCAGGCGTCCGCCACCCCTGTGGCCGCCGGCGCGGCCAGGAGCGCCTCCTCGGGGGCGCCGCGACCCAGCGCCTCCGCCAGCCCCGCCGGCGGCACCGGCAGCGACGGTAACCAGAGCAGCACCGGGGCCGGCAGCCTGCCGCCCCTCGGCAGCTTCAGGCCCGGGAGGGAAGATGTCATGGTAGGAGACGACCCCTACAACCCCTACAAATACACGGACGATAACCCCTACTACAACTACTACGACACCTACGAGAGGCCGCGTCAGGGCAGCAGGTACAGACCCGGCTACGGCACCGGCTACTTCCAGTACGGTAAGAGCTCATTTCCACCCCTCCCGTCCCTCCCGCACCGCCGTGCCGCCCCGCTGGCTCCGCGCACTCCGGTCCCGGCGGGATGCGCTGCGGGGACAACCGGCCCTGCCAGGCCCTCTGTCGGGGCAAAGCCGGGCCAGACGGGCGATCGCCCTGCTCCCGGCTCGCGGGAAGCCCGAGGGCGAAGCCCGACGGGCCGCGATCCCCGAGGGACCGGGGCAAACGTCGATAAGCCCACCGCGGGATTCCGGGCGTCGTGCGTGCGATGCGGTCTTTGGGAAAAGTTAAAGAGCCTTAACAAAGGGGAGGAGAGCGAGGTTGACGGAGGGCAGGGGTCCGAAAGGAAACGGCGACTCCTAATGATTGGGATGGTAGCCAAATATCTGCAAACGTGTCCTGAGTTGATCTTGCTGTTATGTGGTTGGTTTGATGAACTGCAGGTCTCCCTGACTTAGTCCCGGATCCCTATTACATCCAGGCGTCTACGTATGTCCAGAGGATGTCCATGTATAACTTGAGATGTGCAGCTGAGGAGAACTGCTTAGCAAGGTAGGCATCACCTCAAGCTTTTGCCTGTTCACTGTGAGTTCTTGTGCTTCTGTGTGCACTGTGGAGTACCTGTGGACATGGTGAAGAGTGGAGAAGAGTGAGGCTGGAGGCCCGAGGACATAGCATCATTTTTAACCTTCTTCCAAGCTTGTGGCAGATGGTGGAGTATGCACATCAGAAAGTGATACTGCCATATTAGAGAGACAACCTACAGATCTTTTGAAGAACCTGTACATTCGAAAAAGTTGTATCACACATTTCTATTATCAAGTTCATTTGAACACATCTGAATTTTTGTGAAGTGCAGGAATCTAAAAAAGCTACTTGAATCTGGTGATTTTCATCTCCCTCCTCTAATCTGCTAAGATCATATACTTCTCCATTAAAAAAAAAGAAAAAAAAACAAACAACAAAACCCCCAAACCAAAACCCTATTCTTAACCAGAACAAGCTACTATTAAAATTACAACAAGCTAATTGTTTCCGTGCCTATGCTTTGTAATTTCTCTTAAAACTAAAATCTCCTTGAAAAGTGTTTCAAAGTCCCTTAAGGGGTTGAAATAACAGCTTTGCTATGAAGTTAGGTCTTGTCTAGTTGGCAAAGAGGGATTTTTCGTTTTGTTTGGAAAGAAATCAACATGGCTGCTTTTAACCATTTTAACTTGTTTGATACCTTATCATTTAAAACATTTATTTATTTGCCAGCATCATTAATTGATGTCAGACTGTTTCCACATTCAGCCTCTTTCTTCCCTTTCTGGAAAAAGAAAACATGACATAGGAAGCAGTATTTTTTATGCTAGATTCATAGGGAGTACTATTAAAGTGGTTTTGCTGGCTATCAGCTGATTAAAATATTCCAGTATTTAAAAGACCGTAGATAATAACTATGTGGAAATGGGAAAATATAGCCCGATTCATAATTTATTATTTATTTTTTTAAACAACAGAATCAAACATCTGTTGTATGATCTTACATACACAGGGAGTTATTTTGGTTAACAGCAACTAGTGAAATAGTATTTTTGGCACCAAAGTAGTTTCAAAGCGTAGCAGTGATCTGCTTTATAGAAAGAGTCAGTCAGTGGTCAAACTTCCATTTAGAATATTAGAACCCAACCTGAATCTTACTCAGGTCTTGGAATTCCTGTGAATTTCTGGTGCATGAGGTTTAAGTGGGCTGGAAAGGTCTCTGCTGTTGTTACTTCTGAGGCAATATCAAAGTGTTTCTTGCTTATACTTATGGCAATTTTTTTCTTTTGTTTTCATTATTGCAGTTCAGCTTATCGAGCAGATGTTAGAGACTATGACAATCGCGTGCTCCTGAGATTCCCCCAAAGAGTGAAAAATCAAGGCACATCAGATTTTCTGCCCAGCAGACCCCGTTATTCATGGGAGTGGCACAGCTGTCACCAGTGAGTGAAGTGCTCAGTATGGCATCCTCTAACTATGTTTTCACTAACAAATTGTCATTTAAAAGGTGACATATACTAAAACTGCAGTGAAACAGAGGGAAGCCATGAGAAAACTTTAGCCTTTTACTGTCTGATATATTTTATGTAGAGGTAGTTACTCTTTCTATAGACAAATGAAGCAACCAAAATGGATACAAAGCTTATCTATATGTATGAAAGTCATAGAAAGTATAAATTATTTATAAATACAAGTCTCAAACCAGTTTTGACAGTGGTACTTTCACATTTTTAATTTTCATAGATTATAGTCCAGTTACATGTAAGTGTAACCAGTATAATAAAGTCTCAATTTGGAAACCCTAAAATGTACATCTACTAGCATGTTCACTATGATGCATCATTATAAACAGCGACTCATACTTCTTGACCTACATTTCATGAGTTAGTTCTTGACAAGGAACAGTCTGGTGAATATGGAAAAGAAAAGCTACTGAGCTGACTGATCCCATTATCAACAAATATCCATGTCATAGGATGATACTTTGACATAGCACCAAAGCTCTAGAAGTAGCATATTTGTTGGAAACATGGAAAGCTATAGTAGAACATTTTCAACATTTTGGGAGCAAGGAACACTGCAAACTTGTACCTTTTCAGAAAACTCACATGCAAGTTTTTAGGTTTGTTCCATTTTTTGCTATTTCACAGCAGAAACAGTTGTAAAATACTATAACTACTTACTCAGAATACTTCCACTTTATTTAAAATATAACTCTGCTGCTATAGGTACATAATTGATAAATTAACATTATTTTTTAAAAAAATGGTATGCAATGTGGGTGTGATATGAAGGCCTCTGAGGCTTCAGTCTTTAAACATGGAATGAAAAATCAGTATCATTAGGACAAATTCTTTCAAAAAAAAAAAAAAAAGACAAATATTATCAGTTTATGAATCTTAAGGAATAAAAAAGCTAAAAATAAACCAAACAAAAAAGCTTCAAAAATGCTTTACTTAACCCCTATCCCTGAAAAAAAATTACCAGTAACAAAAATACCCCAAACCTTAGGGTTTACAAAGCTGATAAATAGATGAAGCAGAGAGAGAGCAATTGAAATCTTCCATTTGTAGGAGAGCAGTTTCTCACTCTGCTACAACAGCCCAGCTATTTACTGTCCAGATGTAAAGTGTCTCTGATGTTGATTCAACTCTTGGACAGAAAATACGTTGCCTACAAAAAAAATGCATCTCTCATGATCATTTCCATAACATTGAAACAAGCTTATTTGGAAATGAACTGTAACTGCCAATTAGTTTGGATAGCCATCAGATTTCAGTGTTAGTCATCATCATCTGTGGACCCATTGATGTGCATGCTTGTGAGAGTTGTGTGCTGTTTTGCTTTACCAATACATTTGAACTGTTTAAGGTAGACCATTTTCTTTATACCTCTTGAGTTCAAAGCCAAATGCTGCAAAGACATAGTGCAGGTAGATAAGTTTAGTTTTCCACATGTTTGGAAAAAGTGGAATTACAAGAATAATAGTGTTAAACTCCACAGTAAGAGCTTGAATTCATTTTGTGTGAGAGCAAGAAAAATGCATCACTTTGCCCAGATCAAAAGCACAGAGACAACATTAAGTACAGATTGCAAAAAGAGTCAACATTGAATTGAAATCTGCATTGCCAGTACACAGGAGCTGATTTCTTTATGCAGATTTTGTTTTCACCAATGATACAAATGTGTTACTTTGATTGAGGGCTATAGAAATGTGAAAGCTAATTGTTGGTATTTTGCTACCAAGCAGTAAACTTCCCTGGAATTTATAGTATGTAAGGTATGTAAGCATTCCTAGCAAAACTGGCTAAAGGCAGTTATAAGATGTTCAACTCCAAGATGAACTACTTAATACTTGCTATTGTTATTGGAAAAGAGATGAAACAGAAAATTTTGGGAAAACAGTGCTGCTATGGAGTCTTTCCCATAACAAATGAAAATCTACTATTTATTTATAGAAGATGGTATGTAGTGATTGAAAATTAGAGTGACCAGTAATAGGAAAGTATACTAACACACAGATGTTGTTTAACAAATAAAATTTGGCCACATTTAACAGGAGGCAGATCAAATAGGAGTATGCTGTTATTGATAAGATCTAATCCATCGCTAATAATGTACCTATGGTTTAACAGACATTATCACAGCATGGATGAATTCAGCCACTATGACTTGTTGGATGCGAGCTCACACAGAAGAGTTGCTGAAGGACACAAAGCAAGTTTCTGTCTTGAAGACACCTCCTGTGATTATGGATATTATAGGCGGTATGCATGTACAGCACATACACAGGTAAGAGCTGGTTTAGAGGCAACCAAGGTTTTTTCACCTCCCAGTTTATATTTGGATAACTTTTCTGCTAATCATCTCATGCCCTAAATTAGCTGATCCCTAACAAGCTTCTGAAATTTCTCTGTCAGAGGCCAGGATACTAACTTGGAGACTTATAATTTACACAGGTGCTGCTAACTGTGGGTTTCTCATAAAATGCAGTGACACATGTTAGCATAGCACAACTGGTAATTGAACTATATTAAAACACACCACAAATTCTTGTGGCTATAGGACCAGCCAAGCAAGCTAAAGGGAACTCAGGACAACCAGTAAAGAAGTAGTTTCTGATGTTCATCCCTCTGCAACTGCTCTGTGACGTCCTTGGCTGGTTCCCAGAGTTCATAGCTAGCGTTTTCTCCCTTGCTGAGTCTGAAGTTGTAAGGGTCTGGATTCCCTTAATACCTAGAGCTCCTGGCTGGCAGTCTGACACACAGATCTTAGAGCATCATTTAATGACTGCATAGAAGGCTGTTAAAGATAATGGCAGCCATATGAGCACTGTGATAGGTCATGTACAAATGTAAAGTCAGGTGCTAGAGCTTATTAAAGGAACAGAGGTGAAATGGAATGTACCAACATGATAAAAAAATCCATGAGACTCCTAACTTGAATATTGTGTCACCACCTCTCAAAACTGCTACAGAAAAGCTTAAAAACCCCAAACCAGCCAACCCCAGGAGAACAAGGCTGATCAGCAATGCAGAACGGCTAAGAGATTTCATAGACTATTCCATCTGGAAAACCAGAAGTAAGACCAAAACTTGAGTGGACCTGGACTGGAAGAGGAAACTGTTGATATTTAACTGTTTCTCACAATACAAGAATTTAGGACCTGACAACAGCTTTAAAACAAAGAGAAGTGCTCTTTTGACACATGAATGAAGTATTAAATGCCTTGCCATAGGATGTTGCAGAGATCAAAAATATATATGTGGGTCCAAGAAAAATTCAGACAAAGTAACAGATGCTATTAAACACAAAAAAAATCTGATGGTACCCCACATCTTAAATGCAATTAAATGTCTGGTGGAAGCAATTTGCCTGACATTACACATCTCATTTCTTAGAGTCTTTTCTCCTCAAGCATCTGCTGCTGACCACTGTCAGAGACATGACACTGAGCTTGATGGATCTGTGGTTTAACTCAGTGTGGCCAAACTTACACATACACTTGTATCCCTTATTCTTCAGTTTTTAATCTAGGAGGTACTCATTTTATCACAGAGAAATGACAGGTATGCTTTCACTAGCTGACGTGTCCATATTTGAATTTTAACTATAATGAATGATCTGCAATACATAAAGGCTTTGAAGAGGTTTTATAAATATCTCTTCTCCTTCATAGACTATGACATCTAACTAAACAACATACATATTTCACAGCTGGAGTACTTATGTCACTAGAATCATGCTTGTGTCAGCGTTTCCACTGGAAGCCTGTATTTCAGGGGTTTGTAATTGGACTGTAAAACTTTCCTCCAGCCTCAGACTTGGCACATACATGTGAGAGCCTGAGCTGATCACCAGCTGGGTCAAGAGGGAATTCCTACAGGACTTGGGTTTTCTGCACTCTGCCAGAACATATCAGCCTTGCCTAGAGCAATCCATGTAGACCACAGTTAACGAGACTAGATTTGAACCACCGATACATTCACACAGATTTTTACTAATGTTCTAATAAAGAATTTTTCAGAAAAGATTCATCTGGAAGAAAGGCTACATTTTCAGTTTCCTCAGATTCTTATGTCACCATTTGCCTGAATAGACACCATTTCCATGCAAAAGTCAATGTGAAAATGGCCCATAATGCTACTATGCAAAGATGGCACTTTGGCAAAGTATATCTCTAACAAAAAGTTGCATCATTTCTAAGGATAGAGAGAGGTTCCAACATGGTGATCAGTTTTGTATTCAGGGACCTCAGAAGCTATTTACTTGAGATTTACCCTGATCCTTAGGTCCAGTCTGTGGTCAGTTTTTATTTTATTCTCATCTTATGTAAAGAACAGGGAATAATAACATCAACAGTCTTTACATAGAGGGTACTGTAATAAATAATAATAAAATACACATACATCACACATGAACAACTGTCAGTATTATAGCTGTTTCTTACTCAGGAGTAATAAAGTACAGTCTATGAAAGTGGTATGCTAGACTTACAAGTTCTAGTTTAGATACCCAAATAAAATGCCAAGAAGAAATAAGACTCATTTTCTAAGTTAATTTCCTTAGTGAAGTGTGATGACTAAGTAAACTTCAGTCTGAGTGTCCCTAATATCTAGAATGTTACTATTTTTAATGCTTATTTTTTTTTTACATCCATCCTATCTTCATTTTTAAGGGTCTCAGCCCTGGCTGTTACGACACTTACAATGCTGACATAGATTGTCAGTGGATTGATATTACAGATGTAAAACCTGGAAATTATATTCTGAAGGTAAGTGTGTTGGGAACGGGGAGTTTTTTCTTTGTTGTTGTTTTCTTTTTTAAAAAGCAAATCAAATGCATACATCCTTTTGAATGTAAGTTACCAGCTGAAACCTGCAAGTAGGTAACACTGCTTTCTCCCCTTAAGGTGAGTGTAAACCCCAGCTATTTGGTGCCTGAATCTGATTACTCCAACAACATAGTACGCTGTGATATACGCTATACAGGCCACCATGCATATGCCTCTGGCTGTACAATTTCACCGTAAGTACTTTGTTTCCTGTCATTGTTTGATATTCATGGTCCTAAAGTTCATGAACAGATTTATAAAACTTAAGAGATTTACTTTTATCTTGAACAAAATAACCCTTTATTAGTTCTACTGATAGCAATTTCTTCAGTATTTTGTTTCGTGGGTTCCAGGAATTTTAAAATTTGTGGGAATTTTGCTCTTGCACTTTTGCCATCAGAATATATAGCACTTTCAAGACTACTACTACTGTCTAGGCTGCGAGACAACTACCTCTGGCTTACACCTTCTTTGTATTTGCACTAGAACCTTTTTGTGATCACTCAGTAGCCATTTATAGCATCTCCACTGAACTGTTAGGCAGTTACAAAGCTCTTAAGACATTCTGCAAAATCCCACACATGTATGTTACTTTGCTGCTGCTGCTGCTTACACAGCAGCCGTCCTCCCTGAAGTCCTTTCACACATAGTCCATTTACAGTTTAGATCTTTACAAGTTTAAACAAGGCCAAAATGATACCTTTTTAAATTTTTTCCTCCAAAAAGGCAAATTCATTTAATAAATGTCCTCATGGTACCTCAGTATCTGTGAAACACACACACACAAAAGGCAAACTTCTGTAACACAGTGGTAAGCAGTTCTCAGAATAATATATTAGTTGTTCATAGAAAATATTTATCAAATGATTTCATTTGGATTGCGTAAGGAATGAGTCTTAAAATTTTTTAAAAGTTCATATGAAATATATTGCAGAGCAGTAAATAGAAATTAAAATAGATGGCCAGTATAGTCTTCCGTAACAGTAGCAGTGAAACAAATACACTGAATTAATGTGACCTGCTTAATTAGTTGCTAAAATATTCATTCCTTACTTTGCATTAGGAAATCAGTAGTTAAATGTGGCTAACGGGAGAAACATTGCTTAATGCCACTGTGGAGATCTGTATTTATAAGCACACTTTGATCATAAATGTTGTAAGTTAAATGGCTTCAGCAAAGTCCTATGTTCTTGGCATGTGTTGGTCAGACTTGCATGAAATGAAGGTAAATAGAACAGTTGTCCTGAAAGTCATGAGTGATTATCTTTGGCAGACCTGAGGCAGGAGCTTTTAAAGCATTTCTGTGTAACAGGACCGACTAATATCCACTTCTTGGAATACCATTTCTGCTCACATTCATGTGCAAGGGAAACTTATGCTTCATGCTTTAACTTCTAGTCTCCCCATCTTACCTCTGAAAATATTATGGATTACATAGAGTAAAGGGCTGGAAAAGACCTTTAAGATCATCAAGTCTAACCATCAACCTGTGATCACCATGTTCACCATTAAACCATGTGTACCCAAGTGCTGTATTGACATGTTTTTTGAATGGTTCCAGGGATGACTCCATGACTTCCCTGGGCAGGCTGTTCCAATGCTTTACAACCCTTTATGTGAAAAAATTTTCCCTAGTGTCTAATCTAAACTGCCTCTGACACAACTAAGGCCATTTCCTCTTGTCCTGTCACTTGTTACCTGGGAGAAGCGATCGACCTAAACCTCCTTTGAGGTTGTTGTAGAGCGCAACACAGAGGCTCCCCTGAGCCTCCTTTTCTCCAGGCTAAACAACCTCATATAAACACATATATGTATGCATACACACACACACACACACACACACACACACACACACACGTATATATATATAACATACATATGTATCATGTACATATATCCATGCAAGGCGAGGAAACAAAATTTCTGTTATTGTTTGCTGACCTGTGCCTTCATGTTGACAAGTGACCAGCAGATATTCTTTTTGTACCTGCTTGGTCACCTGCACAAAATTATTTCTTTTCTTTCAACAGATACTGAGAAACGTGCAAGAAAATGGATGAGATGGTGCCAAGTGGTTTGAACAGAAGTATCATTATATAAACTGCAAACATTAGGATGCAAACATAGAAACAAAACTACAGAACATACATACACCTGCACACCTTATGTGATTTTGAAGTACTTCAGCTGCTTCTCAACCAAAATTTAACTGGATTTTAAGAATTTAAATTGGCATTAATTGTATTACTATTGAAATATGTGGAACTGGTGGTTAATGCACAGATAGTTTAACCTTTGAAAATCTAACTCATTCATAAAAACATGACCACTTCTTAGCTCCTGAAAATTTGGAGTTTAGGTGATAATAGACTTCAGTGGTAATATTACTGGTGAATGAGTCGAACGTATTCTAAAGGGTAGAAAAAAATGTATGTAAAATGAATTAAATAAAATGCAAGAGAAAGTAATAATGTCAGTTATCTCAGAAAATACCATAATGAAAACTAGCTTAAGACTAATGGTATAGTACCATTAAAAATACTTGCTAGAATACATTGATATGAATAAGAAGTATGTTCAGTTTTCAAGGAATATTAACATATAGCAGAGAAGTACATGTACATTATATATATCAGTTATATCCCTGCAAGAAAAATGATGTTTACATTTTTAATACATTAGAAGTTTTTCCATTTTTTTAAGTGAAAAGCAGATGGGATTTTAAAATACACCTTACTATGTTCAAGAGATTTTTTAAGGTGGGACTTCCACAAACTTAATGTGGATAAAAATACCTGTCAAGAAATGGGCTCTTGGAGATGATGAAGAGTCCCTGATGTGGTCATCCGTGAAAAATATCCAACTTGAACAGGTTAACCATCAGAATAATACAGGCAATTAACTCAGGTGGCACCAAAACCAGAAGTAGGTCAGAATCTCTAAAGAAGTACTTTTAGTATGAGAAAACCTGCTACCTGCTTCCCCCCCTAAGTACTGTAGTTGAATTTAAAAATGTATATCTCAGTATTCAAAATAACAAAGTTGAAAATATGGTATATATAGAGAACAAAAGTCAATGTATTTAATATCCTATGTATTAACATCCTACAGATGGTTCAGAAACCAAATACAACATTGTTAAAGGGAAAAACTTCCAGCCCAAATTAATGTTTTTGCTGAACTGCTAAACTGGTGCTGGGTACACTACTCCTCCTCCCATCCCCAAATTGTTTTGCTTTTGCAGTGCACCTTGCTGTAAGCTACAGTAGCTGTGATTTTTGTTTTAAACTGTGAAATGACATTATCACAAGGGGATCTGGCATTGTTTTCTGATCCTGTAAAATGAAGTCAGACCTAGGAATATTGGCATTGGTTACATTTGATCAGCAGTTCAAAACACGTAATGAAAAATGGAAAGCTCAATATATTAAAAAAATTGAAAAAAAACAAGTGCTATTCAAAATAGTTTGAAAAATCTGAGGAATATGGAGAGGTTTAATTTTCACTATTGAGAATACTTCAGGCAGGATTTGGAAATATTTTATGCATTAGAACCCTATAGATTTAATTTGGATGTTGGATGAATTGCCGTAATATCCTTTAAGGATCAGCTGTTCTTAGGTTACATATATTCATTTCCTGATTATAAAGTATTTCCACCTTAGTCATAATTTGGTTACAAATTTGTACAACTGGAAGTTAAAAAAGAACTTGGGAACCAGCAACCTGGTGATTACTACCCACCAGTAGGAGAGGGTGCAGAATGAATACCATTTACACCTGCAGGTCCCTTTTTGTTTGCTGCAAGATCCATTTTAGCCATCAGTAACCAGTATGGGCAACAAACAGAAGCGAAGTTTGGAAACTTGATTTTTAGAAAGCCATTTGTTACATACGTGTGAAAAATTTGAGGGCCTGTTTAAAGTCTAGGCTTCTGAAATACCAGCCCATGGAGCTTTTAAGAGGTGTTAAGGGATGCAAGCACATTCACCTTTCTATAGACTGAGGTCAAATTTGGGTTGAAAGTCCTAGAGCAGCTTGGGCAATGGACAAAAAAGCTACTGAATGGAAGCTAGGCTGTGGGCACGAGCTGCTTCCTGCTAAGAGCTTGTGTGCTTGTACCTCATTGTGCCTGATGCTGAATGTGGGATATGAGAGCACCAACTGGAAATAGAGCAGTCACAGAAAGCAAGGTTATCCCAAACTACTTGCAGAACTCCACTGAAGGCAGCAAGCAGCCAGAAGGCCTTGAGCATCTATGTAGGGAGCAAGAGGGAATGACCTGGTTCAGAAAGGTGTTGAATGCTGTAACTTTGAATCTTGGGGATATTGTAGCTACAAAAATGTAGCTTTTTTTTTCCGTAGCAAAATATATTTGTTTTGAAATGTGTGTTAAGCAACATTACATTGATGTACAATAGCACAAAAATTGCCTAAGATAACATGAACAGTCTATTTAGAAAAACAAGGAATTTTAGGATTGAAAAATAATGAAGTAATGTGACTTTAACCCTAACTATGGTAAATAGCAATGCAGTAGAAGAGTTTATTATAGAGCATGTGTGGAAGTAGTTCTAAATAGCAGAGCACCAACCAGTATTTTCAGTATCTTGGCTCTGCAGATTTGACCCAGAACATCAACTTACTTTTTTCATACTGGAATATATTTATGGGATTATGTGCATTTTTGTTGAAAAACGTTTATAAAAACTGTTTTGATAAAAGCTTTTATTTTTACAGCTAATTATATTTGGATTCCATTTTACTAGATACTTGGCTCATTATCTTTGAAAGGCATCTTGCCATTGGTCTCAGTGGGAGCAAAATCAGATTTAAATTTTGTGAGATTTCTCATACAAGTTTGCTGTTTGTAGTCTCAAACTTACGAAAAGCCAGATTGTAAAAATGTGCATGAAGCAATTACCTCCCACATTTCAAATCTTGACGTAAAAATTGCACATAAGGAACAAGTTGTATGTCAGGCTCATTGCAAGAGGGGTTTATGTTTTTTTTTAATCCTGAAATACATTTGATACTTGCATATTTCTATACACCAGTGTAACAAAAATGACAGATTGGTCACCAGTGGAACCAATATATTGTGTAGATGATGTTTTTGTGTTAGCAAAGTCTACTCATTTTCTCTCTGCTCCAGAGTTTACTATGCAGTGTTGAATGAGTGCAAACACCAAATGTACCTTCCTATAGTTATTGATGCATTGTTTGCAGTGTACTCATTCAAAACCAGGGTGAGTTTCATAAATGAGACACTGAAAGGTGGTTATCCTGTGTCTCACATTTATGCCGACAAGGCATTTTCATTTTCTCCAAATCCTAAAAGGTGCTGAAAGATTTTAACTTGAATTAAAACCAAAGAGTATGTTATTGGGAGGTTTTTATTATGCAACTAATGCTACAGATACAGTGAAATGCCACTTGTTTTTGCGACTTTTCTGAAGGTTTTTCATTATTTCCTTCCCTTTTCTTTCAAGAGTCTTAATTTCTGTAACTTTGCATCTTTCTCTGAAGAGCTCTAATTTATAATATTCAGGCACTAGCTTTGTATTCTTCATTGCACTTTCATATTCTTGTGTTACATGCCTGTATTATGGTTGCAAGTTTATGTGAAAATGACTTGAATAAACATGTTTCAAGCCTTCTACTTGTCGAAATACACTTACTGCACAGGCCAGATCCATCTTTCTATGAGAAAGCTTCAGTTAAGGTTGTTGTATCTATATGAAAATGAGGAAGGTTCTGTCACGCTGACATGGTCTCAGAGAAAGTCTCACGTTAGAAACAAGAAAAATTCGCAAGGCATGATAAATTCCCCTGACTACACAAAGTATTAACATGTGAAGGCTAAACAGGAGGAGGCAATTTGATTCATCTGGATACAGGATTTTCTTACCATGTTGTCTATCTCTGTAAAAACAGGAACTTAAAAATCACTTTGAGAATTTCTGCTCCAAAAACTGTACTTTCATGGAAAGAACATTTGAGCATGATAGAAAGTCTGCATATTCTAGAAAATCGACTAATGCAATAGTTACTCCAAAAAAACATTTTACTCTGGTATTTACATTCTCTGAGCACAAACTGGTGTCCTGCTGCCTCCTTACTCTGTATGGTAAAGCGATGAAATAGTCTGAGTTGTGAAGCATCTCTTGTCCCTTCACTGAGGGACTAATACAAAAGAGTGTAGTTAAAAACGTTGGAGAGTTGCCCTACTAAGAGGTTGTTAAACACTTAAATATCAGCTAATGGCATTCTTGGTTTCAAGCACATGGAGACAAAAGCAATGTAATATCTTTTAAAATTCATAAAATAAATGTAGAAGTATTTCAGATATAAACCACTTTGTGTAATGTTTCCGTAATTTATTTAACAACACTTTTCCTATTCTACTACTTGTTAGAGCTAAAAGATTTATTGGAGAATTTCTCCAAGTGCTATCCCTAGAACACAGAACTTGGTGTGGATCAAATCTGTGCAAAGACAAAAATGCAGTAACTATGCATACAATAACTGCAGAATGTATATTCAAATTTACTGAAAATAAAGCATTTCCTAGTTCCAAACTATCTTCTACCCACTGTTCATTTTTACATTAGATCACCTGTCTAGTATCAAAAAAATGATCTATCACCAGTCCACATTTAAAAGCAGCTCAACACATTTGGTTAAGAAAGTATTGCTGTAACTGAATTTTCATTTAAGCCCCATTTCTCCTGATCTAATCATTCCATAAAAACTGATGAATATTTATGTGGGTTTGGAAGTCTTCAAACTGCTGTTATCAATGGTACACCTGTCTTTTTTTAAAATCCACCACATTTAAATGAGTAATCACTGACTTGAAAGACACTGAAAAATCTGAGATTGTTTTGTTGGTAAGTCTGAAGTGAAAAATTGTGCACCCAAAGCAGCCTGGTAGTATCTGACAGTATGTACCTGGCTGAAGACATTTGTCAAATGGTACTGAACTGGAAAGCACAGATCTCAATGTTTTTAAATCTAATTATCATGGAATGAAATAACTTCCCAAACAGCACTACAGATATGAGTTATATTAAAGTCACATATATACTGAACCCATTATAATGAAGAGAAAATGTTCCTAACTTTATCAACAACCTCCAGGCAAGTTCATTGGGTTTATCAGTTCACACATAAATTGCCCAGTTCAGTTACATGTAAAAAATATTATCAAGTCTCTACCATCACTACTCATTTTTATAGTGTATTAATGCTGTGATCCAGTATTAAGCTCCAGCTAAAAGTAGTAGTAAGCCATTAAAATATGAAGCAGTGCCAGTAACCTAATCTGTCTTCTCTCACTCATGTTTAGCGTATATTATCTTTTTTCTTTTCTTTAAAGTAAGACTCAGAAGTGTTTTTGAAGATTAAAAAAAAGATATGTTTTGATGAAGTCAGGTTTCCTTCAGGAAGAATTCTGTGGCCACAAATTACAGCTGTAGTAATGCAGTAAGAAACTTGCTCGAATGCCAAGATAAACTAATGCTCCTATATCTCTCAGCACGTGCAAAAAAGCACTTCAGAACATAAGCTCCATAGCATGTTGGGTTTTTTTTCAAACTATCTTTAACTTTTTGATCTTTAATGTGAATAAAAAAAGGTACATCTACTAAAAGAAAGGTAAATTGTCCATCAAAAACTATTATAGCAGACAACATTTACCAAAAGAAGGTTTCCTTTGGCTTTGATTGAAACAAGAGAAGTCAGATACCAAACATTTGTTTGTTGTGGCCTTTAGCTAGGATTATTTACTTGTTTTATTTAAAATATTAAGGATTAACATTTGCATCTAGAAATTGTAAAGTTTGTATATAGCAGGTAAATACTTGGCTTTTTCTATGAAATATAATGCTTCACCATAAAACTACAGTAAACATGTTTCAGTGTTTTATTTTGATGCTTCTGATCTTAAATATTGTTCCAGATGGTATAGTAAAAATAACAACAACAAAACCCACTGGGAAATGGAAGGTAATTTGAATTTCACATTCCTCTGAGTGGCAATGCTATTCAAGAAGATAGTATCACATACACTGATACTTGTTCAGGATCAGAAAAGAAAGTGAAAGTGGGACAAACATGCCTAGATAGTAATACAAAATGGAACAACTAGGATGTTTAGTCTTCAAGAAACACAGGATGGGAGAACGGGTCTATTTTACACAGGCCTATTTGACACTAGGTCATGCTCAGCATTTTATCCTTCTACCTGATTTTAGCAAAATAAACAACTCAAAGGTAAGTCCAACTGTCAAAACAGTTAATTCCATTCCTCCTTGTAGCCTATTTATTCTATTCTTCCTCGTAGCCTGTTTTATACTTGAAATTTGGGTTTACTGTCTGGATGATACTGTCTATCTACATATTTGGAGACCAGAGAATACCATGGTGATATCTGCTGGGGTTTTAGGGGAAAAAAAATCTTCAACACCCATTAAGACACAAAGTCTGTGGGAGAGGGAGACAGAAGTGGACATACAGAGTAAGAACATTAAAAAAACAGGTTGTTCCAGCCATTTGACTCTAATGCCATCGCATGTGGGATACACTGAGATATTACACAATGACACACGTTTTAGACACTTCCAGTAACTCCCCTGTGGACAAGAGTAGATGTGGTAGGAAGAGACTTCTAAATATAATTTACTTCAAATGCACTCACCAAGCATCCACCTTGAAACTGTTACCCAGGAATAACTCAGTCAAGATCTAAGTGTCTCCAAGGATAGAGACTTCACAACCTTTCTAGGCACCTGTGTACTGGGGAGCCCAGAACCAGATCCAGCACCTCAGAGGTGGCCTCATCTGCGCTTAGTGCAGGCCAAAGATCCCACCTCTCGTACTGCTGGCCACACTTTAACATTGCCCAGAGGGCTGCTGGCCTTCTTTGACAAGGTAGTTTTTTTGTAAGTCTGTAACATGCAGAAAGGCCTTCAGCTCCTTAGGGGGTTACATACTCTACAAGATTGCATAGATTTAAGAGCAGACAATCTGCAGGAAGGAAATAGAGGATTAGTAAACACAATAATCTACCTTATCACAAGATGTTCTTGAGCTTTAAAACTGGAAGCTTGAAGAGATGGATGTTGCATGATGTATCACTGTTTGCTACCTCTATCCTATGCTTAATACATCCCTTTTTGGCTGCTTTTGAAGATACTAGGCTAGATGGTTCTTTGTTCTGATGCAGGGCTTTCCTTAGACATTACAGAATACTACATGAATAGTACATTGTATTATCTTGCACCTACTGCAGTTGTTCACCAAGTTGCTGAATTAACTTGATTATGAAAGGTAACTATATTTAAATAACACTGCTAAAAATTAATTACAAGTTCAGGACTTGTTCAATTAAAAGCACCCAAAGAAAAGTTCAGTGAAACTTTTACATCATATTCCAATCAAATGAACTCTCAATGGCCGACTGGCACTTAAATGTTTCTTAGTGTAGAAAGACCAGTTTTCACATTCTTTCACAAAATGCAAGACACACATGCCAAAGCACCCAGATTTTTCTGCCAGAACAAAGTATTAAAGGCACCCTTTTGGTTCTTCAAACTGGCAATAAAATCAGAGGACAGAAATCACAGTTTAAAAAGAATAACATTTAATTGCGCTCCAGAAATGTTCATAACATACTCACAGGTGATGAGATTTTCCAGCAACCCGATACATTCACAAGTTTGTGAGGTTGTTCAAGAATCTCTTACTTTTCCTCAGTTGAGATCTATTTGACGAACCACATCCTCATATCAAGTACGTTTCTTTACATACAAAAAAAAAGCTTCAAAGAATCTGTACTATTCCTACAGCACAAAAATGACATTCCTAAAAATCATTAATTCATGTTAGGGTTTATTTCATAAATGGTGGCACTATGTAATGACAGAACAGATGAAGCAATCTTGATTATTCTAAGATGGTAAGTTCTAGCAGCTGTGATTTTATAGGTGGCAAAGTATATGGATAGTAAAACAAAAATGTTCAAACAGCAGTTAAAAGATTTTTAACTCTTAATTTACATATAGTCTAGTCATCAAATTTAATCTTTTTCCCCTGGAATGCTGTAATTTGAGACACTTGTTCTTTGCGTCTCCTGCTTGCTTCCCATGAAGGATGAAGAGGCTGCTCCAAACATGCCTTCTTACTGTCACATTTGATACCTGAAGATTTTGAAAATGGTTGCTTCTTGAGCTGTGGTTCATTTTTAAGAAAACCTGTGCAAGTACAAAACAAAGCATTGTGAACCTTCACAAATATATGCAAACTACCCTGGGATTGCATTTTCAAAAATTTCAAAATGAGCCATAGCAAACACAGTCACCTGAACATTCACAGCAAGATTTCCTCATCTTGCAAGCCAGTAAATTCTTACTCAGTAGACTGCAGGTAGTTAACATTATTACTGATTACACCCAAAATTTGCGTAGACAAATATTCAGCACATTCTAAACTTTTTTCATCACAACAAACCAATGAGATATTACACAATATAACTCAACATGACTGAACTTATATCCTTGATCAAATTAATTCCCAAATTTTATCACCTACTACAGATGGACAATTCCCAAATTTTATCACCTACTACAGATGGACTGAAATATTCTATTTTCAGGAGCTATTGAAGGAATTACTTAGGAGACAATGTACTAGTTATATATATCAAAATCTGGTACCTTTACCTGTGCAAAAGTGAAAATAACAGCTTGACAGATGGAAAAGCCCTTTCCTGTGTAAACTCTCCTTTAAGTATATCTAATACTAAAAAAATGAAAAATAGTAGACAGTATCCACTGATTACAATGAAAGCTCAACAATGGACTAGTTCAACAACAAAAGATTAAAATATGTCCCACCAAATTGAAAAAAATGCTAAGTACAGCCTATTATGACTGGACTATGAGGCAACACAACTTCAAGAATTTTTACTCTAGTAATTTTAGCAGGTTAAGTAATACATACCTGTTCTTCCATTTTTGAGAGGCAGGTCTTTGGAATTTCTAAATATAAAAAGAGAATTTAGGATTTTTTAATACAACTTGTAAGTTCACAAACACCTGTGTGTGAAGAGTGATCATCACGAAAACATTCATGTAATGACTTTTCAAACTTAACATGCAAGCTTCTTAAAGATTGTTTCACTTTTGCTAATAAAGAAGTAGAAATAGAACTATTCAGAAGTGACTAATTTGGATGCAGGTCTACTGAGGAATCCCATACATATGTCAGTGCTAATGTGAATATGAAAAATATGTAATTCGGGAAAGTGCAAGAAGACTGACAGGTTGTTTCTATGAATATGTCCTAAGCTTTAATGGGCTCAAATACTCTTTGTTTGGTACGGACTACTAAAACCCACAAAAATTTCCATGATTGTGGAGGAGGGAAGGAATGGAGAACCTAACACCAGGAAAAGGCTTACCTTCTTCTGTTTTTAGGTTTCTGATTAGAGGTTGACAAAGAGCTGCAGAACACCGATTCTAGCTTGATTGCTTTTGCAGGTGGTTTTTCTTCTTCCATGATCAAATCTTGTGCTCTCACAGGCACTGTGCTCTTTTCTTTCTTTGCCATGTTTTTCTGAAGCCTATCTTTTTCTTTTGTTGAAGAAAGATTAGTAACTGCTGCTATCTTTTTCTTTCTTTTTACTTTGCCAATGAAGAAATCATCATTGCTATCACTGTCAGAATCTGATGACTCATTATAAAATCTCTCTTCAGTACTATCATCAAAGTATTCCTTTTCACTAGAATGTTCTTGGTCACTATCATCAATTATCTCTTTTATTGCATTTAATTTGTTCATATTCGTATTTTCTTTCCTTTTTTGACAGCCAACTTTCTTTTCTGTTTTGTTTTCAATGACTACTTGCTTTTCCACTGCCTGAAATGAAGATTCTTCTGGAGCATGTGCTCTCTCCATTTCCACAGTTTTTTGCTCAGATGCACTCTCACAATGTTCTTCAACCATCCTTCCAGTTTCTGTTTTCATGCTCAGTTTTGTTTTATGTTCACATCCTTGCTGCTTTTGAGCTAGTTTAGGAGCTTGGTCATCCAAATTGCTATTGAAATGTTGTGCTTCTTTAGGCTGTTCTTCTGATTTAGTCTTTTTCAAAGGAGTGGCTTTGTCTGGGTTCTTTCTTGCATCCTTAAAAGCTTTTACAGCAGCTGTATAAGGGACAGAAAAAATATTTTGTTGCACCTACACATTTACGTAAGTTTTGTAACTTACAGTTTTGTAAGTTAAATATGTTCCATTGAGTAAGCATATTTTGAATGTCCTTATCAATCATTTACTGAATGCATGGGGCAAGTACAGTATCAACAAAAGTGAGGAAAAGAACTTGAAATTACTGTCAATGAAAGACACTATGAAACTTGGGTTTAACTGTGCACTCTTTAAGCAAATAATCTGCAGCTGATAATCATGTTCACTTAGGAATTATTTTTTGTCCAAACTAGTAATAAATTGCTCATATAAAATTAAATGGGTATTTGATATGCTCGCTTATTAACGAAGTAACTTTGAGACATTATTATTAGGACTTGACCCTTTTTAGCATCAATTTTAGGTGGAAAATTTCAGTTTCAAGAGACCAAGAGATAACTTACAGAAGAAGCAGGAAAAGATACTACACGAATTCTGGCAACAGTTTTCGGGAAAGATTAAGAAAGTAATTTGTAAAACCTTTTAACTGCCTTTGGAAACCCAGTTGTAATGATCCTTTTACATTCCTATTTAATTGAGAAATACTCCATTATATCAATTCAATTTTTAGCCTTCCCATTATAAGTCCTCTTTGTTCAACACCCTCTCTCTTAAATGTCATTTTGCATACTGCCACATATAAGCCCATTTCAACCAATATAAATGATTGCAAGTTTGTGACTTTGATTTTGTTCACTGAAGCTAGTAAGGGTAATTATAAATGCTTTCAGTTTTTTGGGGGTTTTTATTTGTTATTTTTTTAACTTTTCTTCATGTTAGAAAGATACAAGAACAAGGTAACACACCAGTAAGCTGCTGAAGCAATAAACAAGGTCTTAAAGTATTTCATACCTTTAAGTTCAACAAATCTGGGCTTCAAGGTGGGGTGTGTTGCAAGTCGTGCCATGGCTCGCTCAGTTGCAGTACAATTTGGCTTTGCAAGAAAAATTCAAAGGCATGAAGTCAATAGAACAGTCATTACTTACACAGGTCTCTGTCAGTTATGCTACAATGCACATTAATGTGATTCCGGACCACGAACTGAACAAGAGGAAAGCTTTATACTGTAATAGCTTTTTATTTTGCCTATATTATTTTCATTATAAATGGAGGAAAATCTGACTGTCTAAACATTGACAAAAACGTAACAGACATGTACAACATATATTTCTCAGGCACAGAATAGGGATAACATGGTTTAATTTTTTTAAAGCATACCAGACACATCTTTCAGAGCTAGCACACTGATTTTACCCTTACCATTTCTTATATACACAAAGTAAATTCATGAAACCACTGAATAAAAACTACCATGTTGGTAGAAGGTGTCTGCTTGATGGAATACAGCAGCTTGCAAGAAGTACAGAATGTATGCCATAAAAGTTGGCAAAAATGACACAGCAGGTATCGAAGGCATATATATTAAACGCGTTTGAGATGCAAGGTCTAGCTTGACCACAGAGACAAATAACCTGGATGTGGCAGAATACTGGAACTCCACTGACTGATTAAAAGAAAAATTATATCTTCTTGCTCTAATTTGAAGAATTCCTCTTTTACATATTGGAAATCATATATGACATATTGTAAAAGCTTTTATTTTCAAAATGAGAGATACTTAACACTTTTCCAAAGGTAGCTTTATCTTCTAGATTCTTTGTTTGTGGTTTCTGTCTGTGTTCTTAAGGGAGGAAAAGGAGGTGTAACACATTTGTAAAACATAAATTTAGCAGAAAGATTTCTTAAAGCCTGCTTTGGGAGAGAGTAGAAAAGACACAGACTTCTCCCTTCCTCCTAGTGACACTGTAATGGATACATGTTTAAATTATTGCTATCTGTGGTTTGAGCTAATGCTACAGGAAGTACCACAGCAGAAGCCACCTGAACTAAGAGATGAGGATACTTGTGAAGAACCAGGTAAGTGCCCTGTCACCTGTGATACTGGTGCCCATCAAATCACAAAACCCTATAGCCTCTCATGTCCTGAGCAACTACTGCAACAGATGGAGCCAAAGCCACAGGTATGTAACTGGTAGACAATAAGGGATGGAGGTATTGGCCTAGTCCTGGGATGAAGTTAACAGTCACCATAGCAGACAAGATGGTGCTGTGCTTTGCATTTGTGAACATTTTTGAACATTAGAGTTGGTAACATACCAATGTTTTGGTTATTGCTGAGAAGTGCTTGCACAGCATCAAGGCCTTCTCTGTTTCTCACCCTGCCCTCCCAACAGGCAGGCAGGGAGTGGGAAAGAAGTTGGAAACAAAACACACCTGGAACAGCAGATCTGCATGCACCAAAAGGACATTTCATTCCATACCAATTTGTGCTTAGCAATAAAAGCTTGAGGTAAGGAAAAGGAACAGGGGGATGTTTGTGGTTATGGCATTTGTCTTCCTGAGTAATCATTACGTGAAATGAAGCCTTACTGTCTGGGGTGTGGCTAAACACTTGCCTGCTAATGGAAAGTAGCAAATAAATTTTTTTCCTCCTTTGCTTGCACATACAGCTTTGATTCACTTATAGAATTGTCTTTATCTCAAGATTTCTCACTTTTTCTCTTTGGATGTTATTCCCAACCCTGCAGAGGAGTGAGAGAGCAGCTGCTGGGTAATAGCTGCTGGCTGGAGTCAAGCCACCACAACACAAACGCTACCCCATACATCAGCAATGCATGTTTAAAGTAGCTGACTCGATTCACTTAAGAGTGCTCAGTGGCAAACGTTACTTGTTTGCATGTACATTTTCTTCCAGCAGCATCACGTGACTCAGAGTGTAAACAACTATATATTGATTGCATAAAGGTAGATGAACACCTCCCACCAACTGATAGGGCAGGAGAGTCACTTTCAGTGCTTTGGTCTGAAGGAAACAGAGCAGAAGTAGGCAACATAACTACAGCACAGCCAGTACTTCAAATGCAGAAACACTTAAGTGGTTTACAAAACATAAATCTTATTCAAAGCAAATCCCATTTTGTATTTCTTTTGCCATAGCTTTAGATCTTACAAAACATACTTTGGGTATTTCAGACCATATTTCATGTTTGAAGTGCAGAGCATCTGGGAATTCTAATTCTTTCCTTTCCCCCCAACTCTCTGCTACTACACCACTGTTTCTTCAGGTCAAGAAAAAGAGGAAAAACGTCTTCTCTCAAGACAGTCTACAGAATTATAAACACTGGCCAGAGGAGACAGGTCAAAGGATGGGTCTATTTCCAAAGGCCACAGACTGCCTTACTTTCAGGCTGAGAACTTGAAATCTGAATTTTGATCTCCATGTGACAGTGTTGCATGGTGCCACCAGATTCTTGGGACAGAAAGCTCACATTTCTGAAGATCATATGCTATTTTCTTTGGAGATTTTTCTATAGCTGGAAAATCTATTTCTGAACTTAATTAATACAATTTTTCCCTCAGCTACTTCCTGTGGGTTTTGAAAGAATATACCATGAAGTTCAGAAAGCAGCAGCAGCTTCTGTACAACATCTGGTGTCCTTTAACTCAAATATTTATAGAAAGGGTTTATGATTGTACAGGCCAATCCATATGGAATAACCACATTTTTTCCTTATAGCAAAACACTTCACAAACACTATCCACACTTATAGACAGTAGCTAAAAAACATACAATATGACATTCACATTCTTAAAGATTTCCCATTTTTCCATGTGGTTTTTTTTATTTTTGGCACAAAAGTATTTTTTCTCAATGTGTTTTTCCTCAAGTACTTTCCACTATATAAAAGCTTATAGAAACACAGAGAATAGATAATTACCCTTTCTCCCCTTTTTCTACCCTCTGTATGTTTACTTGGATACTAGAATCGTACACTTTTATTCTGACATATTCCTGTTACTTCTTGTATTATTTACTTTTAATGCAAGAATGCACTAATACTTTCTATATGAACATACTCCCTCCCTTCTTCAGTGTGTAACTGAGGTGCTGCAAAGTGAACAAAGCAACAGAGCAGTGCATAGTCACACTTCTCAGGGAGAAGTTTTGAGTTACTGCACTGGTTTTGGCTCAGGTAGAGTTAATTTTCTTCCAGTGGCTGGTATGGGGTGTATCAGTTCGTTTTGGATACACGTCTGCATCTGCAGTAAAGATAATCACAGTCATAAAATACTAAAACCAGTATTTATTGCAATACCAGCTAGCAAAAGAGAATAAAAAGGATAAAACTACTTAATCCAAAAGAGAATAAAAAGATAAAATACTTAAAACTTAATAAAAGGATATAAAAGGATACAAAATAGTTGACGCTGCAGTGGTTGCTTCCTATCACTGATGCTCACTCGAGCAGACAGGCCAGGACTACCAGGATGGGCAGAAGCTGGATGGCATCCATGCTTAGCGGGCATCCCAGCGGAGCCAACATGGTCTTAGTGGGAGGATGGGTGTTGCTCAGCTCCCCCACTCCTGGTGTCCTTATTTCTTGGCTCTCGTTATACTACGTAGGGCCAGGACGCATTAAAGGTGATTCCTGAGAGGCAGCCAAACACTTCCTATTAATTACGTAATTGGCACCAGTCTGTTCATGCTCGTCTGTTGGGTAGTGGTCGTATGACCCCTGCCCACATAATCTTCCTCCCATCATTAGCTTCCTCACCTCCCTGCACGACCTTTACCATTGTGTTCTCAAGGTATTTGTATCTATTTTGAGGGTTGCAGCCAAGTCAGAGAGGAGCTGATCTGCAGCTTCTGCTCTACTGCCTTCCCACGTTCTTCCCATCTCATCTTGGTTGCTCCTGTGGCCATTGTTGGCTCAGCTCAGACACCAGGACAGAGAGCTGCACCATTGTTCTTTGTGTCTTGTACATCAGCCTGCAGAGTATTTCCTCTCCCTGTGTCTTAGAGGGTTTCATGACAGAAGCCGAAATAAGGTGTAGTTTGTTAGTGAAGGAAAACAATCTCTTCCCTTGTTGCTTGCTACCTGTTCTCCATCAGCATGCCAGGGCATTTGCCAGCTAGAGCATTGATGTCTTTAATGGTGGCAGCATATTACTGCCTCTAATTGACTCTTCCACAGAGAAAAGATGGTCAGCTTGCAGGGGAAAAGGGTCTGTTGATCCCAGTAGTTTTTTATCATCCCTTAAGAGGCAGTCAGTAGGTCAACATCTTTCTTTTAAGACTTTGGGTTGAGATTTTTTAAAGATATTTGTTGGTTTTAAAACATTTGTCAGAGATGGTTTTCAAGGCGAAAGCATATGTGCATTCATTGGTTGGGGGGCTCTGTCTGTATTTCCCTAATATGGCTTAATTGTGAGTTGGATACTTCATAAAATAGGATACTTATCTTGTTCTCTCTTAACTCCCCTGCCCACTTAATCTTCCTCCTACCATCAGCTTTCTCGCTCTTATGTATGACTTCTACCATTATGTTTTGAAAGGTATTTTGTAGTGGTTTCAGCTAGGCCTCAAATTAGCAGGCTCAGAGAACCTATGTGAATTGGGAGACAGCTGTCACCTGACTGGGTAACCAAGGAAGTATTTCATACCAGATGACGCAAACCTAAGATATGTGTGCAGCAGTGGGAGGTGTTTGTCCAGTTCCATCATGGCTGAAAAGAAAGAGGACATGCTACAGCTCTTCTACTAAGCTAGGCCTTGCTCCCGCTGCCGCTGCTTGCATTTTGTTTGAGTTTCATGAAAGTAGAAACATTTTGTTGTTACTCTTTCTGTTTCTTTTTAAGTGTCTTTTAGAGTACTTACAGATCTAGAGTAACAGACTTTGTATTAACTGGGGAGTGGGAGGTTATTTTTTGTTACGTATAACTTGTGTGTCTTATATTGTAGTTTTCTCTTAATTTTCTCTTTTCTGTATAAATACATATAGTTAGTTTCAGCATAAACCTAGTTTGGAGGTTTTTTTTCCCCTCTCCCTCTTCTTTTTTCCCTTGGCTCGTTGGGGGCAGGGGGAAGGAACCCTTTTTCTCTGTACTTTGGCAGTTGGCATTTTGCCAGCTCAAACCAAGACATATTTGCATCCATCTTGCAGCATGGAGCTAAGCCAAGGAGGAACAAGGCACTGATAACAGAGAACATTCAGTGCCATACAGTTAACTTTGTACAATATCGTGCCTGGTTTCCCAACATGTGATAACTACTTTCTCACCCTTCTATGCTTCACTGATCATCTAAATTAACAGTACTCTCTTTACATTCATGTGTTTCTATAACTTAGCAGATGGCAAAGCCAGTCACGGACCAAAATAATAGCATTTTATTACACTCTAATACATGGGGCTGTATTTTGGACTTGTGCTGAACACAGGGCCAATAATATGGAGATTTTTTTGTTATTGTTGAGAAATATTAGTGCTTACACAGAGGCAAGACCTTTTCTGTTTTCGTACTGCCACACTGGTGAGGAAGATCAGGGTGCATGGGAGGTTGGGAAGAGACACAGCCAGGGCAGGTGACCCAAACTGAACAAAGGGACATTCCACACCATATAATGCTCAGTATAAGAAGGAAGAGAAGGGAATGTTTGGAGTGATGACATTTGTCTTCCCAAGTTAACTGTTACATGTGATGGGGTCCTGCCCTACTGGAAAGGCTGAACACCTGCCTGCTCATGGAAAACAGTGAATTAATTCCATAGTTTCTTTTGTTTCTGTGTACAGCTTTTGTCTTCCCTAATAAACTATCTTTATCTCAATCAATGAGTTTTCTGGCTTTTACCCTTCTGATTCCCTCCTTGATCCCACTGGTGGCGAGTGAGAGAGTGGCTGTGTGGGGCTTGGCTCTGTCTGGGCTTAAACCACAACAGTTTAATACAGAACCACCTGAACGTCAGTCTTCTCAATCTTTTATCTTGGCAAGAATTTCTGTATATAGTATTATAAATACCTGTCATCACTGACATAAAACGCACATGAATGTCCCACATAAGGGAGACAAACTTTACAAAAAGTGGCAATGACTGGGAAGAGAATGGACATTACAAACTTGCTAAAATAAAAGTAGCTTCACAATGCAAGTTTTGAGGTATGTTGGAACAAGGGTCAGAAGTATGGAATGGCTCCAGAACAGCACCACAGGGTAAAAAAATCCCTAAGAGTATGATGTAAACATCAGGCCGGAGGTATGTGGTTATAACCTGCTTCACAGAATGCAGGTGATAAAGCCAGAAAGAAATTGAGTCTTTCATGGTCTTGGGGCAGATGGGATTGCAGGAGCCAAAAGGCATGCCTTGGTAGTACTCCCAAAACAGTTGAGCTTCAGGATGAATTAAAGGGCAGAAACCTGTGATTAACTTGGGAACATTAAATGGACACTTCTGACCATCTTCATTCTTATTAATCTTCCTGTTTCACAACAACTTCTGTTTGTTCCCTCTCTGCAATACTTATAATCAATAATAGGAAAGAAAGAGCTCATACTTCTAATTCTTCAACTGTATTTTGTACAAAAGGCAACTGCCTTGTGACAGGTATCATCAGAAACAAGACTGCTACTAGAAGAGTATATTACTACTATAAAGACTAC
The DNA here is from genome assembly GCF_047495875.1 of Pithys albifrons albifrons. Taxonomy (NCBI): domain Eukaryota; kingdom Metazoa; phylum Chordata; class Aves; order Passeriformes; family Thamnophilidae; genus Pithys; species Pithys albifrons. The sequence continues at coordinate 37,809,846 of NC_092497.1, read as the reverse complement.
TACTAGAATTTCAGCAAGGTGACAGTGCTACCAAACTGATAACGCTTGATGGTGTTGCATCTTTCATTTCAGATCATGTCAGTTACTTAAAATACTAACATTCAAATGGAGACAGTCAGAAACCCCACTAACAAGTATGCAGTACATGGCAAAAACCAAGACACAAAAAGCAACTTCAAAGCATGTCATACTGGTTTCTAAACAATGTAGAAGTGTAGTTCAATGTTAACAGCCTGATTTTAAGCAAAAGAATTGGCAGAGACAATGCTAACCAGAGTAACACCTAGTTCTGGGCCAAAACAAGATGTCATTGCAATAGCCTTTGTAGCAGCTTAGGAGAAGAGCTCTCTATTAAAAAAAACCAAAAACCTTCAAAGAACTAGAAAACCTGTTAAACCACATGTTCTTTGCAGAGTTCTAACTAATTACAGCTGTCCTTCATAACTGCAGATGTGATTAATGTGAAGTCACAGGGTGGCTGAAGGTGCCAAATCATAGCTGTCACCCAAGTCCATACCATGACCTCATACTATTTTGGAGCGAGATGCCTGAGAGGAGTTACTTTCTGACTGTAAAATACAGCTAGTTCTCCCTCTTCCTTTATGTATATAAGACATACAGTATTTGACCTGTGGCCATCAACAATGGTGAGTATTTTTGTATGATAGGCAACTGGTTAATGGTGTAATTCATGGCAGCATTGCTGTCTCTCCACATCTGACAGCAAGAGGTTGTTTGTTGACTGTGTTGCAGCTTAATAATGGGATGCTCAGTCAACTAGGGGAGGTAGAAAACAGGCCTCCGTTAAATGTGGCAAGACTATAAAAGAGTGGTTCTCCAAATACAGAAATAACAGGAAGAGAAACACCAGCACTAAATACTTCAGACTCTTCATGGAAATTAATAGTCAAAATCTGTCAGATCTATAAAAATTTATTACTTCATTTTCACACAAATTTTACCAATTTTCCAAATAACATGAAAATGACGGCACAGGTGTTACAAAGTAGGAGTTACACCGGATTAGTAACAAGACAGGTGAGAAGTTCAGAAACCAATTCTATATGGATCTTGGGAAATCGCCCAAATTTCAGCAGAATTTGTTTTAATTGATATATGAGTTTTTAAAACAGGCTGATGAAAAATTACCAATGGAAGCTAAAATATGTCTTAATAGATCTAATGCCCTTCCAAAAAACTCATCAGGAAAATGTCTTGTGATAGAACAATGAGAGAAAAACTAAACAATTTCTTACAAAACATCAAGATACACAGGTAAAAGTTTATTATTCTTTTCAATACTTGCCACAGTTTATATTAATTTACACTGTTTTCTGTTACTGTGGTAATTCAACCATGAAAATATGTGGATATATGCCAGGTGCCCAGTAAAGCTGCTTTCATGACTCCTCTCCTCAGCAGAACAAGAGAGAGAAAATACAACAAAAAGTTCCTGGGTTGAGATAAGGACAGTGAGAGATCACTCAACAACTACCATGACAGGCAAAAAAGACTTCACTTGGGGAAGTATTAATATAATTTATTGCCAATCAACTTAGAGTAAGGTAATGAAAACTAAAATTAAATCTTAAAACACCTTCCCTCCACCCCTCCCTTCTTCTCATGCTCAACTTTACTCCCAATTCTCTTTACTTCGTCCACACCAGTGGTACAGAATTTCAGAAAGTTTAAAGGCTCTTCAAAGGTCTAGCACTTTGCAAATGTTAGATGACCGTATTTAATTGAAGCATAAAAGTCTTTATTGAATAGAGTTTCTTTGGATTAATCTATCACAGCTAATTTAGCCAATCATAGAAGTGTGAGGTAAATGCTTATTTTTCAAATTAAGAAATGTTCACATAAAAAATGTTTCATCCCAAACTTCCAGAGTCATCTACAGCAGAGGTTGGCATAAAACCCAGACCTGTCTGAGTACAAATTATGTACTTAAACTTCTACAGTTCTTTCTTTCTTCTCTTTACGCAAAGAATAATTCCTGTGATTGTTTCAATAGAGAAAAGGCAGACAAAAAAATTCTACAATAAAGTAGGCATAGATTCTTAATTATTTCCTCATGGAGAACAGGGTGAACTCTAGGAGGAAGGGAAAACTCAAATTCTACTTCTTCAGTTTTTCCAATAATTCCTATTTTCCCCAGTCCTTATAAGAATATGTGTCAATAATCCCCTCAGTTTGGCATCTGACAAGAAAAAAAATCAACTTTTCAAGGTTATGAACGAAGACATAAAGTAAGCACTGTGAAAACTCCTCCCATAGTTGTGGTGGTCCAACTCATTGTGACAGTATCACTATAAAATATATGCATCTTGACAAACTTGAATAAAAAAATTTTGGGACACAGTAGAGTAAAACAGATGCCACTAAAAAACCCACTCAAAAACCACAAAAGAAAACTAAGTTAATATACCAACACAAATAAGGCAAGAGACAATCATATAGAGAAATCAAACTGGAAAGCAAAATACAATGAAATAGAAATCCTGAAACAAAAGATTTACTTCAGGGGGAACAGAATCAGAATAAATCTCAGATAATAGGCAGTAGCTGTGAACAGTACAGAAAGTTCTTTGCCATAAAATTAACATAGTCTTAAGAGAGGATAAAGAAATTTGGAGGAAATGTCACATATAAATTAGTCTGACTCCCACTAGATATCAGATCTGAAGCCACAACTGACTTTTAGAGAAAAGTGAAGTTGACAGATCATTTACTTGTAACTGGCCATCTAGAATTAAGAGTCTGAAAACTGAAAATAGGAGGTTGTTTATTAACTCTGAATATGGAGTTGAGCTGGCTAATATCAGAATGAAATTTGAAAGAATGACTTTCTGGGAAAAAAAGAAAAATTGATTATTTATACTTTGTTGTAGAAAAGAGAACAGAAACACAAAGGAGACCAACAACACTCAGGCAATGCTGGAAACCGAACAGTATTCTCTAAATTCACTGCTACCTGAATGCATCCTATGGTTCAGCTGTGCAGCATGGGTTATGTCCAAAGTCCGAGTGGAATCACATGGTAGCAACTGAATTGGTGTGACAGAGAGATGAGCTCCATAATAGTAAAACTATTAATGGGCCAAAAGTTCACAAGATTGTGTCTTGGATAAACAAAAGAAGTTTCAGAATTGAGATATCCACCACTCTCCTTACGACATCAACCTGCTAACAAAAATCTGTACTGAACCATCAGGAATGTAATTTTGAGACAGCCTTACAATATTTCACTACAAAAGAGATGCTCAAACCTGAAATGATCACTTGTCAGAGGCAGCCTGATACAGCACCATATGCATATACATATATGAAATTAAGTTTATAGCAGAGAAAGTAGACACAGTTGAGATCCTCAAATTTAAAAACATGTACAGCTTAAAAACTACCTAATGCTTGAAAAACAAGCTTCAGTTTAATCAGGTATATTTCAGATAATTTACAATGCAAAGGAAAAAGTGTTATCCCAGCCAATAAACCCTGTCTTGCTCAGACCTTCACATTTACAAGCATTAGCACCAGGGAGCACACCTATACATAACTAAAGTCTTGTCAGGTCAATGTCTTCAGATAAAACTCTTGGGAGAGATGTAATTCTGCTCAGAGCACTGTTGAATGAACTGAATATGAAAGCCAGGGATTTGGAGGCACAGACACCCTAAAGACTCCGAGAACACTGTACACCACTAACCAGGGGTAGGCCATGTTATCATATGCTTCTCAAAACAAGACAGCACTTATTGGCATACCATACTGCAATTTATACGCACAATTGAAAACAGATTTTTTTTTAATATGTATGTTTTTCAGACTTTTTCTGAAAAAGACAATGGAAATACAAATTCAGTTTGTGAAAAACTATCAAAACATCTGAGATAAATACACCAGTTATTTGGCACAAAAAGGTAGATTTTCCATCATTAAGTCTATTGATTCAATGCATTTGAAACTTATTGTAATGATAAACACATGTCAGATATATATGTAAGGCCTGATATTACTTGAGCATGTCAACAGATGATAGATGTAAAATAAATGGAAATGCTGGATGTTCAGATTTTACAGCAGGTATTTCACTATATGGCAAACAGAACCTTTATGCTTACAGGCTCTTGGGCATCTTCTAGGCCATTACATTATTATTATGTAATTCTGGTATGCAGAGATTTCCTAATGTGTAACCATTCAACCATTCCAGTCGTTTGGCAGTTCTCACATTCCAAACGCAGAAAAACCAGACCATCAGCCTTTAAATTTAATGCCACTTCCACTAAGTCACTAGTTACCTCCTACTTTCTCTTATCTACCAGTATTACCATAGAGGGGCAATGTGCTGCAAACTTATGCTGTGACTTTTTAATGTTGGTGGTTTTTGCATCTACATTCACTGATATCCCAATATATGAGATTTTTTTAAAATAGAATTCCAATAATTCAAGAACATAATTTTTTTCTCCTTCTACAGTTAAGTTTTTAAAAGTTCAAGCAGTCGTGGCTATAAGCACTTTTTATCTAGTTTTCCAGTGTTAACAGACATGGGCATCATGTTGAGCTGAAAGAGCTCTACTAATTCCATAATTTCGCTATTTTCTTCTCTTTTTTAAATATCAAGTTCTTAATTCCAAGTTGAAGCAGTTTAAAAGCTGATCTGCATACGAAAGAAGGGCAGAAATTGGAATGATGTGGCACTTTACTTTTATATGATATATAACGAAAAACTGATAGAGTTTCATTTATAAAAGTAAAAGGAGCAAAAGACAGTAGCAGCTGGTTTTCATTTTTAGAAATCACAGGAATGTCAGATTTACTTTTTTTTCTGATTTTGCAATGTAATTCTGAGTCACAGCACAAAGAAAATATACTGAAAGAGCCTTTCTAGTTAGTAATGCATGAGTAACTTTCAGTCTTTAACATAACTAATTACAATTGCTTATATGACATTAAAGACATCTTAATGATTTGTCCTAGTTATAGGGACCGGGACCAGCTTATCACTGTGTGGGTGTAACCAAAACTGTGTATTCTACACTCTCAGTATCATTTCTGATGAAATGTTAATAATGGATCATTTGCAGCTGCTGCAAGTTGGGTGCTAGAGAACCCTGGGAGACAGAGGAATGTTTCTGTTTTCACACCAATGACTCGGGTGTGCTAACTCCTCTCTGGAGAGTCATTAGCACCTTTACACTCAGCCTGAGGGGTCATGTCTGCTACTTGGTCATGAAAAAGTCCAAAATTATCCCATGACTCACTGAGTTAAATAAGCCACTGTGAATCTCCCTGCCCTGGGACGAGGTACTGGGCATTCCCATCAGAACCTGAGTCTATACAATCCTTGAGTTTTGGGACTTGTGGTACCACTCGTCGGATCCAGGAGCACCAGAACCCCAACAGGACTGTGATTGCTGTTCCTGACCAGACTGCAACCATCATCTGCACCAACAGGTTTTCCTTTCCTTTTACTTTCTACTCAGAGGGACCACGCGGTGCTCATCGCAGGGGCTAATGAACATGAAGAACAGATCTACAAATTGTTCCAGAAACAGTAAAGGGAAGAGTGTGGTGGGGGGAAGGAATGGCTGACCACAGATGGGAGCGTGAGGGACAGAAACTAATATACAGGAGTCTGTACTCTCTCACTGGAAGCCTGGGGATGATGCATTGATACTGGCTGGGCTAACAGGCAGATGGACAATCAGATACAGAAGTAGGTGAGAGAAGACTGCAGAAAGATCTGTCAAAAATCGGCACATAAGTTTTATACTGACATAAAACTTCAGTTGCAGTCACAGCAATGGGTTCCAGGCTCTCAAACACAGACTAGTAAATACAAAAGCCATGCTAAACAGCTTAAAGTTCAGGTGATCAAATTAGGAAGATGAGGAACCTTCAGGAAAGCAAACAAAGTCACACAGAGAAGGTATTTACGCCTCAATGTGATATTCATCAATGAATGTAAAATTCTTCACTTCATCAGTAGCCTAGGGAAGACCACAGACATTCCTGTTTAATGTTAACATCTGGTGTTTGACACGGAAAATTCTCAGGAAACAGTGGCTTCATATGTTCAGTGAAATTTTCAATCAGAATCAAAATACTCAGGACAAAATGAATTCAACTCTGCAAGACTGATTCCCAGCATCCAGCCAATTATTTTAGTCTGTGTTGCAGGAAATTGTACCATTAAATCAATGCAATACATTTCCAAAAAATGTAACATGTTTAGAGATGCAACTCTTACAAAGAGAAAAGTATATCTAGCATCTAATATGCAAACAAGTATATATTGTTCCATACCAAATTAGGAAGGGAAAGTTACACTTTAACATGTAGCAAAATAAATTGAGTGTTATTATATAACTATTCTCAGCATAAACACATTGTTGGAGAATGGCAATACCCATATAACTATAAGGCAATATATTCCTTTTGGAGCAAAAGGAAGTAAGGTAACAATGTTTCCAAAAATTAATATTTATAAAGAGGGGGAAGGGAGTGAGACGGAGATTGTCAACCAAGTCCAGGTAGGCACAATCGTAAAGCTACTAAATCATTAGAGCGTAACAACTAGAATTTAGATAAAAAGGAGAATGAAGTTTTTCTGGGGTTTCTCAAAAACAGCAGTCATTTGTCCCTATGTAGCCAAAATCAAACGACAGAACTGCAAAGTGTTAATGGTAAACATATTATACAAAGTCTATGGACTATCACATCCAGTATTATACATAACACTGATTCAGTGGTCTTCTCGCTATGGTTTACAGACTGCAAGCAAAATATTTCCATAAGTAGCGTAAAAATCCATGTACGTAACTGTCTACTGTTAAAGGCAATAACAACAGAAACAGAAATTTTGTATAAAGAATAACATATATCCTAATCATGTTTGCGTAGTGAGTTGAATTCTTCAGGAGGGCAAGGGAGAACAGAGGAGATTTTGAAGAAATCCTCCAAACCTCAAACAAAAGACAGCAACTATTTTGTGCCTGATCCAATGCCTTTGAAGCTAACAGCAAGTCTTCAATTAAAATGCAACAGGCCCTTTTTAGGGGCCTTTTTTATGATTTAGTGCATTTTGTCGGATTAAATCTACAATGAACACAGAGGGGTTTTTTTAGATATTTTCCACTAGGAAGTACATTTTTAAAATAAATGAAGGCAAAGATCAGAAGCACACATTTAGAATTGTCAGTTAAAATAGAAACCCATGGATTTTTCAAAGTTAGAAAATACAGACGTGACTGTTCCTCTATGTTTAATCAAAAATTCACCTTGATTCACAACTTACATCTTTCTTAGAGTACTAGCAGTATGAAGTTTAAAATTTCCTTAATAAATAAGTGTATTCATTAGAATAATGTCTTATAACCAAAGACTACCATCTAGTGAGGTACTCTGGGAAACCTGATGCTCCAATTCATTACTTGCTCACTATTAATTAATGCCTAAGAGCTAGCAGCCTTTCACAAATTGCCTTTCACAAACTGTTGGTGTGAAGCAGCTTTTCAATATAAATATAAATCTACAAAGAAGAACAAAACCCAAAACAAGCACTGTGGCTACTCCACCCTTGATCGTTTTTCAGTTGGTGATGACAGAGAGGTTTTGGACAGATAGATACTTTCGGGCCACCATCTCCATAGTTTAAAAAGGACATGAATCTGAGAAATGCTATTTTGATAATGTGATTGAAACATTTTTACAAAAAAAATTAATACATAATCAGCCCTGTAACTTCATCCTTTTTCTTCCTGTCTGTCCTGACAGAAACACATTTGTACATCTTTCTTTTGTTCTTTTTGCCCAAGCACTTCCTTAGTCCTGCACCAGAGTTCCAGTGAATTCAAGGTGAAATTTAGGAGAACAGGGTCTTCTCATATGTGAATCAGTAAAAGTCTCACTTGATAGATGACCAAAACCCTTCACCTATTACTATTAGTATTTTATTTGGTTCCCCAACCTCAAATTCATTTAAGCCACATAGGTAAAGTGCCACAGATATTAAATTCACTCACCCTTGAAATAATACTCAGACCTCTAACATATGAATCATTGGGCAAACATTAAAAATATCTGGACCTGAAGTCACACAGCACTAATGTAAACCTTCCAAAGTCATGTTAAGCCTAGATGTCCTCATCAGCTTAAGAGTTTTATTGATCAAAATCATACTGTGCCCTTGGTTGCTGTTCATGAGCTGCTTAAGATCGTGTTTCTAAAGTCTTCAAATTCCTTTTAAATTCCAAACATCACAAAACTGGTTCCTGAACATGAAGCAATCCAAAATAAGCTTGCCAGACCTTACAACACTGAAAGAAAAAACAAAACATAAAAAACAACAAAAAAAGAGAGCTTCTAAGCTACTAGTGATGACTTACATTTCTGGTCTATAAAAAAAATTTTCTCAACACACTTAGGAACTCTAGCAAGTTTTTCAGTGATCTTGAGCCTCACAGCGATGTGGCATGGCATGGCCCCAACAAACTTTGAGAATCATAATATACTCAAAATTTGATGTGCAGAATCCTCTTTACAGACAAGCACTGCATGATGCAAATAGCAGGATTTGAGCAATGGGTGAAAATACAAGGCCTAGGAGGAAGTGTTCTTCTCAAGGACCACAGATTACAGATCAGTGTAAAAAAAAGCAAAACTATGTTACTAAGGTTACGTGAAGATTGCATCTGGAAGCAAAAAATAGAGGTGGCATTTATCATCTGTGAATATTTGTTGATATTTTTGCAAGTCACAAGCACATGCTCAATTCAATTTCTGATAATAATGTATACTGGTACTCTATTCTTCACTCATGGAAAAATACAACAGTTCATTTCAGTTTCAATCCTCCCCCCTAAAATCTGCAAGTTGTTGAACTTTGAAGCACAAAGACTATTATTTATAAAAAATAAGAAGTATCTTGACTTAAGGTAAGATGACACTCCATATTCCTGCTTATAGTAGAGAGTTCCATGATGCTGGAGCAGAATTCTGTCATTCTCAGTGTTTGAAACACAAAGATTTTTTTCTCATGTGCTATACACCAAAAACTTACTGGAAGAAAAGCTAAAGAAGATGCTACATTAAATAAGTCAGTATCTGTTGGCACTGGTGTAAAGGCAAGAAATCTAACTGCAGTTATGATGAAGGTGTTCACAGGAGGACCTGTGCCCCCGTTTCTGAAAAAAAACCAGCTAAGATTATATACATAATTTTCAAATACTAGAAAAATATTTATACATATTCAGCTATCTATCCTGCCTATCTTAAAGAATCTAAATGACTTTAAATCTCTGTTAGCAACAAGTTGAAGACAACAGTTAACACTTTTCTCAGTTCTCAATTCAGTTTTAGGCTTGCAATGAACAGCATTTTTAGGATTAGCTTCCAATTTATAGTTTCAGTGTGCTGGAGCACAAAATGCCATGACAACTGCAAATAGGATTTTTTAGAAAACAAAATAGACAAAAGCTCTACCACATGTTTTTTTAATTTTACTAATGTCTGGTAAATATATTGTTGCAGACAATGTACAACTATGTAAAGAAAGTGCACAAAGACTTAGACAAAACCTAGAAAATTCAGGCTCCATGTTTCAACAGTTGTAAATAGCACCAACAGTATAAAGAACAGTCAAAGTTGCATGGTAGCATTAATTACAATTTTTACAACAATATCAATATGGATAGCAATATTTCAGCAGAAGAGTACAAAGAACTCTTCATGTGCTGCTTCTTGTCTTAACCCTGTAATGCTTTTATAAATTTGGAAAGGCAGAATTCTTGTGTCTGGTGACTCTTGACAAATCACTCTGCAACTATGGAAAATCTGATCTGTTTATTAGCAACCATCAGTATAGCCATATGGAGAGATAAATCCCAGGAACTCACTTGATAAACACTTAGGACTATTTTATTGTACTTGACTGAAATCTATGCAAACATTTTAAATAGAAAAGTATGATTGCCTTATTATGAAAAATATTGAGGAAACACAGTAATGGAAAATAAAATTTCAGTGGGCAGAAGGAATTAAACAAGTATCTTGACTACATGACCACTATGCAAAACTAATATTCAGCATTCCACAGTGAACTAAAATCAGATTGCCTTTTGTCAATGTAAACAAACCTATTCTGGCAATGAAAACAGCTATGGGATGTTTTCCTTCAAGTATTTTGAAACTTGAGTGAATGAAAAGGTAAACAGTGTGGTCTGCATTACATGAGACTACAGAATATTGCTAGAGACAGAAAATAATTTTTTTTATTGTTCATTTAATAGATAACTGTGGGAAAATAAGAAATAGACTACTGGAAAATTAACTTTTGCTGAAGCACGGATGGGATGCCTTCTTTAGCTTGGGATATTCTATGGCAAATAAGCAGCAACCAATAAAGTTATAATGGCATGTACACTTGTCAATAGTACTGTACTAATTAATTGTATAAATTCTTCTACTGCAATGAGGTTAAAAACCCTCAATGAGTTTGAAAAAGCATTAGCATCAATCTATACATTTGATTTGAAACATGAGTTCCACCCACTATGAAGTGTGAGATTAACACTTTCACACCCCTGAAAAACAAGACCAGCAGCAGAAAGTAACAGAAATGAAATCATATCAAATCTGCAGAACAATTTCATGAAGATACCTGTATTAGATGTTCTCAAGAATTAAAGCTAAATTAAATATCATCAGTCATTACTAGGAATATAAAAATAATGGGAAAATTAAACAAGTAAATTTAATTATATTCCTTCAGCATTCTTGACAATACAGTTGTCCTCTTAGAAAATAAAATTCCAACTCTAAACCTATAAGCTCTGTAAAAACAATAGCATCAGTTACTACATTTTGGATCTGCTACACTTCATGAAACCGGCATAAGTCTGATGCATTCAAAGCCTTAGCAGAAGAATCTTTTATGGGAAGTTACAAAATGTCACTGCTTGAATTTAGCATCCCTCTTCAAGAATGAAATCCCTCTCCACATCCTCACACATCCCAGATCTTCAATTTTGAACCATTTCTAACATTACAGTAACTGGTTTCTGACTAGCTCACCTTCAGACTGGAAAATCTTAGTCAAATAAATTTAAAAGAAGAATGCTGCTTTTTAGCTCTGAGTCAGTGTAGCTGTGACCTTTTCCTTACTCTATTCTATCATTAAGAGCAGGAAAAGCAGCAAGATGCTTCTGTGCAACTATTGTGCCAGAAATACCAAATTCCTCTGATATTTTCCTATTAACTTGATTTTGCTGACATGAAACATTGAAAATCTTGCTGCACACTGTGCTAATAATTGGACTACATCACACATGCCCGTAATATGCAACAGCATAGTTGTATTACAAACTAATGATACCATGATAGGAGTAAATGACCCAATTTTACATTAAAACATAGCCTTGGGACTACAGACATTTCAAATTTCAGATTCCCTCAGTGGACCACCCATATTTTATGATAATGTGAAAGAAAACATTCAATATCATGTACTGAGATTTTTAAACTCAGAATTGCTGTCTGACATCACTTTTGCAACACATCTCTTGAAATGGTACTGCTCTCAACATCAGCTGCTCATTTCAACAAGCTTCTTCCCACTTCAATGTCTTCATTTCATCTCTTACAGACATCATTAGTCAGACAGTTAGTATTTAATTAATTACCATCAACAGGCTTCAACAGAAATATTACTCTGAAATTAATGAGCCAAAGGGGTGTTAAAATTCCACCCCTATTTCAAGCTAATGTTTGTCATGTTTTCTTCACATGTGGAAATTTCTCTCTGCATTTAACAGCATTGACAGCCTTTTCCAACTGTTGTTGAAAGCTTAGATTATTTATATTAACTGTACATGTACTACATAAACAAAACAAATCTATTTATAAACACTAAAAAAGCACTACTTTGCCTCCTGGCATTCTGTCCCAATGACTAGGGATTAGCCCACCAGACTAGATGAAAAGCCACTCACAACAGATATGCGACTTTTTGTAGATACGTCCTACTGCATAAATTTCCTTAGGAAAGAAAGATCTACAATGAAGATGCAATAAAACATGCAGAACACACTTTGTAAAATGCATTCACTCTCAACCACATATGCATCTTTTCCTACAGAGTGCTCTCACACTCACAGAAGCGGGGAAAGAAAACAAAAACTAGCATGACCTACCTTTCTGCAGACACTTTCAAAATTAACTTCAGTCCTAAGAGCAAGTCTGGTGACTTCATCTGGTTTTATTTCCTGTAGACAAAAGATACATTTATTTTCATATGATCAGGCTTTTGGAAGTCTTTCTAAGATTCACCTTCCTCATAAACATTCTAACCATGGCACCTTCCTGATCTCTTTCTTAAAGGAAGAAAACCAGTTTGTTATATGGAGACCTTTATGGTGTGTTTGTAAACACTCCATTTACTGACTTTGCCAAAACACTACCTGATACCTAATCTGACTGTATCTACTACTGCTGAAGGCAAGAGAGATTTTTCAACCACAAAGTATGCAGAAAGGTGGTTTTATTCACAGAAATATTTCAGCTGCCCATATTGTTGCGCTACAAATAAACTTTGAAAGGCTTTAAATGCCTCACTTAACTAGTTATAAAAGCACTTATCAACATACATGAACATATAGAAGTTTAAGACAATAAAAATGAAATTGAGAAGAAAAAAAAGGTGTATCTCTTTTCTAAAGAAACTGATTACATTTACACTTTGCATTCCTGGATTTAAGCATTTCCATTGGCAGCTGAAATAAAGGAATGAAAATCCTGGACAAGTGGATTTTGTTGAAAGCTGAATATTTGATGAAACATGTCCCTGTGACAGATTTCTCGCTATTTTAAGACACATGCTTTATAAATGTTATATTACAAAATACCCCATACTAACGTTATCAATTGAATTAAATGAATACTGGTTTTTGACTCCTGGGGCACTGCAACAAAAACCCATGTTACATACATTGTTTCCCAGATGACCATTTTAAAAGAAGTCTAACTGCTGTTATGCAAAACTCAAAAACTTCCACACATTCATGGTTCTGAAAAATGGAAAATTCTGTACGAAGGAACTTAGTTATTCTGATAGCAGCTTTCATATTCAACAACTATATTATATTTATTACTTTCTCTTTTTCCCTCCTTAACCATCCTTGAAACCTATTACAATACCTTCATTTTACTTTCTGTTCCACTGTTAAGTTCCATATTCTATCCTTTTCCTGTACTAACCTGCAGCAGTCTGCATCAGATGTAATTTCAGGAAGAACTAAGTAGCTTGCTTTCCTACGCAAAGTCATACCTTATGTTGTGCTTCCTTCTACAGATAAGATATCTTACAGAGAGCTGTGTTTTATCTAGATCTTTAAGGCGTTGCATGAATTTCATACGTCTTAAAACTAAAAGCAAGTATCTAGTAATGGCAAAAAAGTAACAGAACTGAATAATATTAACAAGAATAATATCTTTTTGTGACTGTCAGAAGAGCTTCCTGACAATGAGGTCTGGCAGTCTGCAGAATCATCTTCCAAAGGTACTAGTGAAAGCCCAATCACTTAGAGGACAGAATCTACACTGGAAAAACACTGGTGGATGCAGGAAACAATCTCCTACTGGCAGACGAACAGTTGGATGATCTAATAGAGATGGAAAAGACCTATGATTCAGTTTTCCATGACTTTTCAAAGTGTTTCACAGATGGTGAAAGTAGGACATGCTGGTTACGTGACATCACGTCACATAGTTGGTTCTGGGTTACAAATGAAGCTCTGGAATCCAATAGTATTAATTATATTAAGCTGTTGCTTTATTAAAAGAGTCATTCATATGATCTTCATCCCAAACCAAACTGCCTATTTCCTGTCTCTTCAGGACTTAAATGCAGCAACCTGTTTCAGAGGGGTGGCAGGTGAACTTCAGCAATACCTACATGAGAATGTCAATGGTTTAATTTTTATATGACAATATTGCATAATTTGCAAAGCATTGCAGAATCATGAATAATAATGGAGAATGAATTACACTGTGGAATGTGAAATCATGAATGCTTACTGAAATGCTCAGGATATAGAATGAGCCTGTTAAGGCTTAAACCCCCAAATTGTCTTCTTCATTTTGCTTAGATTTAAGGAAAACCAGTAATTTTTGACTTACATATCCTTCAGCAGCACCCTGGTTTTGTAAAAGCAGCCAAGTGAGTCAAGTTATTGTAATAAATAGACCTTTATTCTGTGTCTATTAATAGTCAACAGCAGGCAAGAAAATAGAGAAAGGATATAGTGATCTTCTTCTCAGCACAGTTTATCCACTTTGAGATGCACATAGCTGAAGAACTCCTGACTCACAAAGAATATATGTATTGAGTATCTATTATGAAGTCTTCTTTCACCAATTAAGCTACGGAATGTTGTAAGTAGCTGCCACTTTCAGCATCTCTGAGACCAGTCCAGGGATTCCTCCTGCCCTGCTGCTGCAGCCCAGCTCAATGCATCCAGAGACCTGGAGGTGTCTGTCCCAGATTCACAGATGTAGCCGTTGCTTTCTTTTTGACAGGTTCAACCAGTAGTAAAGATCAGCTAAGCAGCATATAGCACTTCTCAGTCCTCACACGAACTTAAGTACAGCCAGACAAGATCTCTTCCTCCTTTTCGTCTTACCAGGACTGAAACTCCCTATCAATAGTATACTGCCTCTTAAGCCTCAAAATGCACAAACACATGAGCATTCATGGATAGCTTCATATCGGCACGGTATATTCTTCTGTCCATTTAATACCTCTCTGCCTGGGTCCAGAGCTCTTGTATCCACATCACAGGCCTTCTTACTTGCTGGCTGGCAGCAAGTAACTAATACGCAGATGCGTGTACTCACACCCATCTCACAGGCACAGACCATGCTCTCGGGTCCCTCCCCAACACCAGCATAGGCCCTCTACCCTCCTGATATCACTTCTCAGAACAAAGAATTGTAGAAACATAGAATGGTTTTGGTTAGATGTGACCTTAAAGATCATCTATTTCCAACCTCACCATCATAGGCAAGGACACATTCAACTAGACCAGGTTGCTCAGGTGCCCATCCAACCTGGCACTGAACACCTCCAAGGATGAAGCATTCAAAGCTTGTCTGAGCAATCTGTTCCAGTCCCTCACAACCCTCACAATAAAGGATTTCTTTCCAAATCCCAATCCTAACCTACTCCCAGATTAAAGATATTACCCCTTGTCCTATGAGTACATTTCCTTGTAAGAAACTTCTCCCCCAATCACAGCTAGTCCAGCTTGAGTTTTGTTAGCGAATGCCAAAGAGACACGTGTGGGATCATCATCATCAGCAGCAGCAGCTTTGCAAATGAAGATTTGGAAAGGGCTCTACCCACACTTGCTTCAAGTGTGCTGGTGGCTAAAAAGGCCAATGTGGGATAGGCAAGTCTGGTTGCAAAAGGCACAGCAGAAAGTCTCCTTTGGCGATCTTGGCATGGAATGGTTTTTCCCGCATGCAGGGCTGGGTCTGCAGCTTCCAGCACTTCCTCACCTGCTGGTTTGACCCTTGCCTGTCACTACAGGGCTTTGCAATGTGGGTGAACCCTTCAAGCCTGCGCAATGGATTTTTTAGGTGAGGCACAGCATGCACAGAACTGGCCCCACCCTTTACTCCTAAGGTTCATCTGCCATGGTGCAGCAAGCTTGGAAGGTGACAGCGAATACCTCAGGATGCAGGTTTGGTTAGAGTATCCTTCTCTTAGATGGGCAGCCTTACAGGGCTAAGTGAGCTCCATCTGCCTGGGTTTGGAGTTAGAGTTGTCCTTCTCCTAGGATGGTTGCCAGAGGGCTAGCGAGCCCATCCTGCCCATGTAGACACTTTGTCTGACCCTCCAGTTGAGACCTGTCTGGCATGGGAGACACTATCAGAGGCACAAACCACTGCCAGCATAGCACACAGCCTCACGAGGGCACGCAAGCTTCTCCCCCGTGACAAAGGGGTGTCCCCGGAGAAGTGTGAGGGATCAAACACATCAATGTAAGACATTCTGCCAGTCCCTGTCAGCAGCAGACACCAGGTACACAGGCTGGGAACTGCAGTCCCAGTCCAGATGTTGTGTCAAAAGCCTCATTTGCATCACTTACCCAGCCTCACCCATAGCAGCACCTAGAACACACACTACTGTCCCTGTCCTCCCACTTGGTGTTAACTGCTGCTCCTGCTGTTGTGGCTGGAGCTGAGACCCTCACCCCCTGCTACAGCTGCTGACACTACAGGCTTGGGGCACCTACGCTCCTGGCCTGATGCCCCCATACTCCCTCCCATCAGACCTCAGTAAAGGGGACTTTATTCTTATAGGAGACACAGGGCACTCACACATGGGACAAAGAAGTTAGATTATACAGTTAAGAAAAGATTTATAAAATGACAGACTGCAGTGATCAGTCCAGTCCTAGTCAGGTAAGTTTACTGACTAGGACTGGCCCCTCTGATACTCACTACCATTTATGCCCCCTAAGCATTGTTTAGTTATATTTGTATAGCCCACAGGTCCTCCCACACCCCCAAATCCTCATGTTCATATTGTTTCCCCTTCTTATCAGTTACAAAGTCCAGGCTGGCCTTTCCCAAAGCAGTATCAGTAGTTTCTTAATGAGCCTTTACTTAGTGACTGGAGATTATTTCTTTTTGTCCCTCTCTGTTCATCCCTTGTCCACCAGCTCTGTTGCTCTCTGTGTTTGTTCATCCCTTTCCCTTTCACTTTCTACCCCTTTAGCATTGAGAAGGTCCACTACTGGAGGCTTATCATGGAAAACACTCTCATCACCTTCCACATACCTTCACAGATTATACCTGCTTTCTGAAGTCATGTTAATGCTTGGTTCATAACCTTCTGTGTCAGTAGATTTCCAAGACTAATGAGTTGCTATGTTTCAAATGAACAAGGAATACAAAAGTTAAGAGAGAACAAGGTAAGTATCCTATTTTATGAAGTATCCAACTCACAAATAAGCCATATTAGGGAAATACAGACAGAGCCCCCCAACCAATGAATGCACATATGCTTTCGCCTTGAAAACCATCTCTGACAAATGTTTTAAAACCAACAAATATCTTTAAAAAATCTCAACCCAAAGTCTTAAAAGAAAGATGTTGACCTACTGACTGCCTCTTAAGGGATGATAAACTACTGGGATCAACAGACCCTTTTCCCCTGCAAGCTGACCATCTTTTCTCTGTGGAAGAGTCAATCAGAGGTAGTAATATGCTGCCACCATTAAAGACATCAGTGCTCTAGCTGGCAAATGCCCTGGCATGCTGACGGATAACAGGTAGCAAGCAACATACTCTGCAGGCTGATGTACAAGACACAGAGCACAATGGTGCAGCTCTCTGTCCTGGTGTCTGAGCTGAGCCAACAATGGCCACAGGAGCAACCAAGATGAGATGGGAAGAACGTGGGAAGGCAGTAGAGCAGAAGCTGCAGGATCAGCCTAACTCAATTTTTCAACAATTTGCACAATATAGGGACTGAGGCTCCTCCAGGTGTTCACTTCAGTGGGCACCACAGGGGGATACCAGGAGAACTCGATCCATCAGCCAACTGCATCCCATAATGGCTGCAGGCAGATGACCAGGCCTCAGACTGAGATTAAGCTGAATAAACAGGATGTGAAGAACTACCGGACATGACATAAGAAAACTGTTGGATGTGACAGATAATAAGAGAAGCTGAAGAGTGGTTGGATTTTACAAATAATCAGGGGAGAGTTACGTGAAAAACAGGCAAAGTGCTGTGGAAAGTTGGAGTACAGGACGGATTTCAGGGGTGGGACCTCTTGCAAGGTACCAAGGTAACTGCAGTCATTTAACCCATGAAGCCAAGATTGTCTATAAAGTCACAGTGAAACACCAAATTTGGGGAGAAACTAACTATGGGTGGGCAAAGACTGGCCTCGGCTGGGAAAAGTTAAGTGCTGGGGCACAGTAGGGGATGCCTGTGGGGCAGCCAATCAGCCCTGAAGCAAGCACCAGAGGCAGAGAGCTTACCTGAGGACTTACAGGAACTTAGAACAACAAAGTTTGGGCTTTTTTTTAAGTAAATGATAACTGTCTTACACCGAAAGACAAGACAATATTGAAGAGAACTATGCCAAGCATAAATGGCATATGAAAACACGATTTCACGCTTATAATGGTTGTGGTTGCTCAGACACTTTAACCAAGTGATACTGAAGACAATACAGGTTCTAAGTAAAAAGGCATGGAAATGTAATTTACTGAATAGCCTTTGGAAGACAGCAATGACAAAAAACACACAATGTCAGATGAGGCTTCAACCCATCTCAGAAATAGAAGATTTTTCACATAAAATGTATTCCCAGCTATGCTGTCTTAGTCAATTTTAGATTACTGAGAAAAAATCCAGTCTGTCAGCAGTGGCCTGTGGAAGCAATTTAGGAGTCTTCACACTATTGGAGACTACACCATCTCAATTTTGTTTTCAGTAGTATTTTTGTTTTACCTTTATCATGAAATTCATTAATTTTCCTCATTATATTTTCACATTTTCTTAGCTGCACAAGAGTTAAGCCTTCCCTTATAACATGATGATTTTTATCCCAAAACTGAGAAATTTCTGCAAAACATAAGTAATAGAATTGGAGTATATTCAAATAGATAACAGAGCACCCGTACCAAAAGTCAAGCACTTCTGGTGAAATCTCAACTGTGGTTTGTTACCCATTACTATACTTATAACTTTTTAAACATTATGCTAATTTTTATCCTTAAACATGTATTTGTGACTACTTTCTCACAAAGTTTCTTGTGTTTTCCCACAGCATTCAGTCTTATTTTGTTGCTTTCTGTTATTTTTCTAGGTTCCTTGGTGAGGAGAAAGGTATAGGAGAAAAAAATAAACTTCATTTCAGAACAAGTTTTCATCTTCTTTTTTCTACAACTTAATCCCTGTATGGCTTCCTGTCTCTACCAGCTTGTTCCCCAAAGTCTGCAAAAATTAAGTATTTCAGTCATTCAGAAAAAAGCAGTCTTAGACTCAAAGGTAAAGTACACAAAAATGGTTAAACTTCAACATAGGAAATAAATCACTCATGGTTCACCGGAAAGCTTATATGCTTTCCAAAAAGAAAATAAATCCATTGCAAGAGTAGGAATTTGTTTCAGTTATAAAGGCCTGTTTTCCAAAAATGCAGTACTCTTAACTGATTATACCATATTGATTATGAAGAAAAAGTGCATTTTATCCTGAAAGTTGACAAATCCAAATCCTTTGTCAGTAATTGTGACCTAAACAAACACACAGGAATTTCTACAAATATAAGTCACACTAGTGCACCACTATAGCCAAGTAAATGGCATCCTCCCTATATAAAAAAATAAAATTAATAAACTTCCAAGACATATCTCACCAAGCCTTCATTTTTGCAGATGTGAGAGCAAGACAAACAGCATGGCCAGGAAGGGAATTTGGATAAAATTAATAAACAGAATAATACAGAAAATTTAAAACTAGTAAGTAAAATTTGACATTTTCTAGTTCAGTGTGGCTTAAGCTCACTGGCATGTTTATTAAATAGATCAGTGCCACATTTACCTATCTTCTTTATTATAAAATCACTAGGTAATTTTGCCAACAGACATATCTAAGCACTTTCAAGTAGCTGACTGCCTTCCTGCCTCTCAAGCCCCCTTTTGAGTAATGGAATGTCCTGAACTTCATCTACCACAGAGTAAAATCTGAAGGTATGTAAGCTCTGTAAATGTTTTCTGCACCTGATCCTCATTTTTTAACTAAGGCTTTTAAATTAGGAATGAAATGGGAGGCAATATCTGTCTTGGTAATATCACAGAGAAGAGGACAAGTCTCATTCTGGACAAAGAGCGTGTAGCTTTCCTTACTTCTGGAAATTTCATCTTCCATTTGGCTTTAGTTTTTTCCTCAACAGAATCCAGGCAATGCAGATCACACTCATCTTTAAACATCACCTTTAAATTACATAAAATCCCTCCAGAGAAGTCCACTGATTTGTCTCAAATTCCTTTAACTGTAACTTGATGAGAAGCAAACTCAAAACACCTGACTTGGTACTCGATTGTGCCCATACATTTTGCAGTAAGGTGCTTCACACCTAAAAACTCAGGCTTTTGTTTTCATGATTTCCTGCTTTGTTGACTGTGACAAATAACCACCAAGAACAATGTATCTCCTCTGGCTGAATGACAGTATGAGAATGCCTGAGTGATGCAACCATGCCACTTATTTTACTTGGTGCTGAGAAATAGACTGGAAAATCATTAAGATCTTTGATTCACTGCATTTCAGCTATTGCAAAAATTCCTGCTCTTGCTTCCTGTAGCAGCAGACACATCCACGGATGTGAAAGCATTACATCACATTCACCAAGAGTTTCAAGCTATTGCTAAGGAGGACTGAGGTTTTCAACCCACAGGTGAGAATCCAGTGAGAGCCCGTAAGTCTCATCAGAGGCAGCTTGATTTGACAAGTAATCTAGGATGGTGCTGTTGATGTCATCCCTATCATAAGTATGAACTTGACTGATGCCCAGAAAATTACGATGGTATTTAAGACTGCCAAGTCACTTGTTCAGATTATTACTGCCCTTCATGAATCAAGTAAGTAACTGGATATCTCCATACTAAAAACTTTCTGGTTCTTTTTATTTTGTTTTAAGAGTCATTTGGAAAAAACCTGCACACCCACCCATCCTGGAAGGATCAGCTCAATGCAGCTGAAATGGAGATTCATGATTGGAGTTCTTGGGTGAATCACACTTGGGGCTTAGGGCAGAGGACATGCTGAGAAACTGCAGCACTTCAGGTCACCTCAGTTTACACAACTGACTCATACTACACAGAGAAGGGCCTTGATATGCCTAATAAGCCACACCCAGATGATCCTGTATTTAAATAAAATGCAACTAAAAACATTTAATTTTAGAACTCAAAAAAACAGAGAAGCATCTACAAAATCCTTAGGCAAAACAATAAAAGATATGCATAATCTATTTACATTAAAGTTAAAAATCTCTCTGTCTTGCTCAGGTTGACTTGCCAGTTTTCCTGGCAAGACAATGTTTAGGATTTTCAATGTTTGTGCATATTTATGCCAGCGCCTACACCTTTCAGATAGAAAAAATGCAAGAGTCTATTTCTGGAAATTATTGTCATGGTTTCTTTGGTGATTCACTGGCATAAATCTTTGATTTTAAATTACAGATGGACACAAAATTGAAGTGGTCCTAACATACAAGTCATTTTAGAAAATATGGCACTCTATTGGGTGGTAAAAGAGATCATGAAAGACCATAACTAAAAACTGTAGGGTGAATGTGCTTGGGAATGCATTCCAATTCTGTTTTATCTAATATACTGAGAAAGTTGAGGTTTAAGTGTATAAAAAATTAATACAAACAAGACAAATCAGCATATTACTAATACTCTCTATTCTAAGATAATCACACATCACATTACAATGGGGGTAGGAATGTCTCTCCAACTAGCAACGCTCTGTATGATGTGGGAACTTCTCACTATTAAACTGCTCTCATTTTACTAGTCCTAGAAATACTTACTAATATTGATAGAATAAATACTATTTCAGAACTTTGCACATATTCAAGTACAACATCTTCTTTTAATAAATTAGTTTGAGAAGTTAAATCTTTCCTAAGCTTACACTCAATGCAACAAGTATGATAAAAGTTCAAAAATATGCGGATGTACCGATTTAGCTTTGTGTGGCAGTCAACTTTTACTATAACTACCTGTGTCATAAAGAACAGACAACTACACGAGAGCAAAACCACAGTAAGAAAGATTCCAGGGGTTATTTTTTTTTGGTTGTCTTCACTACCCTATCCAATAAAGATTTTCCCACCAGCCTGAGAGGATGACTTGATTCTGTATCATCACAATCTGAAACCAGAGGTTTTATCCAGTAGAAATGAAGACTTTTCCCCTAAATATGAAATTATCTAGGTTCTCTATTATAAAAAGGAAGAAAAGCATAAAAAAAGGATTCTACAGTTCCTAATTTCCCTAAGTATGCAACAAACTAATTAAATATATTTTTAATACCCACACTGTTTTCTCAATTACTTTACATCTTTAAAAGCTTTAACGAATTTTTATTTGTTTCAACTGGGTTTTTTTTAACATTGGACATCTCCCTGCCTCACAAACAAACAAACAAACAAACACAAACCCTTTCTTGTTTTCTTGAAATCATTAATTTTCAACAGTGTTGCATTTATAAAAACCGGGTCAGTGTCCTAGTTCAGCAGGAGGGACCAGCTAACCCTGTGTGGGGGTGATCAAAGCTGTGTATTCTATCCCCTCTATCATTCCCCAAGGTCAATGGGCCATTAGCAGCAGCTGCCCAGGGAGCCATTATCACCTTCACACCCAGCCTGAGGGGGGCAGAGCTGCTAATGGGCCATCAACAGTTCAATACCCCCTGGCTCCCAGAGTGAATCACCCATTGTGTGAGTCCCCGCCCAGGGGGAGGGACTGGGTGCTCTCTGAGGGTACATAAGTGGTGGGTAAGAAGACCTCGGGAACTTCTTGTCGGATCCGGAGGAGCAGCAGGACCTCGGCAGGAGGAGATCACCGCTCTCGCCCAGACCACAGCCCTCACCTGCACCAACAGTTTTTTCTTTTCCTTTTGCTCTGGACTTGGGGGAACCACGGGGGGTTTCAGCACAAGGGTAAACAAACTCCCTTGGGTTTGTGCCCCAGGACACAGGGTTATACTGCTGGGGTTTTGTGAGTTGAAAGCAATTTCCCTTTTGTGTCAGAGTTGTTATTGTAATATTATTATTAAATTTTAGCTCTGACTTATAATCTCTCTCGTGGTGAGTTCATTTCCCCTGCTGGTTCGCCTTTAAACCAGCACAGTCAGGAATACTACAAAGCAGATAAAGAAAAAATGGTAAAATATATTTTTTATTTTAAACTGAAAGATGTCACCAAAGATATCACTAGAGGAAAAATTACCAGAATAGAACTTCCCCAAAAAATTAAAAGCTTGAGAACCATCTCACTTTAGATGAATAAAGAACATTTGATTTTGATAGGATTAACTCCTACTAATCTGTTAAAAATAAAGAACCCTCAAAAATTACAGTTAATCACTGGAAATGCAAGAATGTATTTCAAGGAGAACTTGCCTAGCAATTGTTCTTTTTGTAAACTACACTGGTGTCAGGTTTTTGCTGGCACCAATTTTAAACATTACTAAATGTCTACAGTATTGCTGTCTCAGTTTAGATCCAAGTGACATTCAATGTCAATCTGTGAGCTTTCCTGTAATAAGTTTCACACTACAAAATTTTATAGTTTTCTGTTTTTATTGTTCTCTGGAAAACTAAAGTTTTAAAATACTCATGTAACAAAACTACACATTATTCCCATAAATATAGTTTTGACCAAATGGTTACCTTCTTCTAGCTAAACACCCTCATTTTACTATTCTGCATAACCTCTTTTTAAAGCAGAACAGCCAGCTGACAGAAAGACTATTTACTCATGCTTTAAAAACAGAAAAAAATGCAAAAAACTCCCTAAAAGAAGACTTAACATGGCTAGTTGTTTAAGCTGTTGTAAAATACCCAAACTTTATTTGGCAAGTATAGGCTGCTCTTTTCTGCCACGTTTATAAACTAATTTAACATTTCAAGAGGTATGCAAGTCAAATGCCAGCAATTACATCAGTCTACCGAGATGAACACTGTGAACTTGGCACTTTATGTAGTCAATTAGATTAAATGAATTGTTTCAGTTTCGAGGTTCACATCTGATTCAGTAGTCATCTTCAGGAGCAAATATTCACTGTTTTTACCAAGTACACAAAAACAGTTAGCAAACCTCTAATCTTGTGACAATTTCAGAAGTAGAAGGTATAACAAAAGTTAACTACAATTACAAACATACAAAAGAAAAGTTATAAAAAAAGATAAACTCAAAGTACAGCAAGCACGATGATGCCAAAATTATTGTTATTTATATATTCTTTTTTTCTTCAAACATCTTTTAATTCTGAATGTCAGTGTTCATTTGCACTGTAAGGCAATCTGTAATTTCACTCTGTACTGACAATTTGTTCCACAATTCTTTTCTAATATTAAAATAACAACCATATGGGACTTCAGGGTTAACGTATTTCCAAGCAGCCCTGTGTTGGCTGGAACTGCCTTTGGTTTTGAATTACTATCCGCGGTATTCACCACGGCTGCCAGCACTGCTGCTGGCTGCCAGACGATCGCTTTTGTGAAAACTTCGGGAAAGCAGCGGTGCCTGCCAGGAGAGGGCGCGAGGCACGCCTGGCACAGGGCACCGCGGTCTCCTCTCCTCCCCCAAGTCAGCAGGAGAAAGCCAGCAAGGCGCCACCAAGACAGCCAGGGAAAAACCATGCTGTATTCTCACGTTCTCAAAGAAGATAATAGTGGATCACAAATGGGTGCAATCCACTGAACAATCCCCACCCACTAGATTTTGGGTTAAAATAGATACAGAAACAGAAAAGAATAATGAAGACTGCAGAACCTGGAGAGATGCAGGGTAAGGTAGAAGAGCATGAATACACAGACGCACATATACATAACCCCTTTGTCTGCTTCCAGAAAGCAGAAGAGCTCTAAGATTAGACACAATGCAGAAAGAACTTCCTATTTCCACTTCTTTTCCCACTATGCACCATCTCTAGGAAAAATACTCCTCCTCTCACAGCCTTTTTGTCAAGTACCATGGGGAAGAACATAAAATACTTTCTGTCCTTTTCTAGAAATGTTGAAATTTCAGCAAGACAAACCTATTACCTGATTTGCCCAAGGTGATGGACAAGGGTGGAAAGAAGAGATCTGTTAAAAACCCTGAAAAAAAATTACTTTTAGTAACTGCAAGATTTTCGAATTGGCTATTAAGTTTGTGAGCAAAATAGTGGTATGCATATTGCAAAAGAATTATGCAGGACAAATTCATGAATTGTGTAAAACTCTAACATCTTTAGTTCACATTGTATCCTGGGGAATCCTATTTCAATTCTATTACACCTTCTGAAGACACTGTGCCATATCTGATCATCCTTGACACTTTATGTTTTCACTAGGTTTTGTTCAGTTTTTACATACACAGAGATACTTTATGGAGTATACAGTAAGAGGATTGATTTTAATACAAACAGACCAGACTCTGTTCTGCCTGATGACAAGAGCAATATAGCATTTTCACGGATACCTCTGGTAACTCCTACATCCACCTAATGGTAATAGCCCATTTCAATGCAGTGAAAAAGAACCACTGGAAATAAAATTCTCACCACCACAAATATTATTTGATATTTACTGCCATTGAATATTTTTTAGTCCTCATTGCCCAGTTAGTCAATTTCGTAATTCTATTCTGCAATGTTTTAATGTTAGTATCTTCACTACCCTCAAATTTTGGAATTATCAAGCTCTGTCATTCATTCTCTTTTTCTGAATCATTTCCAGCACTGATCTGCACAGAACTCCACTGTTAGCTTTCCAACACTATGAAAGCCAAGCATCTATTCCTTTCTTTCACTTACTATATTTATCTCTATGTCTGAAGAAGAAAACTCATATTCATGAACAGTTTTTAAAAAAGAAAAACCAAAACAAACCCACAAAAAACTACTAGAAGCTTTGGTGAAAGCTGACAATCACCATTTTATTTTAAAATTCAAAACAATATACACACCCAATCAGCAACACCCACTATGTAGTTACTCCTTCAAAGAACTCCTACTGATTAACAAGGCATGACTTTCATCTCCCAAAGGTACAATTATTCTGCTTCATCCTACTCAATTCATGTATTCACTAAATACAAACTTTAATAAAAAGGCCCAATGAGTCTGTCCGGCACTGAAGTCACATTCACATTAGTATTACATTCCAAGAATAGAGTTTATATATTTATTTTTTTTTTAGCAGGAGGCAACCATGGGGGGAAATAAGATTCCAACCACAAAAGCATCAATTGGAATACGGAGTCACAGCAGCTGCAGTTTTCAGTCTATAAAGATACTTACAGTAGGTTTCCGATTTCCTCCCCTCTCCACAATTCCTTCAATTAGAAAAAAATAAAACCTGTACCACAACATTCAAGAAGACAAAAAAGAACAGCTGATTAAGGATATTAAGACAGTTTAATATTGATCCACCATATGAAGTATTTACTATTTACTGGAGATATTCCTCTTAACTTCTCCAGAATAAATTAAGTACAAAGATTAGATATTATACAATAAGAAATTAATTCAAATTGCCTCAGAGATTGCAAAAGTATCATCTTATAAACTTATCTACTATTACACCTCAGCACAAGATGGTCAAAATCTAAAGCAAAGGCAATAGTACTTACAGAAACATTCTTTTCTGTTTCAAGTTCTCACAAATTAAAGAGGTGGTTAAGATAAAGGCCCAAGCTGATGCAGTAAAGTAAAATACACACTCTGATGATGAACAAAAAAATTATCTATTTTTAATATGTACAAATATTTTCAAAATGAGTGCAGAAACATGATGACACTTTTGTCATTACTTTGAGTAATAAGTATTTTGGTTTGCTGTCACTGTTCAATTTTCACATAAATTAAAGCATATGGATTGCATTAATTTTCTTTTTTTACTACTGCAAAGGTTGCCTCTTTATTAAAATAAACAATGAAAATGCTTAGGCAGAATTCAGAAAGGAGATGAAGTCTCATCTGGAAGCCATACTTTTTAAAAAAGTGAAAATAGCTTATTCTGTAAACTTACAAGAAAATAAGATAGGAACATTTAAATAAAGTGGGTATAATGAGGAGACATGTTTATGTAGTTTCCTGATGAGGCTTTCCTTTCTCATTCTTACTAATTAATAAAAAACCCATTAAATATCTAACCCTTTTCCATATCTTCTCACTGAGATGTGGACTATTACTTTCCTTTAGCTTTATTTCTGCTCCCAAGGTACCTATAGAATCCATTCCTGCAGAGCTTCACACTCCTTACTAGTTGGAAGTCAATTAGAATTTTGTATTTTCAAACTTCATCTGTGTGCATTCAGGCAGTGTCTCTACATTCCTCCCAGGCTGGGATGTCTTTGCTTCCATTTTTAGTGGACTTCCCTTTAGTGTTTGGGTCCAGGAACACCCTGTTTATCCACATCATCTTCTGCATTACGTCAAGTTGCTCTTTACATTGTGTTTCCTACTTGGTAAAGCTCTCTACTTCAGCCCTGGCATAATTTGAGATAGCCACTAAATGAATATTCAGAGTTTAACAAAAAAAATCCTCCTTACTAATACATTAGCCAGAAGAGGCACATACTGCCACTGGCAAAGTATGCTTGTGCTGTTGAAAGCATATGCAGCACATCTTAGTGTTTCCTGAAGTGCCTGACTTCTCGCACATGTACACCCGAGGGATGCACACACAGGTCTATCCACCACTCAAAGCCCCAAGCTTTCTGCGTTACTGCAGAGAAGTGCATCATGCATGGATACAAAGTCAGACACTTGCAAAAGCCAGGATCTGAACTGCTCCATTGAAGGAGGGTTGAACAACTTCAAGTTCTAGCCCTATTTCCTTCTACAAAGTGGATCTACCAGTAGCATCTGGCCCACACCACTGTGAAAACTGGACTACCCCTGTCTCTCTTTTGTTGAAAAGCATCAAGGACCATTCCTAAGCTCATTGCACAAAAGTTTAAGAGCTTCCTATTAACTCTTTCAAAAAATATTAAAGATTCTATAACATTAACATGAAGGTCTGCTGTCTATTATGAAAGAAAACATGAAGACTGTTGTTGAAAACACATTCTAGGAGAGAAAAAGCAAAACTACAAAAAAGTGCATTAGTTTGACTCTTATTTAAGACAGTTTTACAGCTAGATGTTAACTGAAACTCAGGTTACAGAAGATGAAAACATTAACCAAAAATGAAAACACCAGCAATAGAAGAAAATGATGAGGCTTTTCAAAAGAGCCTGGTATTTCAGGATACAAAAGTTCCATGCAAAAAGACTATCCTAAAAGAAAGATCTATCAAATTCCTTAAGGTGATCTACTATAAGAATCATCACTCCTGAGCAAAAGCCCTTTCTCACCTCTATCACTATTCCTTTCATGAAATTGGATGATTGTTGTTCCAAGGCCAAAGACTGTGAAAAAATCCTTCAGACCGAAGTTCTACCTTTCTAAAACAATTTGGCCTTCAAAACCTTACTGGAGTTCATACTCAACGCTACATCTGTTTAGATCTTGCTAAAATACAAAGCTGAGAGAAAATAACTTCAGGTAAAGTAGTACTTTTTTCCTTATACTGAACTCATTATTTTTGATTAATATTTTTGATGTGGCTTAAGTGTATTGAAGAAACAGCACAGTATTAAGTCATCTGTTTCTCCACAATTTTCAGGATAGAGAACATATCTTTCCAAGATATTTAACAACAGTTCTAAGCAGCTGCTGCTCATTCCTGACAACTGGAAGACACTTTTCCTTCAAGTATTGCAAATTGCCTTTTACCACTATCTCCTTAATGGGCATCCTCCAAACACAACAGCAACACCTGCTACAATGCCAAGGTTTCCACCGTAAGATAAAGGCAAAACCTAATACATGATAAGACAATGACAAAGTTTATATTAAGCTCAGCTTTCAGCTAAGAAATTCAAACAATTCAAGACAAGCTACACATTGCTAAGAAATCATTAGACAATCCATTATTTTTATGTAAAGATGTTTTCAAAGTATAATAGCTTCCTAAATAAGGCAAGAAATACTCTGCTATGGATAATTAATCCATTTTGATTGGTGTGCTGGTTTAAAGGTGAACCAGCAGGGGAAATGAACTCACCACGAGAGGGATTATAAGTCAGAGCTAAAATTTAATAATAATATTACAATAACAACACTGACACACAAGGGAAATTGCTTTCAACTCACAAAACCCCAGCAGTATAACCCAGTGTCCTGGGGCACAAACCCAAGGGGGTTTGTTTGCCCTTGTGTTGAGACCCCTGTGGTTCCCCCAAGTCCAGAGTAAAAGGAAAAGAAAAACCTGTTGGTGCAGGTGAGGGCTGTGGTCTGGGCGAGAGCGGTGATCTCCTCCTGTCAAGGTCCTGCTGCTGCTCTGGATCCGACGAGAGGTTCCCGAGGTCTTCTTACCCACCACTTATGTACCCTCAGGGAGCTCTCAGTCCCTCCCCCTGGGCGGGGACTCACACAATGGGTGATAACTCTGGGAGCCAGGGGGTGTTGAGCTGTTGATGGCCCATTAGTAGCTCCGCCCCCCCTCAGGCTGGGTGTGAAGGTGATAATGGCTCCCTGGGCAGCTGCTGCTAATGGCCCACTGACCTTGGGGAATGAATAGAGGGGGTAGAATACACAGCTTTGATCACCCCCACACAGGGTTAGCTGGTCCCTCCTGCTGAACTAGGACAATTGGTCTGACAAACAAGTAAGAAATTCCTGCAAGTATCCACGCTTTTACATTTCAAAAAAGTAGCATCATAATAGAAGGACTAGAAAGGATCATACTGTTCTTCTTTCCCCATCTTTTGTGAATTGTCAAATGAATATTTTATACAGTTTTGGC
This sequence comes from Pithys albifrons albifrons, assembly GCF_047495875.1. Taxonomy (NCBI): domain Eukaryota; kingdom Metazoa; phylum Chordata; class Aves; order Passeriformes; family Thamnophilidae; genus Pithys; species Pithys albifrons. Next base: position 37,780,186 of record NC_092497.1, on the reverse strand, counting down.
AAAATGAAAGCTGAAGAACTCAAAAACCAGTGTATTAGTCCAATAGCTTTGAGAACTGCTGCAAACAATTAACCCAGTCCCTGCATCCACGTAGCTGGAATTTTTAACTGCTCTCGTTTCTCACAATGTTTACTCCTGATTGTTGTGCTTCAGACATTTTTGACTGTATTTGCCAATTGAGCTATTTTTATTCTCCAGTTCCAACAATTAAAATAGAAAGAAAAAAAATTAAATGTCATTCTACAATAATATATACTATTTGTAAATTCAAATAACAAAAAATTTCTCAATACAGCGCAGCACCAACACGTCCTAGGTTCTCAGTATATGCAAAACTGTGCATATGTAACTATGTATAGCATATTAAAAAAAAAAGTAGACACAGAACAGTATTTAACCTAAAAACTAAGCATCTAATATCATTCTACTTGTAGCAAACAGTCTATTTACAGTGAAATTGTGTCAGCACCATACATTTAGGATCCACGTGAGGACTGGAGAAAAGCATCCCCAAGAGTTAGTGATAAGGGTTATAAAATAACAGCAAGCATTTTGTCTTTCCTATTATATCAGACTGTAGTTAGTAAAGATCCACAGCAGAAAGAGAGGGTAAGGTCTTGTAAATGAAAGTTCACATTTGTCTCATTCAGAAGGACAGCAGCTCTTACAACTCCGGCTGAGCTGCCGGCAGTCTCTAGGCATTGCACCATCAGGCAACTGATTTTTTTTTTTCTTAGAGCCTGGATGAAATGTAACAGCTGTTTCATGAAGTGTCAACAGCCACACTGAAACACTGTGTTAACCAAGAAACAGACTCTTCTAGTAAATGAACAGTACAAAAAGCTTTTGGGTTTATAGGCAGCTGAAGGCAAAAAAAATAATTCTTAAGAAAGCAAAGAATTCTCTTTGATTAAGATTTCAACTCATTAGATATTTTTCCTGAGTAAGAGGAACTTAAGCCATTGCATTAAAAGCTTCAGTAATACAGACAACAGTGTCAAGGCCCCAGAATTTCAGTCTTTCTTCCCTAAACTCAAACCAAATTCCCTGTAAAACAGAATCCTCTCATGCCTTCTGAGGTCATTAGAATACATAAAGCCCTTCACAAAGACTTTTTTGATGCCAACAATCCCAAGAAGACTTTTTCTTACAGATTATGTGATAAGGGGAAGGAAGGTCTGGGTCTGTTCTTGACTGATGGAACAAAACCACATGTTTAGAAATACGTCTCTTTGGCAACTGAGAAAAATTCAGAAAACATTTGTACTATTTTCTTTTTTTCAAATACGTATTTTCTTCAAGTTACAGCAAGCCTTCATGCCTCCAACAAATAAAGAAATTCTAGAAGTTGTAAGTAACCATTTCAATAAATCTTTTATCCTGAAAATGCTATCAGACTCTGGTGTAATACCCACTTTCTGGCTCCACATCACTTTGGCTGGTGTAGTTATTTTGTTAGTTTTTTGTCTTTTCAGCTGAACTGTTCTTTGCAGATTGCAGCTCCTCAACACTAATCATTCAGTATGCGAGAAGACAGACATTTTTTTTTACATGAAACCTTGGTGCTCCTCAGCTGATCACTTTGAAGACTTCTCCCTTTCTATAAACTTTTTCAAAGCAAAATTTGCCTTCAGCTCTCAGATTGTCCTGCCTGGACAACCACTCAAAGTTACCACTTATAAGTCCTGCACTTATTCATGCCAACTGAAGAAACAACTTGAATGTAACTGTCCTGAGTGCAGGCAGGCTTTAAGATGTCTGCATGAGCCAAATCTGGAAGGGGAAGCACAATGTGGACAAAACAAAGGATTTGTGCCAAACAAATCTTGCAGTGAAACCTTCTCAAGACTGCTCACAGAAGCACCTTAAAACATGGGCTTATGAACTCAGTGCCACAGTACACCTGATGACTTGATATATTCTCTTAGGAATTGAGGCACATAAATTTGCTATTTAAAAAAAAGAGAGAAAAAGAAGGAGCAAACACAAGACCAAATGTAAGACCAATGGCAAGTCAGTCGATCAGAGTGTCTCAATATTACTGCCATGGTGCTTGAGCAGTGATTTACCCTTTAATACAGTGCTGCCCATTTTCCTCCTTACTGGTTTGTGAGGCCCTTATTTTGGAAGCACTATGTTAAAAAGTTGTATGATTCTATCTGATGAATCAGGTACAAAGCACATGTAAATGGGTCAAAGAAGCCTTTCTAGTTACCAGCTTTTTTTGGAGACTAAGATCTGCGCAAGGATGAGGAAAGAGAAAGAAGAGAGAAATAATTAAAGAAACAAACAGAAAATACGCCAAAAAGCACACAATGGTAAGTGTGGTTTAATCACTACAGGTACCAAGGAAACAATCAAACCAGCCACAGTGTCTTAAAAGAGTCATCTTGGCCTATGGCAGACTCATGTGCTCAAGCCTTATGGCTGGAATCATACCTCCTTTCTGCACAAAATTTTATGTAATATCAGTTAAAATTGAGCGTTAATACAAATCATTATGAAGTTACAAAATTTCCAAAGCACTTCTAGTATGTCATAATATATAAGATACAAAAACCAATTGACAAAAGGCTGAAGATAAAAAAAACAGTGCTACCAGTATCCTGCAGTGAAAATTTCAAGCTTCCACAAAACTTTGAATTTGAAAGCAAAACACAAGTAGCATCACACTTAGAGCTAGAACAGACAATGAGGATACTGTACTGTCAGACACACAGAATGACTCCCATAGTCCGAGTGGCACAAGAACTTTAACCTGTGTCCTTCAACTGTTGCATTAAAAACCTCAAGCGTCACATATCACTAAATGAATTCATGTGCAGTCTGGAAAGTTTAAGATTCAAACTGTTACCTTGACAGATGCAAATAGTCGTAACTTTCTAGTTGTGTTACAGCAATGTCCAATCTGACTCTGAAAATACTTTAAGTTTCAGTACTGTAGTCTCAGAAAACAGACAAAACTTTTAGTTACTAGAATTATGGCCCCTACTATTGAAATATCTAAACATGGCATTACCTTCATTGCATGGATTTCTTCTATTAATCTCTCGACTCGTTTGTGGTTCTTTAATTTCAAGTCTTCTGAGCCCCTGCAAATGAAGTCTGCCTTTATTAAGAAAATCTGAGGTTTCTTCACGTTATTTCCCTGTGAGCCAATACTAAGTCACAAAATTAAAAAATCAGAAGATAGAGCACAACTACGTTGCCTTGTTGTCAAATGAACATTTTAGCAAAGAGCAGAACTTGGCCTACCTAAAGCTTTTGCTGTTGCAAATAGAGAAGAAAATACTACAGATTTACCAGAACAATATGAAAGAGAAATATTATTTTATTAGAAAATAGTAAATGACAACTCATATCAATGATAGCAGACATCAATAACTACAGTTATCTTCTAAGATGTGTAAACTTTAAATATGAAAGTTCATTAGGCTTACTTCTTATTTTGCACAACTCGCTAAAATTGTGAGAGAAGAGTATGCTCAATTTACATTTCAAACACTTGGGGCCAGTCAGTAATCTTTAAACACAATATACAAAATGCTGTCTTAGCCATTTAGGCAAGTACTAATTAATACTAAGTACTAAAAATCAAGAATGACCCATGTATCTACACAAACTGAGGACATTTCTTGCTACAGAATCTTGAAGACAACTGCAGTAAGGAAACACTGCACAACTGGAGTTTAACAGCAGAATAACCCAAAGGATCAAGTCCAACACTTTTAAAAGTGCTGTAAAAGGTTCTATAATCAATTCAGATTAGCTTTCAGTACACTAAATCTTGTTTAAAAAGGTCATCCCAATTCTTCTATATGAAACTGCTTTTAGTTATTATTTTCAGTCTATTTTAAATGATGTAAAAAATAGAATTTAAGTATTTAGTGCCTAAAGTTTTAAATATATTTTTCTCCCACTACTTCATTTTTCTGGAAAACAATTAAGATACTGCCTCATTTATAAACATACAAATAAGAAGACTATATTTAAAACTGACTTTTTCAACTTCAATTTTCCGATGTGTCTTGTTAGTCTGCGAATAGTCAAGACTCTGGCCTTCTTCACATCTTTTCTCATCTTCACAACCTGTCAGAAATATGGAAGACATTATAAAGCTTGCTTTCCTTGATTAGTTTCCATATACAATACATTCATTACATTGACTTAAACTTTAGAAATTAGTTTAACAAAAAGCATGATTTCTGAAAATGAAGTGCATTCCCCTGCTAACCAAATCCCAGTTCAAATGAATTCAGATTTCACTTTAAATCAAACTGCTTCCATAAACACCAGAGGAAGAACAACCAACAGTCTAAAATGTGTCTGAGGTCTAAACAAAAGACAAGACATTCCTTACTAGTCAAACTTTAATATTATTCTTAGAGCTAGACTGAGCTAGAGATTTGAAAAGACTCACCTTTTGCCTTCACTTTGCTTATTCTTGTCCCAGAGAAACAGCAGCAGTACTTTTCCATTGGTACATAATATATAAAGGCATGTTCATTACAGAACATTGTGAATTACTACGGGAAAAACTCTCAAGGTAAACATACTTGTTACAAAACAGAATTTGAGATAGAAATTATTTTTCTGTATTTGAATTCATTTTTGTTGAAAATAAAAATCCAAGCGATTTTCAACTCATTACAGTCCATCTCAACTTGTTATACCCAGCACTCTGTTCCCAAAATGTATTTTAAAGTAGGCACTTTAACAAAAACTTGAGGTTTACTTCTTGCCCCAATAATAAAGATACAGAATTCTAATTATTATTAGACACATAGTATAAACAAAGAAATCTTTGGAATCTCTTGCAATTAAATTCCATTATGGAAAACCTTTGGCCCAAGTGCTGTCCTGTCAATGATAAACATCCTGGAGACACAGCAAGTCAATAGTGACTTCCTTTTTTACAACTCAACTCCCACCTTATTTATTCATATCTATATATATATATATAGATATAGATATAGATATATAATTTTTTTACTATGCCTATTAGGATTGTGTATTTAACAGTTAACTTGCAAAACATGAAATATTAAAACAAAAAAACAACAACAAAAATTAGTCTTCTTGACAAAAGCCTTCTTGACAAATTTATTTTAAATTTATCCTACGGGTTAAGGTTAAAAATTAAGTTGGCCCTTTCTCAAGAAAGTTCCTTACATCAGATTTGCACTTTATTTTCTAATTTCTCAGAGATAAGATCACAATGACAGCTTGATGGTGATTACATCATCAAGTCAGTTCCACCAGGAATATTAGTACTATATGCCTATATCAAGTTTGAACAAAAGAAAGAAGATAAATCTTCCAGGCTCACAGAGGAGTATCTCACACCTGTGATGGGAAGCCTGGCTAGTATATATACTCTGCAAAGAGACCATAAATTTGAGACTATGTAATTTATTTTTTGAAACTTAAAAAAGGGAACCACATTTCTGCACACCTGATTACAATTGTAGCTTAGGTAACTGACACGAGCAAGGTGTTAAGCCCTCAATTGTACTTGTGAGTGGCTGAATCAGTTAGAGCAAAACAATTTCTAGAGAGGGGCATATGCTTGTTGGCAGCCCCCCCTCTGCCAGGGAAAGGAAGAAAACTGTGGAGTTGAAAATCACGTGAGGGGAATCATAGTGCGAGTGGTGTTATTGTCACTTGCACCAAGAAAAGTGAAGAGGTAAAGGTTTTATGGGACAAGAACAACTGACCTAAAATTGGTGTCCTGTTCCAAAACTGTTACAACAAAGGTCAGTGCATACCTTAGTTATCCCAGTGAAAATAACTGTGCACACAGGTCTACTTACAAAAGCTCTTCTACTTCAGTCAACAGAAAAAAAACACACATGCCAAAAAGTACCCAGTGCCAAGTGTATGCTAGACAGCAGCACTACTCAGGTCTTAACATGCTAAGGAACAAATCCATAACATTACCATTTGCCATCTAGGCATGCCCATGTTTCTTTTTCATAAGATACAGAATGATACAGCTCCCTACATTACATCTTCTTCTAATGGAAGAGAGAAAGTAACACATCTTGTGGTTAAATACTTGTTTGATACTCTGTGCATTAAACAAATTTCATAGTTAGAGGCAAAGCAGGTATGCCTTCTTAGAAAGTCTGGGGTAGCTGGTTTGGTCTTGTTATTTTATCTTATTTATTACCATTAAAAATATCCACAAGCTACAATCATATTTGAATTTAAATAAACTCATACTTTACATATTAGTTACTGTGTATGCAAACACGAAGTATATTTAACTTTCTCTCAAAAATATTTTGTCGTGTACTTTTTAATAGAAATATTAATGCAGACACAGCATGTTTCCAGGGCCTGCAAGAGCCAAACTTCAGCCTTCCCTACTACCACCAGCCAATGAAGGCTGTATAGACATGACAGCAGGAATGAGGGAAGGTATTCACTCTTTGGCAGACTAGGTATATCAATTTATGTAATTCAGTCACTTCTTTCACATGGGACAGAATGCATCAACTGTGTTCTTGGAAGTACTCATAAAGTTCTCAAGAAAGCAGTCAGCTCTTTGGGAAAGAAATCAAAATAAGTTTAGCTTCAGATTTACAGTGTGCCTGGAACAATGGGGCTCAGACCACCAGAGTGGCTCTTAGTCTCCCATGTTACAAAGTGAGAGAGGCAATTTTGTCTCAAGTAAATCCCCCCCTCCAAAAAAACCCCCACCAAGAACAGCTGTGACTTTTGAAAAACAGTAACAAACATTTATTCATAACAATATTCATAAGTAATTTTTGTAAGAAAAGACAAGAAAAGAAGTCTTTGCACTGGCACTTAAAAGGCTGCAGTATAAACCAAGGACAGACTTAACAATGCTTTAAAACTGGGCAATAGTTTTTAATCTACTCAGAGCACCACAGTAAGCACAAAAGAGTAATTATAAAGACAAGCAAACTCAAACCAAACAATTTCTTCTATCAATAGGAACACATTCTAGGATTCCTGGAAGTTATGGAAGTCTGCAATTTTAAGCGGAAATAACCACTTCAAGGATTTCTCGGGACAAAGAATGAGATACTTTCCTTTGTTGAAGACTTTTCTACCAAATATGTGTTTATGAATTATTAATAATAAAGAATATCAAAATAAGAATACATAGAGGTTATACATAAATTATTAAATCTAAAAGAAATAATAGCGGCAATGAACTCAGTTTCAAAAACAAGCCTAGGCCGTAACACACAGTGTGAAAGCACATGAGCATGTTTCAAAAGTTATGGCTATGAATAAAATCATATCCATTCTGCACTTTCACAGTATATCGTGCCTTTCACAGTATACTGTATTTCTATTGCTACAGATTCTAAACAAAGATGAAGTCCAAAAACATTCCAAGACAGCAGGTATTCCACAAGGAAAGGAGGCATCCATAACTCAAGAGCCTGAAACCTGCAGTAAGGATTGCCACAAAACATGATGTGTACCAGCCAACTCCACACAAACCACTCCAAGCTATAGGCAGACAGGAGTTGCTGTTGCTTCACGCAAGAGCAAAGAGCACAGCAGAGGATCAGCAGCTTACTAGCCAGGTAAGAACAAGAAACTCTCTCCTGCAATTAATCTTTTCAAAGGAATGCACATTACTGAGGAGGATTAAAACAGGAATTGCTGATTTCAGCACAACCTACATTCAAGTAATACTTGGCACAGGGCTCCTGGTGGTCACTGATACTGCTGGTACTCACTAATACTCCTGGCAGCATCTGGCAACAAAGCAAGCCCCACTTGGAACAGATGGGTACAACCGACCTATACAAAGGCAAAAGAGGGTACATACCAAACCAAGAGGGTGACTTCTAGTAAACAATGAATCTAACAAGTGTTTAAAGGCATCACAAGAATTATGGTATTTAACCAGAATATACAGCTCAGAAAAGGGAAAACTAATAGCTTCAGCCACTTTGCCTTCCTACTCCAGGTTGGAACTGCCTCTCAAGGGTTAATAACCGTTCCAGGCATTTGTCTTCTTGTGTGGTAGCCCAGTCAGGCCTTCTGAACCCTCGGTATGTTCAAGCCCTTTTCATGCCCAAACAGAGGCAATAAAGGGAGAGAAACTGACACAGGATTACTTAATTGTACCTTTGATCTCTAAGTTTCCTTCTAGGTTTTTTTTTATTTTGTTTTGTGGTTGGTTCTTTTTTTTTCCACAAAAAATAGTTTGGTTTGAACACTGGTATTTCACTCACAGTTACAAATTAACTTCAACTAACAAAAGTCTTGGAAAAGCTGAATCAATGCCTGCATCAGTGTTAGAATCTGGAAAGGACTTCTCATCACAGACATTATCCCTTTTAAATTAATGGGACATGGCTATTGGACAAAATAGAAGACAAAACACATGTGGAATAGAATCAAAAGTTATTTTAAGAGCCTCCCATATAATTAAGCTGGTCCAAAAAACGTTGTATCAAAATTTTCAAGTTTCTTTAAGATAAACATAAGGCATTTTATAGATAAAACAACTTCCAAAAATCTGGTTTTGGTTCTGAAATCCTAAATCACTACAGAACAGTCCTCATCTTAGGGATAGCAACAAAAACACACCCAGGAATGTGGACAAAGCAACAGAGTAGGTGCAATATTACATTCAAACTCACATGACCAGCCAAAGGTATTTGCCCTCACATTTTTAAGACAACAGCGGTAAAGTACTCAAAGGAACATTACATTAGAATAAAATGTTTTATTTGGCCACTTCTGAAACCTGTTTTGAGGTCTGCACAGGCACTATGCCTCCAAACTAAGCTAGTGTTCAGCCAGTTAGGAAAAAAGCAAGGAAAGTGTGACTAAAGATTTGTAGATGTATCAAGAAAGGTACGTGCCTACTCTGAGTTATAGTATCATCTGTACTTGACAAAAAAACCCAAAACACAATACCAAATCATTCTTCAAGAAAAATCCAATGGATTGAGAGAAACACTAATATGTTTCTGCCTATGACTCATTTGAGTATATTTTATTCAAAGAATACTGAAATACAAGAAACATCTGAGAAGGAAAAGTGAATTTTTTTTAATGTTATCATATACAAAAGTTAGCACTTTGCACAAAAATACCAGGACCTGAAAAGTCTTCAATACTTCTTAACTCAAAGTTACTAGAAGTTAACTTATGCAGTTGGCCTCAGTTACCCAAAATGTATGAAAGCCAATAAACTGATGGACACATCTTTTTCCTCTAAGCAGCCTGAAACACATACAACTGTTCTCAGGCTTCAGCCCATGAAGTACTGAATAAATTTTGGTCCTGACCCAATAACGCACTTAAACAAAGTATTAAATCCTTAAACAACCAGCACTAGACAGACCAGAATTTCTTCATCCACTTCTGCATTATGCCAGCACACAGTCTAGTCCTATTCTAGCACAAGCAACCAGAAAAGACAAATTATTCTGTTCTCCTCAATAAGGACACTTCATCTAACGTAATCTAGAGAAAAAATATAATTGTGAGAATTTGTAATAGTGTGAAATATCCAGAATGATTTACAAACACACACCCATTAAACATAGGCCTCCACCCTTTCACCCAACATGGTAAAGTCTTTCCTCTATGAAGATTGTCTTCAAGGTCCAGACACAATTGCAAAAATATTTCATTTATATATACTGAAGATATTATTTCTAAAACAATATAGTATAATTTTACACAGACATGTCCAAATCTACTTTGGAATATAGGGTCTTTTATGTCTTTTCTACCACTTGATGTCTGTGTTGTAGTTTGGGATTATTATGTAAATTCTCTCCCCTGCCACTTAACTGCCCAGGCCAGCGGTTAACAAAAGAAGTAGTTAACTGTTGATCGCTGGGGTGGAGGCAGGTTTGTCTCTTTTGGTTTCTTTTTTTTTTGATTTCTCGGGAGTCTTGGCTCGGCAGAACGGGGGAGTGGGGGCTCGAAGGAGGCAGGCTGCTCTGCTGGTTACTGCTGGGGTTTTTTCCTGGCTGTCTTGCCGCTGCCCACCTCGGACTACTTTTCCTGCCGTGCTGCTGTTGCTACCTGCCTTGGATTTGCTGCTGGTTGCTCGTACCTTTTCTGCTTCTTGGACGGGGAACACAGGGGGAAGAGACTGAGTCCATCTGAAAGCTCACTGCTCGTCTGTCTCGCTGGAGAGGGACTGAAACTCACTCTGCAGCCAGCCGGGCTGTGACAAGGACACTTAAGTATAACCTTTTCTCCCGGAGAAAAAACCTGCTGGGTTTTGTTGTTGTTTTGTTTCTTTTGGTTTGTTTTTTTTTCCCTCTCTTGTGGTGTTGGGGAAGTGGGTTGTACTAGTCTGTTTACATATATATATATATAGCAGTTATCCTTCTTGTATTAAAATTCCTTTTCTTAAATTTGATAAAGAGTGGTGTGATTATTGTGGAGGAGGCCCCTCCCCTGCTTGTGGGTAAAACATTTTGGTTTTTTCGCCTCAAACCGAGACAGTCTGGAAACAAAAAAAGGGGGTAGTTCTGACCTTGCTTTTCCACTTCAGTTTCTTTCTGTGCTCTCAAGGCTAACAGGATTTAACTGTCATGAGGGTCACACCTGAGAGTGAGATAAAAAGGAGAAAACATCAAGAACCTACCCTGTAAACTCTGTCTCAGGAAAGAGTCTATTTGAAAGATACATGATCATATTGCTATTGACAAATTAGCATATACCTGCACAAACTGTGTCTAGTGATTGAATGACAGGAAAAAAATGAAATTCTAGGTACAAGATATACCTGAGTCCTTGTAGATTCCCTTCATGCCAAGAAAACCATTGCAGGTTGAAATGAGAGCCTAATACTATTTAGATCAAAATGACTCAAAACAAAAGGAAAAAATACTCATATGTGACAAAAATTATATCATAGCCTTTTGATTTTACTGCAATAAGAGATTAACTTTTTAACTCCCTCAAGTTTAAGCAGTGCTGCTAAAGTACAAAGACAAAAAGTCATTAAAAACACACAGAACTTAGTTGTGTTTTGTAAAATGCCTTTATTATAAAAAGTTTTGCAAATTGTTTAAATTACACATAAACAATTGTCAAAGCAAGAAATCCAGCTTAAAAAACCCAAACCAACCAAAAAAAAAAGGTGAAATGTATTTGAGTAGTCAAGGTCTCTCCAATACAAGAAAAACATGGAACCAAGTAATGTTTCAGTTCTCACTGATCTTCTTTCCTTTCTCATTTTAGAGCACATCAAAAGCATTGGTTTCATTTTATAGTTACTTAGCAGTCTTCTAACCAAGAAATTACCATGGCAACCGGGTATTCTCAATGTTAATTTTTGGTGCTATTTGGCAACAGCAAGTTTTAAAATTCAAAACACCTGCAGCTGGATCACGTATTAGCCAGAACTAACAATAGTACATAATCTTTTGAGTGAATAATCTAAGTGAAAAAATGTTTCTGGAACTTCATTACAAATATTTCTCTCTATTATCTGGCATGTCAACTTGAAAGATCTAATGATTTTTAGATTCCTAGGAAAAGTTAGCAATTGCCAGGTTTCCTTTTTTCTTTCTTTTTTTTTTAATTTTTACAAAAAGAATCCCTATATTACAGTATATATTTTATACATGTCAAAATACACGGAAATGGGCAGTCTTAGACTTATTACAGCTTCATATATTTGCATTATTAAAACATGTATGAGTAGGGTGGTAAAGGCAGCAAGGGCAACATAAACACACCTGTGTAGAGTATTAGGGTTCAGTTCTGGGACAGCTGTATATAAATATATACTGCAAATAGGAATGTATTAACAAAACAAAACAAAGTGAATTTTCAGCCAGATCAGTTTCCTGAAGTGTTTTCCCTTATGGTCACTTGAATATTAGCTAGTTCCACGGAAAAAGAGCAAAGCAAGAATGTACTGAAGGAGACAGAGAAATGGACTACAACAAACCAGACTACAATAAACGAGCAATTCCATTATTTAATACACAGATCAAATGCCAGCACAGAAAGTGCTAAGAGCACAGTTTTTCAGTTAGTTTGCCTCATAGCAATGTAGTGTTAATCTTGCCTTTGCCACTTCAGCAATATGCAAACAGGACTGAATCAAGTGGACTCAGTTATATCTCAGTACATCTAACAAAATTTACAAAAGTTCATGAAACATGATCTTCTGGATTAAACGACCATACTCTGCTGTCCACAGCAGGCCGAAGTGCCACCACTCGCTGGAGGCATCCACAAAGCAAAACACCAGCAGCTTCTCAGGCCTCTGGGCACTCACCTTGTCACGTTCATAAGAGGGTTGCTAAAGGTAAAAGAAAAAAGAAAGCACGCTGTCCACTTGGGCATATTTCTATCTTCCTCACAGGAAAAGTACCACACATACTCCTTGTGAGTACTGTCAAACCCTTCCTTCTCACTATGCCCATGCTGCTTTCTTTGTACTTTCTCAACTGAAGCACTGAAATATGAGTTTCTTTATTCAATATAGCAGTGTGTTTCCTCCTGCATGGAGAAGAGTTGTCATTTATAGTGTAATTTCTCCAAGTGCAAACAGCAAGGAGTACTCGAACAGCTAAAAAAGACCATTATTATTAAAAGGTTTTGAAAAGCAATTCCAAATATCTAAGATAGTTGGGAGAGAGTAAGACTAGCCTGGAATTACTTGCTCATTGTCAAAGACCAAAATTTAATGGATTTACTTCTTCAAAGTCAGTGTGTCACTGCATAGAGTCAGACTCTATATGTAGTAGTTCAGAAAGCAATCAAGTCCAAACCAGGATCATGAGCTGGCCAGACACATTTCTAACCCCTACACCAACAGCAGTACTGTGATAAACTAGCTAAAGATGTAGTATTACATAAATTACTTCATATCTAATCACACAGAAATAAAAACTATACAAGTTCAAAATTCCCCAGTTAGCACTCTGCTAAAAATATTTCCTTGAAATGCTGCAGGGGGATGTGATCAAGGCAGTCAATACAGCAAAGCTCAGATCAAGAGATCTCTAGGTCTAAGATTTTTTAATTAGACGAGAGCTCCAGATAGAAGCCACATGTGAATTTCACACCTCCTTAAGCTTTGACTTTAGAGGACAGTAACAGCAGAAGCTGCAGTAGTCACATCGGGGTGAACACAGATGAATAAAAAAATGCGAGTACTGAGGCCTTTTCCCCCCCTTCAAATGATGAACCTTTAAAAAGCAAATAAAAAAGAGCACTGCTTCCAGGACAACACTATAAATCTCTACATTACTTGCATAATCTGAACTGTAACACCATACTTTGACTATTCTGACTCAAAACCAACCTATGTAATTTTTTACATTAATTATATAAGACGCAACCATGATCCAAAATGTAAAATCTGGGCAAGACACATTTCCCATAACAAATACAGAAGTGCAACTACAGTGTTTCTAGTACTAATTTGGAGATGATGGTGGTGGTGTGATTGCTTTGGTTTGACATTGCTACTTTTACTTTTCCCTCCCCCTTCTTTAAGATGCACATCATGTTGCTATGTCATCTTCTTCCACTTCAAATAAAATAGGCAGCTTTCTGTAACACTTCACAGTTGTTAAAAAAAAGTCAAGCTTACAAACTTACACCTCTCTATTCTAAGGATATTTAAAAATATAACATGACTCAGGGTAATTTGTAGGTTTTAAAGATTAACATCCTTTTATATAAAAATGAATACTAATAGGCACTTGCCAACCTTTCACTTACCATAATTCACAAACTCCAATACTAGGGTGGGTAACCACCAGCAAGTAGCTAGAACTCTGTCTCTTCTGATCCCCTGGTAGCAGATCACCAAATGCTTTAAATGCAAGGTAAGTTCTGTCTGTCTGCCAAAGCCCCAAAACATAAAGGAATGGGTTTTTCTGACAGAACTAAGAGATATTAACAGACTGAAATAGACTATTGCTACCAGCAATTAAGTATTAACTCCTTTGTCACACAATGTCACACTAAAGTATTTCACTAGATACCATTCCATCTTGAATGAAAAGCAGCAGCAGAGTTGACAGCTCAGCTGACAGGACAAACCGGTGCAGCAGATCATTTTCCCCTCATTCTACCTTGTGGTTATCTCAGACATAGGTATCAGTCACTTGAAAAAGTGCACTGCAGAAAAGGAATGGTATGAGAGTGAATAAACTCTGGCAAACTGTGAACACACAGCACTTTCTTCTATTTTCCCTTATTTGTATTTCCTTTCACATAGCACTTAACTGTTGAATATTCAGAGAATGGTTTGGGTTGGACATACATGGATCCCATGCAATGGGACATCTTCAACTACAATAGGTTGCTCAGAGCACATCCAGCTTGGCTTTGAGTAGTTCCAGGGACCGGGCATCTATCACCTCTCTGGCAACTTGTTCAAATGTGTCAACACCCTCATAATAAAAAACGTCTTTCTAATGTCTAGTCTGAATCAAACCACTTATAGTTTAAAACCATTATCCCTTTAAAGTCTGACCCCATCTTTCTCGTAAGCCTCTTTGGTAGTAATTAAAAGGCTACAAAGAGTCTCCCTGAAGCTTTCCCTTCTCCAGACTCAACAATTTCAGCTCGCTCAGCCTTTTCTCACAGGAGAGGCATTGCATCCCTCTGATCATTTTTGCGGCCCTTCTCTGGACCTGCTTCAACAGGTCCATCTCTTTCCTGTACTGAGGACTCCAGAGATGGATGGAGCACTCCAGGACAGGGTCTTACCAGACCAGACTAGACAGGCAAGAATCCCCTCCCTTGCCCTGCTGGCCACACTCTTTTTGATGCACCCCAGAATATAACTGGCTTTCTGGGCTGCAAGTGCACATTGCTGACTCATGTCCAACTTTTCATCCATCAGCACTCTCAAGTCCTCCTCCGTAAGACTTTGTTCAATTCCTTTATCCCCCAGCCTGTCTTGATACTGGGCTGCTTCAACTCAGGAGCAGGATCTTGCACTTGGCCTTGTCATACCTCATGAAGTTTAAAACAACAAGCTAGTAAATTGCACCTGATTCAGTGTGCATTTCAAAAGACATCCAGTTGTTCTTTACATGCTATAGTTCACTTTCAAGAAACTACATGACTTGGGCATTCATGGATCATCCATCCCACAGCAGACTTCCAATATTCTGTTGGCCAAACAGTCAGCATGTCAACAGTCACACTAATTCAGACTGGCATGCATGTTTGCTCTGTTATTAAGAAAATGTCAAGACTCATTTTTAAATGACAACAAAGCTGCTCAGCTCCAGCTGTAAAATGATCATTCTGCTTGTATGAGGGTACTAAGTGAGGTAGGATTGGAGTGGGAAAACAGGGACAATGGCAGCTGTGTGTCAATTAACCCAACAAGAATGCATGCTGTCCCTTCTATTTGCACTGGTAGAACTGATCTCACAACATTCATGCATTCATCTGTTTTGGCAGTGCTTTGGACAACACCCACTGAAATTATCTGCATGCAGAAAGGTGCCACTGTTTATGATGGACTTAAAAAGCAAGCTGACAATCACCACCTGAGCAGACTCAAAGCTTAAGACGGAAATTCTGAAGACTGACAGGCAAGCTGATTCTTCTATATATAATTTTGCTTTTCAATAGTTTATTTAGACATGAAATTCTTTAATCATTACATCAATTTGTAGAACTACTTTTATATAACACTGACACTATGATAAATTACATGTACAAAAAATTAAGGAAAACATCCTATCCTACATTTAAAACATGCTGTGTCCATGTCAACTTACAAGTCCCCCGTCTTAACTTTTTTTCAAAATTTAGCTTTAAAAAATTTCTTAGTTGCTCATAATTTTCTATTGAGCTTAAATAATGATCATTTTTGCTAAGAGATGGTGGCATTGGCCTCCTAAGTCACAAAAATCCCAACTTCAGGAATTGAGTGCCGATACGCTGTAACTTTCGCCAGGTATCCTGAAAGAGTGGTATGTTAAAGCTGTATTCTGAAATTATACTTACTAGCCTGACTTCTGGGTAAATCAGGTTTGTCAGTTCATCATTTGTCAGTATCCTCTCCAGCAACTTTTGGGCTTATTAAACAGAAAACAAGGTTTACCAATCAGCACAGATCAGAGCTCCTACATGTTTTGTGAAAACTAGTAGCCAAGTAGGAGATTAGAACTAAAATTAGCATGCCTAGCATGGAAGAAATACACAATAAGAATTCAAATCTTTTCCATTTTGGCTGCCAAATAGTATGGGCATACTCATTTGCCGGTACGTCTGGCTCTGAACCAGCCACAGAACACCCGTCACATCTCCTGATACTCCAAACAGGTGGGAAACAGGACGTAACCACAGTTACTGAGAGCACTCAAAGAGAGCAACCCCAAGGATAAAAGACGGAAAAACTGCAGAGAGAGAGAAATAGCTGAGGATACCCATATGAGGTTTTAAGGAGCACTGGACTCAGAGCTGCAACATGCCAGGCATCACTGGTTCTCAACTTATACACACAATACATTTTACTCTTACCACATTCTTTGGACTGATGTTTTTAATTTGGTGATTGAAAGTTCAAGGGAAATTAGAATATTGACAACTTACTGAATGGAATGGAAGACAGAAAACTTGTTCTGTGCAAGATACTTCACATAAAAAAGATATCTTCATAGTTACCTCAATTACTTTCAGACTACACCAAGAAGCCAGGGAAAGAAAAGGTCTGTGCAATGTTATAGCAATACAATATTTGCCAAATATTTCTATCTTAATATTACCAGGAAATGTATTATTATTGTGAATCTGTAATTCGAAACAAGCATTCATTTTTGTAGTAGGACTCATTCACTTCAAAAATCATATTTCAGTGTCACTATATAGCTGTAATTATGTAGGCATAAAGGAAAAAAGGTTTCAAGTTCATTAAACAAATAAAACAAATCAGTATCAGCTGAGGACTGATCAAGTTGCAGAAATATCTACTAGGTAATTTCTCCATTTTTTATAAATCTGAAGAATAAAAAAATAAATACCATATTTTTTAGATTGACTATAAATATAGGCATAGCCTGCATTGTGAAAACTGAACATAAAAGTAACCAATCTTATTATGATACCAAAAATATTTTTTTGTTTAAAATTTAAACTATTTTTCTTCAAACTCCTCCTCTGTAAAGTTTGTTGCTCTCCATACAACTAAAACGAGGCATTAAGTACTGGAAAATCAAAAGGCTAGAGGTTCTTTGGATATATGAAAACGCCAATCAAAAAAGGGGAATGATCAACTGTCTACAAAAGGCACTGCAATCAACTCCTGATGCAGAAGCGACATTCAATTTCCCTTCTGCATAAAGCCAACCACACCTCAGGGAAAGTCCTGCAACAGTTACAGCTCATTTTCATCACATGAGTAAGTATCACCAGTATTGATACATTTTGAAGTTATAGGCAGGTCTCTACTCACCATGTGAAGAAATTTCTGTCAAGCAAATACATTTTAAATTGAGGCTACAATGTTCTCCTGCTTCTAATTTGTAACTCCCAAGACTGTATTCTTTCTTGTCTGATGTTCAGATAGGACACTTTATAGAGTTTAGAAAGAAACTCCATCACATAGGAGATAAGTAAAGAAGTATGTCATGGAATCAAAGAGCATAATAAGCAAAGCAAGGATGGGTATTTAGTCTAATAAAAGGATCAAATAAAAGTTAACAAATGAAGCTCTAGAAGGGGGGAAAAATTCATAAGCACTTTCTTCCTGTGTCTGGGAAAAAAATTGTTGTGATAAACACACAGTAAAGATTTAGTATCCAGGTTTTCAAATGAAGAAATACTCTGTTAAAAAAAGAGTATGAAAACAGGCAAAGAACAGAAAAGATGTACTTGCAGGTATGTTTGCATATCTTCTCAAAAAAACCCAACAACCAACCAACAATAAAACCTGTCTTCTCCTTACTCAAAAAAAATACAACCCTAAAAAAAGCGTACGTCAGACTTCTTTTATTATCGGACTATCAAGTCTAGCTTTTCATGTCCCTCTAGCACAAAGACACTTGGCATGCTGTCTCAGTTTAAAAGAAACCAAGATACCTAGCAAGGAAACTGAGGAGCCCTTCTGGATTACAAAGGGGGCCTCTTCCCAAAAACCACTACAACCTTTGAAATTAAGAGACTTATGAGAAAATATAGAGAAAAAGGATAACAATTCTTTACTACACACACACACACACATATATATGTATATATATAAACAAAAAAACCCTCCAGAACAGAACAAACAGCAACACTATAACCAAACTTTCAAACAAATAAAGTCCTATCTCTGCTTTTCGGTGCAGTTACACTCACAGACAGTGGGAGGCGATGCTGCGCCTTGGGAAGTAGCAGCCTCAGTGACTCACAGGCTCCAAGCAAGGCAAAGACAAAGGGGGAGGGGGAGAGGCACTGGCTCTGAAACTCACGTGGGAATGGCAGCCACAAGGATGGGCTGAAACCTTTCCCACAGACAGTGTAAGAACCCTCTCACCGTCCTTATTCCGGAAGCGTTGGGGGATGGGTGGGGGGTTTAGCAACTCCTCTGCGAACGGCATCGGGCCCTCAAGGGACCGAGTAGTGAAACCAGGCAGCAGTGACTGTTCTTTCAGAAGAACGGCATAGGGCACATGGAGTCGAGGGGAAGCCAGAAAAACTCCCCTCCCATTGCTTCCACCAGCCCAGCACACAGAGGCTGGCACCCACTCAGACCAAGGTCAGAAGTGTAGCCAGCACCAGGAAAAACGTCTCTCTCCTCACTCTACCTCCCCCAGTCCTCTCCCCTGCCATCAAGCTGGAATGCAAAGCTGTCAGCCATCCCTTGGTTTACCCTGCAGACAGCTGACTCTGGCAGCAGGTAGTGAGGGGCTGGGCTCCAACAAACCATCTGTCCTGGCCTCCAACTCCCAAACCATGGTGTTGGTAAGAGAAGGAAAAAAAATCCGTGAAAGATTTTGACACTGTAATATATGGATATAAAAGTATCACATCACATCCACTGGGTACAACCCCTGTTCAGGCCTAGGGTGCTGCAGTGACAAGCAAAAGCCATGGCCTCAGGGACCACACTGTGATAAAAACTGGTAAAAGGGAAATACAAATTTGCGTCACAGATTCTTCTGACTTACTCAAACAGGATGAACACTCAGCCTGTGTCAAAGACTACTAAAATCACCATGATGTGACGTGAACTTCTGGTGGCGTGAAACATGCTCCAATATTCCCGGCTTGACAGATTCTGAAAGACTACACCACTTCCCCTGTGAAAACCACTCTTCAGTTAAGGTGATTTCTACTATAATGTCTCTATGACTTCCATTTTTTGTGGGAACTTTTTCTCACTCAGCAGTTTCAGATTATGCAAATGAATTAATTAATTTTAAATGTGGCACTACCATATAAGTTACTTCTCAGTCTTTCTGGAAGGACAAGATGAATTCTTGCTAGTGAGAATGGAGAATTACCTTGCTACAGCAGTAACTGTTCATTATTTCCTCAGAACAGTTTAAAAAGACAAATTCCATGATGAGAATATTTCATAAACACAAACACATGGGAAAGTCAGTGTTTAAAAAAAATTAAAATCTAAAAATTTGCATTTTTTCCTGGAATTTTCTTTATGACATAAAATAAAGTTGAGGAAAAGGACAAGTATAAAAAGTAGAAGGAATAAAGAGCTTAAAATATCCCTGCCAGATGTCTGACACACACTATTAATTTAAAAACTCTACCGTGAAACAATTAGTTCTCCAACAGTTGCCAAGACACCAGATCTACAAGAGATCTACAACCATCCCAATATTAGTTATTAACAACTCAGAGTGGTGCTTAAAGGTCCCTGCAAAATCATCTTTGTTGTGACAGAACAAGTGCTCTCACATTTGCGTATCTGCCCGATGGTATGTTCATTGTCCAGTCATTTAAAATTTCTCTTCCACACCAAGTGCTGGTTCTGCTGGAGGTTTCCCTTCTAAAGCTTGCTACTTGCTTCTTCAATATCCAGCCTTTCCTTACCAAATACACATTTCTCTCTTTCCCCTGCTTATGAGCTCTTCTCATTTCTCATCCTATTTCATCTCATTCACCCACCTATCACTTTGGACTGTTCCAGTATTTAAAGAATTCTAGCTATCTCTCTGTTTCCATCCTTCCTTCATTATTTGTCAACTGCTTCATAAGCAAGCAATTACCTTAACTGCCTTTTTGCTTTATATTGTCAGGAATTCCTATCTTAATATGCAGCATAAATTACACTCTCTGGAGATACTAATTTTCTTTGCTGCATTTCTCCAGGGATATTTGCCTCTGGATGAAATTTTCAGTTCCTCATCTCACTCATCTCTTCCTACATTAATGTACTGTACAAGACCTTATATCTTTCTAATCTGCTCTCAAAAAGAAGCAAAGAGGATTCACAGAATCACTTATGTTGAAAAATATCCTTTAGAACATAAAGTCTTACCGTAATCAAAACACTGCCAAGCCAACCACTAAACCATGTCCCACATCTACACATCTGAAAAATACCTCCAGGGATGGTGACTCAACCACTTCTCTGGGCAGCCTGTTCCAGTGCTTAACAACCCCTTGAGTGAAGAAATTTTCCCTAATATCCAATCTAAACCTACCCTGGCAGAATTTGACACCATTTCCTCTTGTCCTGTTACTTGTGAAAAGAGACCAATCCCCACCTCACTACAACCTCTTTTCAGGTACTTGGAGAGTATGATGAAGTCTTCTCTCAGACTCTTCTACACACACACTTCACTTGGGATTAAATGCCCTATGAATAAAACAGGTTTCACTGTGACTCTTCTTTGATATGGAAATAATATAATGTTCATCTTTTTCATATAAAATCAGTAAAAGAATTTAAAAACGCTTTCCCATATATAACTTAAAGGACAATAAAAAAATAATGAATCTGGTAGCTGGCCAGTTTTACTTTTCCCTTAACTATTCTTCACTACTGCCCTCCACAGCATAAGACAAAATGGAAAAAATTTTACTGTTGACATAAGAATGGCCAGTTTGCAAAGAATTCACAACTGATTAATATTCTCCTTCTAGGAAAAAACCCTCCTCCAGGCCCCCAAATTCTATTTTACAAGGAAGTCTATCACCACGGTTTCCTTTCTACACCCATTTCATTCTTGCTTCCTTCTCCATTTGGCAGCAAGCTCCAGACTCAGCAGTATAAAGGTTGCAGAAAGATGTCTGCAATGATAGCACTGAGCAATCACATGCATTCACTGCAGTAGAACCATTTTTAAAACTGTTTTTTACTCATGCAGATATAGCCATAAATTACATCTGATTAAAAAAACCCAACCTAATCCCACCCTACAGTGTACTGCAAGTATCTCATAGTTCCTTTAAAATAAAAGTTACAAAGTTTCTCATAACCGCTTGCATGTTTTTTTCATTATTGTACACTACCACACCAAGGAACCACAGATGTTTTGTTTTATGAGAGCATCTTACTAGCCTACGTGGCCTACCACACACATTTATATAAACCACGTGAGCTACGAAAAAGTCTTCATTACTGTCCTGAAGTACAGTAGTTTGATAACAGCGGTACACAATGCTGCCAGAAGCAAAAACCTGCCTAGTTTGCCATGCTTAATTGCTTTGGTAATCTGCTAAAACAAAATCTGTGTGAATAGCAGATCAGAACTTGCTGCTAATATTAGTAAAACTGATGATGTGGCAACTCCAGAAACTTCAGAAACAGCTGCTGGAACAGTTCCTAGGGGAAAAAAAAAGCCACAATTCCTCAGAATTCTATCTCACAGAGTAAAAGTTTGGAAATTTCATAAGCTTTCAAAAGACCTTTTCCTTAGGACATTTACATGGTCTGTAAAAGAATGTCAGTAATTTAACACTTCAGCTGTGCTGAGCAGAAACCAAACCCAGTGTAGCACAACGTTTTTTCTTCTTCAAGAAACTGTTGTGCCTAGAATTATTTGCTAGTAACTCAACTAATAGAAGAATTTTTACATGCATTTCCATAAAGCTAAAGTGACTGCTGCCAAGTGTTTCAGAGTTTAAAGAGAAAGCCATGTTTGCTTTCCAACTTTGCACAGACATGCAATTTACAGAGAAAAAGTTGTGATTTGCCAGTATAATAAGAAATTAACTGATGGAAAAGATTAGCTATTCAGTTTTGAATTGTGCAGAAACTATCCTTTCTCAGTTCTCCTGTTTATATGCTTTTGTAATACTTCAGACAAATTTTAGTGATGTTTAAGAGACTGTATGACCAGCTTCAAGAAAGTATTTAAGACCATGTGCAAACCAGGGATGCTGATCTTAGCAGTGCCAGTATTCAGCCACAGCTTCAATTCTGACCACAGGGCATCCCAGACACCTGTACTTTTTCAAAAGTATCTAGGTGCTAGCCATTGTACCTTAAGAACAATTTTGGTCACAGATGAACCTAAAGCTGACTTCAGTTGCCCAAGCGACAAGAGACTCTCTGATGCAGCTTAACCACACTGGCAGAAACAGTACAAGAACTGGTGCCCATCATCTGAGGAACAGTCTACATGTTGGGGCACTTAAACTGAAAAGCGTAATATTACAGACTCAGTTCAATGTAAGAGAGTCTATTAAAAATGCTTCTACTTCAAGAAAGTAGCTTGGCCAGCATACTGGATAGGTTCTGGGTCAAACATGGCTCATAAACCAGAGAGAAAATAGCAAAAGGGAACTCATCGGCAGACCAGCAAGAAGAATTTCCTCAGGAGTAAAGGCTTCTGAGTGTCAGTTTTTCTTCTCAGGGAGATAGGTATTTTGTGCTAATTGTTGGACAAGCAGCCCTTGGAGCACTTCCAGGGACTTTTCTGACACAAATGCTCCCACTGGTGAAATACATGACCAGGCTCCCCTCACCCCATAAAATCTCCCTTCTTTGCCAGACAGTAGCCCAGCAATAGTAGTTGTTAGTATTTGTAATTAGTGCACTCTGCTGGTCACTGAGATCACAGGAGTCATCTCAGACGGAGGGAACCTTTATATCAGCTTTCTCAACTACAGGAAAGTTTTATAACATTAAACTAAAAATGCTGCATTTCCCCCTTTAGACAGAGGCATGCTTTAAAAGACTACATGGTATTTTGAATTAAGAGCAGTAAAACATCTCAAACCTCAGTCCAATACAAGATAAATGGTCAGGTGCCTTACCTCACACCTCACGTCCCCTTCAGGCTGCTATAAAGTCAGCAGACGTGAATATTAAAATGCCCTACTGGAACTCTTAGATTACCACACAGCCCAGGGCATACAATCTTTAGGGGTAGCGACTTTATTTCAGTGAGATGCCTGGATCACTGCACTGGGATGGCTGCCCAGTATTTCAGACTGCTCTAAACATCCTAATGTTTACAGCACTCTGTCCATATAATTTTGAAAGTTTCCATCCAGGACTCTTTTTTATCACTAGTAAAGAAGGTCTAGGAACACACTTTAAAGTATCACAATGTACCTTAGGTCACACTAGCCATTCAGGTCTAATACACTAATAAAACTGAATGCTCACATCAACTTGTCCATGCTAGTGAAAAACACCTTTAACTAAAGTCCAAGAAAGGAGGCCTAAGTGTTAATTTCTTAACTACTATTGGAAATACAATTTTGAAAATTACACTTCACTTTACCTATTACTGGACGGCAAATTGTTCTTTTGCAACAGATGAGAGACCATTTTTTCCCAGCTTGGTATACCCCTAGTCATATTTCCCAAAAATAAATATAAGCTTAGTGACATGTAAGAGACTGTATGACCAGCTTCAAGGAAATAATAAGATCACATGTTAGCCAGGGATGTTTAGATCTTGGCAATGCCAGTATTCAGCCATAGCTTCAATTTTGACCACACAGCATCCTAAGCAAGTATACACCAGGGCAATTACAAGATTCTTCTTTCAAGCTGATTTGTAACTGTTCTTCAATGAACCCATTATGTAATGCTGTAAGATCAGACAAATATAAGGGTTTTTTTGCTTCCTCTTTAAACCCTCTATTTCTCTTACCTTTATAGCCCCGACCACTAGTTAATTTCTGTAACACCTGCCAGACAATATAACTGCACATTATATAATCATCCTATTTTAGGTTTTGCTGGTTGAATACCCTCCCCAAATCTTTTTATTTCACAGAAATGCCCCTGATGTAAGACAATCACCTAAGTGAGATGAAGAACAACACAGATTTATCAGCCAACCAAACAGGCCACTGTGGTGGGACAGCTCATCTCCATCCCTCCCATTCATCTCTGGTCCCACAGGCCTGCAGCTTTCACTCCCTGTAAGACCCTGCCAGCTTAAATCTGTAGCAGAAGATGACCCTAGTAAAAAACTGATTATGCTCATGGAGAGGGAGGCAAGACCAAGCAGCTGGAATGGGTGAGGACCAAGGAAAATGAGAAGCCCTACACTGAGAAGCAGCAAGTCCAGGTGCCCATGAAACCTCATTTGGGGAATCACAGTCCTCCAGAGGCACATTGCATCTGTCTGAACAGCAAAGCAGTTCCTCACAAAAAGCCTTGTATGAGAGGCCCTTCAATGCTAAAAACTGTCCCAGTTTCTACCGTATAAAGTGTGGGGGAAAAATTAGACCATTACAAATCAAAATCTTGAATTATACAGCTAAACTGTCATCTTAAGTCAAAAAAATCAGACAGGTGTATCACATCTGAGTCATGTCGCAGTTATGATGCTGAAGGTGGCTGAAAGTAAGGAATATCTTAAGTAACTGTAAATAAATACCATGGTGAAGTCTTAAACTCACTTTGTATGGAATGTTTCTTGCAAAAATGGTGATCAATGACAAAAAAAAAAGTAACTATATTTCTTAAGAATTTAAAAATTACATTTATACAAGCATGATGGACCTACTGTATAAAAAATATAAATATGTACTACATTAAGGACCAGTATGGGTAAGTAATCAGGTTTTTCATGTTGAGTGCACCTCAAAAAAGTCATGATGCAGTTCTGGGTTATACAAATCAGTTCAGATTCCAGAACAAAGAATGACCCTCTCAAATCTCCCCCTCCTTGTTGCTTTCTGATATTCCACTCACACCATGCTTTCTTTACTGCTATATGGAAACATCGGTCACCAAAAGTTACTTACTTTTAAAAGCAAGTACTTTCTGCAATTTGTGAATGAAGGCATATATGAAAGCACTTTCAATAACTCTTTTCTGTTTATGCTTGTTATCTTGGCTGTGTCTGACCACCTAATGGCAAATGCAACACCTACACATGCTACACCAAGCCAACACAGCATTTATATAAGCATCTCCAAATATATCTTTAACTCTGGTTGCACTGTGACAAAATACTGAAGAGTTACAGATATAATTCTGTATAATTACTGAATTACAGATATAACACAGACTGCAACTTCAGACCTCCAGAGACTCTATGTCAGTCTTTCTTCATGAGTTATGGTTATTTCCCATGGTTTTTTGTCTAATCTTGTTCATTATCAGCTCCACTACCCACCTACGACTTTGCTACATACCAGTTTAAATTCTTAAGTCTCAAGTCCAGAGTGTTTCTAAACATTTCATTCATCTAAACTTTAGTATAGATAACTGAAGAGGTCAGGATGTCAGTCCTAAATCTAAAGAGGAAAAGAGCTGAGTGTGCCATGTTGAATGTCTCAACACAAAATACAGGGCCCCAAAACTTTCTGCAGAATTGCGCCTTGAGGTAGCTATAAGCAGAAAGTAATTTCCTCTCTGCCAAAGAAAAAAGGGAAAGAGGAGGTCAGAAAGATAACTTTTTCTTGCAATAATACAATATTGGTAGCAGACAATGACTGTACAAACAGAACAACATAATTTAAGAAGCATAGATTTGAAAAAAAACACTCACAAAAACAAACCCACAAATCTGGGTTGGTTCCAATTCAAAAGATTCTGTTTGATACTATTGTATATTGCTAATCAACAAGGATAATTTTTTACATTAAACATGAGCTATCTCTCTTTATACTTGCCCCTGTCCATGGCAGTTGATGATTATGTGCTGCCATCTAGCAAATGTTTCCAGAAAAGTTTTGACTTTGGAAGCTAATCTGCAGCAAGACACCTGAAAATTCTTAGAATATTTTTTAAAACAGGAAACATATTTGAGACAGCAACAGGTTTTTAAAAGTACTCCTTTAGCCTGCATACTTATAAGAGTAAGCACAATAGCAGAATACAATTAGGCTTAATACACAAAGCCTGTAAAAAGCAAGATCATATGCATTGGATTTGTAACAACAAAACTGAAATTTTCATTCTACAACTTACACTTTTCTTTGTATAAAAGTACACTACAAGTAGAAAATGGTAAGAAACACTGCATTTTTTTCTTTCTCAAAAACTCTAGTCTTCACTGTTTCACTTTGTTCTAATTTTCATAGTTTCTATTTTCTTACAGCTCTCCCTCCCCCCATTCAACCTCTTCCTTGGGCACAGAAATCCAAATGCAACAAACCCACACAGTAATAAGATGTCTGAATTACAAAACCAATTGTGTTTCTTAACCCTTTTCAATCTTAATTTTTCAGTCATGTAGACACACTGAAACTATAGCACATTATTCACCAGCAACAAGATGATGTCTTCCTAAAATTACTGAACTTTGCTAACTGTGGGTTCTGCCAAGACCTTGTTTTTTCTGTTATTATCTAGGTATATATTCAATTAGAGATAAAGGAAAAAGCATTTGTACATATTTGGCACAAGTCTCTGTTGTTAACATGAAAAAAGAGTCACTTTCTGAAGCTTTTGCACTGCCATAAGCAACTTCACCTGAAAAGAAAGATTAATGAACTGTCTAAATTAAATATTCTGTGAGTAACTGAAAAAAATATGATTTATTATTATTTTCTTATTTCACCTCACCGCAACAACTAAAATTCCCTTTATTTTCACCCTAGATCCTTAATGTTGTACAGTTACCTCAAATCTCTTTCATCCAGTCACCTAAAGAGTTCAACATTTTCACTCTTTGTTCTTTATTAGATCAGAACAGTTTGGAGCATAGTGTTTTATGGAGGGAGCATTGTTTAAGGAGATTATACCTAAAAAATTCAAACCCCAGCAACTTTTGAGGTCTCTGCTCCTTTCCAGTTTGTCTGAGATTAACCAATGAGTTCAAAAACACTCAGAAAGGAGACAGACACCACAATCCTTTACTTGTCTCATTTCCTTGGAGAATTTTACTAATAATAATACACAACTTTCAAGTTTCTTTGGTGATAAGAAGCTGAATCATCACCCAACTAAATGTCCTTTATTTTCAAAGCACATACACATTTTGCTTCATTATAATACTGGAACAAAAGGCTAGATTTTTACATTGTATTAACAAAACATTCCATTAAGAGTGTAAGGGTTTTTTTCCTTTTTACAGTTGTACCAGAACACCACCTGCCATTAAATTACACTTAAGTGCAGCTACCTACTCTAGCAGGTAGGTATTTCCATTCAGATACAAGCCAAACAAGCATACCTTATCTGTACAAAGCAGACGCTGTACACCTTTTCCTCATGACAACTATAGTTTAAAGGAATGCTGTACACATTTTAGAACAAAAAAGTTTTTGGACACTGGTAAGTTTGTTTTGTTTGCTGCTAGTAACAAACATAAAACAGAAAGCAACTAAAATAAAGTCAGTGAACATTAAGATAGGTGCCAGTTTATGTAACAGAGAAACACTGGTCTTAGACTATTTGCTCTTCCTGTAAACAAAATTTTTGAAAGCTATCGTCCAGGAATTTCATCAGGCTCCACCATTTAGCAGGACATTGCAGTTTAATATGTTAATTAACTGCTGAAGTCTTTCTTTGCCAGAATTAAAACCTGAAATACATAATACAGCACCTTAAAGGTCATCTTGTTCCAATCCCGCCTGTCATGGGCAGGGACACCTTCCACTAGACCAGGTTGCTCAAAGTCCCATCCAACCTCACCTTGAACACTCCCAGGGATGAGAAATCCACAGCTTCACAGGGCAACCTGTGCCAGCGCCTCACCATCCTCACTGCAAACTATTTCTTCCTAATACCTAATCTCAATCTACTCTCTTTCAATTTAGGCCCATTCCCCCTTGTACTATCTCTACAGTCCTTTGTAAAAAGTCCCTCTTCAGCTTTCCTGTAGGCTCATTTCAGATACTGAACACCCATAAATCCAGCTAAGACAAACAAGTTTATCAGCTATTTCAGAGTCTTGAAGTTGTCTCTGCAACAGCTGCCATCCTGCCTATTGAATATGGCCTAATGGGGAAAGAAATTTGTATGATCCGTAGCACAGGTTGACTGCAAAAAGCCAAAGGGGCATAGAATGGAGCTGCTCTGTAATTACAGTCCATCCGTCCCTTAGCAAATTGGAACAATACAAAGAGAAGTCTATTTAAAAGACTGCACTTTCAAAAACCATTTCATTATACATGGTCAAATTCCTCCTTTTCATCTCGATTAAAAGAAGATGTATGATTCTTACTAGTAAAATGCATTCTTACTTATTTGTATCTCCGTAACAAATACACAGACGGTAGAAAAATATTCAGGTATTAGTAAATTTAGTATTTATTTCACAATTTATGACTAATCACTGCAGTAATTAATACAGCTCTCGCAGTTATGGAAGGGCATATGCATAGAAATGGAAAACACTTTTCAGTCTATTCATGCTATGCCTCCATCCTACTGTAAGCCAACCTGGCCCTCTGCCCCTCTTGAAATAGATGGCATCCAGGATTTCACTCTCTGCACTAACTTACATCTCAGATGGTCCTGTAATTAGAGTGCCAACGTTTTGTTCAAGCTCGGGTGAAAGCTCCCACCTTCAGAAAACGTAAGACCTTGATTCCAGTTTCCTCTAAGGAGACAGTTATGTTTGAACAATAGGATGAAGACACCACCAGTGTCCTTGTGGAAACCTGCCAATCTTCTGTATAGAAACTCACTGTACTCTTTATCTGAATAGCTCCTCAGTCAAATACTACTTCTGTTTTCACCCTTTGTTATATTAGTATCCTTGTGGAAACACAAACTGAACTTGATCAATCAAAAAAAAAATCCCTGCTTCAACAATGAATGAAATACTCTGTTCTTTCTTTGGTGATGTACTGGCATATTTCAATGTGAAATCTCTCATTTCTGACATTACATTTATGAATAGAAAGGATCAAAAACTTGCAATAAATTACTGAGTAAATATCTGTATTTTATGTACTATCAGATATTATCCCTGATGAACAGGCTACACCTTACTAAATGGTTGACCTGGAAATTAACATGCAAATCAACCAATCTCGAAGTTACGATGTGCCTGGAACACAGTCATTTTTTTGTTCTCCTGCTGACAATTACTGGCGTTAACCAAGCTGTTAATTCTGTAGGAGTTCTGGACATGCACAACGCCGGCTGCAGATGCTGATCCCACACATGCTCAGCTGAATGTCAGCGGCTCTGACCTGTTGATGCAACATCTAAAATGACACTGCTTTAGTTGTGTTAGGCTTACTGTGCACAGGGATTTGCAAGTAAAACATGCCTAAGTGAATTCACACTCTGGAGCGGGAAAAATACCCCGAAACACGAAGCTTCTTACAGAGCAGGAAAAGGTTAGTTCGAACCCATTAATTTTTCATTCTCAGTGCTCCCACCTCCAAGAAAATAAGGCAACATCACATCCCTGCCACCCAGAAGACAGGCAGCTGGGTCTTTGGTGGGCTGGCGAGAATCCCCCGCGAACCTTCGGTGCGAACACACACAGCAGACACAAGTGCCGACAGGGGCAGGCCGCGGGCACACGTGCGACAGTGGTGTGGCATCCCGTGGGGCCAGCTTACCTTCCCAAATGGGTGTTTGTTCTCCTGGCAGCGCCCCGGCACAGTGGGCTCTTCCCACAGGCCGGCGGCCGCCGCTGGGGCCACACGGGACCTACCCTACGGCTTCAAGCGGCCCCGCCGGCCCCGGGAGGGGGACTCGCCACTGTGTCCCGGACGCTGCTTCGTCCCCGCCGCTGGGCCCTGCCTGGCCCGAGCCGCGCAGAGCGCCCCGCGGCCGCTCCCACCGTCACCCCCGGGGACGCAAGTGTCTCACCTCGTTGTTGAGGTTCACCACGGGCGCCATAGCGCTGGCCCCCGTCCGCACAGCCTCGCAGAGTCTCGCAGCGTCCCGCAGAGTCCCGCACAGCTCCGGCCGCTCCGAGCGCTCCCCACGCCGTCGCACGGTCAGCGCGAACCGAAAGTGCGCGCAGGCGCTGCGGCCGCCGCGTGCTCCGGCCCCGCCCCTCCCCGCGTGCTCCCTCCGCGCCCCCGGCCCCGGGCCCGCCCCTGCCCACGGGTCCCGCCCCGGCCCCGCCCCCCCCGGCGTTTCCCGCCTCTCCTCGCGCAGGTGGCGCGCCCTCGGCCTTGGGCGTACCGGAAGTTCTCCTGCTCTCTCCCGTGATGAGTGCCGTGGGCAGCGGGAGGGTATCGAGTCCGACCTGCTCGAGGCGTCAGGGGCGGCGCTTGAAGCAGAGCTCCCCTCGCATGAGGTTAAACCCGAGCCTTCTCACCGTAACCTGTGCTGCCGCGTTAGGTGCAGCATCAGGTGTGTGTGACTGAATCAAAGGCCTGAGGACATGTACTCCTCAAAGTCAAACCGAAGTGACGGCTGCCCCTCCGAATAGTTTATAGTCCTAGAAATACTCTGGGATTCTTGCTTTTCTCGCCTTGCTGCTGTGCTGCAGCAGTAAGCAGTGACTGCTATCACACGTGTAGACTTTGCTATCTCCCCTCCTCCCCTGACAAAACAACATTTTCAAAGTGCTTTGCAATTTTCAGATTAAATTTTCCATGTGTGCAGAGGGCAAATTATGGGATGTGCAGAAATTGTGCCTCCTGTAGCTTTGGTTGTGTACAATTTTATGTACACAATGCATTTTAAGTAGCTATAGTGAAGTTTGACCAAGCATGTGTTTCAGACTTCATGATGTCTCAGTCTCAAAAGTTTGGCAAAGTTTCATCTGAACGTTCTTGATGATTGCCAGTTTATTGTACTAGAAGGAATTGTTCATTTAAATTGCTACAAATACACTTCTTAACTGTAATCAAATCACAGCATTTCTAGAGAATGAATCATTTTTTCATATTACTGTTTACCTTATTCAAAAGAAATGAGATGATATTTGAAAATATTTGGGGAAATTGTTTTAAACAGAAACCCGTCTTTGTTTACACAAATAAAATCGGTTACAGGAAATTCTCTGGACATTCACCAACAATGTGTTGGCCCCTGGATGGCACTGTTGTGCCTGGAATTCTGCTTTGAAGTCTGAATATTTAAACAAAGTCAACTGTTGTCAGCTGTTTCTGTAAAGCATTTTATCTGCAGAATCTACCATTTGTATCTTGTTATATTTTGGTATTTGATTTTCAGCTGGTACTTACGCATCTCCTGTACGTGAACTGCTGCTAAGTCACATTTGACTGTACTTCATATCAAGTCTACAAGTGAGGTCAGGCTATGCTAGTCCTTTAAAGTATTCCTTTTGAGTCCCATTTAGGATGCTTCTGAAGGCGGTACTGGATGTTCAGGAGCAGTCTAGATTTCATTTGGATCTGTAAAGAGCCAACGGAAACTGCTTTGAACCCATCCCTTCATATTGTAGTAAAGAGATTTTTTTTCCAACAGGAGACGAAACAGCTAAGGATATAGTTGCTGAGAATGCCTAGGCTCTACCTGCAGCGTAGGGCTGTTTACCTCATCTGCTGCTTCATAAAAATTCTGATTTTGACAGTTTTATCCAGTTTACCTGAAGTCAGATGACCGTCATGGAGTGATCTTTCTTTGTAGTACCACTGATGGCAAGCAGCTGTAGTGTTCTATACGAGAAAGACTGAATTTAACTATGTCTGAATGTAGAGTAGCCTTGGATATGATACACACAATGCCATCAATATGTTTTTAAGAATTACTGAATATGATCTCATACCTAGATTGGATTTTTATGCACTGAGTTTAAAATTGGATGCAGACACTTCAGAAGGAAAAGTCCTCCAAGGAAAATAAAAAGCTGCTTCCTTTTGTCTTGATATTTCATGCAAAACTAATCCCTAGTCTTAAATTCCACTGGGTATCTTAGCAAAGAGAAACACAAAAGCAGGGCCAGGGAGCCAGCTGCAGTTCTATGAATCCAAGCAGTGCCAGCCTGGCCTCACATCAGTTGCAGTAGTTCCCTGTTTGTGTAGCCTACTGGCTCATAACATCAATTTTCCTTTCCATTTCCTCTGAACACTGAAATAACTTGCTTTGAAAGTTTCTTGTAGGGCCTGATGACATAATTCTGGCCCTTCTTCATCCAACAATTTTGCTTTCTTGTCACTTAGTTATTGATGAAAATAAGTGTTTTTATTTCTTTTCCCTTTTTAAACCTCCGTGGCCTTACAGCCTCACAGCTTCTTCATTGGCTCTTTGTCATACTATTTTTTGATTCAAATTCATTCTAAGTCAAGATTTTCTTGTCAACTTGTCACAGTCAGGATGCTTTGAGTCATTGCCCCATATAACACTTTTGTACTTTCGTGCTTTCTTCTGACATTTCTTCTTTTCATGTCAGTATTTCACTCTGATATTTTGACATGAATTCTCAGTGTTTTATTGCATTTTTCTGGACCATTTTCTCTCCTGTGAGAATAGCTGCCTGTGTGTGCATGTTGCAGAGCAGCGTGTATTTATGGGCTGCCAGGACGGTGAAGGGCCTTGAGGGGAAGCCATACAAGGAGAGGCTGAGGTCACTTGGTGTGTTCAGCCTGGAGAAGAAGAGACTGAGGGCAGAGGGGCAGACACTGATCTCTGGTTTCCAGTGACAGGAGCCGAGGGAATGACCTGAAGTTGTGTCAGGGGAGATTTAGTTTGTATATTAAGAAAAGGTTCTTTACCCAGATAGTGGTAGGAAATTGGAACAGGCTCCCCAGGAAGAGGTCACAGAAAGAAGCCTAACAGAGTTTAAGAAGCATTTGGGTAATACTCTCAGGAACATGGTGTGATTCTTGGGATGTCCCATATAGGGCCAGGAGCTGGACTTTGATGATTCTTGTGGGTCCCTTCCAACTCAGGATATTCTACTATTCCGTGATTCTGTTTGTAGGACATAAGATGTTGCAGAATAATACAGGACATCTGGAGGGGAAAACTATTTAAGGAAAAAGGGGTTTATGGCTGGATCCCATTTCCATCCGTTATCTTGGCACTCTCAAAGAAAATGTGATTTGGTAGCAGCTGCATAGATCATCTTGCAGCTACAACTGGCCTTGATCCCAGAGGCCATGCATAAAAGTTATATTTTTGGAGTATTTACCAAAATATGTGATTATTGCAGACACTTGAATTCATATGCTTGGTACAAACAAGTGAAGTAAGCATTAAGTGTGTTTTGTACTGAAAATGAGAGTTAGTAAATTTTAGAAATGTCAATTAATTTTTCATGTTTTGTGACCAAATTTAAACTTCAGGAAGTTTCATAGAACTGCTAGTAATGTTAACTAGACATTGAGAACAACAAAACCTGAAGGTGACCTGCAACTTGTAGGTTCCTGTACAGCATCTTGTGCTCTGTCTTTTGGCAAAGGAGTTTCTTTTCAGTTATACCAAGGCCTCTGTTCTGGGCTTGCTCCCTTTCTTTTACTGGAAATTATATTTTTAAATTATAATAAAACTTAGTGGGTCTAACGGATATTAGAATCTTGTCTTTTACTTAACACTCTGTATGTGTATAAGAAGAGAAAATTTTGGCATCACACAAGTGACTGAAAGTATGAAGTCAAATACTGCAACTGCTTCTTAAAAAAGGAAAATGTAGAATATAGGAATTACTCAGTTGTTTATGATGGGTTGCAGAAGAAAACAACATGTTTTATGCATTTAAACTTAATGTGAGAAAATGTCTCTATTTATTGAATTTTACAAGAATAACAAAGCCCATGAAACAAAGAAAATTAACAAGCAGAAAGGTTTACTTACAACATGCGTGTTGGGTGCCTTGGCTTATCCCAATCGCCAAAGCATGCCTCTGAAATCAAATCTCCCTCTCTTAAAGGCTTTTAAATCCCACCCTGTCATGTAACAGAAGGGGAGTTCCCTCGCCTCTGGTTGGTTATGTTATGTTAAGAGGTGGGGTCTTGATCAAAGTGGCAGCCTCCATGGCTGCCACGTGGTGGGGGGTTTTACCTCATTTACATATATTTTGCAATACCTGATTCCTGATCTCATATGTCCCTGGTATCTGCCCAGACATGTTCAGGAACCTTACAATTCCACGATACACCTATAGGTTAGTAATGAAAAAGAAAAACCCTTTAAAATGCATGCATTTCCCTTTTTTGTTAGTAATCCTTGTTTAATTCATTTGCTTGAACAAAAAATTTATTTATTTCTCATGTTAATGTCCCATGTTGGAGTTCACCACAAGATCTTCTTTCCAGACTCTGTTTTTATATATATTGAAATAATAATTAAATTCAGATTTATTTTTTTAATAATTTAAGTGCTCCAAGTGTCACTGAATGTTGAATGAATTCTAAATAGAAAGTAATCTCAACATCAATTCCCTTTAATAGCAGAGGGATATGATCACTCAGGATTTTAAATACAGTGAGTTTCACCAAAAAGCGTGTTCTAATGTGTCCATAACAAGGACAGTAGCTGGTAACTGAGTATGAAAACTCAAAAGTGAAGAAAGTAATAAGAAAAATATCTGCAAAAATGAGCCAATTTTTCTGTTCTGTCTAAGGAATAAATCATTTCATGAAACATGTTTATAGACTATGAAGGAATCTTTTGCTATGCTGTTTTTCAATATAGCAAAGAAAGCTTTGGGGAACTTAAAGCATTCACCCACTGAACATAAACTTACTTTTATATGTTGGGCTAAGACACTGATATTAAAGACAGGAGAGTTTAGAAAAACTCCACCAGAGAAGTAAAATTGGCTGCATAGCAATTTGTACATCTGCTTTGTAGTGTGGATCATGTCAGTGTATCTAAGACAAGTTGCTGTTAAAAGATATTCCTGAATAGTGGCAATTGCAAAGGCTTAGGGCAGAACCTTTTGAGAGAAAGGTGCCAGCATTTTATAACTTTTCTAAGACAGTAAAAAGCCTGTTTCATAATATATTAAATTTGCTTTTTCAAACAATACTAAGAATTCAAAATTCTTCAAAGTATAACAGTAGTTTGACATCTGACAGCAAAAAAAGGTGCATATAAAAGTTGTTTTCAGCAAAGGATTATTAATTGTCATCTCACATTTCCCAGATGACACCATTTTAGTGTATCTTTGTCCTCCTTTTCATACTATTTTCTAAATACACAATACATTGTGCATGGACAGGAAAATGCTGTTCTTCCATCTGAAATTCAAAGCAGACTCAAATTTATTTTGCTCTGAGTTGTCCAGAAGCCACTCTTTTGCACTTAATGAGTAGAACTGGAAGGCAGACCTCAGGCTGGACACCTCACCATAACAGCTTATACACCAGGTTTTGGTTGACTCCACTAGTGCCTGGGAAAGAATATTAAGAACTTGAAGATAAGAAACTTGTATTTAATGCATAAGTCATAGTGCAAAGAGAAGAGTCATAATGTGTAAATTGTATTCTGGAAAGATTGCCTATGCATACAGTGCCAAAACACAGACGCGAACTAGTCAAAGCCACACATTATGATGTAGCAATAATTGTAATACAAATGTGGTAACAGAAACATTGATGAAAATATCAGCTCTATGAGTTAAAATCATATACGCCTGTATATTTCAGTCCAGAATTGACTGGTGAATTTATGACAGCAGAAAAGATTATTCAAAGGTAGGAAGAAAAAAGGCAAAAGACCAAGTTCTCTCAATCCCTTGAATGAGGAACACATGGAAATTAAGCTGCAGAAGCATTCTGAAGGGATCCCATGAGCAGAGGCTGCATGAGTGTACAGTATCAAGATGAAGAGTTAGGCTCTGTTGTGGCATTTGACAACTGATGTGCTGGGAAAGATGAGAGTAAAGTGGGTCTGCCTCTTTCACAGAGACAGGTTGTAGGAATTCCTAGTAGAAGATGCACTGGGAGTGTACATTTGTGGTGTCTAGGGTTAGAGCTGTATAGGATGAATTTTCTTACCAAATCACTGGAAAGGAATTCAGAAGTGGGTGATGGAGCTTGTAAATGATGGGGAAAGGGTCTGTGGGATAGTAGCTGGAATGACTGATAGGATTAGTGGGACTGCTTGTTTACTGTAGTGGAAAGAAAAAACTTCAGATAATGAATGGACAAGAAAAGGATAAATTGCAGTATGAAACTAAGTGGGATCAAGAGTAGCATCATTACTACAAATGGAGAGGATGAGTAGATGAGAAACTGCTTGGCTAAAATTGGAGAGAATTTAGCATCCATAGAATAATGTTAGTTAGTTATGTGAAAATATAAAACAAAACATCATTGTTTAATTGTAGTCTGACATTTCAGAAATTATTTTATTCCAGAATTTAAATTTTGTAAGCATAAGTTTTCTGTATAGAAAAGTCTGAAGATCACATCCGATGCTACTCTTTTAAACAGGATGTGTTTAATCAGACAGTAGTCAATCAGCATTAATTGTCCCTTCCATTCTCTTCAGAGGGACACATAGGGATACTTACAGAGATCTCTTAATCTTATCTAAGACCGTGTTGCTGAGGGTAGTAGAAGTGACTAGATTTTTAGCCTAAATGCCACAATTAAAAATTAGTCAAGTAGGCTGAGTCTTGGCATGGGTATCATTGTTGTAGTTTTGACGAAAAGCTCAGAAATGTGAAGAATGTAATTGTAGTTACTGTCTGCCTAAGTCTGAAACTGTAAAAAGGTGTGATTTACTCCAGATAAAACAAGGTGAATCTTGAGTGTTTGCTGCCGTAATTAAAACCCTGTCTTTGAGTCAATGTCAGCTTTCATCATGTTCATATACAAAAGCACTTGGGGAATTGAGTCTCATAGTATATTTCAAGGATCTCCTGACTAATCAAGCTTGTTCTTTGTTTTCTTTCCCTTTAAAAGTGTTTTAGGAGTTAAGTCTGAAGCTGAGCACAATACAGACAGAAGTCCTGCCTCACAGGAGTCAAGTCAAAGGAATGCATCAACCTCCATAGACAGAAGGTGATCTGATGGAGCCTTCTCACTTTTAAAGTGAAGCTTTAGTTTAGTAACTCAAACAATTAAAGTACAAAGAGTATGACTTTGGAAATTGCATATTTGCACAATATTGTTATGTGGTGATTAATGAGAACTATGTTTCAGTATTGACACTAATAGTTTTGATATATGAGAAAGATAAAATGCATATGAAAACAAATTTTAACAATATAAGTGCTCTGAATTTCTTTCCATCTACTAATTAACACTTTTTACCAAAATGTGCAAAGGATTGTTGCATTTTAACATCTTTTAAAAAGGGATTGTTTAATCATATCCTATTTTCAAAGCAAACTAACTTTATGCTGGAAAAAAAATCAACTTTTTTTCCCAAAGAAATTAGCAAAATGTAACCAGAAGCTTACAATGCACTATGAGTAACCTTAAATTAATTAGTTATTCACAGTGGGTCTTTGAACACTCAAATTTTCTGTCACTGGTCTTCTGGCTTTAAAGAAACAGCTGCTGTCATTTATGAGCATAATCACAGAACTAATGGAGGTTCTAAAAAGTTTGGATAGCTAAGAACATGAGTAAAAGTTGCACCTTTAGGTACATACTGCATTTTATGTTCTGATATAGATTTCATAAGCTGCCATTATATGTCTTCACCTGGCTATCTGTTACAGCTTTCAATATGAAAGTACATTACTGGTCAATTTAAGGGTACATATAATAGCTGGATTGTAGCAACTTCAGAGCATAGTTCTACTTGTAAGAATGTGAGTCCAATCAATGGATATTCATTTGTAGTATCAAGTTTTCGAAGATAATTATATCCTTTCTTTCATTAAAATTAGCAAAAGGTTAAGACAATTTTGGATAATCTATCTTCAATATGTGGTTTATAAAACAGGCTGATTTTTGTTTTATATGGCTTATAGGAAAAACAAAGCTGGAAGACTATGCTTTAAAGTTGGGCAGTGAGTTTTTTGTTGATTTTTTTAATTTATTTTTCATATGGTCCTACTAGTTTGCAATTAGTTTTAGAAAACTAATGTTAATACTTAAACACAATTTTATGACAGAACTTTGAGAGCAAGGTCTGTGGGAAAATTTCTGATAAAGAATCTCTACCTCCAGCAGCATTAGTACAATGAAGTTTTGAGGTTTTTAAAAGTGGAGTTGAAAAACGGAGATGAAAGAATTAGTAAGTCTTCTTAATTTACAAGGTCGTTGAACCAGGCTCATCAGTAAAAAATATTTCATTTAAAAGTACTCCATGTCACTGCAGAGGAGTACATTATGTGATATACCTAGAGTTTAAGTAAGATGTCATGCCACCCTCAAGCCCAATTCCGTCAGCTCTTGGAAGCTCAGCAGGGTCAGCCCCAGTTAGTACTTTGGTGGGAGACCTCCTGGCAATACCGGGGACTGTAGGTTCTAGTCCTGAGGACTTTCCTGTCACTGTCCAGGCTCGCTCAGCCATGGCAGATGAACCTCGGGAGTTAAAGGGTGGGGCCAGTTCTGCGCACACTGTGCTTCACCTAAAAAATCCACTGCGCGGGCTGGAAGGGCACACCCACATGGGGAGAGCCCTTCTCAACTCTTCATTTGCGAAGGCTAATTATGAGATAACATGTAATCCTTTGGCAAAGATGAAATATACTGAGCTTTCAAGCCACAAAATTATGGAATAAATCTGGTGTCTTTCTTATTCAAAGCAGTTGAATATTTGCTGTGAAACCAGTAAAAACAACAATTTCCTGAATTCTAAGGACTGGGTGTTGACATGTTGGAAGGCAACTTTGCAGGAAAGGGCCTTAATGTCCCAGTAGACACTGGGTGACTATGAGCCCTCATGGCAAAGAAAGCCTGAAGTCTCTGAGGGTACATTAGGAAAGGTTTTGCCAGGAGGTTGGGGATGGTGATCCTTCCCCTCTACTCAGACCTGGTGAGTAACATCTGAAATGCTCAGTCCAGTTCTGGGCTTCCCAGTGCAAGAAAGATATGGACATCCTGGATCAAGTCAAGGGGAGGGTCAAGGAACAGGTGAAAGAGCTGGGATTACTCATCCTCGAGAAGGCTCAGAGGAATCTGTAATGTTCAAATCTGCTTATTTTTGTTGCAGATTGAACTACTGGTTCAAATATTCCCTTGAGCAAAACTAAAATTCACACAAGTTATCTGTATATACCAAACCCTGATTTTATTAATTGATTGCTAGAGAGATGCAAAAGAAAAAGAGGAAAAAGAAAG
Source organism: Pithys albifrons albifrons (assembly GCF_047495875.1). NCBI lineage: Eukaryota > Metazoa > Chordata > Aves > Passeriformes > Thamnophilidae > Pithys > Pithys albifrons. The sequence continues at coordinate 37,740,793 of NC_092497.1, read as the reverse complement.
GTTAGAAAAATGCTTAAGATTATTTTTTAGAAGCAGAGAAACAACTACCCTTCTTGCTGTATCGGTGTGAGTGAGGGGGGGAGGGGGGGAAGCAGATTCTGTCTTTTTCCTTTCTTTGTGTCTCCCTCTGTCTCTGCCACAATTCGATGTTATCTCTTAGCAGCAGGAGGGTAAGTCCTTTTGAAATGCAGGATGCGTGTGTCCCAGACTGGGTTGGCCTCTGGTTCAGCTGCAAAACCTGCCATTATTTAGCCTTTAAGAGAGAATTCATTGAAAGGATATACCTCACGCATGCAGTCTCCATCATCCTCCATGTTAGCAGAGGTCCTCTCGAGGCTGGCAAGCTGATGGTGGTAGAAGAAAGTTGAGGTGAGTTGAGAGGAGAGAGAGCAAAAGAGATTCCTAGGTAAGGTTCCCTAGTGTTCTCTTTCTCTCTTTGGTTCCTCTGATTTTCGAATCTATCTTCAGGTCTTTATAGTGTCCAAAAGAAGTTATACGTGGCTATCTGGCACATAGCCCAGTCCAGATATTTGGAAAGATATGACAATGGCACCATTTTTTGGCAGGAAACATTTCCTTGAGAAGGTTTTTGTAGAAAACTGATAGTTGGGTTTTTGTAAGATGTAGTGATAGGCAGAAAACAATGGAGAAACATATTTTTGGTATTTCTATGTTATCTGTATGTTACAGGATCTTACCAAAGTGTATAAATATGGGAAGTAAATGCTGATGCCCACTTACAGGACAAGAGGCAGTGGATGTAAACTGATAATAATATCAAAATCCATTGTATTAGTAAGGTTTTGGCATTTGTTTTTCTGTATTGAAACAGAGCATAGGTAAGTGATGGCAAGAAAAGTCTATGCAGTTCCTAACTGATCAATATTTATGATAGAACTCTCAACTCTTCAGGATTCTTTTGATCAACTTTAATGTCATATCATATATTTAGAAAACACTTCAGTGGTAGAATCATCAGGCTTTCTATTAGAATGATGAAGAGATGTTAGCCAACAGACTTGAATGATTTCAGTGAAAGAGAATGATGGTTGCTGACCGGTAAGAATGACTCCCAAGCACACACACTCCATGCAGGTGGAAGGTCAGGCTAAGGAGCAGCTTTATTAAGGGAAACACAGATTTTTATAGGGTTGGGTAGGGAAGGTGCTTGAAACTGGGAGGTAACATGATTAGGATTGAGTAGAAGCAAGGGTGGAGTGTGTAACTAAGGAGATGAACAACCAATAAGAGAATAACCATCTAACAACTAAAAGGAACAGGGTCCTTGGCAAAGGCAGGGAAAAGATCTAAGGGAGAAGAATTCAACATGGAGGGAATGACTAAGGGAAAAATAAGAACAGGGAAGCCATTTTTAAGGGTGGGGAGGGTAACATTGTAACATTAAAAGCCTTTGTAATTGAAAACTGTACAATAAAAACACAATATTTAGACTTCTATAATGTCCGTATGAATGTCTTTAAATTTCCTGTTCACCTCTATTCTGTTGTCATCCTTATACATCCATTTTTTTGTAATGTTTCTTCAAATCCTCATATATTAGGTGTTCTCCTACAAGAGAAGGCTTTTCTGTTTAGGATTTTTCATTTTCTGAAGTAATTGTCCAAGAAGGTGGACTTTTCTCTCTGTACCAAGTCAGCAGAGGAATATGTTAGAAGATGTAAGACTCGGGCATGGTGTTACTGCATAAATAGTTTAGACACTTGCCATGGTTTTCTTCACACTCCAAATTAAGCCTGGCTTTTAGGTCTGTTGGAGACTATACTGAATAGAGGTTTTACCTTCCTGATTTTTCTTGCTACCTATTTTTTGTTTGTTTTTGTTTGTATGTTTTTTGGTTTTGTTGTTTTTTGGTTTTTGGTTTTTTTTTTCCAAATTGCCCAAATTATATACCCATGGTCTTGTTTCTAACTTGGTCTAACTTTCCTATCTGAAATAAAAGCCTGCCCTAGATGCAGTATGCTGTGAAACAGAATGTGAAAATGGCATCTCTTGGTTTGGTTTTTTTTTCCTCTTTTATTTTTCTTGCAAATGCATTGAAGCTTCCAGCTAGCACTCCATTAATTTTATTAAGCTCTGTATTAACTGTAGGAAGAATATTCTAATTTCTTATATGATTTTTTTCTTGATTTTTAGCATTAGTGCATTTTTAACATTATTAATAAAACATTCATTTGGGGTTTTTTCCCCACTGTTTAGACTTTCATATGTGTGTTTACATATGTATAGCGTGAATCTCTGACTTTGTTTTGATATTGGATGAGGGAATAAACAGAAAAGTCTTTTAACTACTGAAAAAAATTTGAGGAATTCATTCACAAGATCTTCATAAAGCTGCTGCAGCAGCCACTGCACAGCTTAGTGCAGACATAGCTCTGCATAGATTCTGTTACTTTAGAAGCAAACAGAAATAGCAGAGTTGACCAACGTGAGTTACTTGGCTTCTCTGTTGCATCTATGGCAACAGAAATCTCTCAGAGTGTTGACAACAGTGGTGGGCAATCTTTTAGTCACGATATATTTTGGGCTTGATAATTTTGTATAGGGAAGACTGGATTGATACTTAAATTTGCATATGAATTCTCCTGAAAATTGACACTGTAAGTAAATATCCATAAGTGGTGGCAGTAATGGTTATATACCACTCTGAATGAATAGCAGTTTATGAAGAAATGCATGTACATAGAGATCTTGTCTAGTTCTCCGCCAGGGAATGTAGAAAATCTCTACAACCCGTAACAGTGTCTTCTTCAATATCTGAATGTAATTCTCCCATTCATGGCAGTCCTACCTGGAAAATGAACAAGTATATTCATGATGTTCCAATCAGAATGAAGCATATTTAAGGTGCAATTTTCAAGTGAATATATAAGTAAGGAATTCTGTGAAATGATTTCTTATTGTCTGATTTCTTGCTATCCAATGATGCATACCCACCTGTGGGAAAATTTTAGAAAGGAGTGCTAATAAGGTCTTTTCAGATTGCTCAGTATTTAAGAATTGAACTTGGTAAGGTCCTAAGGGTTCTGCTCAAAATTCCTTCTCTGATTTGCAATCAAGGAAGGAAATAAATTTGGTTTATGTTTTTAGTTTCATGGCCTATCTACTGCATTAATAATACTCTAACTAATGGTTTCCAAGGGAAGGTTATATCAGTCCTGATTTATCATTCATTTTGCTGATAGGTGAAAGGTCTGACTCTGCATGACAGTTGTGCAATACAATAGTTTTGGAAGGTCTAGAGAAAGTTGATAGCTAAGTCTCCATATGACTTCTCTGCATAAGTTCTCAGAGGGTAAAGTATGCTGATGAATTTTGAAAGTACTCCTCACCCTGATGTGGAAGCTCCTTGGGAGGAAGCAAGGTCAGAACAGTCCTTAGTCACTGAATTGCTCTTTGCAGTTGGTGACACCAGGCTACCAGGTTGCTTTAATTTATGTGAGGGTCAAGTCAACCGATTGTGCAGGGCTGCTGGAAGTTAAGAGCTGACAAACCCCCCTTGCTTAGCAAGGGCTGAATTCATATCAGAAACCTGCAGTGCAAAAGCACCCTTTTACATAGGCTTTGAACATAAAGAGTTTGGCTTCAGCTCATGGAAATATTTCATCCACTTAGGCCTATCTTTTATATATAATTTAATTTCAAGTAACTTGTTACAACTCAAAAATTAAGAGCTGAGCTGTGTGGTTTGAGGTGGCACAGGGTTAGTCTCATGATCTGACTGATGGGAATTTTTCTACTACCTTGTGGAGATACTTCTTTTAGAGATGTTGAGTTCTTTTTTTATGCCATTAAAATGAAAAAATTGGTGAAAAGGACCAGAAGCCAATTTCCACTACTTTTTGAATGTTTATATAGTCATTAAACCAATACATGGGCATCTGTGAGCGATGGAAGTACAGCAAAAGGAGTGAGGGGATTCCCCTTGCACAGATAGCCTGAAAAACACTGTACGAATAATTTATTTTTGTGCCTTGATGTCAAACCAGAAACTTGAAGGAAAAGGGTTCAAAATTACCAGGTTGTAAATTTAAAATAACAGTTATTTACACCAATTTTACATGTATAAGTTTAACCAGCTTTCCTATTATGTACAACATTTGGAAGAATATCTTTAATTCTTTTTTTTTCTTGCCACACCTTTCTTTGTATTATTGTTTGAGAATTTATTGAAAAGTCATAAATAAATTAGTCTCTCTTTTGCCATGTTGGCTTTGTAACACATGCCTGAATGGTTAAAAATTCCCAGTTGCTGCCATGTGTGATGCTTTGGATGATTCTATTATTGGCTCATGAGACACCTGCTCTATCTGAGAGCCCTGATTTCAGTTTTCTGTGGTAGATTACTCTTGTAATGTTATAATGACTAAGGGATAAATTCACATTTTCTGATTTTCTAAAAATTTGGGTATTTACAACAGATTTCACTATGCATCTTGAATATTAGAGAGTGTATGTTGATACACAAAAAGATATCTCCTCACATCCTTAATTAGTGTTAATAACATTGATATTATAGTAATTTGAATATTTTCATGAAATCTGCTATAGGAACTTAATTTTAAATTTGATCATGCATCGGGAAATGCAGGTTTTCCTGGTTGGTTCTCATAGATCTTGTGTATGAACTTCTAATCTCTTCTGTGAATTGATCTTGAGCATAATGCTAATAATACCAAGGTTGCGGGTTTGATCCCTGTATGGACCATTCACTCATGATGAGTGAATGATCTGTGTGGGTCCCTTCCAGTTCACAATATTCAGCGATTCTGTTAAACTTACTGTTCAGTACAGTCAGGTCAAGAGTTCAGGTTTTGGTATTCTCTGTGTTTCATTCCTCAAGGAATACATTAGAGACTCTTTCTCACGTTCTTGTCTCTCTATTCCAATAAAATCATTGCTGGAGCAACTTCAGGAAGGAAAATATACACCTTGGCATAGACCCTAGCATGATGTTTAGATAGCTGGCACAGGAAATAGCTGTTCTGGTACCTATGAAGAAGGAAAAAGTAGAAATAGACCCAACCATTGGTCTTTGGGGTAAATGGTAGAATCTCTTCTCACTTGGTTTCCGAATTCCAGCTTTTATTTCCTGTGGTTTACTTCTCTGAAAGGAGTAAGTTTAACAGATGATATTATTATTATTATTATTATTATTATTATTATTATTATTATTACTATTATTATTATTATTATTATTAAATTTTTTTTAGTCATGAGTTGGCAACAGCTGGATTTTTCAGCCAATATTGTATTAGAATTTGTTCATTCCTGCAGTGCGTCATTTAGATCCTCTATAACTAAACTACTTTCATTGCTATGTTCGTCAGTTCAGTGGCAAGAAATTTACAATGTATTTTGAATATGTTCAGTAAATCGAGGAATGATTGTACTGGCAGCACAAGTCAGTGCTTCTGGTAGTTTGAAAGATGAAAAAAATGCACAAACTTTGCAAACTTTCATTTTGTATGGTTCACAGAAGGCTGATTTATGATTAGAGGAATGCGTGTAAGTGAAGAAACCCTACAGAGTTTGTTGTTGCCTATTATAGCAAAGAGGTCCAAAAACCACCAGCATTCATTTGCATGGATGTTTGATACATTTTGTAGCTTATTTTTGGGGATATGTTGTTCAAATGGATTTTCAGTCAACTTAATTCAGCACAAAGAAAATAGTTTATAGAAACTTTAAAGTAATAGTGACCAAATTCTGATGTATGTATACAAATCCATTCAAGTGCTTATTAAAATACAGTGAGCATATTTTAAGTGTGTGGGGTAATTCTACATGATAGGAGTGAAAATAGCCGAATAATATAGGTGGAGGGACACACCACATATACTGGAAGAGTAAAAATGTAAAGCTAATATTTGTAACTTAATGTCACTTAACTATTAATTAGTGTTGATAAAGAAAAAGTTCAGATTCTAATATCACCAAACAGTGCCTTCAGAAATCACTCAACAGTCAGATCTCATAAGGTATTTCACCTTTTCTTACAAATTTTGCCCACTAATAAATGAAGAGACTGACTTCTATCATCCAAACCTGGAAGCACCATTGGGAAGAAAGTGTTCACAGATTGTAGGAAACTTTTGGGAGTTTATAAGGATACGTGTCCTATCTTTTGCTCTAATGGTACTGAAATCCTTTTATTTATAAGGAAGAAAAGTAAGACTACTGTTGAAGTTGTTGAAGGACTCTGCACTGCTAGAAGGGGCAGCTTTCTACAAGTTCACACTGTTTTCTTAAAGTTCAAACTAAATAATTTTTTTTTCAGTCTGCAAGGGAAATCTTGACAGCAGGGGCAAGATAAAGAGATATTCAGATCAGGAGAGAGCCCTTTTTCAAGATAACAAAACTCTGAACACTTGTGTATCATTATCTGATTTTATTGCCCTGGAGTTTTTTCTCTTAACTGAGTTTAATATCTGAGACCCAGAAAATATCCAGACAAGTGAAAAATCTGTGGATAACTTTTTGAATGTTAAATTCAATCACAAGATACTAGATATTATTGGAAGTTATAAGTAACTGGTCAGGAGTTTTTTACTTTGTTTACAAAGTAAATATTCTCTAGTATTACAAGTCTAACATATCTTCTTCCAAAATTTATGTTCTGATTTACTTAGTCTATATAATGTTTAATTACTATGTACATATATAAGAACATAGATATAAAATACCTATATGCTTATAATGTAGTGCTTAAATATGATCCTGACTTTAAGGATATATTTCACAGTTATTATGACTAGGGAGGGACTTAGTTTTAAAACTACTTTCTGTCATGGATACCTTGGAGTTTTGCATGTTGGTAATAATCAGTTTTGTATATACATACTTAAATACTTAAATATTGTGCTTTCATCAGAATATAAAACTTTTATTTAAGGAGTCTGCCAAGGTTTGTCTAAAGGTTACTTTATTATTCACCTCCTGATAAGTAAAAATAAAGTCCAGTTAGAACTTTGTTGTTTTCTGCCTACAGTGACTGTTACGCAGATTTAAATGCAAACACCAGCTCACGTCTGTAATCGCTTTCTCAACAGGACAGTGAATGTGGGAAACAGAACTGTACTAACAATGATATGACTGTTGATTCATTCCAAATTGTTTGATACCAGGGTGGTTATTGCAGGAGCTTTCTGTAGGGGAGCTGTCATTACTAATGGTTGTTGGCAATCTGCTTTGTGGGAAAGAAAATGATGGGCAGTAGCTGAAAACACAATTGCAATGTAAGTTAGAGGGTAGTGTTTAAGTTACTCAAATATTTGACCTCTCTTAGAAAGGCCTCTTCACTACTGCAAAAAGGCAGCAAAACTCAAGATCTAAGAATTTAAAGTAGTGGGATACAAACTCTGAGGCAGCTCAACCAATATAAGAAATATGTGAATGTGTATGAGTAGACAGATGGATGGATAATTGGGTATCGGTCAACCAAGGTAAAAAATATGTTTCTTCAGTTGCTCATTTGGTCTTCTTCATAAGGAATGATCACAACCAGTAATGAAATTCAAGCAGAATTCTCTTCAGAAAAATACAACTGGACAAAATCCCCTTGCAATTCCCTTAGCATAATTAACCACTCACAGTCATGTGATTGCAACATAATATGATATAAACCTCTTGCAAGTGAAGAAGATGAAGAAGTGAGGGTTCCATAGCGCGTGTTCTCTTCTCAAACTCATGTATTGTATGGACCAGGAAATACATACAATGGTGTGATAGAACAGCTGTCTTACATATGTGGTCTGAGAGCTGCCAAGAGGGAAAAGAAAAAAGAGATAGGTTTCTGGTCCCTTGAAACTGTGGTCAGGCAGCAGATTTCTGCAATATTTTCTTTTTACACCACCAGACATGCCAACATGTGCTCACTCTTATTCTACATTTTTTCTCGCAGGAAAAACTCAGCCAACTTTATGACAGAGGACAGGTGGTTCTCAGGTTCCAAAAAATGTTTTAGAGACTTTGTTCTGCAAAGAGATCTACCAGTCTATTGATCTGGACTAAGTTATCCTTCACGGGAAAATGGGTTACCAGGACCCAGGAGGCAGCAGCCCTTTTTTTGAGAGCACCTACCTCAGAAAAGCCAAGATGCTCCAGAGAGTTCTGTTGTGAATGAGTGTTTTAAGTCTCTTAAGGAGTCCCTGAAAAAAAGTTTTCAGCAAAAAGAGGTTTAATAGAGAAAGCCTGACAAAGCTTGTTGGCAAGATTCACTCTGCTACTTTTACTAGATGGTTAAAGTACACCCTTTAGAGAAAAAGCAAGATTCACTCTGCTACTTACTAGATGGTTAAAGTACACCCTTTAGAGAAAAAGCAAACAAAAATATAAAATTACTGAATCTACAATGTAAAGGTGGGGACTGGGGAGCCGATGGGGGAGAAAAAGCTAAGGGTAGCAAAAGATAAGGATAAAAACGAATGAGGGAGACCCTCCCATTGAGTCACAAGGTTCAAACTGGACCCCTTGATAAACTGAGTCCTGGACTTGACCAACATTTTAGACCTAAAGGTTTAACAGAACTTAAACTTAACAGCACTTAATCAGTAGCTTAAGTTGTGCAATTTAGCAAAGGATTCATATGGAATTTAGTATAGCACTACAGTAACTCAGAGATCTAACTTACTTACAAATCTAAAGTACTTAAGAATCTAGGAAAGCAATATTCATAGTACATTTGCTGTAACATACACCAACATGGACACAGACCTGAAGGAATAGTATAAATGTATGTAAAATATTTCTCTTGAGTTTGGTGAAGTACTCATGTTGGATGCCTTTGCATGTTCTCAATGGGCAAAGGATTGAGCCTTGAGAAGCAGGAGTTCCAGCCCAGAATCTGTCATTGTTCTTGGTGATCCTCCAGGTACAGGAAACTTGAGGTTTCACTGGCTCTGAGAGGAGTTCCAGTCAGAGGGAGATGCTGATTGCAGCCCACTGGGGAGAACGCAAAGGGTCACACTTAAAACAGCTGCTTATAGGGTTGCAAGAGACTGGGCTTTAGTCATAATTTTTCATCCAGGCTGCAATTTGGGTCAATAACTTTCTTTGATAAAAAATTGTTATTCCACAAGAAAAATAAGCTTCCAAGGTTGTTTGTTAAAGAACAGGAGCGTGTTAGACAGCACTGGTTCCTGGGAACAGTGCTTCTGATCAGCTAAGAAGAGCTTAGCCCAGGTGCAGTTCATCAAGGTCGAGGCCAATGAACATTCTCAGATCATAGTGTGGCCCGATTGGAGACAGGGGCTGCACCACCACAGACTGTCAGGACATTGCACTCTGCTAGAGTTGATCCAGGTTTCACTGACAAGACCTAGAAGTACTACCCACCTCCCTCTTCATCAAGTGTCCAGTGAAAGGTTTTAGGAACATGTTAAAGAGGTTTAGTAAAACTGACAGATCTCTGGATTTTCTTTCTTTAAAAAAACTAAGAAGACAAATATTGTCAGGAAATTAATTTATATATAAATTGGGTATGAAAATAAAATTGTATAGGATATTTTTCTACAAGATTGAAAAGTTTTCTTAGAATTCTGAGAAGCTGAAATTTCTCTAGAACATACTGGCAGTGATTCATCTGCTGCAGCAAAAAGAACTCTTGACACTGGGAGTGTGACTCAAACTACTCTGACACTAAGAATGTATTTAAGGGATATCAAAGTTGGTGTATTTCCAGCAAGGTGCAACACTGAAAGTGAAATCTGTGCTAGGAGTTAAGAGAGTACGCTATGCATAAAATGTGGTAAAGGAAGATTAGTGGAGGCTAAAATCTGTTTGTCGCCACAGAAGTTCAGCTAGGCACTGTTTTGATATATACCAGTCTGCTCTCAGCCTTTTTTTTTTTTTTAAACTTTGTAGACTAATATATCATGGCATTTCAGTGTTCCAGTAGTTGACAGGGGAAAAAAAGACTATTTTGAACACATTATACAATGGCTTTGCATTCATGGTCTCTTTCTTCTTTCCAGTTTCTTCTGTGATGAATTCAAATTTATTTCTTCTGCAGCACCTGCCAGCTTGAAGAGAAGTTCATATTGCATTGTGGGAAGTGCTATCTGGAGAGACGGTTGAAATGGATGCCTGACATTTAATTTCTGTAATGCAGTATAGTGCCTGGGAAATGCTGGTTAATATTATTTGTTATAGTTTGGGCTGGCAAAATGCCAACTGCCTGGTACCCAGTCAAAAAGTCCACTCCCAGAGCAGGAGAGTGAGGGAAAACAGCAGAAACAAGGCTTTAAACACGGTGAGGTTTTTATATTTATACAGAGAAGAGGAGAGCTTAACACAGAATATGAAATAGCACATGGTGACAGGAAACAACAACAGGCTCACCGAGGTCGCCCCAGCTAACAGGTGAAACTCCAAACCAACCAAACCCCCTCCCCAGAGGAAACCTCCCAGCAAGAGGGAAAGAGGAATTAACAGGAATATGCTCACGTCCCCGGCTAAACAGACGTGCCGACCGGCAGGAGGGCCTGATATCAGCAGTCAGGGAGCGGGAACCGTCCTGGTCAGAAGCAGGGACCAAAGAGAGCAGAGACTCCTCCCACCTTGCTTGTTATACTCCCTGACACTTCCTGATGATGTCAGATGATATGAAATACCTCTATGGCTGCTTAAGTCAGATGATACCTGTCCCCTCTAATCTGTGTCACAACCTTTGAGGCCTGCTAAAAACTGAGGCCTACATGGGGACCTATGCTGACTAAAGCCAAAACTACTACATTATTCTATTTTAAAAGTATTTTTGGTGCATCATAAATATATATGTCAGAGAAACCCACAATGAAATATTTGATTTTGACTTTATATCAGAAAAACAGTTTTTAGGTAAAATCAGTCCTGTGGAAAATTCACAATGAGCTTTATTATTAATATTAATTAAAAAACCTGTTTATTCACTAAACACGTGGATCTCTGCTGGCTCCAGTAAAATTATAATCTGAATCCAACAGCTTTCAGGAAAATAAACATTACAGTAGAAACTAGTTATCTAATGTCAGTCATGTTTTCTTCTAGTTTAAATTATTAAGGAACTTATTTCTAAGGACTATATACAATTTCTGTCATGGAAAAAGCTGGTAGCCCATGGCCTGGACAAGTGTACCCTCTCCTGGATTAAGAGCTGGCTGGAGGGTCAGGCCCAGAGAGTGCTGGTGAACGGAGCTGCATCCAGCTGGCGGCCAGTCACCAGTGGTGTTCCCCAGGGGTCTGTATTGGGTCCAGTCCTGTTTAACATCTTTATTGATGATTTAGATGAGGGGATTGAGTCCATCATCAGCAAATTTGCTGATGACACCAAGTTGGGAGGGAGTGTCAACCTGCTGGAAGGCAGGAGGGCTCTGCAGAGGGATCTGGATAGACTTGAGAGATGGACTGATTCCAATGGGATGAAGTTCAACAAGGCCAAGTGCCGGTCCTGCACTTTGGCCACAACAACCCCCTGCAGTGCTACAGGCTGGGCACAGAGTGGCTGGAGAGCAGCCAGGCAGAAAGGGACCTTGGAGTATTAATTGACAGGAAGCTCAACATGAGTCAACAGTGTGCCCAGGTGGCCAAGAAGACCAATGGGATCCTGTCCTGTATCAAAAATAGCGTGACCAGCAGGACCAGGGAAGTGATCCTTCCCCTGTACTCTGCGTTGGTGAGGCCACACCTTGAGTACTGTGTTCAGATTTGGACCCCTCAGTTCAGAAAGGATATTGAGATGCTGAAGCGAGTCCAGAGAAGAGCAACAAGGCTGGTGAAGGGCCTGAAGCACAAGTCCTATGGGGAGAGGCTGGGGGAGCTGGGGTTGTTTAGCGTGGAGAAGAGGAGGCTCAGAGGTGACCTCATCACTGTCTAGAACTACCTGAAGGGAAGTTCTAGCCAGGTGGAGGCTGGTCTCTTCTCCCAGGCACTCAGCAATAGGACAAGGGGGCACGGGCTTAAGCTCTGCCAGGGGAAATTTAAGTTGGATATCAGAAAAAAATTCTTTCCAGAGAGAGTAATCAGGCATTGGAATGGGCTGCCCAGAGAGGTGGTGGATTCACCATCCCTAGAGATTTTTAAACGTAGATTGGATGTGGCGCTGGGTGCCATGATCTAGTAAATAGACTAGAGTTGGACCAAGGGTTGGACTCGATGATCTTGGAGGTCTTTTCCAACCCAATCGATTCTATAATTCTATACCATGAGCATTGTGAGTAGTTATACTGAATGGCAAAGGGTTTATCATGTCAACAATAAACACACAAAAAACAGTGACTTTCCTTCTCCCTCACCCCCCTGATCTCAGTCCCTAGATTCAGGATTCAGTTGTTCCAAATTCTGATCTTGAAGCATTTGTAAGTGTAATTTCCTATACCATTACTTAGTATGAAAATGTTTTTAACCAGAAACTTACATTCTCAGGCAATAATCCAATTCAGAACTGCTGTTCAGTCAATCCATAGATGGCATCTCCCTAATGTGGATTGATTTATACACCTTACACTCTGCTGCTATTTAATCATCACAATAATGTCTTTCAAGCAAGACAATACTACCCTGTGTAGATGTATGGCAGTTGTATTTGAGAAATCATCTACATAGACTGAAAACAATAGCAGACAAGGATGCAGGATTTTAGAAGTAGTTGGTAATCCTACTTCTATAAAATATAAAAAATCATATGAATAGCAGGTAGGACCTTCAGAATGTCTTCTCAGAGAAGTAGAGACCTGAAGTGGTACTTCAAAAATTGTTAGAAATAGGGAAAGCCCAGGTGTCAGACTTAATACTTTTAGACATGAGCTGAGAAGGAGAAGTGGTCATTCTGACAGATGTCATAGTTCTTGCAGTCTGCTACATGTGAGAGAATAATGTTGTGTACTTCATTGTCTTATGACAAACACTTCATTGCTCTTAATAACCCTTAAGAATGAAGCACCATAAATACTTTTTGAGTCTGTTAGGCAGCAGCTATCAATGTTGTTTTCAGATGCTTGAACACATCCCAAGGGAAAGTACTGAAAATTCTTGAATTCCAGTCCTTTAATTTAATCAGAGGGTGTTTTCAAAACTATATCTTATTTCTGAGTATTTTCTTAATACATTGTTGAAGAAAGAAAAGAGCTGGTTTGGTGTAGATCATTTCTTAACTTTTCCTGTTAAAGTCTGAATCTCCTGAAGGTAATGTGTGGGTTTGCTTACATATCCTGTGTTGCTAGATGGGCGTTAGGGAAAAAACAGTGAAGAAACAGTAAAAAGACTTTTAAAAAGAACTTACTTCAAAAGTTCACCTGTCAGTAGCTCTTGTGAATCAAAGTAGCTATGTGATCAAAGTCTGTGAGTTACTGTCTCGGTTTGAGGGGAAAAAACCAAAATGTTTACCCACCAGCAGGGGAGGGGCCTCCTCCACGATAATCACACCACTCTTTATCAAATTTAAGAAAAGGAATTTTAATACAAGAAGGATAACTGATATATATATATATATGTAAACAGACTAGTGCAACCCACTTCCCCAACACCACAAGAGGAAGAAAAAAAAACCAAAACAACAACAAAACCCAGCAGGTTTTCCTCCGGGAGGAAAGGTTATACTTAAGTGTCCATGTCACAGCCCGGCTGGCTGCAGAGTGAGTTTCAGTCCCTCTCCAGCGAGACAGACGAGCAGTGAGCTTTCAGATGGACTCAGTCTCTTCCCCCTGTGTTCCCCGTCCAAGAAGCAGAAAAGTACGAGCAACCAGAAACAAATCCAAGGCAGGCAGCAGCAGCAGCGCGGCACGAAAAGTAGTCTGGGGCAGGCAGCAGCAGCAGCGCAGCTCGAAAAGCAGTCAGGGGTAGGTAGCAGCGAGACAGCCAGGAAAACCCCAGCAGTAACCAGCAGGGCAGCCTGCCTCCTTGGAGCCCCCACTCCCGCGCTCCGCTGAGCCAAAACTGGGAAGAATATCAAAAAAACCCAAAAACCAAAAGAGACAAACCTGCCCCCACCCAAGCGATCAACAGTTAACTGCTTCTTTTGTTAATCGCTGGCCTGGGCAGTTAAGTGGCAGGGGAGAGAATTTACATAATAATCCCAAACTACAACATTATCCACCCCTAAATTCTCTTCCATGCCGATACTCTACATTAAACTTAAATTTTCTTTCAAATAATTAAGTGTTTACAAATACAGTAATATGAGTCGTTTACCCAGAGATAAGTTCCCCTTGAGGTACACATCGTGTCTCTCCATCTTCCTGCATCACCCACCAGGTGGATCCAGATCCTTGAGCAAAGACAACCCCACAAATGGGTTTGCCTTTGCCTGAGGCAGGGTTGATCCAGACTGTTTTCCCTAGCATACCTCTCAGGTGTATTACAGGGACTTTATCTCCATCTGCAGTGTGAAGGGGTTCTGATTGGGCAGGACCGGCTCGATTGACAGAGCCTCTAGTGTTGACTAGCCATGTAGCCTTTGCTAGGTGTTGATCTGAGTGTTTGAAAGTCCCTCCACCCAATGCCTTCAAAGTGGTTTTCAACAGTCCATTACACCATTCAACTTTCCCGGCAGCTGGTGCATGGTAGGGGATATGATACACCCACTCAATGCCATGTTCTCTTGCCCAGGTAGCAACTAAGGTGTTCTTGAAATGAGTTCCATTATCTGACTCAATTCGCTCTGGGGTGCCATGTCGCCACAGCACTTGTTTTTCCAGGCCTAGGATGGTGTTCCAAGCAGTGGCGTGAGGCACTGGGTGTGTCTCCAGCCACCCTGTGGTTGCTTCCACCATGGTGAGCACATAGCGCTTGCCTTGGCGGGTCTGTGGCAGTGTGATGTAGTCAACCTGCCAGGCCTCCCCGTACTTATACTTATCCCAGCGTCCACCATACCACAGGGGCTTCACTCTCTTAGCCTGCTTAATGGCAGCACATGTCTCGCAGTCGTGGATAACCTGAGAGATAATGTCCATGGTTAAATCCACCCCTCGGTCTCGTGCCCATTTATAAGTGGCATCTCTGCCCTGATGGCCCAAGGCATCATGGGCCCATCGAGCCAAGAACAGCTCTCCCTTGTGCTGCCAGTCCAGATCTGTCTGTGATACTTTCACTTGCGCAGCTCGGTCTGCCTGTTGGTTGTTGAGATGTTCCTCATTGGCCCGATTTTTGGGCACTTGTGCGTCTACATGGCGGACTCTCACAATCAGCTTCTCTACTCAGGTGGCGATATCTTGCCATGTAGCGGCAGCCCAGATGGGTTTCCCTCTGCGTTTCCAATTGGTTTTCTTCCATCGGTCTAACCATCCCCAGAGAGCATTGGCCACCATCCATGAGTCGGTGTAGAGGTAAAGCTTTGGCCATTTCTCTCGTTCAGCAATGTCCAGGGCCAACTGCACGGCTTTAAGCTCTGCAAACTGACTCGACCCACCTTCTCCTTCAGTAGCTCCTGCAACTTGTCGTGTGGGACTCCATACAGCTGCTTTCCATTTGCGATTAGTCCCTACAATGCGACAGGAGCCATCAGTGAAGAGGGTGTAGCGTATTTCTTCTTCTGGCAATTGATTGTATGGTGGAGCTTCTTCTTCCGCACATGTCACCTGCTCTTCCTCTTCATCTGCTAGAACAAAATTTTCATCTTCAGGCCAGTTTGTGATGATTTCCAGGATCCCAGGGCGATTTGATTTTCCTATACGGGCGCGCTGCGTAATCAGGGCAATCCACTTGCTCCAGGTAGCATCAGTGGCGTGATGTGTAGAGGCAGCCTGTCCTGACAACATCCACTTCAGCACTGGTAGTCGAGGTGCCAGAAACAGCTGTGCTTCTGTGCCAATCACCTCTGAGGCGGCTTGAACTCCTTCATAGGCGGCTAGGATCTCTTTCTCTGTTGGGGTATAGTTGGCTTCAGATCCTCTGTAGCCTCGGCTCCAGAATCCAAGTGGTCGGCCTCGAGTCTCACCAGGCACCTTCTGCCAAAGGCTCCAAGACAGGCCATTATTCCCGGCGGCGGAGTAGAGCATGTTCTGTATGTCTGGTCCTGTCCTGACTGGTCCAAGGGCTACAGCCTGAGCAATCTCATGCTTGATCTGGTCAAAGGCTTGTTGCTGCTCAGGGCCCCAGTGGAAATCATTCTTCTTACGGGTTACCAAGTAGAGAGGGCTTACGATCTGACTGTGTGCTGGGATATGCATCCTCCAGAACCCTATGGCACCCAGGAAGGCTTGTGTTTCCTTTTTGCTGGTAGGTGGAGACATTGCTGTGATCTTATTGATGACTTCTGTTGGAATCTGACGGCGTCCATCCTGCCACTTCACTCCCAGGAACTGGATCTCTTGGGCTGGTCCCTTAACCTTACTCCGTTTGATGGCAAAGCCAGCTCCTAAAAGGATCTGGATGATTTTCTCTCCTTTCTGAAAAACCTCTTCTGCTGTGTCCCCCCACACAATGATGTCATCAATGTATTGCAGGTGTTCTGGAGCCTCACCCTTCTCCAGTGCAGTCTGGATCAGTCCATGACAGATGGTGGGACTGTGTTTCCACCTCTGGGGTAGTTGGTTCCAGGTGTACTGCACGCCCCTCCGCGTAAAAGCAAACTGTGGCCTGCACTCTGGTGCCAGAGGAATGGAGAAGAACGCATTAGCAATGTCAATTGTGGCATACCACTTTGCTGCCCTGGAATCCAGTTCATACTGGAGCTCCAGCATGTCCGGCACAGCGGCACTCAGCAGTGGGGTAACTTCATTCAAGCCACGATAGTCCACAGTCAATCTCCATTCTCCATCAGACTTACGCACAGGCCAGATGGGGCTGTTGAAGGGTGAGTGGGTTTTGCTGACCACCCCCTGGCTCTCCAGTTCACAGATCATCTTATGGATGGGGATCACAGCATCGCGGTTCGTTCGGTATTGCTGACGGTGCACTGTCGTGGTGGCAATTGGCACTTGCTGTTCCTCAACTTTCAACAGTCCAACAGCAGAAGGACTTTCTGAGAGACCTGGCAATGAGTTCAATTGTTCAATCCCTTCTGTCTGTACAGTGGCTATTCCAAAAGCCCATCTATGCCCCTTTGGGTCCTTAAAATATCCCTTCCTGAGGTAGTCAATGCCCAGGATACATGGGGCGGCTGGACCAGTCATAATGGGGTGTTTCTGCCAATCTCTCCCTATCAAGCTCACTTCAGCTTCTAGCACAGTCAACTCTTGAGATCTCCCTGTCACCCCAGAAATAGAAATAGTTTCTGAGCCCACATGTCCTGATGGCATTAATGTGCATTGAGCGCCAGTATCAACCAAAGCCTTATACTTTTGTGGGTCTGATGTACCAGGCCATCGAATCCACACAGTCCAATAGACACGGTTGTCCTGTGCCTCTACCTGGCTAGAGGCAGGGCCCCTCTAACACTGATCCTGGTCATAGCAGTCAGAACCTTTTCTTGATGAGTACACCTGGCAGGTGCCCTCCTGTGGGTCAGATTCTTGCCCGTGGGAAACTGGGACTGCACTTACTCTCACTGACCTTCTTCCATTCTCCTTCAGTTCTTGTACTCAGGCTGCAAGGGCACGGGTGGGTTTCCCATCCCACCGTCCCATGTCTTCTCCATGTTTGGCCAGGAAGTACCACATCTCAGTTCGTGAGGTCTGTCCACTTCCTCTGGCTGGGGGGCGTCTGGCTCTGACTTCAGAGGTTCTCATTCGCACTGGTGCCACTTGGAGACTTTCCCTAATTTCCTCTCTGATCGCTTTTACCTCTGCAGGCAGTGTCTTGAGACTCTCAACCAATGTCTCTACAGCAGAAATATGGGCCTGCATTGGGCTGTGGGTCATGCCTTCATATATCCGAAGCTTATTTGCTACAGCGCCCACTGTTTCTTGGTTCTCTTCCCTATACATGGATGCCAGGAAATCGGTGTATTCAGCTGGCCCCGAGCGTGAAAGGTTCCACCACATATGTGGTGTGCATCTGACCTTGTCAGGGTCATTATTGGTTTGCCCACCCCTTCCAAAAAGCACGTCCATCATTGCCATCTCCCTCAGACATAAAATTCCTTCTTCCATCGTCTTCCAAGTCTTCCTAATATGATGTTCCTGCAGGATTTCTCTATAAACAAACTTCTCTCTTACACTCGTTAGAAGTCATGCCCAGAGTGAAAGGGGCTTTGATTCCCTCACGAACACCTGTTCAATAGCCACATCCTGGGCCAGAGCCCTCAAAAACCTGGCTTCAGCACCATCTAGTTGTAAGGTTTCACCCATAAGGTTCCAAACTCGGATCAACCAAGTCAGGATGGGCTCACCCGGGTGTCGAGCAATGTCTTTCCGCAAACTACGGAGATTATCAAATGACAATGACTCAGTGATGATCTCAGGCTCTGGGTCTGCTTGCTGTGGAGGTGCAGCAGCCCCCTCATCGTCCGCTGGATGGTCTAATTTGGTCTTATATTTCCTTTTCTGGATAGGTGCAACTTCCATAGGCTTGGCCTGTTCTCCTGGTTTAGCCTCGTCCTGCATCACTGTAACATCAGAGGTTTTACCCTCTTCCCTTTTTTTAGCCCCATCCTTCATCACTGTAACATCAGGGGTTTTACCCTCTTCCTTCTCCCTCTTCACTGTAACGTCAGGGGTTTTATTCTCTTCCTTTTCTCCCTTCACTGTGGCATCAGGGGTTTTATTCTCTTCCTTTTCCCCTTTCACTGTGGCATCAGGGGTTTTATTCTCTTGCTTTTCCCCATTCACTGTGGCATCAGGGGTTTTATTCTCTTGCTTTTCCCCCTTCACTGGGCTAGACTTCTGAATGCGTTCTCGAAAAAACCTGGCCGTACCTTCAAACATTCTGTAAGCCGCAGGGATACAACCTTGCAGAAAAACCATAAAGAGCAAGATATCTCTGGCATCCAGGGAGAATTTAAAAATCTCAAAAGCTGTTGTAGCAGACTTGACTGGGGAATGGACAAAGGGTTGGGAGAAAAAATTTCCCTGTGTTGCTTCCCAAGGGTCCGTACTATTATCACTGAATCCCCAGAGGTAGCAGCTTAGGTTGTGGCAGGAAAACAGCCTGGAGAACACCACCCACATGACATCCAAAGGCATCGAATTCATGGCACCATAAATCCAGAGTAAGAACTCAATAATAATTGCGGCTATTTGAGTTTTACTCATTGATTTGTTGATAAGACTTAAACCTGCCGCTCCTTTTGGCATGAATTTGTACCAACAAAAAGCCAATATATTATACAGGATGGTCCTGATGAACCCTAAACTCAAGACCCACATGGTGCCACAAAATAGCAGTTATCCTTCTTTGTTTACAAGCCCCACACGTTGGGCGCCAAGAAATGTCTCGGTTTGAGGGGAAAAACCAAAATGTTTACCCACCAGCAGGGGAGGGGCCTCCTCCACGATAATCACACCACTCTTTATCAAATTTAAGAAAAGGAATTTTAATACAAGAAGGATAACTGATATATATATATATAAAAATATATATCTATGTAAACAGACTAGTGCAACCCACTTCCCCAACACCACAAGAGGAAGAAAAAAAAACCAAAACAACAACAAAACCCAGCAGGTTTTCCTCCGGGAGGAAAGGTTATACTTAAGTGTCCTTGTCACAGCCCGGCTGGCTGCAGAGTGAGTTTCAGTCCCTCTCCAGCGAGACAGACGAGCAGTGAGCTTTCAGATGGACTCAGTCTCTTCCCCCTGTGTTCCCCGTCCAAGAAGCAGAAAAGTACGAGCAACCAGAAGCAAATCCAAGGCAGGCAGCAGCGGCAGCGCGGCACGAAAAGCAGTCAGGGGTAGGTAGCAGCGAGACAGCCAGGAAAACCCCAGCAGTAACCAGCAGGGCAGCCTGCCTCCTTGGAGCCCCCACTCCAGCGCTCCGCTGAGCCAAGACTGGGAAGAATATCAAAAAAACCCAAAAACCAAAAGAGACAAACCTGCCCCCACCCAAGCGATCAACAGTTAACTGCTTCTTTTGTTGACCGTTGGCCTGGGCAGTTAGGTGGCAGGGGAGAGAATTTACATAATAATCCCAAACTACAACAGTTACTACACCACAGATACTAAAAAATGGCACATGTGCAGGAAAATCCTTGCTCTATGCTGTAAGTGTAATGTTACAAGACATAGCATCTGGAAATTCTGAATTTTCTTACTGCCTAATGAAGACTAGTAGTATTTTCAGAGACCCCATCAGCAGTTCTGCTCAGGCCGCTGTATGACAACTTTCTGCATGGAATCATAGAATGTCTTGAGCTGGAAGGCACCTTAAAGATCATCTTATTCCAACGTCCCTGCCATGGTCAGGGACATCTTCCACAGGACCAGGCTGCTCAAAGTCCCACTCATCCTGGCCTTGAACACTTCCAGGGATGTGGCATCAACAACTTCACTGGGCAGCCTGTGTCACTGCCTCAACACCCTCACAATAAAAAATTTCTTCCTAACATGCAATCTAAACTTACCCTTTTTCAGTTTAAAGCCATTCCCCGTCGTCCTGTCACTCACTACATGCCCTTGTAATAAGTCTCTGTCCATCTTTATTGTAGACTCCCTTCAGGTACTGAAGGCCACTGTTTGGTCACTCTGAAGCCTCTCTTGACCAGAAATTTAAATTCTCACCCAAGATCTGAAACACAAATGTAGACTTATCTATTTAAGCGTTTTGTATGATATTGCAAAGAATGTGATTTCGAAACATGATCTGTGTTTCAGAGCTGACTTTTGAGAGGTAGAGTTCTGGTAGAAAGCTTAGTAGAATCACATGGAATTTCTACTAGCCTTCCCTCTGTTGAAGATCAGCTTTACTATTATGTGAAAGGATATGAACTGACAGTCCTGTAGAGTCTTAATGAAAAAATATTGCTGATGCTAGCCAATTCCAGTCTTTTTATTCAGAGAACTTAGGTTTTGTCATTTATTAACACAAATGACTGGCAAAAGGAGGTTGTCGCCCGTTCATTTAATGAGCAGAGAAAGTGCCACTGATACAAATCAGTTTTAATTGGGCTAGACTATTGCATATACCCCAAATAAAGTCTTAAGGTTTACATACTGTAACTGCTTTCTAATAATAATTATATATCTCAAGATTTTTAAGTGGCAATTTTCATGGCAAGCTGTTGAGTTATAAAAAAAATATGGCATAGAACAAAGATGTATTTTATGCTCCCTGGGATCTAAGTTTTATAAAGCAGAGACTTTTTGTCTCACTGATTTCCTTAAATGCTTCATTATACCTTGTCAGTGTTGGAGAGCTTCTGAATCAGCTGGGAACATTGAACTATTTCTTAAACAACAATAGCTTTTAGGACCTGCTTTTGAAGACTTCCAGCGTTCATGTTAGCAGGGCTTGTGAAGGAAAAAAGCACTTTTCACTTTCCTCTCCACTGATGCATAACGATCAAAGTCAGAAAACCACATTTTTCATTAGAAACCAATGAAAAAAGAAAAAGTGAAATGTAGCATGATCTCATAGTTACTCTTAGGCTGGCTGTGCTCTTTTGCATGCCAAAAAAATGCTTTCATCTAGGAGGCAATAGTGCAAAGTTTAGGCAGGCATCTAGTGTTTCTGATGATGTGCCATTAATAGCTTCAAGCAAGGACAGATTGTAAAGCATTTTAACACAATCCTAAACTCTTTTGCTCTCCCTTTCTCAGAGATGTACCAAAATCCAAAAATAATGAAAGCAAAAGGATGAAAACTTCATTATTTCCCAAATAAATAATAAATGAAAAGTGCCTGCTTAGGATGAGTAGCTCTGAAGTGTCCAAGATTTCTTGTATTTAAAAGTAATGAGGAAATTATGCTGCAAGACTTTTTTGGTTTAGCAAAAACTCCTCTATGTAGTAGTGCATTGAGATAAAAGTCATCAAGTCGGTGGCTAGGAGATGTAAGCAATATTTTATGGAAAGTCTCCTCTAATGGTATTGATGGTATAGAAATACTCTTAGTAATTCACTAAAAAAGATTCTAGAGTTACAAAACATTAAAAGAGAGAAAACCTGAATATTCTTTTGAGACCATGAATCTAATTTATTCTAAAATGTTGAAGTGCTAAAGTAGAGTTGTGATATAAATTCTTCCCTGTCATAATATGTCACAATGAGTATCTTGTCAATTTTAGTTAATTACCAATGGTAGTAATCCCAGTAAGACATTACTTAAAAAATATGATCTTGTAATACTGGAAAATTTAACTCTCCTGCAGCTATATCTAACTACTTTTTTTCCATCTCTCTACTGTACATGTAATTTGTAAGAAAAGTTTAAATCTGCATATTTTTTAAAAATAATTGTAGTATCTTTGTATTTGCCTATTTCACTTCTGGCTGATGAATTTGATTATAAATCCTTTCAGTCTTCTCTGAGATAGACTGAACATGCTATAAGCACGGAATGAGCTGTTGGCTTTTGCTTCTTATTTTGAACTGCACTATTCTGACCAATATTAGAGAGTTCTTGCCACTCTTTTCTGAGAGATTGATTCACCCTTTTTTCTTATTTTCATGTAGAGATCTAATGAGTGTATCACTCCTTTCAAAGCACACCTTTCTGCAAGCAGTAAATCCACTTTGTTGTTCCCTGTACACTTTAATTGATTTTGATTCTCTCTTTCATCTTTTCATTTTTTAACTAAGAAGACTACTGCAAAAAGCAAACATATTAACCAAATCACTGTCAAACATTACTTTGCATTAAATTGAAGCTTTCTCACTTTGAAAATAATAAAAGGGAAGACTGTTGAGTAGAGAAGTTTCTTCAGTAGCTAATGGGAAAACAGACTCTGGAACATCAACTATCTGTGTGTTTGTTAAAACTGAGTCCAGGAATTAATTGATAGATAAACAGAACCTTGAAAAATATTGAACAGTTTCAAAGTAAAGGAAAAAAGATAAAGTGAAATAGCTTAAAATCAATGGACAAAGATAGAAGTCAAGAAATTATATTGTTTTGCCAGTTTACCTTTTTTTAAGTGGAAATGAATAAAGGGAAGAAGATATTAATAATTCAAGGTGAATCCTAAATTAAAATGAAGGTGGTAGTAAAAAATTAAATGGTTGCAGTATTAAATCTATTTTTTCAAACAGGGAAGCCATAAGTAAGCCATACGGGCTTCATGGGTAATAAAACATAGGTGATAAAGGATTTAAAGTAAAGCAGAATAACATAGGTGCCAGTAAATGCATTTTTTTATAAATTGGTGGGGTTTTAGAAAAGAAATGCAGTTTTGGAATCAAAGATGAATATTTTAGGCTTGCTTACTATGATTTAGTAATGGACAATAGTATTACATTGAAGAAGAGTAGGTTTAGGTTAGACGTTGGGAAGAAATTGTTTACTTAGAGGGTGGTGAGGAACTTGAACATGTCAAGAAAAGCTATGGATGCCCCATTCCTGGAAGTGCTCAAGGCTAGTCTGGATGGGACTTTGAGCAATATGGTCTAGTAGGAAGCGTCCCTGACAACAGTGATGAGGTTGGAACTGGATTATCTTCAAGGTCCCTTCCAAATCAAATCATTCTATTCTATGAGTGTTATGGGTTTGGCCAGATGGGCCTAAATTTAGGTTTTAAAAGTTCAGCTAGGCCTGGGAATTGTCAGCTGACTTGAGCTGGACTGAGCTAGCTAACAGCTGACTTCTTCTGGCCAATAATATTGTATTCCATACCATATTGCATCATCTCAAAAGGGGTAAGAGCTGGTGTGTGGGTGTGGCTTGGGCAATTGCGTCACAGCTGTGGTGCCAGCAAGACACTCTGCTGTCCCAGGAGGGATGGGGTGGCCCAAGCCCAGAGCACCGGCTTAACATCATGTTATCTGAGGGAAGTAAAATGTTTGTTCTTAGCTTTTCTCTCTGCTTAAGTCTGTTTCTGAAGAACCAACTTCTCTAGAATGATTTGTAGTTAAAATGGTAGAATTTGTGTTTACTGGGAAGTGGGAAGTTATTTCTTGTTATACATAACTTGTGTAAGTGTGTGTTATATTGTAGTATCCTCTTAATTTTCTCTTTTCTGTATAAATACATGTAGTTAGTTTCAGCATAGACCTGACTTTGGAAGTTTTTTTTTCCTCTCTCCCTCTTCTTTTCCCTTTAGCTGGTTGGGGGGGAGGAGGAACCCTTTTCACTCTGTTCTGAACAGTTGGCATTTTGCCAGCTCAACCCAGGACAATGAGTCTACAATTTTATTATTTCATTTTAGATGGTAAGTAAAAATGAGTTATGGAAAGAATATCAACTAGGGAAGCATAAGACTGGATATCTTTTTCACTTGCCTAATGTTCATCCTGAATAAAAGGCCATGCAAAACATTAGGGTCAAAATTCTCTTTTTGTGCAACTCTACTGATTTATGCAGAGTTGTTTTTCAGCAATAGTTAAAAAGGTTCAGATGGAAAAGTTAGGTTAGAAAAATAGCCTAATCTTTTGATATGTATAGGTAAGTCTAGAACAAAATGCTGATTAAAGCTAGCATAGTGCTAAATTTTGCATTACAGCTCACTGGAAATGAAATAAGCTTGAGGATCTCACTTAAGAACTTAGTAAATAATCACAGCCAAGCACACCTGTGCAGAACCACTAGAAATGACAGTTTTCTCAACATGAGTAAAGCATATATTTCTTGTTCCAAAAATTTTTCAATTTTCATGAGATATGAGAAATAGCTACATGACTCAGAACAGCAGTGAAGAAAATGAGGTTGTGCAGTCAGTTTCTAAGGTACAGAAGAAAAAGCTGACTGTTCTATGTGTTTGCAGCACACATTTGTTGTATGGCACATTTCAGATGTGCAGAATGGTTTTAATGATCTATTTTCATGCACTGACAATTACATATTCTATATATACGACAGCACCCATTTGCCTGAGGTGCCATTATTCAGTAGATTAGGGCTGGTGTAGAAGCCACATGTTGGAAAACATAGACTTATAACCAGGCAAAGGTTTAACACCGAAGAATTGGTGAGATGTTCAGGTTACTGAGGGAAAACAAACAGTAAAAGAAATTAAGGACAATGACTGGTTTACAAGAAGTCAGAAATTAGAAGCTGGTAAGCAGATAAAAAGGAGAGATGCTCTGTGAGATTTTAAGTGTGAAGGATGAATCTGGCATTGATTTTCTGTGCTGAAAAAGAACAAGAGAGGTAATAATAAACTAGGCAAGTGACAGTAAAATTGTTATAGGAGCAGACCAACTTTTATCGGGAGAATTTTAATCATAGAGATTGCAAAATCCATGAATTTTGAGGAATTTAAAAGCAAACATCAGCAGACTGGAAATGGAAGAGGAGAGAGCAAGTAGTCAAGGAGGTGTCTTGGGTTGACCTAGCAAAACGCCAACTGTCCAAGACAGAGTGAAAGTATTCTTTCCCCCCGCAACCAGCCAAGGGAAAAAGAAGAGGGAGAGAGGAAAAAAACCACTTCAAACTAGGTTTATGCTGAAACTAACTACATGTATGTATACAGAAAAGAGAAAATTAAGAGAAAACTACAATATAACACACACTTACACAAGTTACATATATATAACAGGAAATAACTTCCCACTTCCCAGTTAATACAAAGCCCACTACTGTAGATTTATAAGCACTCCAAAAGACACCCTGCAAGAAAGAGAAAGTATAACAACAAAATATTTCTACTTCCCTGAACTCAAACAAAATACGATGTAGCAGCAGCTGGAGCAAGGCCTAACAGAAGAGAACAACTGCAGCAGTCTTCTCGTACTCCAGCCATAGTGGAACTGACCTAACACCTCCCACTGCTGTACACATATCTTAAGTTTGCATCATCTGGTATGAAATACTTCTTGGTTACCCAGTCAGATGACAGCTGTCTCTCAATCCACATAGATACTCTGAGCCTGCCAATTTGAGGTCTAGCTGAAACCACTGCAGGAGGTTTACACAACAGCTCTGTTAACTGTTGAAACATATTCAAATTTTTGGTTTGAAATAGACATAACTACATACCATAATATGTTGAATTTTTTTATAGAGGTGTAGAACTGGGACCTTTGGAACACTAAAGGAGGGCTGATTAAGGTAAAAAGAATTATAAACAACAAAATGATGAGAACATGCAATTATTGTGAAAGCAAATGTTTCCTAGGGGCTAGCTGTCAAAACTGATAAAGCTGAACAGTCTCTTCCTTACTACATAGCTTTTTCCAAAGCTTTAATAGTTCATGACAGGAGATAAAAATTAACTTCTTTTCCAATCAGTCAGAGGAATTTTATTGGGTGACAGCGTAGTGACATTTTCTGCCGCAATGGTCAGTTAAAGCTTTGTAAAGTTAAGGTTGATATTCATCTCATTTGCATTATTTGACCTTTATTGCATTTTTTTCCCCTACAAAGCCACTGCATTTGATTTCTTTCTCTTCTAATATTCTGGAACCTGACCTAATTGTGACACCATGATTCTGAAAATAGTGTCTCATCCAGCGGGTATCTGAGGTTCACAGTCGAACCTCTGAACAGCCTGAGAGTACATGAAGTACACGCATTAACACTGACTAATTATCATCTAGCACTTTGGAAAATTTTGAGTTTCAGAATGGTCTAGATGAACAAAACTATTTCTTAAATTAAAGATTTATTTAACTTTATTAACTGCCTAATTGTGAGAAAGACTGTCAACACTTGCATAAGGCTGCTTGTCCCCAAAGTCTACTGCAAGGCCTTGCTGAAGCCCATATGCAGCTTTGGTCCTCACTGGAGGCTCAGTGTTGTGTGCAGAATAGGCATGTGGTGGACTGAGGACAGCTGCAGACCTTTCCCCAAGAGTCTGGGGCATGCACCATGATAGTGAAAAATGCTGCAAAAGAACTTCTAAGAGAAAGTTTTGTATTCCATTAGCAGCAAGGTACTTATTTCTGCGCAGGAAAGCGAGGCAGCTAACGTGGCACAAAACTCACTTCCCTGGCAGGTGTCAAAGCAGGCTAATTTATACATTTGATTTTGAGTGATTACAACATTTCTCATATATTATGCATGCGATTACAACATCTCATTACATACTGATGACAGGTGGAGTCTGGGTGGAGTTGCGATGGTGTTTTTTCTGGCATCAATTTTGAGTACGGGTTCTTCTGTTCTTCATCTCCAAAATAAGGGTCTCAATAGGTCTTCCTCTAACTGACCCAGCTTGCTTCTTTTCATAGATGACCCAGCCCAATTTAGTAGAAAAAATCTTGGCTAGCTACCATTTTGCTCTATTCATATGTCTACTACTACCTGATTTATAACTTCTAGTATACGGTACAACAAACTCAGTGATGATCAAGTCCTGGTAAAAAGAACAGAATATGCTTAGCAATAAGCATTGAGCAAATAGGCCCTAAAACAGGGGAAGGGGGGTTGGAAGTTGGGCCTTGCTCTTTCTCACTCCATGCTGCAGACCATTAGCCCTTGCTTTGTTCAGGTTTGGACTTCTGCTTTTAGTTGCTTCTGCATGAGTCTGCATCTGGTAGGTGTTCCCTGATCATCTGGTTCTTCATCAGGGAAAGTCTAGCTGATATTTTGGAAGAAGTCATGGGGTCATGGGGTTCAGGAACTGCCTGTTGCTTCTCGTCCTCTGAAAGAAGTAGTGGTCCTGTCTGAGTTTCAGAGGAGGAAGCTGTGGAAGAAGTGAGCAAACTGTGTAGTGTCAGTGTGGGCAGTGAGAAGACTGACAGGGTCTTGCATTTTCTTCCCACCAAAATGATCTTCATATTCTGCCCATTTTGTAGTATCTGGCAAGGCACAAGGGCAGGAGAAAATAATGAGAAAGGTAATTTCTTAAACTCTGTCATTGCACATTGCCAAAGCTTATAGGAGGAATTTTTGGAAGAGAAAGAAAGTGCAGAGAGATCTGACAAGGCTTATTGTGCTATTTGGAGTCAGCATACTGTAATCTGTTTCCAAAAGTCATTCCTGTCTTCCTCCTGTACAGTGAGATGCCCTTCAGCTTTATCCTATAAAACACTAGGTTACATCTTGAAACATCTTCAACTTCACCAGTCTCCCTTGGAGAAAATTATTCATTACTTCTGAAGTATCTGTATGCTTTAAGGAACAGACATGAGAGAGTCAGAAAGTCTCTTTTTTTGTAAAGCAGCCAGAATTTGGGAGGTATACAACAAGATTTCCTTGGTGATATTTCCCACCCCACCTGCTTTTGTCCTTCTAAATGGCAATTAGAAATGTTGACCTCTTTTTTTCCCTTAACAACAGAGGAGTAATGGAACTTAATTTTTTTAAATGATCAGAAATGGTTAATACAGTCTTTGCAAATAGATCTTGGGCAAACTGGATCTAATAAATGGAGAAATGGATCTAATAAATGGTGACTTATATGAAACTCATTGTTAGAATTTCAAATCTTTCATGGAATTTTTTTTTGCCTTCCCTTACCAGCACCATGATTTGGGAGTTGGAGGAGAGGACAGATGGTTTGTTGGAGCCCAGCCCCTCACTACCTGCTGCCAGAGTCAACTGTCTACAGGGTAAACCAAGGGATGGCTGACAGCTTTGCATTCCAGCTTGATGGCAGGGGAGAGGACTGGGGAAGATGGAGCGAGAGAGAGGTTTCTGGAGTTTTGCCACACTTCTGTCCTCTGGCTGCTTGGTTTGCCAGCCACTGTTTGCTGGGCTGGTGGAAGCAAGTGTACGGGGTTCCCCTGGCTCAGTCCCCAACTCCACACACCCTGTGCCATTCTTCTGAGAGAACAATCACCTCTGCCTAGATTTGCTCAACACCATCTGCAGAGGAGTTGCTAACCACACTCCCCCACAATGGTTCTGAACAAAGGACAGTGAGAGGGTCTTTACACTGCTCACGGGAAAAGTTTCATCCTGTTCCTGTGGTCTCCATTCCCACGTGAGTTTTCGGAACCAGCACCTCTCCCCCTACCCTCCATCTTTGCCTCGCCAGAGCCTGTGAGTGACTCATCGCAACCTCTGCCTCCTGAGACATGACATCACTTCCCACTGTCTGCGAATGTAACTACACCAAAGGGGCAGAGATAGGACTTGATTTGTTTGAAATTTTTGGTTATGGTGTTGCTGTTTGTTCTGTTCTGTTTTCTTTTCTTTTCTTTTAGTTATACATATGTATATTTGTAGTAAAGAAGTGTTATCCTTTTTTCTCTCCATTTTCTGATTAAAGTCTCTTAATTTCAAAGACCGTGGTGGATTTTTGGACAGATACTCCTCCCTGCCCTTCCTACTCCAGAAGAGTTCCTCACTTTCCTTGATACAGATCTTGATTTTTTTTTAAACTAAGACATGCATGCATTATATTTCTAAATTATTCAGTATTCAATCATCCTGGCAGAGTTATGATGTTAGTAATGATGTTTGTTAGTTATATACCTGCCATTTTTCAAAAGCAGAGACAAATAACACACATTGTGCTTACAGGAAATTAGTGCTGGTTTTGAGGAAATCCAAGCCTGCATTTGGCCCCTATTCTGTGATTAGGATGCTCTGGAGATTTTGAGAGTGGTAACCTGGTGGTTAGTTCTGGTAAAGAAACAGGAATGTCTCCAGAATCATTCCACTGTTATGAAATACTATAGAAAGTATAAATTATATAAATTGTTACATAAATTGACAAGAATTCAGATTTATTTTAGTACTGAGGCTCTATGGCATGTTTCTTGGAATATCTTTGCATCCGAGCAGTTAGGTACTTGTCAATATATGTTTGCTTGAATGGAAAATATGAAGATATTTCCATTCTGTCCGTTAAAGTGTTAGTTTAATAGCCTGCCTGCTATGACTCAGTTGGATAGGCCTAGTTGTTAAAGTGTGTAGAGCA
The DNA here is from genome assembly GCF_047495875.1 of Pithys albifrons albifrons. NCBI lineage: Eukaryota > Metazoa > Chordata > Aves > Passeriformes > Thamnophilidae > Pithys > Pithys albifrons. The sequence continues at coordinate 37,711,023 of NC_092497.1, read as the reverse complement.
GCAATCCAATCAGAAATTAAGTCAAATTAACTCAATCAAGTCAAATGTTATTGACCTGTCCAAAGAGTACTTGTTATTTTAGTATAATGGGAAAAGGAACACAATAATGTGATTTTCACTCTGGTAAAGGCCACTTTGAGTTAATTTAGTGAATTACTATTTTCTAGATGAACTCTATTATTCATTCAACTGTTATCTAAGAATGCCACAAACGTTTACCAAACAGAGTAACAGCTAAATGGTCAAGTATTATTAAATGATACTTCTCTAAAATAATTTAATATTGTGTGATGGTGATGAAAGATAGTTGGGCCTTCACATACATTCTCTGACACAGGAACACACAACACCCCCCCCTCTACCTTGCAATTGTTTCTGATGGGCAATATGATTTGTCCTAAGATAAGAACACTAAGTGTGAACTAGAAGGGGAACTGTCTGGATGCTCACATAATGAATGTACTCCAGACAAAGGGAAGCTGTGATAAGTGCCATTGACTTCTGTGCGCATTGGCCTGCAAAAGGGTATAAAATGCTACTGGAGACTGGGCCAGTTGGGCCAACTGGTCTCCCGAGGTTGCAGGCAGCTTCTGAAATCACAGAATGCCTGTGATTGGAAGGGACATTGAAAGATCATCTAGTTCAACCCAACACATAAACTACTTCACCTATAGTAGGTTGTACAGGATCATGTCCAGGCAGGTTCTGAATATCTCCAAAGTAGAAGACTCCACAACCTCCCTGGGCAGTCTTTTCCAGTGTTCAGTCTCCCATACAGTAAAGAAGCTATTTCTTATGTCCACGTGGAAATTCTTGTGTTCTAGTTTCTGCCTGATGCCCTATGTCCTGCCACTGGGCATCACTGAGAAGAGTCTGGACCCATCCTCTTGATACCTGTCCTTATTTGTGCATTTATAAAACTGTCTCTCCATCACCTCTTCTCCAGGTTAAACAAGCCCAGGTCTCTCAGCCTTTCTTCATAAGAAACATGTTTTAGTCCTCTAATCATTCTCTGCCGGACTCACTCCAGAAGCTCCTTGTACAGACACTCCAGATGTGCCCTCACCAGGGCTGTGTAGAGGGGCAGGAACACCTCTGTCAACCTGTTGACAATGCACTTCCTAATGCACCCCAGGATGCCATTGGGCTGCTTGGCCACAAGGACACACTGCTGGCTCATAGACAGGTTGTTGTCCGTCAGGACCCCCAGATACTTCTCTGCAGGACTGCTTCCCAGGATATCAGCCCCCAGCCTCTGCTGGTGCCTGGGGTTATTCTTCCACAGGTGCAGGACCAGCACTTGCCTCAGATTTCTCTTGTGAGTTTCCTCTCATCCCATCTCTCCAGGTGCTTCTGAAGGGCTGTACAGCTCTCTGGATTATCAGCCACTCCCCCCAGCTTTCTGTCATCAGCAAACTTGCTGAATGTACATTGCCCCTTCGTCCAGGTAATTGATGAAAAATTCAAACGTGACTGGTCACAGTAGCTCTGAGGTGCACTGCTTGTAGTGGGCGAACTGGTCTCCTGAGGTTCTTGGTGGATATCTCCTGACTCCCCACCCCTGAGCAGAGACACGTGCAGGGTATGTCCACCCATCGTGGCTGACTTTCATATTGGTCAAGCATGTTTTCTGCTTGGTGAATCCATGTTGACTACTCTTGATAACCCTCTTTTTCTCCATGTGCTTACAGATGACATCCAAGATGAGTTGTTTTGTCAGGCTTCCAGGGATGGAGAGTCTGGCCTGTAGTTTTCTTAGTCTTCCTTCTTGTCTTTTTTGAGAACTGGAATGGCATTGATTTTCCTCCAGAGCTCAGGTACCTCTCCTGCTCTTCATGACCTTTCAGAGATGATGGACAGAGGTTTAGCAATAACATCTGTCACTTCCCTCAGCATTCAGGGCCCATTGATTTGTGGGTGTCAAATTTGTCTAAAGAATCACTAACCCTTGACAAAGGGAACATCCTTCTCCAGACGTCCTCTCTTGCCTCCAGAGTGTGAGGTTCCTGAGGGCTGACCTTATCATTAAAGATTACAGCAAAGATCGTATTCAATAACTCCACCTTCTCTGTATCCTTTATCAATGGAGCACCTTCCTCATTCAGCAGAGGGCCCACATTTTCCATAGACTTCCTTTTGCTACTGATTTATTTGAGGAATCCTTTCTTGTTATTCCAGGAACCTTCTGGTGGAGTTAACTTTCTTCATAGTAACACTTACAGTTCTGTGGTTTTGATTTCTTATCTAAACACTGTTGATTACACTGATGTTTTGACTGTTGCTGAGTAGGACTTGTACAGTGTCAAGGCCTTTTCTCTCTCTCACTCTGGCATTCCAGTAGGTTGAGGTGGACAGGTGACTGGGAAGGAATACAGTGGGGAAAATTGAGCACAACCAGCCAAAGGGATATTCCATACCATATTACACCACAAGCAACCTTGAAATTGGAAGGTAAATGGGTTTTGTGTAGGTAGACATTACTTAGGAACTGGCTGATCATTGGTATATTTGTGGACCTTTTTGCTCTTCCAGTTGTCTCCCCTATCTTGCAGAGGGGGGAAGTGGGTGAGAAACAAGGCGGGGACTTACCTACCAGCTAGGGTCAACCCAGCACAGTTTGTTGGTAAAACTGAATGCTATTTTAAGAGCTGAGAAACCCATATGTTTCTGTTCTTATTAAACAACATTTATTACGGTATTCAGAACTTTAACCAGATTTCAGACATACCACCTATAAATTGTTTGTTTTGGGTTTTTTTTCAGTGTCAGTTATTTGTCAAGGAAATAATGGAAAAGTAAAACCCTTACATCTTATCTAGCAAAGAACTTATGCATATATTTCACTCCAAACTTACCTAACATACTCAAAAATACAACGAGACTTAATGCTCGATTCAGTGAGAGTGAGATTACGCATGAAGTTAAGAACGCATTTGAATAATTTGCTGGACTAGCACCATGCAATGTGTCCTATCCAATTTGTGGATCTACAAATGAGAAGCCCTCTTTGAAGTCCATATACTTACAGCAGTAAAAGAAGGAATTTTAAGAAACCAGGTGTATTTAACCTTAATTTGATAAAAAACATAAGGAGAAAAAACCAATCTCTGAGCAGTTCCATTTGGTTGGATTGCAAATGGCTGTCTGGCTGAGCTCCAGATCTCTTTTCATTACAATTTCAGCACTTTGGGATAGTTAAAGAGTACAGGAGAAACAGCCCATGTTTAAAGTAATGTTGCTTATATTGCTGCTTAGCCAAGGAATTAATAGCTGACCTCTGGGAAACATGGCTGGCATCTGGTTCATGGCATGATTGAGAGCACTGCTACAGGAGCTAGAATACTAGTTATCTTATTAAAAAGTTGCCCTCATGTGCATATTTATTATGTACTATACCTTCTGTCAGAACTATTGTTCATATGCAGAGGCTTTATTTATGTCTCTAATTCCTTTTGCATTATTTATCTACAGTGACCAAAGATGAACACTGAAAAAAAGATGTATTATATAAAAAAAATCTGGCTGACTGACTGGCTGAATCAATACTCACATTTATATTGTACGTATCACCCAAGGTCCCCTCAGGGCTTTCCTGTAATTACAAGAAGTAATAAAATATTGCCTTAAAGAGCCAACATAAATGCTTAGTCCTGAATTTATTAGCCTGAGAACTCTGCATCAGCACTCTCGAATTTTAAAAGTACCAAAGCAAGGCTAGAAATAGCCACTAGAGATTTTTAACTATCTTGTGGAAAGCTAGAATGGAAAAGGTAGATTTATAGAGAGAAAATAGTAATATGATTCTACTTCAGATTTTATTTGTTGCAAAGAGCAGTATTTTTACGGCTTCAGCTTCATCACGACTCCTACCCCTGCCCATGCTGTCACAGCAACTCATTGGATGTTGTTGCCATAATGACAACCAACAGAGGGGAAAACCCTTGCTTTTTAAAAAGTAAGTATAACACTGACAGCGATCATGCCAAAATAATTGGTTTAACTCTAATGTAGCTCCATCACAGGAAATAAAATTCTGTTCACATGAAGCTAGTGAAGTTGTGCTGCTCAAAAGTTAGTCAAAATAAGATTGCATTCAGAACTGAAAATGAGACAGTTGGAAGGGCTAGAACAAGACCCAGAAAAAGCAGGTTTAAAGGTTGAGTAGGTTTTTTAATGAAAATGGATGTAAAATGATACCTGGAGTTAAAAATTCAGGTTCCAATCCACAATTTGCAGCTGATCACATTTTCTTCAGTGGGTCTGCTGGATCTGAGCACTGTCAGTCCCTGTGGCTGAGCTGCCTTTCCAGTGCAACCTTCAGTCTGGGGTGTTCTATTATCACAAACACCAACTTCTTTAGAAGAAAGGCATATAAACAGTATAAAAGTGAGAAACTAAGAGATTTTCTGAACTAAGGATTGCAAATTCAGTTTTAAATAACTTGCTTCAATCAAATTTATGTTTGCCTAATACTTATTTTAGTAACTGTATGACTGGAGAGCTCTCCTGTTATCAACAGAGTATTTGATGCTCTGCTGTAACTAGATTTTTTTTTTCAGTGTATTTACCACTTTTCTCAGCTCAAAATCTTAGAATCTTCTTTACATTAAACTTTACCATCCTTGCACTTCAACATTTATCCTGCCCAGTACGGATTAAATAGTGTTTATTCTAACTTTTTGTATCACAGAAAGTTAAGTACAGTTTTTGACATATTTAGAAGCTGTGAGAAAAATGTTTGACTGGCATGGCTAACCAGAAGTAGGGATGTGCTACAGGCTGGCTCTCATAAACACTCAAAAACATTTAAAACTGCCAAAGAATGTCTAATGTGCCCACTGGGGCTTATGTAGCCCAATGGCATGGTATTTCTACCCAACAAATCACTGGATCTCTGATCAAACTGTCAAGTTGAATATAATAAGTTTCAGGGAAGAAGAAATCAATCAGCTCAGATATAATCTCAAACAGCTCAAATATTGGCAGCAAAGGTCATAGAATCAAGGATTAATTTGCAAATGAATAAATTAATGAAAATGAACTCTCTGTACTGAAGCTGAAAGATATTTGGTGATCTGAGTTTTGCTTGGGATTGAGCACCCTTCAAGATTTCTCAGCATTAACCACATCCCAGCCTTGGGCAGTACATTTTGTTGGGCATTCTATGCCCATAGTTAATTTTTAATTTTAAAAAAGAAAGTATTAAATCTTTCTATTTTTTCTTCATTGTGGTGAACTCTTAGATATTCATATACATCAAATGACAATTGAAGCTGGATATTAAACTCCTGTATGGTCTGCTGTTAAAGGTGTCATTCATGGCATATGTTACATTAATAAGTAATGGTAAGTTCACAAGGGTGTGAGCAGTAGATTGCCATAAAAACTTAGGATGAGTTAATTATAAATAGACTTTTAAAATTAAGGTATCACAAGTGATCTGCAACAAAGTTAGCAGTAGCATATTTCCCAACTACATACAGTATTAAATTGAATAACCAGTACATATCTGAAAAGACTACTATGCACGTCCTTGAAGTTACTGCCTTTTTATGCCACAGCTTCAAGAAGAATTGTTATAAAATGAATACACAATGACAGAGTGGTACAAATGAGGTATAGAGTAACAGTGATACTTGAAGTAATTTTATGCACGTGAAAGAATAAATGAATAATCATTTACTGATGATAGACGTGTCACAGTTATAATGATTTATTGGCCAGAGAATGGCTAATACGGACATTACTTTTCTGCAATACTACTTCAGATAACATTTATAATTTTTCTAAAAAAAACCAAAAAAAATTATTTCTTAAAGAATTGCTAGCAGTCTTTCATTAGGTACGAGATATTTTAAAGTTACTTTCTCTTGTGTAACTTGAAAAACACTGTAAAGATTTGGTACCATTTTAGCCAGAGTTTATCAATCTGAAGAAGCTATAGTTTTTGCCATTTATTCCAGTCTATCCAGAATCCTGCCAAAAGAAGTCTTCTTGCTGTAGACACAGGACTGTATGCAATCTGGTATAGGACAGGTTTTTCGTTTTTTTTTTCCTGTCATCAACATCCACCTCCTTGTTATTATTCATGTTCAATGACTTTTTAAAATGGAGCAATGAAACTAAAGATAAAAACTTCAAGTTGTGAATAAGCAAGGAACAATAGTGGTGAGATATCTTACAGCAAAATAAAAGATCAGCTAATTAATGTCTAGAGGAAAAAGATAAAATATAATCACTATTTATCATTTTCTGCAGAAAGTAGTCATTTAATAATCAAGATGCTTTTCTTACCGTAGTGCCTCAGATTAAAATAATTGTCCCAGTATTTGGTTTAGGATAAAGAAAATGTGAAGCAAAATGTTTATCTGAGTATATTACTTTAAAAGATTTTGTGTCCCTGTGCTGTTTTGACAGATATAAGATATGCTTAAAAATTACAGAGGGGGAAAATGCAGGTTTTGCTCTTTTCAAAAATGGTAAACTTTATTAACCAGTTATGAGAAGATTTTTAATAAAGAGATTACAGGATGCTTTATTAAAATAAAATTTTGTTATTATTTGGAAGATATATAAACTACCATATGACAATGTATTTAATAAAAACATGCAAACATTTCTGTATAGTTTGTAGAGTTTGAGTGGTTTTTAAAAATTTTCAATATGACATCTTCCAGAACTTCACTGTAGTTAAGTGGAAATTTGCCTTTGCCTTGATGTATAACATAATTGACATATAAAGCTATGGAAATAAAATTTTGAAACATTAGATCTGAAAACTGAAAATACAGTTAACTGCACCCATATCTGAATTTTGAAAAGAAAATTGACTTGTTAATTTCTTTGTAGATATTTCCTTAAAAGCTCAAAAGTTATATATTTTTAGCATAATTAGACTATGAAGGCAAGTCTTCAAGATGAAAATCTTGATATTCTGATCTTTTAAAACAAAGACATAAATGATTTTTTTTTTTAAAAAGCAAGAGAAGTGCTAATAGGTTACATTTCTGTGACTTTGTGCTTTAGGAGAAATGTTCTTGTAAAATGGAAATGGATGTCAATGGTGCATTCTTTCTCTGTTTTAAAATGTGTTGTATTAGTATATTAGTATTCTCTGACCTATTTCACAATTAAAACTCAGTGTTTATAATTATACCTTTCACATTAACTATTAAGGATTTTTTCAAGAACAACTATGTAGTCTATGTTGTGAAGGATCACAATAACTACAGCACAAACCCAACAGTATAACACATAGATACAGCTAGTTTCTGTGTAGTTTTTGTGTGACTGTGATGTTTTAGAACAGATATTTACATTAAATTTGGTACTGGCTTACTTGAAATTACACCAAAAGTTCAAAGAAGAGATCTTTTGGGAACTAAAATGCATTAACATTTTGGTTGAACATTCCTATTACAATGTAGAAGTGGTTTAAAGAGTTAAAGTTTCAACAAATAAGCCAAATGTTATGAATCAAACTTCAGTTTATAATTTTTGACAAAATAAATGTATCAAGTGTGGGTTCAAATGAAGCATACCATCATGGTAGTTTTATTTAAAATACAAAAACCTGATTTTCTCTTCTTAGCACTGACAATTAAAAAATTCAGCTCATACTTTCAGATAGATTAAAGAAAAAGTCTGTATGTTTTAATTGCTTCCTTCATCCCTGACAATTGTTATATAACAAAAAATACTGTTAATATGCCAGTACTGATAGAAGGGATGTGCGATCATGTTGTGCCTCATTGCTCTTCCACTATGATATGTGCACTATTTTGATGTATCTTGCCCTAATCACATCTGTACTCTCAAAGCAGAGGCTAATGTGAAAACTGAAGTTCACTGTTCTATTTATCACCATGAATTTTTAGTTATGTGAATGTAAATATCAAAACTGTGAACAGTCTTGGCATATATTATGTTATGTTTTGGAGGAAGTTGCAGTTAAACACTTAGTATTCATTTCCTGCTGGCTGTCATTACATGGACATATGCAGCATAGGAGAGAGCAGTATTGACAAATACTTCAGTTCTTATTAATAGGCGCAGGCAGAACTTTTATGTTTAAACTTCAACAGTTCATTCCTTCAAGAATCACCTAATTTGTGTTTCTGAACCAGAAAATTATACGGAGTAATTTAGCATCTAGTGCTTCTAGTCATGCTTATCTAGCTCAATTTGTGTCTTATTTAATCAGATGTAAAACTTACCAAAATGTCTCTGCTGTCTTTGAATGACCTTGATCTGTTTTTTTTGCAGTTTGCCAGAGTTGCAACGAGTTGATCAAGAAGTATTCTGTTCATATTTATAGAGACAACAATGGGGCATCTGAACTGACAGTTTGCATAGCAACATTTTCCTTTGACGTATTATGTGATAGAGGCTGGAAAGCAATTTCATTGTGTGCTCAGCTCTGAGTTGGCTCAGTTCCATTCAAATAAATGACTAGGTTGGATCAGTGTTAACAGAGAAGTCTCTTAAGATAAACATAATCTTTCTAAAATCAGATGAGAAGCCCTAGTAAAGGCTTTTTTTAAATATGTGCACTGTGATCTCTTTTCTCACTTGTGTACATGCTCAGTCTTTCTCTAAATATCCAGGTACTGCCACATATCTCCATTGCTAATGAGAGGAATTCTGACCATACAATGATGGGAAACCTCTCAGTGGAAAAGCAAGAAGGTATATTTCTTTTCTACTGGTGAAAACAGAGCTTCTGGTTGTCTGAGAAGAAGAAAGATAGATGGCTTTGATAACTTATTTTCTTGTCTGTTAACTGTCCCCTGTTTTCCCAGCAAAAGAAAATTCTGAGGAGGGATTTCAAGTAATTTCAGGTTTGCAGATGAATATGAAGCAAAAATGAGCCTATTAAATTTACACAGCAATAGAACACAACACCCCTCCCCCCCCCCCAACCATTAAACAAAAAACCTGCCCCAAAATGCTAACAGACTCATTCGTGCTCCCTCACCAATGTTAAGTGTGGCAGCAATGAGTTTGCCCTTCTCCCATGTACATGCATTGATTTGTAGCTTTTTTCCTGTTGGAATAACCCACTCTTTTCTTGTGAAGGACAAGTTACAAAATATTGCTGAATGTTTTGATGAGGGAATGGAGATGGTAACAGTGTACTGATGACAGGCTGATTTAACTTTTCCTATGGAAAGCCTGGCAGATGCAAAATATTACTTGTGCAGCACCAGAGGAATGATGCACTACAATTTTTTCATCGAGACTGAAATCAGCATTTGTTGTTTGTTTTTGTTTGTTTCGTTGGTTTTTTTGTTGTTTGTTTGTTTTTATTAAGTTGTCCTATATGTGGCAGAAATCAAGGAAGATAATCTATTTGAAAAAATCCCAACAACTTTTAAACTGTAACCCAGTGTGAAACTAAGTATGATATGTCACACTGAAGCAATTTGTCACACATCTCAATAGATTGAGTAACACACAGATTTGCAGGTTGATAATATGCCTCATTGCTTACAGTGAACATGGATCTAGCTCTGTATGAACATGGTGTGCTAAATTTGTAAGCAGCTTTCCTGAAAGAAAACTAACCAGTTCTTGTTCAAGAGAAGTTGTAATATAATTGCACACATAAAATGTACCAAATCATGTTTTCACACTCCATTACCCTGAGGAAAAAAAGCATTTCTCTTTTATCCTTCTCTAGTCTCTCCGCATACTTGAAATAAAGCAACCTAGAGTAGTTTTTCATCAGAGTATTGTAATTATTTAATAATTATTATTTAATAATTATTCACCATTTTTGAAAAATTATGGTGGTCAGGTAAAGTTCCTCATGACTGGAATAAGGGAATATAACCCTCATTTTTAAAAAAAGCAAAGCAGAAGACCTGGGTATCTATAGACCTGTCAGTCTCACCTCTGTTCCAGGCAAGATCAAAGAACAGATTCTCCTGGAAACAATGAAGTGATTGGTAGCACCTGACCTGGCTTTACAAAGGGGAAACCATGCATGACAGATCTGGTGACCTTCTATGACAGGGCTACAGCACTGGTGGATGGGGGAAGAGCAACTGACATCATCACCTGAGCTTATGCAGAGCATTGACACTGTCCCAGGATACCCTTGTCTCCAAATTGGGGAGCCAATGATTTGATGGATGGACCACATGGTGGATAAAGAACTGTCAGTGTGGCTGCATGGAAAGAGTTGTGGTCAACAGCTCTTTGTCCCTGTGGAGACCAGTGATGAGTGGTGTCCCTCAGGGGTCGGTACCGGGGCTGATATCACTCAATAATTTTGTCAGAGACATGGACAGTGGGATTGAAGGCACCCTTGGCAGGTTCAGTGGTAACACTGAGTTGTGTGGTGCAATCGACATGCTGGAGGGAAGGGATGCCACTAGAGGGACTTGGTCTGTGTGAGCCTCACGAAGTTCAACAAAGCAAAGTGCAAGGTTCTACACCTGAGTTGGGGCAATGCCAGACACACCTACAGATTGGTTGGGTTGGGAACAGTCCTGCAGAGAAAGACCTGGGGGTGACAGCTGATGGAAAACTCAACTTGAACTGGCAGTGTGCACTCTCAGCCCACAAAGCCAAGTGTTCTGTCCTGCGTCAAATGGAGTGTGGCTTGCAGGTCGAAGGAGGTGATTCTGCCCCTCTGGTCTTGTGAGACGCAACCTGGAGTACTTAATCTAGTTCTTTTGCTTCCAGCATAAGAAGGACATTGAACTGTTGGAGCAAGTCCAGAGGAGGGCCACAAAGTTGATAAGAGGACTGGAGCACCTTCCCTAAAAAGACCAGCTGAGAAAGTTTGGGCTGTTTGGCCTGGAGAAGAGAAGATTGGATAGAGACCTCATAATACCTGAAGGGGCCTACAGGGAAGCCACAGGTACTCTGTGAGGAACTGTAGTGATATGACAAGAATAATGGGTACGAACTGAAAGACACAAAATTTAGGCTGGAAGAAGTTCTTTACTTTGAGAGTGGTGAGATGCTGAAACAGGTTGCACAGGGAGGTTGTGAATGCTGCAATTCTGGCAGTGTTCAAGAACAAGTTGGATAAGGCCTTGAGCAACCTGGTCGAGTGGAAGGTATCCCTGCCCTTGGCAGGAGTTGTTGAGACTAGATGATCTTTTAGGTCCTTCCCAACCATTAACATTCTATGATTCTATGAAATGTTTTAATAAACTTCGTCTCTTCATAAGTTCTAACCAGCTGACAGACTGCACTGCCACTGACAGGGCAGTACTTGCTATCAGTGGATTGTTATTAACCACTGATACAGTGGAGAGGTTTCTGCTTCCAGGAGCAAGGCTAGGAAAGTGGCAAGCGGAGCTCCCTAGGATCAGGCCCCTTAGAAGCTTAGGTAGGGTCTTCCCGCCCCCAGCCCGGTGACCACCCCGAACTGAATAAGTCCACACCAGCCATGAGTCCACGAGGAAAAGCCAGTTTTAATGGCGCGCGCTGGCTTATAAGGGGAGCACGGGAATTTCCAGAATTTGGGCAGGGAAGAGGGGCAGAGATGGGGAGGAGTAACGCACTTCATTGGGTGCATGCAAACGAAGGGAAGGAGGGAGGGGAGAAGCGGCAAAAGGATCAATAGGAGAATGAGGTTGGCGGGAAAATTCTAGGGTTTTGTGGGAAGAGGAAACTTGCATAAGGAACGACTAAGGGGAAAATAACCAGGGTAGCCATATTAAGAGTATAACATTTAAACTGGGGAAGTGTCCATCCGAAAGCCCCCATGGTCCCGATTCAGTCGCTGCATGTGCTCCCCGGTGTCTTGGACCTCCGCATCTTCGTCTACCCAGTGTTTGTAATATATCTGCAACTTGGTGAATTCCTCATCAGTCTGGTCTCCTCCGACACTTGCTATTTTTTTAATATTCAAAAAAATCAGTTAGCAGGCCTTAGGAATGATTTATTCCTTGTCCAGCAGATCATCACTACACTATATTTTAAAATGCCATTTAGAGCAGAGACTCGCCTCAGATGTCTTCAGTATTCAATAACTCTAGACTTGAAGATAGTCTTTTGTTTTCATTACACTATCAGCATCCACCTTGCTTTTCTAATTTGGGCAACAGATACCAGATATTTGTATCTTCTGCTTTCTCCTTCTACTCTGCATGATAATGTCACTGACTATATTCCATGGTTGCTATTACTTTTCTGGCTCACTGGCCTCAGTCTTTCAAAACCTTGTCTTTAGTAGGCTTTGTGTTGGTTTTGATTTTATTTCTTTTTTATGTGCCATATAGAAAAGGGTTGATCATGCTCAGCATTTTGTGTAGAAAGTAGTGAGTGAGCTCATTGTAGTTAACTGTACAAATATGTAAACGTGTAATTATTTGTAAATATATGAAATTTGAAATACATTCTTCAGCACTCTGCTGAGGGCCCAATTAAGTGAAAATTCACACATGTACAGTTCATGATATAGTTGGTTAAATACTTTTTTTTCTGTTGTAAAGTTAACAGCTGTCTGTATCAGGAGCTGTGAAAGTTAATGTTTTTAATTCTTGTTTTGCATAATATTTTCTGATATGAGTTCAGTGTCAGCTGCCCCTTTTGTGACAGGTTCAGTAGTGGATTAAAGTCTTTAGCTAGTGAGGAAGATTTAACAGTCCAGCATTCACCAACTTGTTAGGGATGTTCCATCCTCAACCAGCTTGGGTGCTAGATCAATAAAAGACAACTTTGTCTGCTGCTCTGCTTTTGTGCATCAGTGCACCTAAGAATTATGTAGCAGATTACACTAAATGATTTACAAAGTACTGAGTTTCTCTTTTGTGCCACTTTTATACAAATAAAACTCCACTGAATTTGCACTTGTTCTTCATACGTGTGTGAGAATTGAATGAGTCTCAGTGTCTCTGTAGCATCCCTTTCTTTTATTTGCAATATTTTCTGTTCATATTTTTATACATTTCAAGTGCTGAAAACTGATTACAACATGCAAACTGGTTAATCTTCACATTTCTGTCAGGCATAGCCATTTGAGATCTGATATTCTGTACTGCTAACACATCTTAAGCTTGTGAGAAAAACTATTCCTTAAAGATTAGAGAACAATAAGAACAATATTTGATAGAGTTAGTGAAATCTCATTTGTTTCAGTTTTTTCAGAAAGAAAACTTTGTGGTACTTTTTTGTTTTCCATTGATATCCTTACCATTTTCTTATATTATTCCATTTTCATACAGTGTGCCTACACTAAGTGGTCTATTTGTTGCTTGGAGGTAATATGACCTTAAAAATCTTCAGAGTAGTAGACTAGATTGTATATAAACAGAACTTTTAGTTAGGTCAAGTCATGCTAATGAAAGGATACAAAAACAAATAAAAACCCCTCAATAATAAACCCCAAACACACACTCCCCCCCCCCAAACATTAGTTTTTGGAAGTAGAAGCATAGTAAAAAATGGAATAAGAGTAAAAACAGTTAAATAGCTAGAACATGCATTTCGACTCTGAACCTTTTGGAGTGTGGCCTCTCAAGTGGACTGGCCCAGCATGATGTGTTTGCTCTCTCTGTACCATCTGGGGCTGCAAACTGAGGGAGGTCTGGACCCTCACAAACTGCTGAGCAAATGCCCCATGAGGGTCAGCCAGTGAGGAAATAGAGACCACAAGCTTCATCCTGAGGTAATCACCTTCTCTAGGAGCCACATTCCTTTAAAGCACTTAGTTATCACCAACTGTATTAATGCCTCTGTCTTTGCTTGGGCAAAGAAAAGGTAATCCTGAACAGCACAGAACAGAAATTCAACCTTCATATATCGATGTAGCACTTAAAACCACAGCCTTCCTAGCTATTCTGATGGGGAATTTTACCTCTCTAGTCAGCACTTACCTATCTGGGGATTTTAATTATCAGATGGGGTAGCTGAAGATTTGAATTTGGGTACTTAATTTTCAGTACCTAAGTCTGTAACTTAAGTGACATTTTGGATATCTAGGTCCTTTTTAGATGGATTTGTAAGTTTTCTTATATTTTCTGCACTGGAGCAGTGGACTGTACATAGGTACTCTTTGTAGTCATCTGTCACTTTTTGAGAAGGCTCTGTAGTTTTTCAGATCAGCTGTTTTTCAGGCACTTCATACATTTTTAGTTACAGTGTCATCATCAGCTTTGTAGATTCTGCAATCAAGAAAGCAGATGAACTCATGTTGTTTATGAAATATCTTTTGCTTCTTCAAGTGTCTGAGCAATCAGTATATCCTGTGTCTGTTCAACTCACTCCATGTTTCTCTCTTTTCTGCAATAAAATCTATTTTGCAATATTTATATGACTGTTTTTTTGATCTGTCGCAGTCTTGGTCTCTTTGGGAAGGGACCAGACCAGCGACGGGGTTCGCAGACTGCCGACTGAGTTGTTGTTCGCTGGGATTCCCTGACCCTAGGTAAGGTTTGCCTCACGACTTGAGAACAAACACCCAGGAGCCAAGGATGGTCTGACCTGATCCGAAGATCCAGGCTGATCCAACTTTATTAGGGGGAACAGGGGTTTATATAACTTGGGATAGGGAAGGTTCTGGAAAAGGGGAGGAACTAAGGCGGAGCATGCAAATCCGCTAACAACTATAGGGTAGGGGAACTGAGGGGGAGTGAACTGGGGAGTGGACTAATGACAGGCAGGGCAAGGCCCGCCCCCCAGAGGGAGCCGACCAATGGTAGCTGCACCTTTGGTGACAGCTCCTGCCTGCCTTCGGAAGGTTCTGGAACTGGGAGAGACATTAGACAATATGTTTTGAACAAAAAATGAGGGCTATAACTGGCATATAACTGGTAATAAAGAAAGTCCTTTTATATGTTGTCACAGTCAGGATTCAGGAGAGTCTTCCTGGACCTTCCACACGTCGAACTCCGTTCGGCGATCCCTCGCCCTCCTCCACTCCTGCATATCCATATATTCCCCATCTCCAACATTGATCCATGCTTCTCTTACATGGAGACAGAGATAAAAGGTCTGTCATTTTGTGTGAACTCTATATTTTCAAATTTGAGCTCCTGACTTTTTTCAGATGCCCTCCTTCCTACCAACAGTCTTTCTGGTTCCTTTTGGTTATCAGTTCTGTTCCTCTTTGGCCATTCTTTGTTCATTCAGTTCATATGATGAATGAAATAAGGATCCGTAATTTCTACTAGCTCTTGTTTCCTTCTTATTTTTTTAATATATTTTTTATTTTTATTTAATTCTGTAAGCTGAATATTAGAAGGGTGTAACATTACCATAATTATGAGAGATGTAAACAAGGTCCATACTTTATAAAGTAAGACAGTATTTCAGTGCATAAATATGTCCTCTTTATACATGGTATCAAGCAGACTGTCTATTTCAATCAATATATTCATAGGCATTGTCAGTCTCACACTGAATATGCCAGCAAAGGAGGTGGAGTTGGGTGTGACAACAACCATTCAGGGCACGGAACTCACAAGCCCAGACCCTGTCTGGTCCTGGAGAAGGGTGTGGCTGTGGGACAGTAGGGCGGGTTTGCCATCTGGCCAGGCAGTCAGCCTGCAGTGAAGTCCAGGTGGATAGCTATTGCATCACAGAGTACTCTGGGACATGGCTTTTCTAGACTATTACACTATGATCTGTTTCTCTGACACTACAAATGCCTTTTTTTAAGCAGTCCTGACACGTACGTGTCATATTGACATCTAAACCTTTGTTATATCTTGTCAGTGCATCATACAAATGGGATACGCTAATGTATTTCCTTTTCATTTTTTTAAATTTTTCAGAATAAATTCTCTACAAAGGCCTTTTGCCTCAGAATTTTCATTGTAAATTGTAATTGTTTTTCTGAAACATTAAATTAGTTCTCTGTAGGAACTTTTGATTTTGTCTACATTAAGGTCTTCTACCAGCATATCTATATTTCCTATAATGTCTAGTACAGATAAAACATATTCCAGTCCCCCCCCCTTTATAATTGATCATCCTTATTAAACTGCAAATTAGTGTTCATTCATTTATTTTTTCAAATAAATCTATTAGCTTTCCTAGTCACTTCATTTTGTTCCTTCATTCTGCTTTTGGACATGTACTTATATCAATTAAAACCGGCTTACTACTTTACTACTGTACCATAAAGTATATTTTAAAAAATTCAAGGTTTTTAATTGTGACAGGCAGCATTTGTTTCTTCACATCTTTTAAACATGCAACTACCTGTTAAGAAGCAGAACTCATTGATTGGCAGATCTGTAGGTTTTCAGGGAACCTTTTCCCTGCACAAAAGATTATGCAAAATTTTCTCAACCACTTCTATAATTGATCAATCTTTTGAAGATCTACAGTGTAGAAAAAAGAGTATTTTACCAATTAGAAGTATCTATAATGCCGCTGCTTTTAAAATGTTGTTGGTTTTTTTTAAAAATCATATTTCTAATTTCATATTACTATTACATTACTAATATTTTATTTATTAGTTTTGATCTTTTATTACATGAAAGCTACAAAATTTTCAGGCTAAAAGCCCAATGAAACACATAAAAAAAAAGAAATGTAAAAATGCTCTCATTCAGCATGGAAAAGTGATATATGAATGTGTTTTCTGTCTTCTGGAGAGCAGTCTTAGAGCTCTTACTTCAAACACACACCTAAAAGATTATTTAACCAATCATAAGAAGAAGACTGCTGTGTATTTGCATGGATTATACAAGTAACTGCACTCTAATTTTTTCTTTTGATCAGATCATTGGTGAATGTCTTGTAAAATTAATGAAAAAACAGCCAGAAAGTGGTTATGCAGATCAGGTTCTCTAAATGAGTAGATTACAGAACAGGAAGTTTATTTCTACAAGTGAAAAACATTTCTTCATGTTTCTGACATAATTGCACTTCAGTATAATATAAAATTATTCTATTTGAAATCTTCTGGTTATATGGGAGACATCTGGGATGCAAAATTATATTAAACATGAATCACTTGCTGAAATATGAATCACTTGCTGAACTATTATTCACTGAATGAACCAAAACCAGACTGAACAATAAAATGCTGCAGAAATATTGAGGATAGAGTTTCTAAGAGCTTGAAAAAGTACTGGTTTAGTTTTTGGTGCTGTTGTTTTGAAGTACTCTTATTTGATATTTAAAAACCATGAGGAGTCCAGAAAAATTTTGCATAATACATCTGTTACATATCTTTGTAAATAGAATCCATTAGGATATATGAGTCAGTTTATAGTGAATCAGTTAGGATACATGTGCATTGGCAGATGACAAAGAAAATATCAAAGCTCCACATTATATTGCCTCTATTGCAAGACACTTAATTAATTTTTCTCCCACAACACTGCTCCTTTTTCCAACAGCTCAAGAGATCTTCATTATAGCAGGAACTC
This sequence comes from Pithys albifrons albifrons, assembly GCF_047495875.1. Classification (NCBI taxonomy): domain Eukaryota; kingdom Metazoa; phylum Chordata; class Aves; order Passeriformes; family Thamnophilidae; genus Pithys; species Pithys albifrons. The sequence goes on along the minus strand of NC_092497.1, from coordinate 37,693,678 downwards.
TTAGCTTTCTCAATTACTTTCTGCTTTTATTTGCTGAAGAACACAACTGAGGATGCCTCCCACACAAAGGTTCGTATTTCACACTGAAAGGGTATTCACACTTAATAAAGACTGAAAAAACCCAGAAGATATAGAAGACTCACTGGATAGCCTCGCAGGTAGCCAACCTGCCTGACAACATTTTAATATTTTATGTGGTCACAAGGCATATGACAAATTGACCTCAGGAGATGAAGGAACTGCAACCTGACCTGACAGGTGGAGGAGAGGTCTAGATGTATGCTGAAATAAGGGCAATTTAGGAAAGCCACCTTGTAAGACTGACCTTGAGGAATCCCAGGCCTCTGAGACCAGTGGTAAAGACTGGAGCAAGAAAGACATCCTTAGTGAAGGAAGATCAGGTTAGGGAACATTTAAATAAACTGGATACATATAACCCCATGTTATCTGATGGAACACACACAAAAGTGCTGAGGGAACTGGCTGAGATCACAGCAAGATCACTCTTTATCATCTTCAAAAGGTAGAACACTGTGCATGGTTTCAGGCACTGGCAGAACATCTCTTCACAGAGCTTGAGAATGTAGGATCCATGGGCTAAGCAGACTTAATGAAACTAATGAAAGTCTGAAAAAAAACATTACTACATTGGAGCCTCATGACAACTTTAATGCTCCCATCTTAAGATGGCATGTATGAAAATACTTGACCTCCATACATTTTCCATTTTCTGCTAGTGAAGACATGCACTGATTAATAATTCATTTTTTCCCAATATAACGTGTGTATATATCTTCATCTGTATACTTAACAATTTTTATGCAATCTTTTGCATGCTTTATAATTTCAGATGAACTGCCTTTGGTGGTTAGTTGAACTATAAGTCAATATTAGACTTTAATTCAAGGACAGAACCTATCTTTTTTTTGTTTTTGTTTTTGTTTTTTTTCACAGTCATATTGTAGAGTCAATAGTCCATCCTCTTGTAGAAGTTGAGTAATCCAAATAAGAAACATTCCAGCAGCTATCATATCTGACACAAAATAATAATGATTTAAATTTCAGCAATAAAAGGACAAAACTCCACCATCACTCCCACAGATTTTTTAACATTCTGAACACACAGGGGTTCTACATAATGATTTTGTCAGGACATGTGCCCTTGGCTTTGCCAGAGTCGGCCTATCTACAGAAATTTGCATTACTTGGACAAATTGTTGTTTCATCCATTAGTTTTGACCTGTTAATCTATCCAAGATGCAAGTCTTAGTGATGAACAGACCTGTGAGTATTTAAAACAGTCCCAGAGACAATGTTTTGTTGCTTATATATAGTTGCACAAGATAAAATGGAATAATGATAGTTATTTTCAGAAACCATATGGTAAGAAAGCAAAAATAAGCAGCAAGTTTTGCTTAGAATATTAATAAATAGATGTAGTAATAGACTACTTTTTCCAGAATGGCTCAATTGACTGTGTGACAAAGCACACTAAGTCAGTTCTGCCCACTCTTCAGCTAGTTTTCATTGAGCAAAACAGATTTTCATCTAGGGCAAAGTGACACACTGACAAGATTTGAATGTTTTTAGTCAGAATACCTCTCCTGTTTTTTAAGTTTTAACAAAGGAAGAGATAATCTATATGAAATATATGAAATATATTATTTTTGGTATCCAGGGTACTGTTAGGTTAAATCTTTTTATATCATGTCCTGCTTGAACTTTTAAAGAGCTTTTGCACATTGCTTTCCTGGTGGTCAGACTACGTTTTCCAACACTGTAGCTGCCCAGAAGTTAAAAAGAATAAAATTTTTGCAAACAAGCTATATCATGTTCCCTTAGAGGCAGTTTAACTAAAGCCTGTTGAACTGTCTTTGGACTTTAACTTCCCTCTCACCATTAGCTTCCTTTCAGAAGTTGAGGACAGTGACTATTCTACTATTTATGTACGAGAAGCTGATTTACAGAGTGTTCTTAATTATTCCCAGAGCAATTAAAAATATTTTCATCATTTCAGTGAGACTACAAACAGTGAGGTTTCTTTATTGATTATCTTGTTGGAGAGACATAATTCATGTCTCTCCATGCCACTTAAACCCAGTGATCCAGGTTTAAAAGAGGTTTAAGAGGGCACTAGCAGAGCATTCTACATTGCAATGGGACATAAACCCAGGTGGGGCAGAGGTTGTTCATTACTTTGGTCGATGAATAAGAAACAAGGAAGTGAAGAGGCACATTTGTAAGGTAGCAGAATGAATTGACAGTGCCACATTAACTTCCCTGTGTGTAATGGGAATAGGACAAAAGCTCAGGCTCTCAGATGTTCTTGACAACACAGCCCTTGCTGAAGTAGGCTATTGGAAGCCTAGTCTTTCATTCTGCACATTCCAGCAAAGTGCATAGAATTACATAAAAAGTTCTTAATAGTAATCCCTTCCACATGGAAGCTATGGCCGTAGCTATTGAATAGTAGAATTAGAGTTACAGAGAGGCCAAAAGGAAATATCTAAGACTCAATCTGCCATACTATGTGAAGTGGGGTTAAGAAAAGAAATTATTTGAGCTACAGTGTTCTGAAAAGTTTTTGGGTTTCTTTTTAAAAGAATTGTATAGATGTTTTTAAAAGGTTTGAGATGACTTATATTTCCTGTAAAGGCACAGAAATTCTCACCTTTAAAAGGCAATATTATTCATTACTCATGTTTTCCTCAACTGAAAATTGTTTATTAGTATTCATTAACCGTGTAGTTTTGGAAGGACTCTGGGAGCATATATTATAATTGCAGTCAGTGAGCTGATGAGATCTGTTCAGTCAGCATTTAAAAGAAATTCCTACTGCATTTTCTAGATTGTTTTAGTCTCCATAGATTCACTTATGGAAGCAGATAAAAAAATTTACTCTGGTCTTAACTATATTGGTATGTGCTGATGCCGTGAATGACCCTCCCCCAAAGCAGAACTCCGAGCCACGGTAGTGTAGGGTAAGATAAAAAGTAAAGGTCCTTTAATATCACAGTTCTACAGCCCACAGGAATACATGATGCCATGCATGTGCTCCCAGTTCTAGTTTCCATGGCTTTTATAAGATCCCTTCAATCATTGCTTTACACATTTCTCAGTCCAGCCCCGGTCCAACCCCTGTTCCACTCCCTAGAATTGGGTCTGTGGTCGTCAAGTCCCTCTGTCTTCATCAGCTCCTCTTCCTTGGGCACACAAAGGTCTCTTGGAGTTCATCCAGTTCTGACTTCTGGGTTACTCTGACCTATGTTTATGTTTCGTTCTGTAGGCCTTCTGATATCCTTCAGCTCTTTACTTTGAAAAAGAGACTAAGCAACTAAGAGAATTTGAGCTACTGATAAATGCTAAGGGTTAGGATGTATAAACAATGTACTGATAAATGCTAAGGGTTAGGATGTATAAACTTAGGCTGCCAGAATATTAGCACATTGCATCTACATTTGCTACAGTTACTGTGCTCCTAAAATCTACAAAATGTGAAAATCAGAACAAAAACCCCTTTGGCATCAGTGCTCAAACTTTCTTATATAAGATTTTTCAGGCACATGGATACTGCAGCAAATGCACAAGGAGCTTGTTGTGTCTGGGATGTGGGCCCATTACTAAATGCCCAGCTCTCCAGCCAGTTGAAGTCCTTCTGAATTGTTTCACAGCACTCTGGTGGATCAGCCATTCCTCCCTGGTCTCCTGGGAGATTCCTGAGGGCTGTTCTGGTCAGTGACAACTTATGCAAAGAAGGCATTCAGTATCTCTGCCTTCTCTGCATCCTCTGTTACCAGGGTCCCCAAAAGCCAACACTTTTCTTAGTTTTCCTTTTGTTACAGATGTATTTGAAGAAGGCCTTTTGTCTGTCCTTGACATTCCTGGCCAGATTTAATTCCTCATCTTGGTCTTCCTCATGTCATTTCTACATAATCTGACAGCATCCTATATTCATTCCAAGTGGTCTGTCCCTCCTTCCACCTTCTGTATGCCTCCTGATTGTGCTTGAGTATTGGCTGTGATGCCAAAGGGGTTTTTTGATTTTTCAATTATCATATTTTGTAGATTTTAGGAACACAGTAGATGTAATGCTGTAGATTTTAGTGAATTAATATTTAGCAGCTTATAGTATAAAGTCCTCCTATCTCTACCCCTGCTCCAGAACTGGCAGCTAAGATCTGCCAGCTATTTAGTCTCTTTTTCAAGGTACCAGATTAAAGAATATCAGAGAGAACATAAACATGGAGCAGTGTGACCCGAAGCCCTGGAGAGCGTCCAAAGAACCTTTGTGTGCTGAAGAAGAGGAGGTGGATGAAGACAGAGAGTCCCAATGACCCCAACCCCAATTCAACAGGGGTGGGAACTGGGAGGGGACAGAGGTGGAACTGGACATGTGGACAGTAGTGATTGGATAGGTTATATTATAAAAGCTATAGAACTTAGAGCTTGCATGCGCGCGTGTCTATGTATTCCTAGATGAGCGAGGTTGCTCATTAAAGTGCCTGCCCATTATCTTATCTCCTACAAAACTTGGCTCGGAGTCTTTTTTTATAGACTTTTACGGCAACAGCTGTAATTCCTTGTTCACTCATGCAGTCCTCTTGCTCCCTTTGCCTGATTTCTTGCTAATTGTTCTTGAGCCTGGTGGAAGTAATACCTAAATATTAACCAGCTTTCTTGAGCCAGCCTTTTCTGAGAGGCCTGTTCCCATGGGATTCCTCCAAGAAGGTGTCTGAAGAGGCTAAGGTTAATTCTCCCAAAGTCTGTGGTTGTGATGTTACTTGCTGCCCTGCTTCCTCCATACAAGATGCTGAACACCACAATGGTCACTGTAACCAAGGCTGTCCCTAGTCTTCATATCTCCAACTAAGCCTGATCTGTTTGTTAATATAAAGTCCAGCGGCACATCTTTTCTCAATGACTCCTCCATCATCTGTGTAAGGAAGTTATTGTCTATGTTTTCCAGGAAGCTTCTGGACTGTTTGTGCTTTGCTCTGTTGTTTCTCCAACAATACATGCATGAATCTTGCCGAGGTTACCTACCAAGTGTGCGGGAGTGTGCTGCCGAGGAGCGGGGGTGTGCTGCCGAGGAGGGAAGCTGTCTTCTCCTGCTCCTCATTGCTGCTGCTGCTGCTGCTGCTTCTTGCTGAGCCACTTCTTTTCTCCTCGCCACGGCTGTTCTCCTGGTTTCTGCATTTGGGGGTCCCTGCATTTGGCAGTTTCTGCTCCAGTCTCACTGCCACCTGCAGCGTCATGGCCTGCCTGCCCCGGCTGGGGCAGCGACCTAGGAGAGAGAAGTTTGCAGCTGCTTTCCAGGACACACAGTGGTTCCCCACTTCCAGTTTTCCTTCTTCATTTGGGACAAGAGACACAGAAGGAGAGACAGAATTCAACTGGGAACTCACCCTGCGGCCAGCTGGGTTGTGACACAGACACTGCCTATAACTTTTCTTCAGGAAGAAACTGGTTTGGTTGTTGTTATCTTTTTTCCTGTGGTGGTGGGGGAAGCAGTTTGGTCTGGTCTGTTTACAGTTATGTCTATACCTACATACATATATGTATATATCTATCTATAGCTATATGTCAGTTAAGAACAGTTATCCTTCTTGTATCCATTGTCTGATTAAAGTTCCTTTTCTTAAATTTGATAAAGAGTGGCATGATTATTGTGGAGGAAACCCCCCTCCTCCGCTTGAGGGTCAACATTTTGGGTTTTGCCCCTCAAACTGAGACAGTAATGTCTTGTCTCTAAAGAAGAGTTTTTATTAAAAAAAAAAGACAAAAATTCTTTTCAGGTGTCATTCCTCTTAGTATTTTCAACTAGAAGGTAATTTGAAAAAGAAACTAATATTTCTATATTAATTGGGAAAAAACCCCACCCCAAAATACTGCAAAAAACAAGTCAGAAGAGTTTGTTTGATTGTGGTCAGCTGTAGCCAGCAGATTCCCATAGAAATGTAATCAATGTAATCATATGATCTTAGAACAGAAAGGAGGAACAAAGTGACTAATATAAAGGGAAAAAAAACCAAAATGATAGAAATGAGGAGAGACATGAAATGGGCAAAGTAGTAAGCAGAAAAAAAGGCAAGAAACAGTAATAGCTGAACTTGTGGGGAAAAAATAGCAGTGGGAAATACATTTCTGTTTGGTATTTCTTGGAAATCTGGGAAGGAAGAAGTTTGTGGTAAACCCTTGCTGATTCTTCTGTGTCCCAGCATTGCAGAGAGCAGAAAAGTTATGAGATGAAAAACTAGGGAAGGAAAGAACAGGGAAATTATTTTTGGAAGTAATGACAAGCAATTTTTTGTATTTTCCAAGCAGAAAATATCTGACATTGACAGTCACCACTTTCTTTTTTGCTTGTCTCTGAATGGAAAGCTGACTGCTCTGCATTTCACAGGTCCCAGTGCAAGATATCACCCATACACAAACACCAGTAGGAGATTAAAACATTTCAGCTTGTTATTTGAGAAAAAAAAATTAAAGGGAATACTGTTATCTTGCATATGTGTCTTGGGGAACACTTTGTCTCCTTCTCAGAACTGTTATTGTGAAAGCAGAGGTTATTTCCTATTTTTCTCATCTAACAGTTCTATGTGGAACTGTGCGAGAATTCCACAGCTTAGTTCATACATCATCTGAGAAAAATATTATTCAAAGTTAAACAGTTGCACTAGGTAAAAATTTTTTTAGGAACCCTTCAAAATCTATTTTCTGGTCCTTCGCAAACATGGCAAACTAGACCTGTTAGAGTAGTTATACATCAGAATGAAGAGTAATAAAATTTCTTTCAAGACCACTAAGATCCTTCACTCTGGCACATATCTACCTCTTACAAGACAACAATTTGAACAGATTGTCTGGTGAAGCCAATTTAAAAAGCAACACACAATTACAAAAGAAATTACCTAACCTTTTTCATGCAAATTTTTCTCATATATAACATTCATTGCTGATTAATGTCTCATAAAGTCTCTAATCCCTCAAAGTGCCTCTAAAATGTTATGCTAAATCTTATGTACTGTATTACATTTGCAGTATATTACAGTCTGAATATCTAGTACATGTGAAAATGAACTAGTAGTTACTCATATCTCAACATCATTTCCTCATCTCCAGGTTACCAGGTTCTTGTGTAGATAATGACTAGATCCTTGCTTTCTTTTCCTCCAACATACTTTTCAGATATAAGAAGGATATTCAAAACTGCAGAATTTGGTTGTCTTTTTGTATATTGTAGTGACAATCAGTAATCAATCTGTTGTCAGCTGAATTGCCCTCACCAGAACTGAAGTCATGGCTACTGGAACTTGTTCCAAATGCCCTCTAGATGTACAGGCGATGTTCTAGTACTAGTTATCATCTACTCCTGTTGCAATGTGTTTGATTTAATGATTCTAAAGTACATTTTAATTAACAAATATATGTAAATGGTGGCTATGAAATAATAGGAAGACAATTAGAAGATAATTTCAGTCTGGAAAAATACCATAAAACCTTCTATGATTTTAATTTCTTGGTTTTTTTTTTTAATTTTGATTGTTGTGTATGGCTAATCTCCCTCTAAATTTATAGCTACAATCCTTTTTATAGCCCAAATCAATTTAGGTAACAGTACTCTGGCGTGCAATGCCCAGCAACCAAGCACAGAATCTTGCTTTTTCTGTTTCACTGACTTCTGCTTCTAAGGTATCCTGTCTGGGTGAGGACAGTGCTAGCTGATACTAGCTGAAGCAAAATTTTCTGTTTCCATCTGTACTACAACAGACTACCAATGTCATTAACAGGATAGCATGACAGTAATAGCCATATAGTTTTATAAAAAGTATTTTCTCTGTACCGATAATGTATTGCATATTTGTTATATATTAGATTTCTTATTTTATAATTAAGATTGTGAACAAAATGCAATGAAAAAGAGCATCTGGATCAGATTCTGATTCTTTGTTGATGGAACTTTGTGTAGATGTAACTTTCTGTGTTCAATTGTACTGACATGTACTTATTTAACATAACTTAGACTATGCTTTATTACAAGTCTCCAGCTGTCAGTGCATTGTCTTATGACTACAATTCTCTTTCTTTCCCTTCTTCAGCATATTAAAATATTGAGATAGCCCTGGTTATATCATTGCAATTGGGAGCAGTCCATGGTGTAAAGGAGAGCACTCTGGACTCTGAATCCCAAGGACCTGAGTTGAAGTCTCAGTGGGACCGTCCCTTGGCAGTTCAATGCCTCCCTGCCATCCCATCCCGTCAGATCTTGGATACCAAGCAAGGTCAGCCCTGGTTAGTACGGAGTGCTGGGACAGTCCCGAGGACTTCACTGTCACTGTCCAAGCTCGCTCTACCATGGCAAATGGACCTTAGGACTTAAAGAGTGGGGCCAGTTCTGCGCACACTGTGTCTCACCTAAAAAGTCCACTGTGTAGGCTGGAAGGGCAAACCCATATGGGGAGAGCCCTTCCCAAATCTTCGTTCATGAATTCTGGCCATACAAATACATTGCAATTTTATTCTGTTGCAGAATTTCTGGTTCATTCAGAACACAGGCCAGATGATGCTCATGTAAAAACCAGATGTTTAATATTGTATTATATCTTCATTGCTCAGCATGTATCAGAAAGAAGAATAATTAATTTCCTGAAGCTTTTCTGTATTGATTATAACTGTAATATCTGGTTCATAAACATTAATTACATGATCCAAACCCTCAGAAATGTGAAAGAATGTTTTTTGTCATTTCAAAATCACATGCATTACAATTTTCTCGTATCACAAAATAACGTCAGAAAGCTCATAGTCCTTCCAGAACCCAATTTTGTCTGACTTTTTAAAGAAATTTTTACAATCCTCAGTTGCAGTTGTGATGTGTTCAGCCATTCTTAAAATTAGAGTAAGTCATTCAGACACGAAGAAATAAAGGAAGATCACATCTGATAATTTCTTTGGAGGTGATTTCTACAACAATACATAGGAAATAGAATGACACATCTCCAGTTCTTCAGGACAGTATTGACTTAATAATTGGTCTTAATAATTTCCTAGTTAGCTAGTCTTTTAATTTTCTGGGAAAATGAAACCAATAAAATCTAGCTTTTACATCATCTTCTCTCCATAGTGAGATAAATTCTAAAAGCACTACAAATGCAAACATTAATTGTCCATGTGAAGTCATGATTCTGCAGGTAAGTTCTTTTTTCTTGAACTCTTGATATGCAACTACTCATTTAATATTAAACAAGGAAACAGGATTTCTGTGGCACTTTGTCACACTGACATCATTTGGTAGAAGAGTGAGAACAGACTCCAACCCCTGAGTTAACAACATTAACTGATTTCCATTGTTCTTCATCATTCAAATGAGAAGCAGGTGTAAAGAGCTTCAGTGTCTTTTGCCAGTGCTTCCACAAATGTGTTGGTAACAGAGGAACAAAACAGCTTAATAGTCCTGTTTCGCCATCAGACTCTGGATAATGGCGTGGTTTGGTGGGTTTTGTTATGTCAGCTGCCATCCAGCTTGTGAACCCTTCCCATCAGTTCCTGTCCCATTTCCTTGTTGCGGATGCACTCATGAAAAGGAGTGGTCATGCCCAGCAGCTTGATGTGTGTACTCATAGACAATCCATTCATCATTAAGAGGCAGAATCAGTAAATACGTAAGTAGTTAAACTCTGGCAAATCTTCACAGAGGATGTTCGATATGATCCATTTTTGTCCCAAGAGGACGATTTGGGACAGTCTTTGACATCTCCAGAAAGAGACAGCATGAAAAACAAAAGGTCCAGAAACTCAAACTGCAAAGCTAACAGCAATGGGATTATGATGATTTTACAATGAAACATTTCACCTGAACATTTGAACAGGTCAATCAAGAAGAGAAAAATCTAGAAGCCCACCTGTGCACAGAGCAAGAGGATTAAACTTCTTACAGAGAAGCCAAAATAGCAGAATGATAGTCCTTTTGGAATGTATTTTGGGAATTTGTTAAGCGAGACATTTTAACTCGTATTTTGAGACATAGTTTCTTTGTAGAAACTGAAAACAGTTGTTCTGGGTTGAGTGGGCAAAACGCCAACTGTCCAGGACAGAGTGAAAGGGTTCCTCCTCCCCCCAACCAGCCAAGGGAAAAAGAAGAGGGAGAGGAAAAAAAAACCCTCAAACCAAGTTTATGCTGAAACTAACTACATGTATTTATACAGAAAAGAGAAAATTAAGAGGAAACTACAATATAACACACACTTACACAAGTTATACATATATAACAAGAAATAACTTCCCACTCCCCAGTCAATACAAAGTGTACTACTCTAAATCTGTAACTACTCTAAAAGATACCCTGCAAGAAAGAGAAAGTATAACAACAAAATATTTCTACTTCCCTGAACTCAAACAAAATACGATGTAGCGGCAGCAGGAGTGTTATAGGCACCGAGGCATTGGCTAGATAAATCAACGTTTATTTTATTTTATAAGGAAAAAAAAAGGTTAATAGCATTTATTAAAAAAAGAGGTAGTGATTTTATTAAGTGATTTCAGCATCCAGCTCCGTAGGCCTTAGCCTCAGTGATTGCAGCGTCCAGCTCTGTAGGCCTTAGCCTCAGTGATTACAGCTCTTTGTGAAGGCAAGGAGAGGAGCAACACAGTGCTTGCAGGATAGCAGAGCACCGGGTGACCCAGGAGACCAGCTCCAAAAGGTTCACATTTGGCTCTCGTCCAGGGCTCTGCTTATATTCACTTTTTCTGGCGTAGGCCACGCCCCCTTTGCGCAGGCGCAGTTTCCATGTGTTACATAACAGTTTCGCAATCGCTTCTCGTTTGCGCAGGCTCAGTTCTGTGCGTTGTAACGGTTGCAGTCCTCAACCAGGTCCGGCCGTGTTTCGCAATACCTTTGCCTCATGGCGCCCAGGAGTGGGGGGGGTTTTCCATGTGGCTGTACAGTCGGGGGTACTTGGCAAACTGCAGGCTTTAACATGATGTCCTGTTTGGTCGTACACAGCAGGAAGGGTTACAATGCTGCACGTTCAGACGGGGGTCGGCTCGTGCCGAGCCGGCGCCCGCTGGCATGCTTGGTCGCAGGCTCCCCACGCTGGTTCAGCTTTTAGCATGGGCGGCGGGACTTCCCCGGTGGGGCTGCTTTGTCCGGCTGCGTGGCTAGCTGGAGAAGCTCTCTAGGGTGGCGGCTATCTCTGCTAATCCATCTCCACTGTGCTCCTGCCTTGGCATGGGGTAGCTGGGGCCAGGTGTGGGGGCTGCACAGCCTTCCTTGGGGGGGGGGAACTGGCGGGGAGCTTGGCAGGGCTTGCGCTGTGGGTGACCGTGGTACTGGGACCCCCGGGGGCGCTCCGTGGGACCCGGCCCCCAGCGACACGGCTGGCAGGCACCCCGGCAGGACATGGAGACAGCCAGGGCCCCCCAGCGCGGCTGGCGTGGGAGTCGAGACCGACCGGGGCCGCAGGGGAAAAGAGAAAAACTGGTGGCTTTGAGTTTTGGGTGTTTTGGGAGTGAAACTGGGCATGTATGGCCAGGAAAGGCTTGTACTGGGAAAGATGGAGGGGCTGAGAGGAAGTGGGGGTTTTTCCCGGGTGCTGGCTTAGGAGGGGAACGAGACGAACCGGGGGGGTTTGCAGGGCACGGGTCTTCCCCGGAGATTCAGTGGGGGGGTTTGACTAGCAGGGTCCCGGTGTGATAATGTGGCTGAGGAGAAGAAGGGAATTCTTAGGGCTAGAAACGAAAAAAAAAAAAAAAAAGGCAAGGAGGTATTTTTCTTAGCAGGGCGAAACTGTTAGGGGCTAGAAAAACCTGTAGGGGAAGGAGGGGGGAAGGCACCGGGCTGAGAGGTATCGAAACTGGGGAATCGTTCCTTTTCTCCACAGAGAGTACCTTACATTCCTTGTTAAGCACCGAGCCATTCTCCGATAAGGCGTTGCTGAGAAGCTGTCTTTCTGGTTTTTTTACAATCCTCCAAGTTTTCAGGCATATTTAATTTTACATTTAAAACAAAATTAAAAATACTATTTGATTTGGTTTCTAGCAAATTAATTATCTATTACAATCCCCCCTTTTTGTTTTTCTACCAATTATTAATTTGCTGATCAAACCTAGCTATTGTTTCTCGTGCTGCTTGTAAAGCTGGGTCTTCTTGTAACAGATGTTCACTAGCAACAACATCTGCTTCTTTTAATGTCATTAAGTGAGCAGCTTCTAATCGAGACTTAACTAAATTAATTATTTTGTTTAAAATACAAGGTCCGAAAGTTAACACTAATAATAACACTACTAGGGGACCTGCTATAGTGGATATTATAGTGGTTAGCCAGGGAGACTGGTTAAACCACCATTTTTGTTGTATTTCTCTTTCTCGTTTTCTTTTTTCAATCCCTTCTCTTACTTTGGCTAAAGAATCTTTGACTATTCCAGTATAATCAGCATAAAAGCAACATTCTTCTTTTAAGGCCGCACATAATCCACCTTGATGTAAAAATAATAAATTTAGCCCTCTTCTGTTTTGTAGGACTACTTCAGACAGTGATGTCAGGGATTTTTCTAAATTTAAAATTGACGTTTCTATTCTTTCTAAGTCTTCATCTACTGCAGCTCTAAGAGATGAAAATCCTTGGTTTTGCTGTGCAAGGGAGGCTATACCAGTTCCTGCCCCTACAGCTCCTAATCCTAAAAGGGTGGCTATAGTTATGGCCGTGAAAGGTTCTCGTTTAACAATATTATGGTTTTCTTTTACCCAATAATCGTACATTTCATTTTCTGGATGGTACAGTACTCGGGGAATTATTCTTACTTGGATACAGTAATCTTTGGATGCATTGAATACTTTAAGAGATATACAAGGAGTTAAACCTATTTTTGAACAAATCCACCATCCTCCTTTTGGAGGAATGACCCAGTATTTGTTGACTTTGTTTAGTCTCTTTTCATGAACACTGCAAAGCTCTTTCTTTGATGTAGGTATTTTCCCTATACAGCGTCCTTTCCCTCTTACATATTGCATTGGGATTTTTGCTCGTCTTTTTTCCCATTTACATTGCTTAGGGGCTACTCTTTCATTCAGGCTAAAGTCCAGGTCTAATCCAATAGCTTCATAAAAAGGGGGTTTGTCATCATAACAGAGCCAACAGGCTGAGGTCATATTGGGGTTTGTATAATTTAGGGCCTGATAGGAGGCCTGTATTATTTTCCATAGTGGATTTGTTTCATTTTCTGTGATAGTTTCCTCTGATGTTTTAGGAGCACGCTTAGTACGATTTAATAGGGTTGGTTTAGTTGTTTGATTAGGACTTACTGTAGGTGCCTTTGGTGTGTTAAGTATTTGTTTAGGACCTACTGCCTTTGCAACTACTACTTCTTCTTTTTTTATTACTATTATTTCTCCTTGATCTTTACCAGATTCCCAGTATCTCACACCCCAAGTTTTTCCTATTTTCCACCCAAAATCTTCTGGAGAAGTGACATTAAGGTATAAGTACTTGCAATTACCAAGGGTATTTATTTTTCGCCTTTCTAAGACCATGTTGTAAATTGGGGGTTTACAGCCAGCTGGCCCCCATCCAACTTTTAGGAATTTATCCGTAGTTGGGGTTTCCCAAGCTGCAGCTATAGTAACACAATCCCAGTGAGCGCAATAATATTCATCAGGAAGATTGCAGTATCCTTTCCCAGGATTGGAACTTGGGCAGAAGTAATAAGGCTTTTTCTTTACACATTGGTCTGTGGGTATTAGATTACAAAGTGAGGCAGTGAAACTTGGGGATCCGGGTGTAACTATTTGTTGGATAACATAAGAATCTTTTCTTCTGACTAAGGTCCAGTTATAGG